>NC_134399.1:158686974-159404474 GCF_050003625.1 Haematobia irritans
AATCAAAGAAGACTGCCAATGTAACCTTAAGTTTCCTTCCAACAAGATTTAATTGAAACAAAAATTCTACGGCGAGCTACATTCAAATATTAAGTTCCATTAAACTCAACTTTTCAGCAGAAACATACACAACTTTGTGATACTATTTTTACAAAAAGGTTTAAATACTACGAGTTCGAGAACTAGTACGGAAGGTATACCGCCACAGAAGCAATAGGATTTTCTGTGTCTGCGCCCGGGTTTAAAATAATGGTCTTTGGTATACAATGTAGACATTTTCAATATTTCGACAAGTTGTCATTTGTTTTTGAAATATGGAACTTTCCTATAAGCCACCAATTCAATCCTTTCAATATTTCCCATTGCCATTGTATACGATTTTGTATTTCTTCACATACTATATTTTCAATTAATTGTCAAGAAGTAATCAAAACCAATGTAAATTGAGAAAATTTGCATTTACACATTTTTCAAAATATTTTTCTTTCTACACTTCTCGACATCTTGAACATGATATTACTCTAATATAAGGAAATTATAAATTCAATGAACATCATTTTAAAGCACACTTAAAATGACAAATACTCAACACTCCTATTACCCTTCCACTGTGGGCCCTTAATCAATAGTATTCACATCACAATCAGTCAGATTCAGAGCAATCCACAACCCCATTACGAATGAATAAATTAGCTAAGAATTTTTAACAAAATGAAAATATTTACATTTACAATTCTTTACCCAGAAACGATGATGAGGATGATGATGATGGGATGAGGATGATGATGATTGGAACGACTACAATAAGTGTTGGCGATGACAACTCTTTTCTTTTTTTTTTTGCCTCTTGTCTTCACTTACATAAATCTAAATTAGATTTTCCATTAAGTGAGCCCAGTTGTATTTCATTGTTCGAGACATACAGCTAGCCTGTGGCTCCTTATGCTTACCCAGTATCAGTTGTATTTGTAGGATTCTAAAAGTAGAAGAATATTAAAACGGAATGTAGTTATTGTTGTTTGCAATTTGACAGAAAAGAAAATGGAAAATTATGATAATAAACATAAATGACAACCATTCTGTTTGTTTTACCCTTTTACATTTTTTGTTTTTTATTCTTGAATGCTTGATTAGCTACAATAAGCAAATATTCAATGATGTAAATTAATATAAATATTACAGGGCAGCTAAGATCAATGCAGAAATTATTGAACAAGCTTTAAGGCAAAAACGTAGCATTTTATACCCTCCACCATAGGATGGGGGGTATATTAACTTTGTCATTCCGTTTGTAACATAACACATTGAAATATTGCTCAAAGACCCCATAAAGTATATATAATCTGGGTCGTGGTGAAATTCTGAGTCGATCTAAGCATATCCGTCCGTCCGTCTGTTGAAATCACGCTAACTTCCGAACGAAACAAGCTATCGACTTGAAAGTTGGCACAAGTAGTTGTTATTGATGTAGGTCGGATGGTATTGAAAATGGGCCATATCGGCCCACTAATACGGATAGCCCCCATATAAACCGATCCCCAGATTTGGCTTGCGGAGCCTCTAAGAGGAGCAAATTTTATCCGATCCGGCTGAAATTTTGTGCATAGAGCCTCTTGCAGGAACAAAATACATCCGATCCAGTTGAAATTTGGTATGTGGTGTTATTATATGATCTCTAACAACCATGCAAATATTGGTCCATATCGGTCAATAATTATAAAGGCTGATACGGTCAAAATTTGGTCAAGGGAAAACGCGTGTAAATCGGTGAAATCGTTTATTTAAAAAATCAAATTAAATTTCTTTTTCAAGTTCAATTAGTATAAAATTCGGAAAAATATTCAGTTAGGCTTTCGCTTTTCCAAATCCGAATTGCCGGGCCTCACGCTTGACACCTGCCATCAGATTTTGTAAAGCCACCTTGTCCACCTTCTTCGCCGCAGAAAGCCAGTTTGCCTTGAACTACTGCTCGTCCTTAGCAGTTTCTTTTGGTCTTCTTTAGGTTCCGCTTGACAATAGCCCAGTATTTCTCAATTGGGCGGAGCTCTGGCGTGTTGGGAGGGTTCTTGTCCTTGGGAACCACCTGCACGTTGTTGGCGGCGTACCACTCCATGGCCTTTTTACGGTAATGGCAAGATGCCTAATCCGGCCAAAACAGTACGGAACAACCGTGTTTCTTCAGGAAAGGCAGCAGACGTTTATTCAAACACTCTTTCACGTAAATTTCTTGGTTGACAGTCCCGGAAGCTATGAAAATGCTGCTTTTCAAGCCACAGGTACAGATGGCTTGACAAACCAGATATTTCTTTCCGAACATTGACAGTTTTATGTGCTTGAAAATATCTGCTACCTTTCCCCTTCCTTTTGCCGTATAAAACTCCTGTCCCGGAAGCTGCTTGTAGTCGGCTTTGACGTAGGTTTCGTCGTCCATTACCACGCAGTCAAACTTCGTCAGCATCGTCGTGTACAGCCTCCGGGATCGCGCTTTGGCCATCGTATTTTGTTTATCATCGCGATTTGGAGTCACTAGCTTCTTGTAAGTCGATAGTCCGGCTCGTTTTTTGGCTCGATGCACGGTTGTAGACGATACACCCAGCTTATTTGCGGCATCTCGGAGAGAGAGGTTAGGGTTTCGCTTGAAACTACCGGCAACTCTCTTTGTCGTCTCAGCGGCTTCCGGTTTTCGATTTCCCCCCGATCCAGACTTCCTGGCTGTCGACAAACGTTCCCCAAATACTTTAATTACATTTGTAGCGGTTGATTTGGCAACTTTTAGCGATTTTGCCAGCTTTGCGTGCGAGTAGATCGGATTTTTGCGATGAGCGAGCAAAATTTTGATACGCTGCTCTTCGGCATGTTGACAACTGAAGAGTGAATTCCAAAATCAAAATAGGAGCAACATTCTACACACACACACACACCTTCAAAATGAGGGGTGTTCAGGTTTTTTTAAATGCAAAATTGAAAAAAATACGTCAAGTTTATATTGACCAAATTTTGACCGTATCACCCTTTATATAGCCCCCATATAAACCGTTCCCCAGATTTGATCTCCGGAGCCTCTTGGAGAAGCAAAATTCATCCGATCCGGTTGAAATTAGGAACGTGGTGTTAGTATATGGTCTATAACAACCATGCCAAAATTGGTCCATAACGGTCTATAGTTATATATAGCCGATCCCCAATCACACAAAAATTGGTCCATATCGGTTCATAATCATGGTTACCACTCGAGCCAAAAATAATCTACCAAAATTTTATTTCTATAGAAAATTTTGTCAACATTTTTGTTTTATAGAAAATTTTGTCAAAATTTTATTTCTATAGAAAATTTTGTCATAATTTTATTTCTATAAAAAAATTTTGTCAAAATTTTATTTCTATACAAAATTTTGTCCAAATTTAACTTCTATAGAAAATGTTATTTCTATAGAAAATTTTGTCAAAATTGTATTTCGTTTTGGTTGTTATTGTTGGCTTCTCTTCAATCGTTATTGTTGTTTTTTTTTTTTGATCTCAGCGTAAAGCCATGCATTGACTAAACTACAAGTGTAGCTTAACCAACAGAGGAAAAGTATGCTTGTCAAATTTATTTGGGCAAAGCCCTATAGACTGCAAGATGGTTGGATGTACAGCTGTTTCGGAATTACCACATTCCTCATCAGCATCCTCTACTTGCAGCAAAACTATCAACCAATTATCAGAATAAATTCGGGTAATTCACTTGATGAGGAATGTGGTAATTCCGAAACGTGTGTCCATCCAACCATCTTGCAATCTATAGGGCTTTGCCCAAATAAATTTGACAAACATTATTTTCCTCTGTTGGTTAAGCTACACTTGTAGTTTAGTCAATGCATGGCTTTAAGCTGAGATCAAAAAAAAAAAAAAACTACCTTGCAATTTAGAAGACGGTGTTAGGAAGTTTTAAGATACCTTGCCATCTGCAAATGTTACCGCAACCCAAGTAATTCGATTGTGGATGACAGTATTCACTAGAAGTTTCTACGCAATCCATGGTGGAGGGTACATAAGCTTCGTCCTGGCCGTACTTAGGGTCGTATATACTTGTTTTAGTTGAAATGTCTTCAATCATAAAAATGATAGTATCAATCGCAGTTTTAATTGGACATAAAAAAATACTTGATTAAAAGATTAATTGACTTCATTTCAATTAATTCTTTAATTGATTCAATTAAAAATTTAATTGATTTTAATTTAACAATATTCAATCATTGACTTAATTAATTTAATATTTTTATCGTGTTTAAAAACTTATTATATCAAGTAATTTAATAATTGAAAAACTTTTCGACTTCCATCAACTTTTTAATTGGAAATATTTTGGTGATATTTTTTCTGTGAAACCTTTGTATAAAGAACCCATTAAATTTGAAGGCTTTGAAATGGTATCGAACATGTTGATCCAGAAAGTTGTGCGGGGCACAATATAGTCGGCCTCGCCCGACTTTAGGCTTTCCTTACTTGTTTAGCATTATTTTAAAGCTGATTTAGGGTTGAATTACACACCATGCGTCAATCCGTGCGTTGATGGAAGGGTTGATTTTTTCTGTTAGGTTAGGTTAGGTTAGGTTAGGTGGCAGCCCGATGTATCAGGCTCAATTAGACTATTCAGTCCATTGTGATACCACATTGGTGAACATTTCTGTTAGCGGCTGACTATTCGAGCTTTTGATTTCAAAGAGAAATTTCAACTCTTCAATCATCGGACGCATTGTACGCATTGAACACATGGTATGTAATTCTACCTTTAGCTTTAACACTTTTTAGATCTGGTCATTTTTTTATAACATCAAAGGACTGAAAAAAACCAGAAAATTTATGAAGGTCATAAATATCAAAGCAGTTTCTTATTTTATGCTAATACTTTCGATATTGATTTGGCTTTTAAATTAAAACAAATATTAATAGTACTTTGTACTAGGAAAAAACCCGAAATTATCCGTTTTTATACTTACCACCACAAGACGGTGATGGCGGTTTAACAAGTTTTTCATTCTGTTTGTAACAAGGATGAAGAAATTCTAAGATCTTATAACGATGTCTGTTTAATCAGGATACAATCTTTAATTCAAGAGCAAATCGTGTTGACATTTTGCATTAGCTCGTCTCATGTACATACACAGTCTCACACAAGTTTACATACGATTAAATAATTTATATTTTCATTAAATAATCAAATTTTAAAAAATATGCATATATATCCTTTCGTTTTAATAAATTAATTTGAAAATCAAAGTAATTGTTAATTTTCAAGAAGATTTTTTTGGTATGGGTTATAAACAACAACAAGAAATATGTTTAGTTAAGAGGTACAAAACTCAGGGGTATGTAAACTTATGTGAGACTGTGTATGTATTCCCTCTCTTTCGCTCTCCCTCTCTTTGATGTTTCTAAACATATATATGTTCATACGAAATTTCTAAGTTAATATATATTTAGATCCAAACATTAGATCTGAGAAACATAATATATTCTAACAAACAAACATTTTTATCTCATATTGACTAATATAACACTGTTCTTCAAAAACACTATCCAGATATTTCCAAAATACTCATAATAAACAGTTTAGCGCTCATTTCACACAAAAAGAATCTGGTTCAATCACGAAATTAATTGATCCAATTTTTTAATTCAATTGTCTTCAATCACAAATATGATAGTATCAATTCAAAACTTAATTGATACTATTAATTTTTGTGATAAATTTTTGTTCCAATTAAACAATGTTTTGAATCAATTAAACCTTTAATGGAATATTTATTTGGAAAAATTTTCGTGAAATTTTTTTCTGTGTTTGGTTAAATCTTTGCTTAGTGTGACCATGCCCTAAGTAATACTATTCTCATTATTAGTACAATGACTTTATTACTGAATGCCTCCAAGGTATTTATATCCTTTCCATAGTGCTATTACACGTTAAGATTTACTAAGAATTCCCATTACTAGCCGGCTTAAGACGATGATTATGGAACATCTCTAGTGTGGCTGATACCGTTGTGGCATGACAATACCCAATTGCGTGATAAAAATGGATAAATGGAAGAAATGCTATTAAATGATAACTAAATTGTTATGACCATGATTGGTAATCCTTTGGGACACATTAGGCCAAAGATTCCAATGAACTTTGCAAAACATCCAGCCCAACTGATCCGTATTGAGGAGTCACTATGTAATAAAATAGTTAATTGGTAGCGACTGGGATGATGAGAGTGTGGGAGTTCTTCACGCACAAATTACACACAACAAAGAGCTTATAGAAGTACTTAGATGTTGTCGGCCTTGGCGTGTCTTTATTGTTGCGTCTCGAATAACACCTGTTAAGACACTCAATCACTATGACCCATACTTTCTCAATCAATAACTGGATTCTAGCTAGGAATTTTGAGTTTACCTTTCCGTTTGGCCTCGAAAAACCGAAAAAAATGAAAATCCTTTTGTTTCTTCTATGGTGTGAGGCCTTTTAATGATAGGTGGAGATTGGTGCGACGTGATTGGCATTTTCAACAACATTGGAATCCAACATTAACGGCTGCAATGTCAGAAGGAAAGGAATTTTCCGTTTGTTTTGTGTGAACAAATAAGAAAGCCACTTTGTATTGTCAAGGAGGCAAACAATACCACATATTGTGTGGTATATCGTATAATGGTAATTTGCACGATATTTACTGATTTTTTTGTTAACACAGAAACATCAACGAGGGTTGCCTTGTATTGTTCTTTAGAACATTTCCCACTAAGGTGTACACAATTTTACATGCGTTTGAACTAATCCCCAGCAAAAAAAAATCGTTGCCAAAAAAGCAGTGAAAATGTTCTTTTTGGATCCGGAAGTGGTATAAAATTGACGCAGAAGCGATGATTTTAACATAGGACGGAAGTCCTCCATTTCAGTATTTTGGATGTGAATTAAGAAGTTTTGTGATAAATATTTTGACAAATAAACGATTTATTTATTTTTTTTTATAATTGTTTATGCATTCTAACGTTTGACTTCAATAATTTTCAAAAATTCCCAATCTATTTTTGAATGGATAATGCATTTTTTCGACAAAATTTTAATAATTTGTGCCATTTTATTAATTCTTAACAGTTTTGAAACAAAAAAAGTTAAAATTACCCATTAACAAGTATATACGAAATTAAGTTCGGCCGGGCCGAATCTTAAATACCCACCACCATGAATCAAAAAATATAATTTTTTCGTTAGAAAACTTTCGTCATGAAAATACATGTATAGAATTTCAGGTGGATTTGATGACAGATACTCTCCCAAGCAAAAATATATACCAACATGGAAATCGGGAGACTTGTCACATGGGAGCTATACCAAAACATGGACCGATCCCCACCATATTTGCTACATCTATTTACGGACCGAAAATACCTTCAAATTTTGAATTTCCCGAAAATCGGATAAAAATTGCGGTGTCTCGAAGTCAAATCGGAAGATAATAATTGGGATGTCTACACACTTAAGACGTCAAATCTGGAGATCAATATATATGAGGTAAATACGAAGACATGGACCGATACACAATATTTTCGGAACACCTATTTGTGGTCCCAAAATATTTGAAATTTCCAATTTCAAACAAATTGGATAAAAATTAAGGATACTAGAAGCCCAAGAAATGAAATCGGGAGATCGGTCTATATGGGGGCTATACCAAAACATGGACTGATACTCACCATTTTTGACACACTTCTTTATGGTCCTAACAAACCTCTAGATTTTCAATTTCAGGCAAATTGGATAAAAACTACGGTTTCTAGAAGCCCAAGAATTAAAATCAAGAGATCGATCTATATGGGAGCTATACCAAAACAAGGACCGATACTCACCATTTTTGGCACACCTCTTTATAGTCATAAAATACCTTCAAATATCTAATTTCAGGCGACTTGGATAAAAACTATGGTTTTTATAAGCCCAAGACCCCAAATCGGGATGTCGGTTTATGGGGACTATATAAAAACTTGAACCAATATAGCCCATCGTCGAACTTGACCTGCCTGCAGACAAAAGACGAGTTTGCGAAAAATTTCAGGACAATTGCTTCATTATTGAAGACTGTAGCGTGATTACAACAGACAGACAGACGGACATGGTTATATCGTTTAGAATACTTTATATAGCCGGAAATCAATATTTCGATGTGTTATAAATGGAATGACAAACTTATTATACTCCCGTTATCATTCTATGGTGATGGGTAGAAAAAATATGAAAAAATCGAGTTATAAAAAATTTATAAAAAAAAAAATTAATTAAACGAACTTCCTCTGTAGCTAAACTAAAGAACATCTTTAGGAGGACATGTTTGGTAGTGCTTTTAAAGTTGTGCCTTTAGAAGAACTTCCATTTTATGTTGGGTTGTAATGTCACTTTTGCCACTCTGATTGGTGTAAGTATCTCCAAAACATGCATTCTCAACGCATCTACCCCTTCTTCAGGTATCACAAATCGTTGACCTCTAATTGTATTTTTTACGTACGGAAATAAACAGAAGTCAGTTGGTGCCAAGTCACGACTAACTATACGACGGATGATCCATCAAATCGATGTGTGAGAGCTCGCATTGTCGCGGTGAAATGAGATCCGTCTGCGGTGGTTGGTTTTTCTGATTTCTTGGAAGACACCGGGCAAACAAATTGTTGTGCCACTCAGAATTGACTATTCTGCACTGAAAAAATGCATGGTACTGATTCCGAGCCAAAGAAGCGCATAATACAAGTTAGGATATTTTTAAGACAAAATTCTCTTTTAAATTTGGTTTTGCGTACTTGCTTCTAGGAAGCTAATTTTAATTTTCAGTTTTTTTCAGTTTTTTTTCTTCATATGCTATCAAAGTCCTATAAAAGCGAGTTACCGACAACTTTATTTTCCAAATTAAGACTCGATTTCCAGTCGAAATTATACTATGTTTCAAGTAAAAAACGTCTTTAAAATAAAGTGTTGAAAAACATGTCCTATATTTAAACGATTTTTTTTTTGTTGCCAAGATGCAAAAAGACAACACATTTAAAGACAATTTCATTAAATTTAAAAAATTTTTCTAAATTATTAAAGTCAAGTTGACCTTAGCCCAAAAATTTTTTCATTCATGTTATGATACCCATTTCCAAGTCAAATCACTTAATTATAAGGACAATACGACTTCATTGAAAAGTTTATCGGCTTTTGAACAAGGAAAAAAAACGTTGTATTAGAGAAATGCGTCTTCTATGCTAAGTAAAATTTGCATTCCTATTTTAAGGACAAGAAATCTTTGGCCTCACGACAATATTTTTTTCAGTTTGCGTTATTCTAGTAGTAAAATCGCAACATGTCCAGTTTTATTTCTGACAAACGGGACTTGCTTGGAAATTCCTCGTGCGCGAACAACTTTTGTTGCTTTTCACTTTTGGACTCATACACGTTGTTTAAGTTCAAATGCCGTTTTTTTAGCTTTGTTCAGTCATATAATCATTTTCAAGTGTAATCCCTCCGTTAGGATTTGTCTATGCCTTTTTCTGCCTTTCGGTACGAAAATAAGGACATTTTCTAACGTCAAATGTCATCAACCCCCGCCTTTCGGCATCCAAGCTTTTTGTCATGCTCTTTGAGACTCTCTCGCTTCTACGAAGGTAAATATTGTTTGACGAACAATAATTTATTAAATAAAGCCCATACATTTTGGTTCAAATTCTAAACCAGTGCCTTTTTATTTCTTTTCTACTTTTATGCCACGCATTCATTGGTCCATTCGAGCCGAATATTAATTGGAAAGAATTAATTCGCTCTTTTTATTTCTTCCTCGAAGGCAAAGGCTACGCCAATCAACAACAACAACAACAAACGATCGACGATCACCATCCTCTACGAGGCATTTTCAATTTATTACACAAATATTTTTATTATCAACAACCAAGGTATGTACTTTCAGTGATAATTAAAAAGTGAGCATATCCTTCGGTGTAAATATAAATAAAACAGAAATTAAACACTCGCCTACGGTCGCTTTACAACTCGTATTTTATATCGGTTGTACATTAAATCTCTACGAGAAAAAATTAAATTATCCGTCGGTCTTTAATACCCGGTTACATTCTCATTAAAGTGTTGAAAAGTGCGTTTAATTCCACTTTGTTTTCATCCAAATATTCAACGTCAAAGTTGCATTTAATTTTCGCTGTATTTTGTCATTTGTTTGCGTATACATTGTTGTGTTTTTCTTTTGGTTTTTTGATCTTCGATCTGCATAGAAAAAACAAAAACAATTGCATTGGTTGTAAGCATTGGTTTGCCAATAGGCATCAATAGTAAAGTGTTATACAGTTGCCGTTCAACTTGCTATACACACGTACGCACACAGGTGTTACATCCAACATACGTTCGAACTGCATACACGTTGGTTTATTAGCGTGGGTCGCTTACGGCGCGAAATTATAAAAATAATTTTTTGCAGGTTCAATTGAGAAAAGTATTTATTGTTGATTCCTACGGATATCGGTCGTTTACTATTATCGTTCGTGTTACGTGGTAGTGTACCCTACGGTCGGTCGATACAAACAATAAAATAACAGTATTTATTATATATTATATTATCGTAATACTGACATATTTGAGTTTCCACGAAACTTTTTTATTTATATATTATTGTTGTTGTTGGACCTTACTGTTTCGTAGTGTGCATCTTACAGTCCGTGCACCCTACAATCGGTCAAGTTGACATTTTACAATTTATAGTTCACGACTTTTCATTGTCTTGTAATTTTTCCATTTGGCAAGTGATATTCACGATACACTTGCACAAATTTTGTGTATCTACGTACACTGGGAGAAATTTTGGATAATATATACACTGAGAGAAACTCTCTCGTAATATATAAAGTTTTCAATTTTTTCGATAATTCGCCACGCAAAAATTATTCTTTGTATTCTACGATACACTGAAAATATTTTTTGTATTCACGATACACTTGCAAAAATCTTTTGGAACACAGGGTACACTGGGAAAATATTGTAATATTTTCCAAATAAAGATTTTGCATATATTTCGCCACGCGAAAAAGGGTTTCTTGTATTTACGATACACTGGAAGAAACTTTACGTGTTTTCATACACTTGGAGAAATTTTTCGCCAATTTTTACAAAAAGTTAAAATACTTATAATTTACCTTGCAGAGCTAATTTTAGCTGGTATTTCCAATACACTGTGAGGAAATTGGTGTATCGACGATACACTGTAAAAAATTGGTTGTACTCCGTACACTGTGAGAAATTTTCTGATCTCATTTTTTGTGTTGTTGTGGTAATCACGTTACCTTACTCACATTTTTAGTACTTTCGGTACACTGCGAAAAATATTGTGTGTTGACGATACAACTTTCGCATACACTGAGAGGAATAACTGCGTTTTCATTTGTTCGACGACAAATCGAAGTAGCTTTTTGGATCGATTTATACTCTTTCCGATAGTTTTGGACATCACGTGTCAATTTTTTCGCCCTTTAATTTTGACAGTACTTGGTCATAATGACTACTACACCACTGACTGCTTTCACAAGAGCAACTGACGCAGTAGTCCGATTTGAAACGAAGTTTCACAGTTTGCGAGACGATGATTTAACCGCCTATAGACTAGAATGTCATGGTTCCGAGGCTAAGTCTTTGTGGGAAAAAGTTAAGAGCTTATTCGACGAATGTCTTGACTTTGTGTCCACACAGAGCAACGCAACCGAGGCAGTCGCCGCTGCTGACAGCAAATATGACGTGGCTTATAATTGTTATCTGAATGTCATGGAGTCGATTCAACGTAAATTGGAGGAACTACGTGCACCATCTAAGCATTCTGCTAAATCGTCTCGGTTGGAGGACCAAACATTACTTTTGAATGTTTCTCATAGGTCCGATGACTCACACAGTTCTTCCGTTAGCTCTAGGGGAGACAATAGTTCCTCCCACAGTCTCAATCTGCCGCCTTGTGATATAGATGTTTTTGACGGCGATTTTCTCAATTGGCCGACATTTAGAGATTTCTTCACAGCGGTATACATTAACAATAGCCGACTTAGCGATATTGAAAAATTGTGTCATTTACTCAAGAAAACCAGTGGTGAAGCTCGCGATGTGGTTTCGAAGTTTTCGCTCACGCATAGAAGCTTCGCTCTTGCGTGGAAGGCGCTAAAGGGTACTTATGATAATACCCGCCTCTTGGTGAACCACCAACTCAAATTATTATTTGATTTGCCAGTCTTGGAGTCTGAGACCAGTTCAGGACTGAAGAAACTACAACGTGGTATCTCGACATGCATTTCGACAATGTCCATCTACGATGTGGCCACTGACGATTGGGATCCCATCCTCGTCTTTTTATGCCTTCAGAGGTTGCCGAAATGTACTGTTACACTTTGGGAACAGAGTATTAAGGACAAGTCTGCTTTGTCTTCTTGGTCAGATTTGGACTTCTTTCTCACGGAAAGAATCCAGACATTGACATGTCTTCGCGATATCCGCGGCATTGACGCCAGGCCTCCGGCCAACAAAAGAATTCGCTCGCATTTCACGAATGCGAAAACGACTCGTTCCCCATCAAGTACGCCTCCTTCCTCCCAATCCTCTCCTGACAGATTATGCGTTCTCTGTCGACGACATCATCACCTCAGAACGTGTTCTAGGTTTCATAATCTTTCAGTTCGTGAGAGGATGAATATTGTTAAGCGCCATCGGTGTTGCATGAATTGTCTGTCCCGCAGACATATTGCAGCTAATTGCCCCAGCGCGTATGATTGCGGTAAATGTGGTAGAAGACACCACACTCTTTTGCATAGAGAAACATCAACTGGTCCCAGGACTGCTCCTATCGTTCCCGCGCCAGTTTCACGGAATCCCGTACCGGTGTCATTGGATGCCAATGAACCTTCTACATCGACAGGCATTGTGTCGGGGACGTCGAGTAGACAGGTATTCCATACTTCACGTACTGGAAATGTATTATTAGGGACTGCAATGGTGAATATCGTTCACCAGGGTATCACGTATCCTGCTAGAGCCTTAATAGATCCCGCTTCGGAATCATCCTTTATTACGGAAGGATTGCGGAACCGACTTGGACTGAGTACGTCTTCGACTTCGGCTACAATTTCTGGTGTGAATCAAAGTGTTTCGATCACGTCGAGAGAACTTTGTTCACTTTGCATTGGTACCCCACTAGACGAGTCGCTCCTACTGGAGACTACAGCGTACGTTCTTCCGAACATTTCCGGCAACCTGCCATCTTTTTCTCTAAATCGTGACATTGTGTCTAGCATGCCAAATCTACGTTTGGCTGACCCCAATTTATTTGTTTGTCGTCCTGTTGACCTTCTGTTGGGCGCGGATCTTTATCCGAAAATTTTGTTGGACGGTACGAGAACGAATATTTTGGGATCATTACTAGCGCAAAACACAGTCTTCGGCTGGGTTGTCACGGGTCCTATCCCTTCTTCGAATATTTCAGTCTACACGACTACTGTGGACCTCTCCGAGGGAACTAGTCTTGACGAGACACGTCTCCGCACTTTGGGAACTAGAAGGACTTCCCCGACGTCCTCTCTTATCTGATTCAGATAAGCTTTGCGGGTAAAATTATGAAAAGACAAACCGACGGGATTCTGAGTGAAGATACTCTTCATCTCAAAACTTATTTCTCCGGACAAATCAGAAATCAAGGACGGGTTGCCTGACACACTTTCTTCGAAATGAGGCATTCTTCTTGTGAAAACCATGAATTAAGACGATTCACCACGACTTTGTCCGGGGGTATATATGGTTATACCATATGGGGCCAGTTTAGGTTACGCCTACGAATGAGGAGAAGACAATTTAACTTCGATTGGTTTTCACTGCCTTGAATGACATTTTTACACGTCGGTCCGACTCAACAATCAGACTTGTTTCTCCTCGTTTTGAGTTGGAGGTTGTATAAATTCGTATACAATTGCGATATCACACAGATGTATACAGACATATATATGTTGACCCGTTCTAGATTTTTCATCATTGAATACAACTACGATATTCTCTGCAAATACTATCCAGGACTTTTTATTTAATTAAACAGTGACTTTGACATATTTTACCATTGGCTGACGGCACGGAGAATGAGTTTCCTCTTTATGCATACGTCCTACGGAGGTGCATGTACGTTGACGACGTATTGACGGGGTACCATAATTTGGGTGATGCGCCTGGGTCAAGGGGCAATACACGCCATGAGTTTGAGCTTGTCCTATAGTACGCTATTTATCACGGTTATATTTACAAAACTGTCTGCTTTTCTACGAAAGCGGTAACTTTACATGCTACTTTTGATTTGTCCACGACATTCTCGACGAGAACTATTACTCCCCACTACGTGGAAATTATGTCGTATTCGCGATGTTCATCCGGGTACTAACGGTCGTCGTTTGTTCAAATGGATTACATCCTTGTCTTTTAGGGAGTTAACATAGGTCTATCTGTCGCGTTATGCTCGCGTCCTCCCTAGTTTTTGTTACGTGAAAAATCTTTGGGTTGATGGCCGCGTTCGAATCGCAATAGATCGGACTACAAGTTGTAAGGCGACCTACGGTTTCTGGTCACCCTGACCATTATGTTAATTTGGTTTTCCGTTCCGAAATCTTTCTATATTTTCATAGATAGAAAACATAGCAAAGATGGCTGCTACCCTTCCAGAGTCTGAGGACGACGTCCCCATGTTGGATGAGGAACGGGAGATTAATTCTAGCATCGCACCCCTTGCCGATGAACATACCATCAGTACGACTACTGATTCTGCCATTCTGGCCGACAATGTTGCAACAGCAACCAATAAAAAACCGTTGACGACGGCTTCTGGGGTTCCTCCAGGAGAATTGTTTGTGGCTTCGCCACCCCATATCACACTTGGGTGTAAGGTAGTCTTCAACTGCCTTCTGACTTTACGAGTCCTCGACACCCGGCTCTTCCGAGTCAAATTTTTTAAAAAAATTTTTAATAACAACGATCGGGCTTGACGAGTCCATTTACGATCGCGTGCTTAACGAGCACATTTGTAAATAATATGTTTTGGAAAAAATGAAACATGAATTGGACACCATAACAAGAGAAAAAAAAAGAATTGAACTAAAATAAAATGCTCTTTTTTGTAAACTGAAATGTACATCCTGTATACTTTCATTATGTAACATGTAAATATTATTTAACTTATTTTTAAATTTTGCAACATGGCTGGATGTTGCAAGGCGGGCGGCAATGTTTAAGTTCAAATGCCGTTTTTTTAGCTTTGTTCAGTCATATAATCATTTTCAAGTGTAATCCCTCCGTTAGGATTTGTCTATGCCTTTTTCTGCCTTTCGGTACGAAAATAAGGACATTTTCTAACGTCAAATGTCATCAACCCCCGCCTTTCGGCATCCAAGCTTTTTGTCATGCTCTTTGAGACTCTCTCGCTTCTACGAAGGTAAATATTGTTTGACGAACAATAATTTATTAAATAAAGCCCATACATTTTGGTTCAAATTCTAAACCAGTGCCTTTTTATTTCTTTTCTACTTTTATGCCACGCATTCACACGTAAATCCTTCATTCATCACCTGTCACGATGTCATATACGTGTTTAAAAGAACTGCGAATCTACCAAATTTAAAAAGAATCTTTTTTAAAGTTTTTGATCAATTTTTTTGTTAGTTAAAAAATTTTTGAATTAATGAATGATCCTCCTATAATTGGATGTATAAATAATCCTTGAACTGTAAATTAGTCAAATTTTAAATTTTTTTAAAATTTTAGCTTGCAAAAATTAAAATGTTCAAAGAAATTAAGTTTTGTCAAACTTTTTTTTTCTATAGAAAATTTTGTCAAAATGTTATCCCCCATATTGAAAAAAGTTAAATTGAACTTTAAACCTACTTTTCCAAATTCCTTAGATAATCTGTTTATAAAGTATTATGATATGGATATATTTCTATACAAAATGTTGTCAATATTTTATTTCTATGCAAAATTTTGTCAAAATTGTATTTCTATACCAAACTTTGTTAAAATTACATCCCTATAGAAAATTTTGTCAATATTTTATTTCTGTACAAAACATTGTCCATTTTTTTTGTAGAAGATTCTGTAAACATTTTATTACTATAAGAGATTTTGTCAAAATTTTATTTCTATAGAAAATTTTATTTCTATAGAAAATTTTATCGAAAATTTTATTTCTATAGAAAATTTTATCAAAACTTTTTTTTTTTTTATAGAATATTTTGCCATAACTTTATTTCTATATTTTTGGTTCATCGCCACAAATCTACCAAATTTAAAAATACCTTTTTTTTGGAAGTTTTTGATCAACTTTTTGTTAGTTAAGCTACAATTTGTTGGGTGTATAAGTATTTCTTGAATTGTAAATTCGTCGAACTTTAAACATTTTAAATTTTAGCTTGTACGGGACTACATCTGAAAAAAGGAAGAACTTAATCACAACAAAAAAAAAATTAAATTGTTCAAAGAAATTCAGTTTTATCAAAATTTTTAGGCAGTAGCCGACTATCAAACCTTTTTTCGGAAGGTTCAAGTGTGGTTAATTGTTGGGTTTAATGAACTGCCTGAATTTATTCTGATAATTGGTTGATAGTTTTGCTGCAAGAAGAGGATGCTGATGAGGAATGTGGTAATTCAGAAACAGCTGTACATCCGACCATCTTGCTGTCAATAGGGCTTTGCCCAAATAAATTTGACAAGCATATTTTCCTCTCTTGGTTAAGTCAATGCATGGTTTTAAGCTGAAATCAAAAGCAAAATTTTCTTTCCATAGAAAATTTCGTGAAAATTTTATTTCTATAGAAAATTTCGTGAAAGTGTTATTGGTATAAAAAATTTTGTCAAAATTTTATACCCCAAAAAAGTTAAAAGGAAATTTAAACCTACTTTTCTAAATTCCTTCAATGAGCTGTTTATAAAGTATTATGAATATGGGTATATTTCTATACAAAATGTTATCAAAATTTTATTTCTGTACAAAACTTTGTTAAAATTTCATTCCTATAGAAAATTTTCTCAAAATTTTATTTCAATATAAAATTTTGTTAAAATTTTATTTCTATAGAAAATTTTGTCAAAATTTTATTTCTAGACAAAATTTTGCCAAAATTTTATTTCTATAGAAAGTTTTTGACTAAATTTTATTTCTATAGAAACAATTTTTTTCCTATAGAAAATTTTGTCAAAATTTTATTTCAATTGAAAATTTTGTTAAAATTTTATTTCTATGGAAAATGTTGTCAAAATCTTTTTTATACTGAAAATTTTGTCAAAATTTTATTTCTACGGAAGCTGTTGTCAAAATTGTATTTCTATAGAAATTTTATTTCTATAGAAAGTTTTTGACTAAATTTTATTTCTATAGAAACCATTTTTATACCCTCCACCATAGGATGGGGGGTATATTAACTTTGTCATTCCGTTTGTAACACATCGAAATATTGCTCTAAGACCCCATAAAGTATATATATTCTGGGTCGTGGTGAAATTCTGAGTCGATCTGAGCATGTCCGTCCGTCCGTCCGTCCGTCCGTCCGTCCGATTGTTGAAATCACGCTAGCTTCCGAACGAAACAAGCTATCGACTTGAAACTTGGCACAAGTAGTTGTTATTGATGTAGGTCGGATGGTATTGCAAATGGGCCATATCGGTCCACTTTTACGTATAGCCCCCATATAAACGGACCCCCAAATTTGGCTTGCGAGGCCTCTAAGAGAAGCAAATTTCATCCGATCCGGCTGAAATTTGGTACATGGTGTTAGTATATGGTCTCCAACAACCATGCAAAAATTGGTCAAAATCGATTCTCAATTATATATAGCCCCCATATAAACCGATCCCCCGATTTGGCTTGCGAGGCCTCTAAGAGAAGCAAATTTCATCCGATCCGGCTGAAATTTGGTACATGGTGTTAGTATATGGTCTCTAACAACCATGCAAAAATTGGTTGACATCGGTCCATAATTATATATAGCCCCCATATAAACCGATCCCCAGATTTGACCTCCAGAGCCCCTTGGAAGAGCAAAATTCTTCCCATTCGGTTGAAATTTGGTACGTGATGTTAGCATATGGTATCCAACAACCATGCAGGAATTGGTTCCTATCAGCCCATAATTATATATATCTCCCATATAAACCGATCCCCAGATTTGACCTCCGGTGCCTTTAGGAGAAGCAAAATTCATCCGATCTGCTTGAAATTTGGTACGTGGTGATCGTATATGATATTTAACAACCATGCCAAAAGTGGTCCATATCAGTCCATAAGCATATATTGCCCCATATAAACCGATCCCGAGATTTGGTTTTGGAGCCTCTTGGAGGAGCAAATTTCATCCGAGTCAGTTGAAATTTGGTACATTGTGCTAGTATATGGTCGTTAACAACCATGCCATATCGGTCTATAGTTATATATATATCCCTCAAATAAAGCGATTTCCAATCAAACAAAAATTGGTCCATATCAAATTCATAATTGTATATAGCCCCAATATAAGCGACCCCCATATTTCAATTCTGGCTCTCTACGTACTGTGCAAAAAGTCCATATCGATTCGTAATTATTTGTAGACTTAACTATACATAACTTTTTTGTCTAATATATACCACGTATGGACTAACTCACAATTTAGAAAACGATGTTAAGAAGTTTTAAGATACCACAACCCAAGTATTTCGATTGTGGATGACAGTCTTTCGTAGAAGTTTCTACGCAATCCATGGTGGAGGGTACATAAGATTCGGCCTGGCCGAACTTACGGCCGTATACACTTGTTTTCCTATAGAAAATTTTGTCAGTAGAGGATGCTGATGAGGAATGTGGTAATTCCGAAACGTGCGTCCATCCAACAATCTTGCAGTCTATAGGGCTTTGCCCAAATAAATTTGACAAACATTCTTTTCCTCTGTTGGTTAAGCTACTCTTGTAGTTTAGTCAATGTATGGTTTTAAGCTGAAATAAAAAACAACAACAATGTCAAAATTTTATTTCAATTGAAAATTTTGTTAAAATTTTATTTCTATGGAAAATGTTGTCAAAATCTTTTTTATACTGAAAATTTTGTCAAAATTTTATGTCTACGGAAGCTGTTGTCAAAATTTTATTTCTATAGAAAATTTTGTCAAACATTTCAATAGAAATATCATTTTGACAAAATTTTCAATATAAATAAGATTTTGACAACATTTTCCTTAGAAATAAAATTTGGACAAAAGTTTCCATAGAAATAAAATTTTGACAAAATTTTCTATAGAAATAAAATTTTGACAACAGCTTCCGTAGAAATAAAATTTTGACAAAATTTTCAGTATAAAAAAGATTTTGACAACATTTTCCATAGAAATAAAATATTGACAAAATTTTCTATAGAAATAAAATTTTGACAATAGCTTCCGTAGAAATAAAATTTTGACAATATTTTCTATAGAAATAAAATTTTGACAACAGCTTCCGTAGAAATAAAATTGTGATAAAATTTTCAGTATAAAAAAGATTTTGACAACATTTTCCATAGAAATAAAATATTGACAAAATTTTCTATAGAAATAAAATTTTGACAATAGCTTCCGTAGAAATAAAATTTTGACAATATTTTCAATAACATAGAAATATTATTTTGACAACATTTTCCATTGAAATAAAATTGACACAAAATTTTCCCTAGAAATAAAATTTTGGCAAAGATATCTATAAAAATAAAACGTTGACTAAATATTCTATAGAAATAAAATTTTGACAACATTTTTTATAAGAATAACTTTTGACGAAATTTTCTATAGGTATAAAATTTTGAAAAAAATCTATAGAAACATTTTGATTTTGAAAGAAATCGGTTCAGAGTTAGACATACCTTCGGAATGTATCTTATATGATCCCATATGCCAAAATTTTATACTGATTTGCTTCAAATTTTGCACACGAAGTACAATTAATAATATCGTCCACTTTGCCAAATTTTGTCGAAAATATTACTAAAATCGTAATTGTATTTACAAATTACGTTGTTAGCTCAAATTTAAACATAATTTAATAGTATTAACACGAAAATTAATTGATATTTTATTTGTGTGAATATAGCCCCTTGTCCAAAACAAATATGCTTTGAACATTTACAAATAATTTACAAATTACGTTGTTAGCTCAAATTTAAACATAATTTTAATAGTATTAACACGAAAATTAATTGATATTTTATTTGTGTGAATATAGCCCCTTGTCCAAAACAAATATGCTTTGAACATGGGATCTCTGAGGGGTTCCAATTAAAACAAATACATATGGAACAAATACGTCGTATGAACTTAAATATCTCTAGATATCACTGATCTCTAGAATAGTGTTTACACTTGACTTTATTACTTTCCCTTTCCTCTCATGAATGGAAAGAGAAAAGATCAATATGAACCAGTGAAGCTAAGAAACCCTTATGTGTGTATTCTAGATATAAGATTTTGTTCAATAAAATAAATAGTATTCATTTGGAACTCAACGAGAAAATATTGATTTGGGATTTCAAATGGAGCCCACTGCAATTGTTGTCAATGACAATTTATTGTATACCCCCCATATATACGTTTGTGTGATGGGGAAAATATGGCTCGAATAGTCACGGTTCACCCCTAATTTTTTAGTCCGATTAACTTGATATTTTACACAGAAATTAGATTTAACATTATATTTATGTGTGCCAATTTTTCTACATTTAAATTTATGAAGGAATAATTTTGTTTTGTGTGTACGCATATAACATTTTCGAATAAAATATTGATCAGTAATTGTATTCCTGCCACTATAAATAATACCACCTATTGTTATAGCTACGTCAAATATTCTGTTAATAAAATTCCAGGCATATAGCTAACACATTTAACCTTAAGACTTTGTCGTGTAAGGACTAAAATGTTAATTAAATCAATTGGAAAACTTTTGTGTTAACCTGATCGACCTTAAGCAAAATACATAATAATTCTTGTGGTTGTACATTATTGCTACACCTGTTTCCATTTCAGTATGTATAATTTCTCAAATAGGTTTGACATTCATGTACACACAATGACAAACAAGACTACTTGCTATAAGCGTATATTCTCAAACCTTGGGGAATTTTTTTTATAAATATTTGAGTTTACCGATGGCATAAGTGTAAGAAAGCAAGGCGAATGCAGAAAAACTTGAAGCTTGGTTAAATCAATATATTGACATAAAATTATTCAATCATACACCAAGCGAAAAATGTTAGTAATATTATTTGCTTAAAAAGATTTTTTTAGCATAAAAAAAACTTTGCTTGTCTAAACTTTCGTTCCTCAGAAAAGAAAGCTGTTCTTTCTGTGAATAAAAAAGTTTCTCTGTGAATTACAGAGGTGCAATTATGAGCATGTACATGAGAATGGAAAACATTGAATGATTAAAATTTTAAAAAAAGCTGCCACATTTCCAGACGATAGTGCCGTCTTCATCATCTTCGTAGCACCGAGTGCTTCCCAATGTTCTAAATTTCATGCAATTCCTTAAAAAGCCTACTGTTGTCTCAGCAATCTCGGATACCTTCCGTCGGCGGTCTGCCCATACAAAAACGTGGATTTTTGTGTCTTTGTCAAATATCATAAGTGTCTTCAGAACACTTGGAGAAGGCTTATCAAAAACCAAAGGGTGACCACCTTTCCAGACGATAGATGCGTCCAAAATTTCATGAAATCTATTACAGAGCCTACTGTCTCAGCAATCTCGGATAGCTTCAGTCGCCGGTCTGCCCATACAAAAACGTGGATTTTTGTATCTTTGTCAAATATCATAAGTGCCTTCAGCATACTTAGAGAAGGCTTATCACTAACTAAAGGGTGACCACTTTGAAAATCGTAAAATTCATTTTTGATGGTTATCATCGCAAAGGGTCTTTGATTTTTCTGTCCTATTTACGATTGTAATCTTGAGATAATTAAAGGAAAACAATTATATGCGGCCGTAAGTTCGGCCAGGCCGAATTTTATGTACCCTCCACCAGGGCTGTGGAGTCGGAGTCTTGGAGTTGGAGTCTGAAGATTTTGCTGGAGTCGGAGTCGTAAAAATTTTGCTCGACTCCGACTCCGGCGAAACAAAATTTGAAAAACACTTCATATCTTTGTAACTAAAGAAATATTTCGACAAATTAGATTTTAATTAGATTTTAATCGAACAACGAAAAACGAAGTACTGGATTTCAGGCCATTCACAGCGTATTTATGTGGGTGAAATTTCACGAGGATATAAATAGTAGGTTTTACTAGAATATGGGCTGAATTGATCAATTGTATTGTCCATTTTTAACATATTAAACTACAGATTTATGACCCTATATATACTCTTGATAGCTGATAGCCTAAGTGGCTAATGCTAGATTTTTCTCTATTTTTCTTATATTTACTATAAGTTTAATAAATAAATAATACTCTTGATAAAGGTACAATTTTAAGGCAATATAGCAGTAGAACCTAACGTTCTTTTTTGGCAGGCAAGTTGAGTTCGAAGATGGATCACACAGGACAATTTTGTGATACAGCACTTACATGTAAACACATCTTCCGATTTGGTTTACGAAATTTTTCCCAGTCTAAAATTTTCATAAGATTTGTCAGAAATTTTGAATTTAGAGTTGATTTGAGATCCATTAACAAATGCGGAAAATTCCCGTCAGCCCATATTTTGTATATGGAGATAATTACTTGAGAAATCTCCATATACATCCGATGTCCTTGGCAGCTATAATTTTAAATTAAACCTCTGCCAAACTGCCATCTGAGGCGGTCTTTTGGGAGAAAGTTTGTTTCATCAAAGCCACTCGAAATTCTTTACCTTAAATTGATGGCCTCTAGTGTCCATAATAGATCATTTATAAATCGATGTCTCACCATTTTACTTCTATAGAAACAATATTCGTAACTGTTATCTGTTTTATGGTAGTGGTTATTTAAAATTCCGCCTGTCCTAATTTATGGCAGTTTATGTTTGTTTTCCCTGCCAACATTTGGGTGATAGTTTTATCGTCTTTCGCTAAGATGTCACTATTTCGGATCGCCAGGAAGTTTTCTGGTAGTAAAATCTCAAGCACAGCAACAATAAAAACAACTATCGCGTGGGGTGTTTCCGTTTCGAAACAAATTCGACTCTAACAGCGATCAAAAATCTAAATATAGACTCCATACATCGACATAACTAATGTTTCAATAGCACCTCTCTGAGAGTACATGTGCACACAAAAAATTATCACCAACATTTTTTCAATTAAACACTTAATTGAATTTGGAAACGGATTCAATTAATATGTTAATTTATTCAATTAATTATTTAATCAAATCCGAATAAAAACCAATTAAAAAAATGATTGATATTTGTTACGTTTCCAATTAAAATATTAATTGATTCAATCAATTTGTTAATCAATTCTGAAAAAATGTTCAATTACAAACGTGATTCAAATTTTTTCCGTTTCCAATTACACATGTGATTGATCCAATCACCTTTGTGATTGAAATTGAATAATTTTGAGCAATGGAAAGAGCGAAAAGAGAACAAGAGAATTTATTCCACAATGTATGATGGAGAGATCAGTCTGTGGAAGTAACTCGTAACGAACGGTTGGGTTTTTGTTTTTCGCGTAAATTGAAAAACATGATTGGCGACATTCTGTCTGCTGCATTCAAAATGTGTGCATACATATTTTGAACGCAACAACAAATCATAGCAAAGGGTTGAAATAAATAAAGTGTGCAACAACAAACGACCACGTGGTAAAGGTTTGAAAAAAATATATGAGAGAACGCATTTGAAATTACCTGTGTTTGTGTTTTGTGGTAGTAAATATGGAAAACAATCTACGTTTATTGAAGGTAAGAAATTGTGAAATGTAAATACCGTTTTCCATTGAAGCCTGTTTACATTAAACGGACTACAATAATATATTTTTTATTCATTTCTTTTAGTGACAAATTTTATTTCGTGAAATTGTCCAATCAATCCCATCAACTCCATCATTTTATCAAATATATAAGAATATGTTTGCAATAAAAAAGTGAGTACCGTATTGATCTTTTAAAATTATAAATTTTTTTCACTCCTAGTTTTCTTAAAACTAAGAGCGGTATGGGTTTGTTGTAAGATTCACCTTGAAGTTGCGAAGTGGCGTTGGCTTTAAATTTCATTTTTGTTTTACCTGCCTTTTTCAGTTTGAACCCAAGTAGAGAGCAATATATCTGATATATAAACTAATGCGCTGAATTATGTAATGGTAAAAAAGTTCTTTCTTTTGGATTTAAAAATATGAAAAATATCCGAAAATAATAAAAATATGTATTTCCCATTTATATATTTTTTTCTATTTTTAGAATTTGCAAAGTATCATCAATATAATACCAAATATTACATTGCTTTCCCATTATTTTTGTCTATGATTGGTTCAAATTTTAATAGACGATTTCATTAAATTAAATCAAATTAAATTACCGAGCTCCTTAATACACCTTTTTATGCTAAAAGACTACAACTGCAAAAGAAGATTAATCTACAACCTGGAACTAAGAATTGAACTTGATATTCTATGCAGGTAATGTTTAACAAATTAACTTTTAATTGAACAAAATTAAAATCGAATTATTCTGTTTACTTTCAGAAAAACTAATTTAGCTTGCAGGCTGCTGATTTATTGGAAATCTAGGCGCATCTACAATTAGAAGGAACATGCTAACATGGTTATTATTATAAGGAAGATAATGATTTATATAATTTATTTTTTCACCCTATAGTTGTTATTGATAGTAATTGTATTTGTAAGTTATGTTAGAACAAAACACAAATGACAACAACCAAATTTATTTGTCTATTGCATAATTCAAAAAATAATAAATATTAAATATGTTTTATAAGAAACACATATTTTCTTTAATTTTAAATAAAACTAAATACGATTTTGGGGTCGCAATATATAAATTTTTTGATCGAAATTTATAGCCAATTTCAATTAATTATTTAATTGAATCAATCAAAAAGTTGATTGATTTTTGTCGCGAAATTAATTAAAATTTTAATTGATTCAATCAAAACTGTGATTGAATTTTATGTTAAAAATCAATCACGTTTTTAATTGATTCAATCACACAATTAATTGATTTCGTGACAAAAGTCAATTAAATTTTTAATTGAAAATCGTGTTGGTTTTCAATCAAAATGGGTGATTGATACTATCATTTTCGTGATTGAAGACATTTCAATTAAAAAAATGATTGAATCCGCGATTTTCGTGATTGAAATCAAAAACATTTTTTTTGTGTGTGTGTAAAAAGCCACTATCAACCAACAAGCGTGGGTAGCACAGAGGGAGAGCCTCTGACTTGAAAACGAAAGGTTCCAAGTTCAATGCTCGGTGCATCCGATCATCATTTTTATTTTTTAAAAAATAACTATCGCTTTTCTAACTACTTTTAGTCACTGGTTCGATTCTCCGAGAACACTATCGCGTAGTGGGACATTTGTTCCCGAACGGGGACCCTAATTCGATAAGAAGATGATATCGCCTGCGAAAGTTTTATCTTCCGCGGCGAAACTACTTCGATACACTTTCGATAGCAAATATTTGCAGGGTTATATATCCGACACATTACGACTATATTTTTTTTAACATCTAATTTTTCTGTCTGATTAGCCCGACATTTTGATGTTTGTGTATTTTTCGTTTTATGTAGATTTATTTTTTATAAAATGCCTAAATAACCAGGATTTTACTTCTTAAACTTCTGGAAGCTTAATTATTTTGTGAAATTTTGTGTTTTTATAACTTCATATTCTTCATGTTGTTAACTACCCATATTTTGATGTGGTCTCTATATAGCCTTGTATCGTATTTTAATTGGCCCGAAATTAAAATGTAGAGTTCTTTACACCCCCTAAAATTCTGAGATTTGTCGTCGAGTCGTATCAAAAATTCGAGTTCTTTTTGACATATGACAAAATAGAATACTTAAATCGGTTTTGGAACACTACACCTTAAAATTACACTTGAAATACTGTTAAAATTAGATTTAGGTACACCACCTGGAGTCGACTCCGGAGTCGAAGCTAATAAGAAATTCTGGAGTCGGAGCCGGAGTCGAGCAAAATTTACTCGACTCCACAGCCCTGTCCTTCACCATGGACTGCGTAGAAACTTCTACGAAAGACTGTCATCCACAATCGAATTACTTTGGTTGTGGTACCGATGGCAAGGTATCTTAATTCTTCTTGATATCATCATCTAAATTGTAAGTTAGTCCGTACGTGATATATATTAGACAAAAAAGGCAGATTAAATACCCAGCAAAAAAAATTGGAAGTTGTTCCAAAAACATTTCTTTTAAAGCCCATCCCAGAATCCCCCATCGAGTTTTTTCAACTTCCGATGCAGTCCTTTTGGACAAGTCCACAAACATTTCTTCTAAAGTGCATCGTGGGATCCCCCAATAATTTTTTTCCACTTCCGATGCAGTCCTTTTGGAGTTCACAAGCATTTCTTCTAAAGCGCGTCTTGGGATCCCCCAATGATTTTTTTCTACTTCCGATGCAGTCCTTGTGGACAAGTATTAGAAAGAACGCAATCAGGCTATTTTAAGTGCAAATTTTGTACTATTAAATTTTACATAAAAATAGAAAACTAATAAAAAAAACTAAAAAATAGACATTAATAAAAAAAGTAAAAAAAAAATAAAAAAAAAATTCATCCGCGCTGGGATTTGAACGTGTGTCGTTTGACTTTTTCGCTTCCATGGAAGTTCTTTTGAGAAGGTTTTGCAAATTACGAGAATTTTTAATTTTTTTGTTGATCTTTAATGGAAAAAATATATTTATACGAAAATATATGCCGAAAATAAAAAATAAAAACGATGCATGATATAAAAAAATAATTTTTTAGAAAAATATTTGTTAAAAAAATTGCCGCTGGTGAGATTTGAACCTGCGTTTCTTATTTTTTCGTTCATACTAATAAAGAACATCTTGAGAAGCAATTAAAATGTTATTCCTTGGTGTCGTATTACGATCATATCATAAACATTTGAATGGACCTTTCGACGCTTTATGTTCAATGGCGTTTGTGGCTGAGTGTGTTAAGGTGTTCTGTTATGGTGCCAGCAAACCCAGGTTCAACCCCTGTCGGAGCGAAAAAGTTTTTCAAATTGTAAATATTAGATAATAGGCAAATAATTGTGTAATAAAACATATGGATGAAAAAAAAGTGAAATTGGTAAAAAAAAAAATTGATCCAATGAAAAGGATCAAAAAAGGGAGTACTTCCGTCCTATGACAAGCCCATGTAAAATTCATTGGAGATGATCCAAGTTTGCACTACTTCTGGATCACAGATTGGGGATCCAAGCTTTATTTTTGGAAGCTCTTTTTTTGCTGGGTACGTATATAATTCAGTTCGTGACCGCTATATATAGGGAAGTCCACAAATAATTCCGAACCGGTATGAAATTTTGCGTGGTAATTAGAGAGCCAGAATTGAAGTATGGGGATCGAATAATATGGGGGCTATATACAATTATGAACCGATATGGACCAATTTTTGTGCAATTGGGGATCGGTTTATCTGAGGGCTATATAACAATAGACCGATATGAACCTACTTAGGCATGATTTTTAGCGGCCATATACTCGCATAATGTGCCAAATCTCAACTAAATCGGATGAAATTTGCTCCTCCAAGAGGCTCCAAAACCAAATCTGGGGATCGGTTTATATGGGGGTTAAAAATGATTATGGACCGATATGGACCAAATTTTGACATGGTTATTAAAGACCATATACGTGCTCCTCCAAGAGGTTCTTGAGGTCACATCTAAGGCTCGATTTATATGGGGGCTATATAAATTTATGGACCAATTTTTGCATGGTTGTTAGAGACCATATACTAACACCACATACCAAATTTTACACGGATCGAATGAATTTGGCTTCTCCAAGAGGCTCCGGAGTTCAAATCTGGGGATCGGTTTATATGGAGGCTATATATAATTATGGACCGATATGGCCCAATTTTTGCATAATTGTTAGAGACCATATCCGGATCGGATGAAATTTGCCTCTCTAATAGCCTACGCGAGCCAAATCTGGGGATCGGTTTATATGGGGCTATACGTAAAAGTGGTCCAATATGGCCCATTTGCAATACCATCTGACCTACATCAATAACAACTACTTATGCCAAGTTTCAAGTGGATAGCTTGTTTCGTTCGTAAGTTAGCGTGATTTCAACAGACGGACGGACGGACAGACTTAGATCGACTCAGAATTTCACCACGACCCAGAATATATAAACTTTATGGGGTCTTAGAGCGATATGGGGGAGGGTATAAGAACTTAGAGCAAAATAGCATACACAGAAAAAATATCACCAACATTTTTCCAATTAAAATATTAATTGAATTTTAAAAGTATACAATTAAAAATTTATTTGGTTCAACAAATTTTTTAATTGAAACAAAACTCAATCACACAAATTAATTGTACCAATTAAGCTTCTAATTGGAATAAATTAATTAGTTGATAGACTTTGGTGATTGATGCTATCATTTCTGCTATCTTTCTAATTACGAATCGATATGGACTTTTTGTACGTAGAGAGCCAGAATTGAAACATGGGGGTCGCTTATACGGGGGCTATATACAATTATGAACTTGATATGGACCAATTTTTGTGTGATTGGGGATCCATTTATCTGAGGACCATATATAACTATAGACCGATATGGACCTAGTTAGGCACGGTTGTTAACGACCATATACTAGCACAATGTACCAAATTTCAACTGACTCGGATGAAATTTGCTCCTCCAAGAGGTTCCAAAACCAAATCTCGGGATGGGTTTATATGGGGCTATGTACGATTATGGACTGATATGGATCACTTATGGCATGGTTGTTAAATATCATATACTACCACCACGTACCAAATTTCAAGCAGATCGGATGAATTTTGCTTCTCCAAAAGGCACCGGAGGTCAAATCTGGGGATCGGTTTATACGGGGCCTATATATAATTGTGGACCGATATCGACCAATTTTTGCATGGGAGTTTGAGGCCATATATTAACACCACGTACCAAATTTCAACTAAATCGGATGAATTTTGGTCTCCCAAGAGGTTCCGGAGGTCAAATCTGGTGATCGGTTTATATGGGGGCTATATATAATTATGGACCGATGTCGACCAATTGTTGCATGGTTGTTAGAAACCATATACTAACACCATGTATCAAATTTCAGCCGGATCGGATGAAATTTGCTTCTGTTAGAGACCTCGCAAGCCAAATCGGGGGATCGGTTTATATGGGGGCTATATATAATTATGGACCGATGTGGACCAATTTTTGCATGGTTGTTAGAGACACCATGTACCAAATTTCAGCCGGATCGGATGAAATTTACTTCTCTTAGGGGCCTCGCAAGCCAAATTTTGGGGTCCGTTTATATGGGGACTATACGTAAAAGTGGACAGATTTGGCCCATTTGCAATACCATCCGACCTACATCAATAACAATTACTTATGCCAAGTTTCAAGTGGATAGCTTGTTTCGTTCGGAAGTTAACGTGATTTCAACAGACGGACGGACATGCTTAGATCGACTCAGATCACGACTCGGAACATATATACTTTATGGGGTCTTAGTGCGATATTTCGATGTGTTACAAACGTAATAACAAAGTTAATGTACCCCCCATTCTATGGGGGAGGGTATAAAAAAAAGAGCATACCCAAAAAAAAATATCACCAAAATTTTTCCAATTAAAATATTAATTGAATTTTAAAAAGTAAACAATTAAAAATTTAATTGGTTCAACAAATTTTTTAATTGAAACAAAACTCAATCACACAAATTAATTGTACCAATTAAGCTACTAATTGGAATAAATTAATTAGTTAATAGACTTTGGTGATTGATGCTATCATTTCTGTGATTGAATACATTTCAATTAAAAATTAATTGGATCAATTAATTTCGAGATTGAAGAGAAAAATTATTTTTTTTCTGTGTATCTACAGTTTTGCTTTAGACTTTTGAACGTCATTCTAGTTACACTAATCTTTAAAAAAAAAACTCAAATTTAATACAACACCAACAATAACAATAAGACATGAAATAAAACAAAGCAGCAAAGCAACAAAGTTAAAATTCCCTTTTTTTGGATTACATTACGAAAAGTTTTTGATTTTTAACACTACTAACAGGATTAAATCTTTGCTGCACCACAGGACTACGAAATTCTCTCTTCCATTGCTATAGAATCGCTCTCCCTCTCAGTATACTCTACCATCTCATTGGTGACCACCAAGAGTTTCAAAGTTGTTTAAGCCCTCATAAAGTCCATAGAAATTAAATTAACAGCAGCCAACATACATGGTGGTTTGCCAACTTGTTTCCCTTTTTTTCGTGGGATGAATTTAGTGCTGGAGGGAATTGGAGACAAACTCACAGCCCCGCAAAACATAAAACACTAGGGGAATAGTAAACATAGCAACTTCCCCATTCTGACGTTAGTGAAAAGAGTATGAAAGTAAATTGTTAATAAATGAACAATATAGGGAAACAAGTATATACAGCCGTAAATTCAGCTGGACCGAATCTCAAATACCTTAGATTAGGGTTAGGTACAATGGCAATCCCTAATTTAATGCTCACTTAGACTATTAACCCTTTGACTACTGATGTCTACTTAGGAGAACATTCGAAACCGACACCAAACACTTTTTTCCCAGTTAGTTTCAATTTATTTCTCGACGTTATTTTAAAGTAGAGGCTTTATCCTAAATAAGGTATAAATATTTTTTTAAATCCGGGTGCGGAAGCGTTTCACATTACAGTGAAGCCACTTATAGAAGACTTGAAATAATCAGAAATGTCACCAGATTACTGAGAACCCATTTGAACCCACAACCCTTTTCATGCAAGACGGGCTTGATAAGCCCCTATGAACAATTTTGGAAACATTCGAAGGAAAAGTCCTAACTAATCTTGATTACCACCTGTTCCGATCAAACTGCTCAGCATTTTATTTTTATGAGGAAGTCAAAAATTAGGTCGATTCTCGGATTGAGTCAAAAGACGAGTCGTCTTTTCGTCGCGGTATCTTCAATCACAGAAATGGTAGTAGCAATCATCACAGTCAATTAAAAGCTTAGTTGGTCCAAGTAAAAAATTAATTATATTAAAAAATAATAAAATTATTGAATCAATACAATTTTTAATTGAATATCAATTAAAATTTTAATTGGAAAAATTTTGGTGATATTTTTTTTTCAGTGTATAAGTGTGCAAGAAAAACATATATTTGTGGACCTCGAATACCTCTTCCAAAACACTAAAATTGCAAATACAAATACACTAAAAAAAATATTGTGGTAATATGGAAGATTATGCAACATACATTTCAGGTTACGAAATTAACATAAGATTAAGGGCTAAATATGAAATTTTAATTAAAAGAAAGTTTATAAACTTTGATTCAAAAATTCGTTTCATTAAATTTAGGACAAAAATCATGGAAATATTCGTCGCTCAGTTAGAGTCGTAGGTCTTTGATGTAAGACAAATTTTCTTTAAAGTTAAGAAGAACATTTTTAATTTAAAGAAATCTTCTTTAAATTAAATGATATATTGAATATTTTGATTTAAGAGAAAAAGACTTCAAATATAGGCTAAGACTTATTTTGAGAATTTTGCATCTTTGGTTTAAAATTTCTTTGGGATTAAGAAAACATTTTTTACCTCGAAGTATACGTATTTGTATTTTTAAACTGGCATCACAAAAATAGTAAGAAAAGTCGATAAATGAGATCTCTATACTAATTTTAATTCTATTGATTGTACACTGAAAAAAGCATGCCCGGTTCCAAAGATTTTTTCTTTACTTTACCATTTACCAAAATTTTGGTATTAATTCCGAGCCAATTCACATTTAAATTTGGATTTTGTGTACTTGCTTCTAGGAAGCAAAATTTAATTTTTCGCTTTTTCAGCTTTTTTTCTTCATATGCTATCAAAGTCTGTTAAAAACCAGTTAACGACAACTTAATTTTCCAAATTAAGAATCAACTTCCAATAGAAATTATACTATGCTTAAGGAAAAAACGTCTTTAAAATAAAGTATTGAACGGTTTTTTGCTTTGTAGTCAAGATGCAAAAAGATAACAAATTTAAAGACAATTTCATTAAATTTAAAGAATTTTTCTGAATTTTTAAAGTCAAGTTGACCTTAGCCTAAACATTTTTTCTTTCAAGTTATTATACCCATTTTTAAGTGAAATCACTTAATAATAAGGACAATACGACTTTATTGAAAAGTTTATGGACTTTTGAACTTTATATTAGAGAAATGCGTCTTCTATGCTAAGCAAAATTCTTCTTGTTGTGATGGTTTACAAATATAAATAAATAAATAAATAAATAAAAAATTTGCATTCGTATTTTAAAGACATGAAATCTTTGACCTCACGACAATATTTTTTCGATGCGTTACAAACGGAATGGGAAACCCATTATATTCTTATCACGCAGTGTCTTTAAGGAAAGTTCCAACCAAAAAATGCCATTGCTCCTTGTTTTGGTTATTCTTTTGCCACAAGATGCTTACAGAGCATTAAAGTAAAACTTAATTTAAACGATTTATGTCAATTCGCTTTAAATCCCAAAAAAAAACAACCAACGTTTGCAAAAAGTTACCCAAAGCACTGATAGACGAGACTTTAACTCGGCGATACACTCAAAAAAGAGAAAAACAAAATTTGAGCAAAATTGGTCTAATCTTTTGATATGGTCCCCATATAGACTGATCACCCGATTTGAGTACTGAGAGCATGGAAGCAGTACATTTTATCCCATTTGTTGTGTTAAGTTTTTATATAGCCCCATATAGACCAGTCTCCAGATTTGACTTATTGCGGTCTTGGAAGTCGTAAAATTCACGTGATTTGCTTGAAATTGTGGTGGGTATTTAAGATTTAACCGGGCCAAAAGTTTTGCCGTATATATTCGCATTTTCGTTGATCTAGCCTTTTAATTTGACTTCATAGTTTTTATACCCTCCACCATAGGATGGGGGTATATTAACTTTGTCATTCCGTTTGTAACACATCAAAATATTGCTCTAAGACCCCATAAAGTATATATATTCTGGGTCGTGGTGAAATTCTGAGTCGATCTGAGCATGTCCGTCCGTCCGTCCGTCCGTCTGTTGAAATCACGCTAACTTCCGAACGAAACAAGCTATCGACTTGAAACTTGGCACAAGTAGTTGTTATTGATGTAGGTCGGATGGTATTGCAAATGGCCCATATCGGTCCACTTTTACGTATAGCCCCCATATAAACGGACCCCCAAATTTGGCTTGTGATTGCTCTAAAACAAGCAAATTTCATCCGATCCGGCTGAAATTTGGTACATGGTGTTAGTATATGGTCTCTAACCACCACGCAAAAATTGGTCCATATCGGTCCATAATTATATATAGCCCCCATATAAGCCGATCCCCCGATTTGGCTTGCGGAGCCTCTAAGAGAACCAAATTTCATCCGATCCGGTTGAAATTTGGTACATGGTGTTAGTATATGGTCTCTAACAACCATGCAAAAATTGGTTCGTATCGGTCCACTTTTACGTATAGCCCCCATATAAACGGACCCCCAAAATTGTCTTGCGATTGCTCTAAGAGAGGCAAATTTCATCCGATCCGGCTGCAATTTGGTACATGATGTTAGTATATGGTCTCTAACAACCACGCAGAAATTGGTCCATATCGGTCCATAATTATATATAGCCCCCATATAAGCCGATCCCCCGATTTGGCTTGCGGAGCCTCTAAGAGAACCAAATTTCATCCGATCCGGCTGAAATTTGGTACATGGTGGTGGTATATGTTCTCTAATGACCATGCAAAAATTGGTCAACATCGACCCATAATTATATATAGCCCCCATATAAACCGATCCCCAGATTTGACCTCCAGAGCCTCTTAGAGGAGCAAAATTCATCCGATCCGGTTGAAATTTGGTACGTGGTGTTAGTATATGGTCTCTAACAACCATGCAAGAATTGGTCCATATCGGTCCATAATTATATATAGCCCCCATATAAACCGTTCCCCAGATTTGATCTCCGGAGCCTCTTTGAGGAGCAAAATTCATCCGATCCGGTTGAAATTTGCAACGTGGTGTTAGTATAAGGCCGCTAATAACCATGCCAAAATTGGTCCATATCGGTCTATAGTTATATATAGCCGTTCCCCAATCACACAAAAATTGGTCCATATCGGTTCATAATCATGGTTGCCACTCGAGCCAAAAATAATCTACCAAAATTTTATTTTTTTAGAAAAAATTGTCAAAATGTTACTTCTATAGAAAATTTAGTTAAAATTTTATTTATATAGAAAATTTTGTCAAAATTTTATTTCTATAGAAAATTTTGACAAAATTTTATTTCTATAAAAAATTTTGTCAAAATTTTATTTTGTCAAAATTTTACTTCTATAGAAACTTTAAACTTAATTATATACGTATTCAATCGGCTCTTTTGTAGGTTAATATATACCACGTATGGACTATGTGGTATATATTACGTTGTTAGGAAGTTTTATGATACATTGCCATCGGCTTCAGTAGACGTTTCTACGCAATCCATGGTGGAGGGTACATAAGCTTCGGCCTGGCCGAACTTACGGCCGTATATACTTGTTTATATCTATGATTCGTTCAAATACCATTTGTTGTAAAAAAAATGGATTGGATGGATTTTATGTAGCAAATATAAAACCAAAATTTTAAAGCATATAAACTGAAGTCGATGGTAGTTAAGAAACAGATACGGATCTCAGGTGTCGAATTTCAAGAGAGTCGGATAAAAATATACAAGTATATACGGCCGTAAGCTCGGCCAGGCCGAAGCTTATGTACCCTCCACCATGGATTGCGTAGAAACTTCTACTGAAGACTGTCATCCACAATCGAATTACTTGGGTTGCGGTAACACTTGCCGATGGCAAGGTATCTTAAAACTTCCTAACACCGTAATATATACCACATAGTCCATACGTGGTATATATTAAACTAAAAAGGCCGATTAAATACGTATATAATTAAGTTTACAGTTTCTATAGAAACAAAATTTTGACAACATTTTCTATAGAAGTGAAATTTGGAAAAAATTTTCTATAGAAATAAAATTTGGAAAAAAATTTCTATAGAAATCAAATTTGGAAAAAAATTTCTATAGAAATAACATTTTGACAATATTTTCTATAGAAATAACATTTTGACAATGTTTTCTATAAAAATAAAATTTCGGTATATTATTTTTGGCTCGAGTGGCAACCATGATTATGAACCGATATGGACCAATTTTTGTGTGATTGGGGATCGGCTATATATAACTATAGACCGATATGGACCAATTTTGGTCCATATTTGGTTATTAGCGGCCTTATACTAACACCACATTGCAAATTTCAACCGGATCGGATGAATTTTGCTCCTCCAAGAGGCTCCGGAGATCAAATCTGGGGAACGGTTTATATGGGGGCTATATATAATTATGGACCGATATGGACCAATTCTTGCGGGTTTCTTAGAGACCACATTCTAACACCATGTTCCAAATTTCAACCGGATCGGGTGAATTTTGCTCTTCCAAGAGGCTCCGGAGGACAAATCTGGGGATCGATTTATATGGGGGCTATATATAATTATGTACCGAAATGGACCAATTCTTACATGGTTATTAGATACAATATACTAACACCACGTACCAAATATCAGCCGGATCGGATGAAATTTGCTTCTCTTAGAGGCTCCGCAAGCCAAATCGGGGGATCGGTTTATAAGGGGGCTATATATAATTATGGACCGATGTGGACCAATTTTTGCATGGGTGTTAGAGACCATATACTAACATTATGTAACAAATTTCCGCCGGATCGGATGAAATTTGCTTCTCTTAGAGGCTCGGGAGGTCAAATCGGGGAATCGGTTTATATGGGGGCTATATGTAATTATGGACCGATATGGACCAATTTCTGCATGGTTGTTAGAGACCATATACTAACACCATGTACCAAATTTCAGCCGGATCGGACGAAATTTGCTTCTCTTAGAGCAATCGCAAGCCAAATTTGGGGGTCCGTTTATATGGGGGCTATACGTAAAAGTTGACCGATATGGCCCATTTGCAATACCATCCGACCTACATCAATAACAACTACTTGTGCCAAGTTTCAAGTCGATAGTTTGTTTCGTTCGGAAGTTAGCGTGATTTCAACAGACGGACGGACATGCTCAGATCGACTCAGAATTTCACCACGACCCAGAATATATATACTTTATTGGGTCTTAGAGCAATATTTCGATGTGTTACAAATTGAATGACAAAGTTAATATACCCTCATCCTATGGTGGAGGGTATAAAAAAACAAAATTCACGCCACTCAAGAATGTTAGGTAATATCTAATTATTGACCAATATAGACAAATTATTGTGTAGTTATTATAGGGTAAATACCGACATCACATTCCGATCATGCTCTAAAGTCAAATCTAGGGATCGGTTTATATGAGTAAAATAGCCCCTTATCGACTAATACACAAAAAAATTCTTGATTTAATCACGAAATTGATTGATCCAATTAATTTTTTAATTAAAATGTCTACAATCATGAAAATGATACTATCAATCATAGGTAATATCTAATTATTGACCAATATAGACAAATTATTGTGTAGTTATTATAGGGTAAATACCGACATCACATTCCGATCATGCTCTAAAGTCAAATCTAGGGATCGGTTTATATGAGTAAAATATCCCCTTATCGACTAATACACAAAAAAAAATTCTTGATTCAATCACGAAATTAATTGATCCAATTAATTTTTTAATTAAAATGTCTACAATCATGAAAATGATACTATCAATCATAGGTTTAATTGTACATTATATTTGATTAACAAATTAATTGATTTCATTCGCAAATTTCAATTAATTTTTTAATTGGTACAATTAAAAATTTAATTGATGTTGATTGCAAAACTCAATTAATTTGTTTATTAAAAACGTAACTATTTTCAATTACTTTCTTAACTGACTTAGTGTTTTGAGTATGATTAAAAAATTGATTTATGAAATAAATTTTTAGTTAAAAATTACAAAATTTTCCATCACTTTTTTAATTGACTTACCCCCACCTCTAAGAGAAGCAAAATTCATCCGTCATAAATTTGGTACATGGTGTTAGTATATGGTCTCTAACAACCATGCACAAATTGGTCCACATCCATAAATATGTATAGCCCCCATATAAACCGATCCCCGAGATTTGACCTCCGGTCAAAATTCATCCACTTCGGTTGAAATTTGGTACGTGGTGTTAGTATATTGTCTCTAATAACCATGCAGGAATTGGTCGAAATCGGTCCATAATTATATATAGCCCCCATATAAACCGATCCCCAGATTTAATCTCCGGAGCCCCTTGGAAGAGCAAAATTCATCCGATTCGTTTGAAATTTGGTACGTGATGTTAGTATATGGTCTTTAACAACCAAGTAGGAATTGGTTCATATCGATCCATAATTATATATAGCCCCCATATATACCGATCCCCAGATTTGACTTCCGATGCCTTTTGGCGAAGCAAAATTCATCCGATCTGGTTGAAATTTGGTACTTGGTGTTAGTATATGATATTTAACAACCATGCAAAAATTGGTCCATATCGATCCATACACATATGTAGCCCCCATATAAACCGATCTCGAGATTTGGTTTTGGAGCCTCTTGGAGGAGCAAATTTCTCCGAGTCAGTTGAAAATTGGTACATTGGTCTAGTATATGGCCATTAACAACCATGCCTAACTAGGTCCATATCGGTCTATAGTTATATATAGCCCTCAGATATATCGATCCCCAATCACACAAAAATTGGTCGATATCAAATTTCAATTCTGCCTCTCTAAGTACCGTGCAAAAGTCCATATCAATTCGTAACTATTTGTAGACTTACCTTTTTGTCTAATATATACCACAACCATGCCTAACTAGGTCCATATCGGTCTATAGTTATATATAGCCCTGAGATATATCGATCCCCAATCACACAAAAATTGGTCGATATCAAGTTTCAATTCTGCCTCTCTAAGTACCGTGCAGAAGTCCATATCAATTCGTAATTATTTGTAGACTTACCTTTTTGTCTAATATATACCATGTATGGACTAACTTACAATTTGGAAGACGATGTTAAAAAGTTTTAAGATACCTTACCTTCGGTAAGTATTACCACAACTCAAGTAATTCGATTGTGGATGACAGTCTTTCGTAGAAGTTTCTACGCAATCCATGGTGGAGGGTACATAAGATTCGGCCTGACCGAACTTACGGCCGTATATACTTATTTTTCAATTAAAATTTTTCAATCATTGAATTAACTTAATGTTTCTATCTTGATTAAAAAGTTAGTTGTATCAATTAATTTATTAATTGAAAAAATTTTCAACTTCAATCAACTTTTTAATTGAAAATATTTTGGTGATATTTTTTTCTGAGTATGAACCATTTTTTGTACAATTAACTGAATTGAACTGAATTACAACTAGATGAGATAGAAAAATACACCTCAGTTATAATACCGATTAAAATATAGCAAGTTTTCTTATCAAGTATATAAACTATTTCTCTATTGCTTCCATAGTTAACGTGATTTCCACAGACGGATACAAGGATGGACGGGCAAGTATACACTTTTTCACTTCTAGGAAATTTTTCTATTTAATATTTGCTCCAAACGCATCTTGGTTTAGTGACATAGCTCCTTTAAAGAAATTAACGATTTATAAAGCTGTTGAATACGCCTTTTTAAAAGACCTCACAAATTGTTAGGGCTCTAATGATAGCCATTTGTGGTTTTCCAGTCAAATACAAAGCAGTCACATTTCTAAGTGTTTCAAAGCTTCCCTAAGTGGTTTCACTGCAATGTGGAACGCCGTTCGGACTCAGCTATAACAAGTATATACGGCCGTAAGTTCGGCCAGGCCGAATCTTATGTACCCTCCACCATGGATTGCGTAGGAACTTCTACTAAAGGCTGTCATCCACAATCGAATTACTTGGGTTGCGATAACACTTGCCGATGGCAAGGTATCGTAAAACTTTTTAGCACTGTCTTCTAAATTGTAAGTTAGCCCATACGGGGTATATATTAAACAAAAAAAGGCCGATTAAATACGTATATAATCTAGTTTGACAAAATTTTATATAGAAATAAAATTTTGACAAAATTTTCTATAGAAATGAAACCTTGACAAAATTTTCTATAGAAATAAAATTTTGACAAAATTTTCTATAGAAATAAAAATTTGACAAAATTTTCTATAGAAATAAAAACTTGACAAAATTTTCTATAGAAATAAAATGTTGACAAAATTTTCTATGGAAGTAAAATGTTGACAAAATTTTCTATAGCAATACAATTTTGACAAAAAATTTTTTTAGAAATAAAATGTTGATAAAATTTTGTATAGAAATTAAATTTTGACAAAATTTTGTATAGAAATAAAATGTTGACAAAATTTTCTACAGAAATAAATTTTTTACAAAACTTTCTACAGAAATAAAATTTTGACAAACATTTCTATAGAAATAAACTTTTGACAAAACTTTCTATAGAAATGAAATTTTAACAAAACTTTCTATAGTAATAAAATTTGACAAAATTTTCTATGGAAATAAAGTTTTGGTAGATTACAAAATTTTCTATAGAAATAAAATTTTGACAAAATTTTCTATGGAAATAAAATTTTGACAAACATTTGTATAGAAATAAACTTTTGACAAAACTTTCTATAGAAATGAAATTTTGACAATTTTTGTGTAATAAGTCATCGGCTATATATAACTAAAGACCGATATGGACCAATTTTTACATGGCTGTTAGAGGCCATATATTGACAAAATGTACCAAATTTCAACCGTATCGGATGACTTTTGCTCCTCCAAGAGGTTCCGGACGTCAAATCTGGGGACGGTTTATATGGGAACTATATATAATTATGGACCGATATGGACCAATTTTTGCATGGTTGTTAGAGACCACATACTAACACCATGTACCAAATTTCAACCGGATCGGATGAATTTTGCCCCTCCAAGAGGCTCCGGAGGTCAAATCTGGGGATCGGTTTATATGGGGGCTATATATAATTATGGACCGATATGGACCAATTTTTGCATGGTTGTTAAAAACCGTATACTAAGACCACGTACTAAATTTCAACCGGATCGGATAAATTTTGCTCCTCCAAGAGGCTCCGGTGGTCAAATCTGGGGATCGGTTTATATGGGAGCTATATATAATTATGGACCGATATGGACCAATTTTTGCATGGTTGTTAGAGGCCGTATACTAACATCAGGTACCAAATTTCAACCGGATCGGATGAATTTTGCCCCTCCAAAAGTCTCCGGAGGTCAAATCTGGGGATCGGTTTATATGGGGGCTATATATAATTATGGACCGATATGGACCAATTTTTGCATGGTTATTAGAGACCATATACTAACATCAGGTACCAAATTTCAATCGGATCGGATGAATTTTGCCCCTCCAAGAGGCTCCGGAGGTCAAATCTGGGGATCGGTTCATATGGGGGCTATATATAATTATGGACCGATATGGACCAATTTTTGCATGGTTATTAGAGACCGTATACTAAGACCACGTACCAAATTTCAACCGGATCGGATGAATTTTGCTGCTCCGGGAGGCTCCCCAAGCCAAATTTTGGGATCGGTTTATATGGGGGCTATACGTAAACGTGGTCGGATATGGCCCATTTTCAATACCATCCGACCTACATCAATAACAACTACTTGTGCCAAGTTTCAAGTCGATAGCTTGTTTCGTTCGGAAGTTAGCGTGATTTCCACAGACGGACGGACAGCCGGACAGACGGACAGACGGACGGACGGACAGACGGACAGACGGACGGACGGACGGACATGATTAGATCGACTCAGAATTTCACCACGACCCAGAATATATACTTTATGGGGTCTTAGAGCAATATTTCGATGTGTTACAAACGGAATGACAAATTTAATATACCCCCATCTTATGGTGGAGGGTATAAAAATGAGCTCCCCTGTCATCGAGCTTAACATAGAATCGGGCAGCACTCAGTGATAAGAGAGAAGTTCACCACTGTGGTATCACAATGGACTGAATAGTTTAGGTGAGCCTGAAATATCGGGCGGCCACTATACCTAACCTGGCCTTCGGGCACTAGCAAGTAGAGGCTATCGTCCTAAATATATGTTGTATATTTGCCCAAACATTTTTTACACTGCATCACTATTTGTGCTCCACATTGAAATACACCCACAATATTCAAAGTTTAAATGTGGAAATCATCATCCCAAGATCATAGTTCCTTCTTACTGCTTATCTCTTGCGAAGAAATAAAATTCAAGCAAAAAAACAAGGCTACTTGGTTGAATAATAATGATATTGTAGGTACAATGGTTAAATGTTGGTTTTACTCCACAAGTTTTTCAACAAAAAAGTTTATCATTTTTCTTCTTTGAAAGTTGTGAAAACAATTGCTGGAAGAATAAAGGAAAACAAAAGATTTTTCGTGACTGTTATCTTAATTCCAGAGCCATTTTTTGTTAAAACTTAAAATTGTGAAAAACTTTCAAAATTAAATTGCATGTTTTTTTTTATTTCATACAAAAATAAGAAACAGAATACACGGCATGGTGTATATACAATGGATATCTTCAGGATATACATCTCATAGATTAATACAAGAAATATTTAATATCTGAAAGCAATATCAGGTTTTGAAGTATCTGGGGCTAAATTTGATAAAGTTCATCTCATAGCAAAAAATCAAGTATATACGGTAGAGTGACCGCAACTTATATGGGGCAAAACAAAAATGTCGGAATCTTGTTCGCCTTAATCCCACAAAACAAATCCCCTTCTCAGATATTGGGATAGCCAAAATTTGAGCCCGATTAAACGACGTTAACACGTTCCGCTCGTCGCTCAAAATTTGAAAAAAAAACGAATGTTTTGGTCAAAAAGTTGACGTATTGAGTCATAACTCGAGAACGGTAAATAATAAAAACACGCACGATAGCTTATTTTGTCCTTAAAAATGTATGTTATGAACAAAATTGTTGTAACTCTGAGTCAAACCGAGTTACGCCAGCTTTTAGCTTCGAAAACGCGACCTGGTGCCACTAGGAGCATTCGCCTCAACCTCACAAAACGAATCCCCTTAACAGTTATTTGGATAGCCAAAATTTGAGCCCGATTAACTGATAAACAGTAAATACAAAAAGAATAAATATACACCGATATGAACCAATTTTCTCATGGTAACTAGACTAAATTTCATACGGATCAGTTGAGGCTTCCTAAGATAAAACTTGGAAGTCGATTGCTTGTTTCCTACGGAAGTTAACGTAATATTCCACAGACTGACGGAGATCGCTAAATCGCCTCAAAATTTCACCAGAAGCTAGAACATATTTGGTGTTTAATACCAATATTTCTATGTGTTACAAACTAAACTGACAAAGTTTGGGTATAAAAAGTGAAACCGGGACGTCGATTTCTATGGACACTGTATCAAACTTTCGGCGTCTAGGTACCGGCGTAAAAATGGAGATTGGTCTATATGAGGACTATACCAAAACTTGAACCGATACAGACCAATTTGTGGGTCTAAATTACCTGTAGATTTCATACTCAAATCGGTGTATTGATGATACAAAAATGAAATCAGCCAGCCGGGACAGGGGATATGCCAAATCTTGGACCGAAATACCTCATCTATGGACTCGGTCTGCTGGCAGATACCCACGAATCTGTACTAAGTTCCAAAAGGATATGTTCATTTTGAAAGCCTGATACAATAGACAGACGGGCATCGTTAGATCGTCTTATATTATCTTCTTGATCAAGGATATTTATCCTTTATATAGTAGGAAATCCATATTCCATCGTGGTACAAATGGAATGACCAACTTATTATCCCCCTTGATCATCAATGGTGGTTGGTATAAAAAAATCTTGACACCTTAATTTTTATCCAAACTAGAAATCTAGAGATGTGTGTGCCGAGTAGTGTGTGTATGAGTTTTACATAGCCATCGTTTTGACTTACCTCCGGATTTAAATTCATAAATTTATTTTCTAAATTAAAGAAAAATCACCCCCTATGAAGAAATAACATTGGAATGACGAGGTCAATACACTGAAAAAAGTACGCCCAGATTTTGTCTTTAGACTAATTATTTTGGTATTGATTCCGAGCCAAAGAAGCGGAGAATTGAAATAAGGTTACATTTAAGACACAACTCTCTTTTAAATATGAGTTTTGCGTACTTGATTCTAGGAAAAAAAATTCATTTATTCGTATTTTCAGCTTTTTCTCTTTATGTGCTATCAAAGTCCTCTAAAAATTTGTTAACGAAAACTTAAATTTCAAAATGCAGACTCAAATAAAAGTAGCAATTATGTTATGTTTCAATTAAAAATCGTCTTTAAAATAAAATGTTAAAATGTCCCATGTGTGAACGCTTTTCTGCTTTGCAGTAAAGATGCAAAACTACAAGAAATTTTAAGACAAGTTAATTAATTTTGATGAATTTTTTAGAATTATTAAAGCCAAGTTGATCTTACACACAAAAAAATATTTTTTGTTTTCAATCACGAAATTAATTGATCCAATTAATTTTTAATTGAAATGTCTTCAATCAAAGAAATGATAGTATCAATTAAAAAATTACTTGAATAAATTAAAATATTAAAATATAAATTAAAAAAATAACTAGTAATTTTTGTGATTGATTTTTTTTTCAATTAAAAAATTTGTTGAATCAATTAAAATTTTAATTGAATATTTTTTTAAAAATCAATTAAACTTTTAATTAAAAAAATTTTTGTGAAATTTTTTTCTGTGTAGTCAAACAAAATTTTCTTTCATGTGAAGACACCCAGTTTTTATACCCCCCACCATAGGATGGGGGGTATATTAAATTTGTCATTCCGTTTGTAACACATCGAAATATTGCTCTAAAACCCTATTAAGTATATATATATTCTGGGTCTTGGTGAAATTCTGAGTCCATCTAAGCGTGGCCGTCCGTCCGTCTGTTGAAATCATGCTAACTTCCGAACGACACAAGCTATCGACTTGAAACTTGGCGCAAGTAGTTATTATTGATGTAGGTCGGATGGTATTGAAAATGGACCATATCGGACCCCTTTTACGTATAGCCCTCATATAAGCCGACACTCAGATTTGGCTTGCGGAGCCTCTTGGAGGAGCCAAATTCATTCGATCCGGTTGAAATTTGGTACATTATGTTAGTATATGGTCTTCCACAACCATGAAATAATTGGTCCAAATCGGCCCATAATTATATATAGCCCCCATATAAACCGATCCCCCGATTTGGCCAGCGGAGCCTCTAAGAGAAGCAATTTTCTTCCTATCCGGTACATTGTGTTAGTATATGGTCTCTAACAACCATGTAAAAATTGGTTCACATCGGTCCATAATTATATATAGTCCCCATATAAACCGATCCCAAGATTTGACCTCCGGAGCCTCATGGATGAGCAAAATTCATCCGATCCGGCTGAATGCATGACAACCATGCAGGAATTGTCCATATCGGTCCATAATTATATGGAGCCCCCATATAACCCGATCCCCAGATTTGACCTCCGGAGACCCTTGGAAGAGGAAAATTCACCCGATCCGGTTGAAATTTGGTACGTGGTGTTAGCAAATGGTCTCTAACAACCATGCAAAAATTGGTCCATATCGGTCTATAGTTATATATAGCCGACCCCAAAAATAATCTACCAAAATTTTATTTCTATAGAAAATTTTGTCAAAATTTTATTACTATAGAAAATTTTGTCAAGATTTTATTTCTATAGAAAATTTTGTCAAAATTTTATTTCTATAGAAAATTTTGTCAAATTTTATTTCTATAGAAAATTTTGTCAAAATTTTATTTCTATAGAAAATGTTGTCAAAATTTTATTTCTATAAAAAATTTGTCAAACTGAATTATTTACGTATTTAATCGGCCTTTTTTTGTTTAATATATACCCCGTATGGACTAACTTAAAATTGAGAAGACGGTGGTAAGAAGAACCCAAGTAATTCGATTGTGGATGACGGTCTTTAGTACAAGTTTCTATGCATTCCATGGTGGAGGGTACATAGATTCGGACTGGCCGAAGATGCACTTTTCTCTCGAGATACACTTTTAAACAATGAATGGAATTAATATCAGGACAAAATTTTATTTGTGCAAAATTGGTATTCCATGTGACGAAAAAATTATGTGCCAACACAAAAAAAAAATCTGATTCAATCACGAAATTAATTTATCCAATGTCTTCAATCACAGAAATGATAGAAACAATTAAAAAATTGATTGAAGGCCAATTTAAAAAATAATTGATACTATTAAAAAATTAATTGATACTATTAATTTTTGTGATTGTTTTTAGTTTCAATTAAATATATATATTTTTCTTTTTTGAATCAATTAAATTTTTAATTGAACATTTTTTAAAACTCAATTAAAATTTGAATTGGAAAAATTTTCGTGAATTTTTTTCTGTGAACCTATTTGTTTGCTAACGCCACATTTTTACTACATTGCATCCCTTTATCTGGCAAATAAACATATATTATGCACATGATAAATTGCCGAAAATTATTCCTTAATAATTTCCGCAACATTTAATCATGATATTACATTAAAATTTATAAAATATATAATTACTAAAAAAAACATTACCTAAATAATCTTTAAAAATAAGAAGAAATATAAGAAAAAACCGTCGACCCCCATCAAATCTTATAACAAATTAAACAAAAGAAACATATTCTCACAATACCCTCTTTACTACTATTTTAAAAGGAAATCTTTATCATTTGCCACGAATTCTAATTATTTTCCCATTTCTTTGTCTGTCTTGTAGACATCAAACATTTCATTTTAAATGTGCTCCCTAAGAAGAGAATAAAGAACAATTCAAGTGCTATCTTCATTCTAAATAGTTGAAGAATACTTGTGAAGCCGTTTTTTTCCTCCTAAATGCAAAACGCATTTTTTCTCAAAAATTTACAATTCAATGGAGAAAGCTGCTCCCTTATGCAAAAGTGTATGGGGTTTAGAGTGCAAAGGACAACAACAGCAGCAGAGCAATTGAATTTAGAGTATTTTGATGTAAGAAAGATGTAAGAAAAAAGTTTTAAGCGAAATGCAAATTATTTGAAATTGAAAATAAATGCGAGTATATTCTATTAAAATGATTGGACATGCCAACTTGAATAGATAAATTCAAATTAAGTTTTTTTTTCTGATCGAAGGTCAAAATAAGGGAGTCTAGTACGAAAGCAAAACTTTGTTAACCTAAATGGAAATCCTTGTCAATATTAAATCTTGCTTAAATATAATCAAGTATAAATAAATGTCCGTTTAAAAATACAAATTATAGCTGACACTTGAAAAATAAGAATGTTTTCTTAATTTCAAAAAAGCATCAAGAAAAATCGAGCGGGCCGACTTTATTATACCCTGCAACATTTTGTTCATCCAAATTTTAGATACACTCAAAAAAAGTGAAACCTGTATGACACTAAAGCCTATTTAATTCTATTTTAGTTCATTGAATTATGTTGTGAGAATTTTTTCTTGACTTGAATAGATTTTTGCGTACGTTAGTTAAATTAACTAAAAAGGGGGAAATTATACATAAATGAAATATAACGATTTACAAAATTCGTGTCTCCCTCAAAATAGGTCAGAATTTCTTAAACTTTGTAATTCTAATTTTCGTATGACACTAGCGATATTTTTACAATTTTGACCATTTTACCTTCACACTACTAAATTTTCTTTTCAATGTGAAACAAATAATTACCCTGTAGGAAGTCTGGGGACATGTGTCTCTATGTCACCACTTTTGTCAACTATTATGGTGACATTGTCGATAATTTGTCTACTGCTTGTCTACAAATATTTCTCTGGCTTTAATGTGTGGAGAAATTTATGACAAATGAGAGTCGATGCTTCTTCTTCCTTTTCATTGTTACGCTTTTTTTTTGGTTGCGAAAACACGTGGTATCGCAATAATTGGACAATAGTTTAAAAAGAAAAGTGAGGTTTATAAGTGAATTAAAAAATGAATAAAAGAAATTACAAAAGACTTGTGAAAAAGCAATTAAAATTGTACAAGGCTACAGCAAATGCTGAAGAGGAGTTAATTTCTAGAGAGAGCACTTTCATTAATTTTGTGCTGCAAGAAGAAAATTGTGAAACCTTTGAAGATTTTGAGTTAGCTGATATGTCCACTCCAACTCTGAATTTGAGGGAAAAACTGAAGCAGTGGTACATCGAAACATCGCCTTCCAGAAAGTGTTTGGAGAAGCTGCTCATTATATTGCAGGAGGAAGGCCTAAACGTTTAATTTATTTAATTATATATATATATATATATATATATATATATATATATATATATATATATATATATATATATATATATATATATATATATATATATATATATATATATATATATATATATATATATATATATATATATATATATATATATAATTTAATTTAATTTAATTATATATACATAATAAATAAGATTTTAATTTCTAATTTTACGTCTTTTTATTTGGTAAAAATGGTGACAATGGACTACTGACCAAAAGTACCACCTAGTCAGTAGTTCTTGTGTCAGTAGTTCATTCTCAATGACAAGTACATGTTAAGTGTCAATAGAATTTTACATTGTCTGGGGTATATTTGGTCAGTAGTACTGGCGACACAGTCAATAGTAAGTCAGTACTGTTTCACTATTGACATTTCCTACAGGGTATATCCCATACATTTTCTTGAATTTGCCGAAACATATTTATTTATTTTTTGTGAATGTGACATAACATGCGCTTGTAATATAGTTTAGTTAAAATTTTCTAAAAATATACTTTTTCTATATTTTTATATATATAATATAATTTTTCTAAAATTAACCAAAATTTTGCTTCCTAGTGGGGTCACTGTTTTTTAAGTGTGTCAATCTCAAAATTTTCTAATTTGTTGCCAGCGATATAAAAATCTAAAAATGGGGCTTTTGTTGGAGTTTAACTACTTATTGAACTACTCTCGAGATACACTTTTAAACAATGAATTGAATTAATATCAGGACAAAATTTTATTAGTGCAGATAGAGATATATACTTTAAAAAGCTGACGCACGTTTCGTGTTAATGGAAGAGGGTATAAAAAATTCGTGCATATGTTTGGAACACCCAAAAGGTGAAAAGTTAAACTCATTATGTCTTTGGCAATATTGCTTAGGTCCGGCTCCTGAGTCGATGTAGTCATGTCCGTCTGTCTGTTAACACATTTTTGTACTCAAAGTCTAGGTCGCAATTTTAGTCCAATCGACTTCAAATTTGGTATCAGTATGTGTTTTGGGTCAGAATGGAACCCTTTTGATTTTGGAAGAAATCGGTTCAGTTTTAGATACTGCTCCCGTCCGTCTGTTTGTGAAAACATTTTTGTAATCAAAGTCTGGGTCGCTGGCCCCTGAGTCGATCTAGCCCTGTCCGTCTGTCGATCTACCCATATCCATATGCCCGTCCTTCTGTCTGTGTGTGTACCAATTTTTGTAATCAAAGTCTAGATCGCCGACCTCTGAGTCGGTCTAGCCATGTCCGACCGTCTGGCTGTGAACACATTTTTGTTATCAAAATCTAGGTCACTGGCCCCTGAGTCCACCTAGCCATGATCGTCTGTTCGTCCGTCCGTCCGTATATACGACCGTAAGTTCGGCCAGGCCGAAGCTTATGTACCCCCCACCATGGATTGCGTAGAAACTTCTTCTAAACACGGCCATCCACAATGGCAAGGTATCTTAAAACCTCCTAACACCGTCTTCTAAATTGTAAGTAAGTCCATACGTGGTATATATTAAATCAAAAAAGACCGATTAAATACGCCTATAATTCAGTTTGACAAAATTTTCTGAAGAAATAAAATTTTGACAACATGTTCTATGGAAATAAAATTTTAACAAAATTTTCTACAGAAATAAAATTTTAACAAAATTTTCTATAGAAAGGAAATTTTGCAAAAATTTTCGATAGAAATAAAACTTTAACAAAATTTTCTATAGAAATAAAATTTTGGTAGATTATTTTCGGCTCGGGTGGCAACCATGATTATGAACCGATGTGGACCAATTTTTGTGTGATTGGGGATCGGCTATATATAACTATAGACCGATATGGATCAATTTTGGCATGGTTATTAGCGGCCTTATACTAACACCACATTGCAAATTTCAACCGGATTGGATGAATTTTGCTCCTCCAAGAGGCTCCGGAGATCAAATCTGGGGATCGGTTTATATGGGGGCTATATATAATAATGGACCGATGTGGACCAATTTTTGCACAGTTGTTAGGACCAAATACTTACACCATGTACCAAATTTCAGCCGGATCAGATGAAATTTGCTTCTCTTAAAGGCTCCGCAAGTCAAATTTGGGGATCGGTTTATATAGGGACTATATATAATTATGGACCGATATGGACCAATTTTGGCATGGGCATTGGAGAACATATATCAACACCATGTACCAAATTTCAGCCGGATCGGATGAAATTTGCTTCTCTTAGAGGCTCCGCAAGCCAAATCGGGGGATTGGTTTATGTGGGCGTTATATAATTATAGACCGATGTGGACCAATTTTTGCATGGTTGTTAGAGACCATATACTAACACCATGTACCAAATTTCAGCCGGATCGGATGAAACTTGGTTATCTTAGAGGTTCCGCAAGCCAAATCGGGGGATCGGTTTATATGGGCGCCATATCTAATTATGGACCGATGTGGACCAATTTTTGCATGGTTGTTAGAGACCATATACTAACACCATGTACCAAATTTCAACCGGATCGGATGAATTTTGCTCTTCTAAGAGGATACGGAGGTCAAATCTGGTGATCGGCTTATATAGGGGCAATATATAATTATGGACCGATATGGACCAATTTTGGCATGGTCATTAGAGAACATATGCCAACACCATGTACCAAATTTCAGCCGGATCGGATGAAATTTGCTTCTCTTAGAGGCTCCGCAAGCCAAATCGGGGTATCGGTTTATGTGGGCGCTATATATAATTATGGACCGATGTGGACCAATTTTTGCATGGTTGTTAGAGACCATATACTAACACCATGTACCAAATTTCAGCCGGATCGGATGAAACTTGGTTATCTTAGAGGTTCCGCAAGCCAAATCGGGGGATCGGTTTATATGGGGGCTATATGTAATTATAGACCGATATGGACCAATTTTCGCATGGTTGTTAGAGACCATATACTAACACCATGTACCAAATTTCAGCCGGATCGGATGGAATTTGCTTCTCTTAGAGCAATCGCAAGCCAAATTTTGGGGTATGTTTATATGGGGGCTATATGTAAAAGTGGAGCGATATGGCCCATTTGCAATACCATCTGACCTACATCAATAACAGCTACTTGTTCCAAGTTTCAAGTCGATAGCTTGTTTCGTTCGGAAGTTAGCGTGATTTCAACAGACGGACGGACATGCTCAGATCGACTCAGAATTTCACCACGACCCAGAATATATATACTTTATGGGGTCTTAGAGCAATATTTCGATGTGTTACAAACTGAATGACAAAATTAATATAGCCCCATCCTATGGTGGAGGGTATAAAAATGTTAAATGTTTGTTATAAAAGTTTGCGAAGTACAATAAAATGAAGACTTCCAAATACAATATCTTCCGATATAAGCTTTTATCCGAATTAATTATGGGTATAAAGTCATGGAATAAATCTTATTATTAAACGGTGAACATGGAGCATTTTTGTCGGCAAAATGTGGTTTCCTTGGCAAACATTTCGAGAACATAAAGTGGTTGCGACAAAAATGTTACATGTACCCCGTCCAAAAATAACATTTTGCTCTTGAAACCTATTTGAGGTAATCATATTCCTTCTCTGGGATTAGTAAAAAATTTTTTTAGCCAAGCACAATGGACTGAATAGTCTAAGTGAGCCTGAAACTAAATCGGGCTGCCACTTTATCCTAATGTTTGGGTCTCCAAACATTAGGTGGAATAAACAGATGGTAAGTTTTATTTTTTTATTTTGAAGATTCGCTGTTCTTTTTTTAAGCCCTTTTTTTAAGAATGTAGAAAACATAATTTCATATAAATCATAACCCTAAACCTCATTTATTTTACTGAACAGATTTCGAAAATTCCCCATAAAAATCCCCAAATTCCTCGAAATTCAACCCACCAAACTTCCAAGTCCCCAACTCAAAAATTTCGAGGGTTAAGTTTTTTAATTCTTTTCTACACAGAAAAAAATATCACCAAAATATTTCCAATTAAAAAGTTAATTGAAGTTGAAAATTTTTTCAATTAATAAATTAATTGATACAATTAACTTTTTAATCATGATAGAAACATTAAGTTAATTAAGTGAATGATTGAAAATTTTAAAATTTGTAATTAAAAAATTAATTGATACAATTAACTTTTTAATCTAATTCGGAAGACTAATTAAAATTGTATTTCAAACAATCATTTGTTAATCCAAATAAAAACTCTAAGCCAATTCAGAAAGTAATTAAAAATAGTTACCTTTTTTAATTAATAAATTAATTGAGTTTTGCAATCAACATCAATTAAATTTTTAATTGAATCAATTAAAAAATTAATTGAAATTTGCTGAAAAAATCAATTAATTTTTTAATCAAGAATTTTTTCTATGCCCAATTAAAACTGTGATTGATACTATCATTTTCGTGATTGAAGACATTTCAATTAAAAAATTAATTGGATCAATTAATTTGGTGATTGAATCAGAAATTTTTTTTTGTGTGTATATAAACAACTGAAAAAAACTTCAGCCTATGTAACCATTTTCCTATTATCATGGCACTGAAATCCCTACATTACCGTTGATCCTTTGTCTGGTCACACATTTGGCAAATGTTTTCTTTTGCAACCTGCTTCGCAAACAGTTACCATTATAGAGAAAAGATTTAATTGGCAAACTTTAATTCTTCATTTCGTAAATTGTCAGGAATTTCTATCTAAAGCTGGTTAACGTTCTGTCCCTTCGAAATATTTTCTTTATTTTGTAATATGGCGCCATAATTTTGTTTTTTTCTCTCAAGCAAAATCAAATCATACCATAAAACCCAAAATGGGACAACTCAAAGAGGAAACGGAAAAATAAAAAGAAGAAGGCTTACAAAATTCTCCTTCAATCACGACAACTTTTGTAACAAAATAAAAACAACAACTACAACAGCCACTACAACAAAACAATAACGAACGGAAGCCACCTTTGAGGGCTTTATTACGATTTTTCTCCGAACAAAAGATTGCCATTTTTGCCGTTGTTTCATAAAACAAAAACGAGAAGGGCCATCATAGAAATTGATTTAAGCCAAAGGCAAAACTTTACTCAATCCCAATTTCCGGAGGTTACATAAACGTCACGTTGTTATTGAACCTCATTATATGCGGCAATGAGGAGAAAGGTGGCCTAAAACCGATAAGCAAGACACCAGTGTTTGGTGTTGGTGGAGCTTCCATCCACCGTCCTATACAGAACGCACTTCAGTTACCATTACTGCCAACCAATGGAAAGTGACGATATCGATGACAGCCAAACACTTTAGCAACCTTTTGTTCGCGCGTTGCTCTTTTCTGCTTGCCTTTGGCCAAAAGAGATTAAACGGATACTTAACGAAAATATCCTAAGAAACAATTACCTAGGGAAAAAGGGAAACAAGGCGTAACACACAGTCAGTCATCCGATATTGATAGCCATATTTTTGTAATAGGAAATTCTTTTGTTTCAACTGTAATTTTATATTTTTAGATAAAGAATGTAAACAATCTTTTATTGATTTGTTTTTTTGTTGGGAAATCTTAGAAAATGCAATAAAAATAGTTGGAAAGCAACAATTGCCAGGATCAGGCCTACAAGGCTTGCCATTCCACTTATAACACATCGAAATATCGATCTCCAACTGTCTTTTGTAATCACGCTACAGCCTTCAATTTCTTCTAGAAATGAAATTTTTATAAAAATTTCCTATAGAAATAAAATTTTGACAAAATTTTCTAGATAATAAAAATTTTTACAAAATTTTCAATGGAAAAATTTTCAATAGAAATAAAATGTTGATAAAATTTTCAATACAAATAAAATTTTGACAAAAATATAAATCAAATTTTGACAAAATTTTCTAGGAAATCAAATTTTAACAAAATTTTCTAGGAAATCAATTCACAAAATTTTACATAGAAATAAAATGTTGTACAATTTTTCTATAGAAATAAAATTTTGACAAAATTCTCTAGACAAAATTTCCTATAGAAATAATATTTTCATAAAATTTTCTATAGAAATAAAATTTTGACAAAATTTTCTATAGAAATAAAATATTGACCAAATTTTCTACAGAAATACAATTTTGACAAACCTTTCTATAAAAATGAAATGTTGACAAAATTTTCTATAGAAATAAAATTTTGACAAAATTTTCTATAGAAATAAAATGTTGACAAAATTTTCTATAGAAATAAAATTTTGATAAAATTTTCTACAAAAATGAAATGTTGTCAAAATTTTCTATAGAACTAAAATTTTGACACAATTTTCTATAGAAATAAAATTTTGAAAATTTTCTAGAGAAATAAAATGTTGACAAAATTTACTATAGAAATAAAATGTTGACAAAATTTTCTATAGAAATAAATTTTTGATAAAATTTTCTACAAAAATGGAATGTTGATAAAATGTTCTAGAGAACTAAAATTTTGACACAATTTTCTATACAAATAAAATTTTGAAAAATTTTCTAGAGAAATAAAATTTTGAAAAATTTTCTAGAGAAATAAAATTTTGACAAAATTTTCTAGAGAAATAAATTTTCTATCGAAATAAAATGTTGACAAAATTTTCTATAAAAATGAAATGTTGACACAATTTTCTATAGAAATAAACTTTTGACAATATTTTCTAGAGAAATAAAATTTTGACAAAATTTTCTAGAGAAATAAAATGTTGATAAAATTGTCTATAGAAATACCATTTTGACAAAATTTCCCAAAGAAATAAAAATTTGACAAAATTTTCTAAGAAGTAAAATTTTGACAAACTTTTCTATAGAACTAAAATTTTGACAAAATTTTCTATAGAAGTAACATTTTGACAAAATTTTCTAAAGGAATGAAATTTAAATAAAATTGTCTACAGAAATTAAATTTGACAAAACAAAAAAGTAAAATATTTACAAAATTTTCTATAGAAATAAAATTTTGGCAGAATTTTCTAGAGAAATAAAATTTTGACAAATATTCCTATAGAACTAAAATTTTGACAAAATTTTCTATAGAAATAAAATTTTTACAGAATTTTCTATTGAAAAAATATTTCACAAAATTGTCTATAGAAATAAAACTTTTACTACATTTTCAATAGAAACGTTATTTTTCCAAAATTTTCTATAGAAATAAAATTTTTACAAAATTTTTTATAGAAATCCAATTTCAAACAAAAAAAATCTATAGAAAAAAAATTTACAAAATTTCCTATAAAAATAAAATTTTGACCAAATTTTGTATAGTAATAAATTTTGACAAAATTGTCTAGATAAATAATATTTTGACAACATTTTCTATACAAGCAAAATTTTGATAAAATTGCCTATAGGAAAAAAGTTTTGACAAAATTTCCTATAGAAATCAAATTTTAACAAAATTTCCTATAGAAGTAAAATTTTGACAGGATTTTCTGGATAAATAAAATGTTTGACAAAATTGCCTATAGAAAAAAAGTTTTGACAAAATTTTATATAGAAATAAAATTGTGACAAAATGTTCTATGAAAATAAAATTGTGACAACATTTTCTATAGAATTAAAATTTTTACAAAATTTTCTATAAAAATAAAAATTTGACAAAAGTTTCTATAGAAATAAAATTTTGGCAAAATATTTTATAGCAATAAATTGTTGACAGAATTTTCTATACAAATAAAATCTTTACACAATTTTCTTTAGAAACAAAATTATAATAATAACCTCCCCCGAAAATTTCAAGAAAAAATTTTTCTATAGAAGTATAACTTTGACAAAATTTTCTATAGAACTAAAATTTTGACAAAATTTTTTATAGAAATAAAATTTTGATAAAATTTTCTAGAGAAATATAATTTTGACAAAATTTTCTAGAGAAATAAAATTTTGACAAAATTTTCTAGAGATATAAAATTTTGATAAAATTTTCTATAGAAATACAATTTTGACAAAATTTTCTAAAGAAATGAAATTTTGACAAAATTTTCTATAGAACTAAAATTTTGACAAAATTTTCTATAGAACGAAAATTTTTGACAAAATTTTCTATAGAACTAAAATTTTGACAAAATTTTCTATAGAAATAAAATTTTTACAAAATTTTCTATAAAAATAAAAATTTGACAAAATTTTCTATAGAAATAAAATTTTGGCAAAATATTCTATAGAAATAAATTTTTGACAGAATTTTCTAGAGAAATATAATTTTGACAAAATTTTCTAGAGAAATAAAATTTTGACAAAATTTTCTAGAGATATATAATTTTGATAAAATTTTCTATAGAAATACAATTTTGACAAAATTTTCTAAAGAAATAAAATTTTGACAAAATTTTCTATAGAACTAAAATTTTGACAAAATTTTCTATAGAACGAAAATTTTTGACAAAATTTTCTATAGAAATAAAATTTTTACAAAATTTTCTATAAAAATAAAAATTTGACAAAATTTTCTATAGAAATAAAATTTTGGCAAAATATTCTATAGAAATAAATTTTTGACAGAATTTTCTATAGAAATAAAATCTTTACACAATTTTCTTTAGAAACAAAATTATAATAATAACCTGCCCCGAAAATTTCAAGAAAATAGGGGCGATTTTCTTCTACTTTCAAAATGTCGTGCAAGGGAAAGGTCGCCTGACCGTTCAAATATTAAACAATCAGGTACCATTAATTAATTTCATAACCTCCTCCAACGTTCTCTTTAAATTTTAAATTTTAAATTTGAGAAATTTAGTTTTATTCACTGTACTTAAAACATGTCGATCAAAGAGGGGGTCCCACTTCCCGGCCAGATATCGAAAAATCACATACCCTATATTCATTTTACAACCTTCGCAACGTTCCCTATAAATTCCGAATGTCCGATCAAATATCAAAAATAATGTAGGGTTTGTTTTTGTATAGAACCCACCTTTAACCTTCCCTGAAAATTCCAAAAAAAAATTGTGTGACTTTTCTTCATGTTTCACATTGTCGGGAGATCCCCTCCTCGGCCAAATATCGCCCTCCAAACTTCAAGCAAATAAAAAAATGTTTTCAAAATGTCGGTCGATGAGTCGTTCACAACATTCTGCACGTTCTCTGTAAATTTAGAATTGTTTAGATTTGAGCAATTCCGAAGGGAGGGTGCCCTACACCCAACGAATATCGAAAAATAAATTAGAAACCACCTGCAAACTTCCCTGAACATTTCAAGAAAATCGGGGCACTTTTCTTCAAGCTTAAAAATGTCGGGGAATGGTCCCCCTCCCGTGCAAATATAAAAGATTTGGTATCCTATATTAATTGCACAGCCTTTCCCAATTTAAAACTCAAGTAATTCGGAGAAGTTTTGTTTTTTTCAGGGTACTTAAAACAAAGTTGAGCATAAATTCCAAGTAAATTCCCTACGTTCCCCATAAATTCCGAGTAAAACGAAGAAGTTCAGATTTCTCACAACCCATAGGGGAGTTTCTCTTACCCGATCAAATATCAAAACAGAAGTGGTAGTAGGTTTTGTCTAGACTCCGTCCCAAAAATCCCTGAAAATTTCAAGCAAAAAAAATTTTGACAAAATTTTCTAGAGAAATAAATTTTCTATCGAAATAAAATGTTGACAAAATTTTCTATAAAAATGAAATGTTGACACAATTTTCTATAGAAATAAACTTTTGACAATATTTTCTAGAGAAATAAAATTTTGACAAAATTTTCTAGAGAAATAAAATGTTGATAAAATTGTCTATAGAAATACCATTTTGACAAAATTTCCCAAAGAAATAAAAATTTGACAAAATTTTCTAAGAAGTAAAATTTTGACAAACTTTTCTATAGAACTAAAATTTTGACAAAATTTTCTATAGAACTAACATTTTGACAAAATTTTCTAAAGGAATGAAATTTAAATAAAATTGTCTACAGAAATTAAATTTGACAAAACAAAAAAGTAAAATATTTACAAAATTTTCTATAGAAATAAAATTTTGGCAGAATTTTCTAGAGAAATAAAATTTTGACAAATATTCCTATAGAACTAAAATTTTGACAAAATTTTCTATAGAAATAAAATTTTTACAGAATTTTCTATTGAAAAAATATTTCACAAAATTGTCTATAGAAATAAAACTTTTACTACATTTTCAATAGAAACGTTATTTTTCCAAAATTTTCTATAGAAATAAAATTTTTACAAAATTTTTTATAGAAATCCAATTTCAAACAAAAAAAATCTATAGAAAAAAAATTTACAAAATTTCCTATAAAAATAAAATTTTGATCAAATTTTGTATAGTAATAAATTTTGAGAAAATTGTCTAGCTAAATAATATTTTGACAACATTTTCTATACAAGCAAAATTTTGATAAAATTGCCTATAGGAAAAAAGTTTTGAAAAAATTTCCTATAGAAATAAAATTTTAACAAAATTTCCTATAGAAGTAAAATTTTGACAGGATTTTCTGGATAAATAAAATGTTTGACAAAATTGCCTATAGAAAAAAAGTTTTGACAAAATTTTATATAGAAATAAAATTGTGACAAAATGTTCTATGAAAATAAAATTGTGACAACATTTTCTATAGAATTAAAATTTTTACAAAATTTTCTATAAAAATAAAAATTTGACAAAAGTTTCTATAGAAATAAAATTTTGGCAAAATATTTTATAGCAATAAATTGTTGACAGAATTTTCTATACAAATAAAATCTTTACACAATTTTCTTTAGAAACAAAATTATAATAATAACCTCCCCCGAAAATTTCAAGAAAAAATTTTTCTATAGAAGTATAACTTTGACAAAATTTTCTATAGAACTAAAATTTTGACAAAATTTTTTATAGAAATAAAATTTTGATAAAATTTTCTAGAGAAATATAATTTTGACAAAATTTTCTAGAGAAATAAAATTTTGACAAAATTTTCTAGAGATATAAAATTTTGATAAAATTTTCTATAGAAATACAATTTTGACAAAATTTTCTAAAGAAATGAAATTTTGACAAAATTTTCTATAGAACTAAAATTTTGACAAAATTTTCTATAGAGCGAAAATTTTTGACAAAATTTTCTATAGAACTAAAATTTTGACAAAATTTTCTATAGAAATAAAATTTTTACAAAATTTTCTATAAAAATAAAAATTTGACAAAATTTTCTATAGAAATAAAATTTTGGCAAAATATTCTATAGAAATAAATTTTTGACAGAATTTTCTAGAGAAATATAATTTTGACAAAATTTTCTAGAGAAATAAAATTTTGACAAAATTTTCTAGAGATATATAATTTTGATAAAATTTTCTATAGAAATACAATTTTGACAAAATTTTCTAAAGAAATAAAATTTTGACAAAATTTTCTATAGAACTAAAATTTTGACAAAATTTTCTATAGAACGAAAATTTTTGACAAAATTTTCTATAGAAATAAAATTTTTACAAAATTTTCTATAAAAATAAAAATTTGACAAAATTTTCTATAGAAATAAAATTTTGGCAAAATATTCTATAGAAATAAATTTTTGACAGAATTTTCTATAGAAATAAAATCTTTACACAATTTTCTTTAGAAACAAAATTATAATAATAACCTGCCCCGAAAATTTCAAGAAAATAGGGGCGATTTTCTTCTACTTTCAAAATGTCGTGCAAGGGAAAGGTCGCCTGACCGTTCAAATATTAAACAATCAGGTACCATTAATTAATTTCATAACCTCCTCCAACGTTCTCTTTAAATTTTAAATTTTAAATTTGAGAAATTTAGTTTTATTCACTGTACTTAAAACATGTCGATCAAAGAGGGGGTCCCACTTCCCGGCCAGATATCGAAAAATCACATACCCTATATTCATTTTACAACCTTCGGAACGTTCCCTATAAATTCCGAATGTCCGATCAAATATCAAAAATAATGTAGGGTTTGTTTTTGTATAGAACCCACCTTTAACCTTCCCTGAAAATTCCAAAAAAGAATTGTGTGACTTTTCTTCATGTTTCACATTGTCGGGAGATCCCCTCCTCGGCCAAATATCGCCCTCCAAACTTCAAGCAAATAAAAAAATGTTTTCAAAATGTCGGTCGATGAGTCGTTCACAACATTCTGCACGTTCTCTGTAAATTTAGAATTGTTTAGATTTGAGCAATTCCGAAGGGAGGGTGCCCTACACCCAACGAATATCGAAAAATAAATTAGAAACCACCTGCAAACTTCCCTGAACATTTCAAGAAAATCGGGGCACTTTTCTTCAAGCTTAAAAATGTCGGGGAATGGTCCCCCTCCCGTGCAAATATAAAAGATTTGGTATCCTATATTAATTGCACAGCCTTTCCCAATTTAAAACTCAAGTAATTCGGAGAAGTTTTGTTTTTTTCAGGGTACTTAAAACAAAGTTGAGCATAAATTCCAAGTAAATTCCCTACGTTCCCCATAAATTCCGAGTAAAACGAAGAAGTTCAGATTTCTCACAACCCATAGGGGAGTTTCTCTTACCCGATCAAATATCAAAACAGAAGTGGTAGTAGGTTTTGTCTAGACTCCGTCCCAAAAATCCCTGAAAATTTCAAGCAAAACGGAGGAACTTTTTTATTGCCAACGGTATTGTATTAGCAGTTCATAATGATAATAATTAAAATTTATTCTGCAAATTGTACAACAGTTTTAAATAACAGTTTTAAAATTAAAAAAATACTTACCTTTATAACGAGTGCTTCTTTCTGTACATTACGCTGAAAAAGAAATCAAAAATACAAAATAAGTTTATTTGAAAGTTTCTAACAAAATAGTATCCAATTATAGAGAACAATTTTTTTCATTATTTCCTTACAACAAAGAATTTGACATAAGGAGTTGTTCAGATTAACATTGTCATTAACATCAAATCCATTATTCTCTTTTTTTTTATTTTGCCGCCTATTGGGTCATAAATATTTTGCGAGACAAACGCCCTTCCAATACGTTCACAATTTGCTCGAGTATTTTACTCATTTCTCATTCTTATAACCTTTCAAGGTCATCCATTTAACTCTTGTCTTGCCTACACAAGTATGCCAGTGATATTTGCCGTTTTTACTTATTTCCATCGCAAAACCATATTTTTTGTGGGGTTATAGGGAAAATCCGAAAGCCTAAAAGAAGGGTATCTATAGAGGAAATAAATACGAAAGCAACAAATCATTATTTCTTTTGTAGCCTAACTCATATAGAAGGGAGATCCAAAGGGGGTTTACACCTTGTGGGACATCCCACAAGGCATGCTGCTAGCATGACTCCTGGATGATATAATGTAAAATCCGAAGACAACATCTTAATATATTCATTTGGCTTAAATTAAGGGGCAAAAGATTTATCGCCCAAAAAAATATATAAAGATGAATGAACAAATCTCAATAAGGAATCTAAAGTCATACCAGGTATGTGATAAGGATATAAAATCTGCGAAAAAAAACTCATTGAACCCACCAAAATGTTGTAAAATTTTCTGAAGTCATTCGCAAATATTTGTAAAATTATAATTTATGGCATCATGGAGGTACCAGTTAGCCAACAACGCCATGTGTATTAGTCTCAGAGGATGTAGACATTTTATTTAAGGACATTGATGGGTTGAGTTCTCGTTAATTCTAAAATACAGGCTACGTGTCAATTCATGGTCTCATTCTATTACTTACTTTTGCTTTCTAAAATTGAATAACTACACTGAAAAAATGTATCGTGAGGTCAAAAATTGAATTCCTTAAAATACGATTTTTTCGTAATTTTGCATAGCATAGAAGATGCATTTCCATACTACAAAGTTTTTTTCTTTATCCAAAAGTCGATAAACACTTCATTGAAGTCGTTTTGCCCTTATAGTTATGTGATTCGAATTAAAAATGGATATCTTAACATGAAACAACTATATACGGCCGTAAGTTCGGCCAAGCCGAATCTTATGTACCCTCCACCATGGATTGAGTAGAAACTTCTACGAAAGACTGCCATCCACAATCTAATTAATTGGGTTGTGGTATCTTAAAACTTCTTAACATCATTTTCTAAATTGTTAGTTAGTTAGTTAGTTATGTATAGGTAAGTACACAACAAACTACGAATCGATATGGACTTTTTGCACGATACGTAGAGAGCCAGAATTGAAATATGGGTGTCACTTATATGTGGACTATATACAATTATGAACTTGATATGGACCAATGGGGGCTATATATAATTATGGACTGATATGAACTAATTCCTGCATGGTTGTTGGATACCATATACTAACATTATGTACCAAATTTCAACAGAATCGGTTGAATTTTGCTCTTCCAAGGGGCTCCTGAGGCCAAATCTGGGGATCGGTTTATATGGGGGCTATATATAATTATGGACCGATTTCGACCAATTTTTGCATTGGTGTTTGAGGCCATATATTAGCACCACGTACCTAATTTCAACTGAATCAGATGAATTTTGGTCTTCCAAGAGGCTCCGGAGGTCACATCTGGTGATCGGTTTATATGACCGATGTGGACCAATTTTTGCATGGTCATTAGAGACCATATACTAACACCATGTATCAAATTCTAGCCTGATCGGATGAAATTTGCTTCTCTTAGAGGCTCCGCAAGCCAAATCGGGGGATCGGTTTATATGTGGGCTATATATAAGTATTGACCGATGTGGACCAATTTTTGCATAGTTGTTAGAGACCATATACCAACACCACGTACCAAATTTCAGCCGGATCGGATGAAATTTGCTTCTGTTAGAGGCTCCACAAGCCAAATCGGTGGATCGGTTTATATGGGGGCTATATATAATTATGGACCGATGTGGACCAATTTTTGCATAGTTGTTAGACCAACACCATGTACCAAATTTCAGCCGGATCGGATGAAATTTGCTACTCTTAGACGATCGGCAAGCCAAATTTGGGGGTCCGTTTATATGGGGGCTATACGTAAAAGTGAACCGATATGGCCCATTTGAAATACCATCCGACCCACATCGATAACAACTACTTGTGCCAAGTTTCAAGTCGATAGCTTGTTTCGTTCGAAAGTTAGCGTGATTTCAACTGACGGACGGACGGACGGACATGCTCAGATCGACTCAGAATTCCACCACGACCCAGAATATGCCCAGAATATACTTTATGGGGTCTTAGAGCAATATTTTGATGTGTTACAAACGGAATGACAAAGTTTATACCCGCATCCTATTGTGGAGGGTAGAAAAAAGGTCAACTTGGCTTTAACAATTCCGAAAAATTATTTAAATTTAAACTTGTTTAATAAGGAAATGAGGACCTCCTTTACGCCTTTTTTGCGGTATTTGAGGACCTCCCTTTTATCCGACATTTTGAAACTTGCAGAAAAGCTCCAGATTGCGTGGAAATTTTCAAGGAATGTTAATAGCGGTCTCTACACCCTCAAAAAATCGCTTCTGTAACATGTACCCCAAACACATTTTGCTTCAAGCATATATATTTCCAGGATTGGTCCAAACAAAATATTGTTTGTATTGTTCAAACATATTATGTTTCACCTTAGAGCATTCACTGGTAGAAAAAATTTTAAAGAAATTTTCTTGTGGATATATTTTTAAGGCGCCAATTGCCGCCTCTCTAGTTCTCATACTCTCTAGGTCTGCCTATCTAAACACATATATGTTTATAGGCTATTTCCAAATTAATATATGTTTGCATTTAAGCATATTATATTTATAAACATTTTATGTCCCAAACATAATATATTCTACCATATTAACATATATGTCCCAAATATGCTATGCTAGTTTACGAACATTATATGCTTGCACTTAAAAATCTCCACTTTATTTTGCGATATTTGATCTGCGAAAGGAAACTTTCCTTTGAATTGTGAAAAATCTAAGGTTTTTTTTATATATTCCTTTTTTTCCAATTGATAATTTTTGTTTTTTTATATAAAAACATTACATTTACATACTTCCTTTATTTCCGTATCTTAGACGCCTCACAAAGGTTCCAAATCGTTTTTTTTTTTTTTTGGGAAATAATTCTGTAACTTTGGAATCGATAAAGATATCAACATAATTTTTTTGAGGTGTTTCCCTCTAAGCTTGCACGTTTCTGCGTCCCTAGTTGGTCCATGGGCTGACCTGTAGGCGTTGAAAATTGGTCACCTCGGGTGTATGGAATTTTGTTTTAGCTGTCAATTCTGCAATTATGGACCGATTTCGATTATTTTTTCTTTGCAGAATCGATCTTATAAACCCCTAAAAAAAATTTAACGTGTGCGATATGTTTTAGAGTCCCGAGATATGGGCCCAACAATTTATTTTTTTGCTAAAATTTCGACAAAGTGGGGTCAGTATTTTGAACTTAGAAGTTCCGTTTGTAGGTTATAATTTCTTAACTGCATTCCCTACTAAATTGTGTGATTGGGGATCGATTTATCTGAGGGCTATATATAACTATAGACCGATATGGACCTAGTTAGGCATGGTTGTTAACGGACATAACATACTAGCACAATGTACCAAATTTCAAATGACTCGGATGAAATTTGCTCCTTCAAGAGGCTCCAAAACCAAATCTCGGGATCGGGCCTATATATGATTATGGACTGATATGGACCACTTTTGGCATGGTTGTTAAATATCATATACTAACATCACGTACCAAATTTCAACCGCGTCGGATGAATTTTGCTCTTCCAAGGGGCTCCGGAGGTCAAATCTGGGGATCGGTATATATATAATTATGGACTGATATGAACCAATTCACTCATGCTTGTTGGATACCATATACTAACATCACGTACCAAATTTCAACCGAATCGGATGAATTTTGCTCTTCCAAGGGGCTCCGGAGGTCAAATCTGGTGATCGGTTTATATGGGGGCTACATATAATTATGGACCGATGTGGACCAATTTCTTAAAGGTTCCGCAAGCCAAATCGGGGTATCGGTTTATATGGGGGCTATATTTAATTATGGACCGATGTGGACCAATTTTTGCATGGTTGTTAGAGATCATATGCTGACACCATGTACCAAATTTCAGCCGGATCGGATGAAATTTGCTTCTCTTAGAGGCCCCGCAAGCCAAATCTGGGGATCGGTTTATATGGGGGCTATATATAATTACGGACCGATGTGGACCAATTTTTGCATGGTTGGTAGAGACCATATACTTACACCATGTACCAAATTTCTGCCGGATCGGATGAAATTTGCTTCTCTTAGAGGATCTGCAAGCCAAATTTGGGGGGCTGTTTATATGGGGGCTATACGTAAAATAACAACCACTTGTGCCAAGTTTCAAGTTGATAGCTTATTTCGTTCGGAAGTTAGCGCCATTTCAACAGACGGACGGACATCTCAGATCGACTCAGAATTTCACCACGACCCAGAATATATATACTTTATGGGGTCTTAGAGCAATATTTCGATGTGTTACAAACGGAATTACAAAGTTAATGTACCCCCATCCTATGGTGGAGGGTATAAAAACTAAGTTAGATAATATCATTCCTGAAGGATTCCGAAATATTTAATAAGAATAAAAAACTCAAAACAAATAATTTTGAAAATTGTGATATCTGCAAGATTCGAACCCGAACTTCAAAATATGATTTCGGTTACTGGTAATTATAAATGGAATCACTTTTGGTCTACATAGGTAAGTTATTATTTTCACCTGTAATACTGCAAGTAAGAAGTGGTTGTCCAGTTTTTGCGGGGTTACTATCGATTCAAATAAATATTTCCTTCATTTTGCTGAATTTTATGTATTTCCGTTTTTTTTTTTTAATTTTCCTATAGCCCTTAAAAAATCACAATTTATCATAATTTAGGATATATAAGCTCGCATTGCCAAAGTCTTCCATATAACAATGTCCCAAAATTCAATTCTATAATACCACAAATAAAATGTGTTTTTTTTTTGTATCATATTAAATTATGTTTTAAATAAATTAAATAATTTTTTGTGTACAAATGGCACATGACTTTATTAAGTCCTTCTATGTCATACATGCTTGTGTAGTAACTGTTCTATATCATAATAAAGAATCCATTCACTACTTCATATTCCCTATGGATTAAAAAGCCGTTATTTCCCAGTGGATTAAATTCTTCACATCATTTATTTTCAGTAGTAGTGTTCTATACCACTGCTACTACTATTACTACTACTACACATGTACAAAGTAATCCCAAAGGATTTTCAACTCCATCGAAGTCATAAAAAGCTTTAGGAGACTAAACTAGAATATAAGAATAGATTGTTTGTTCAATATGGATTTTTTGTTTTGTTTAACTGAACTACCCCATCTGGGTTACGAGATGGTAGTTTAAAGAGTTGTTAATAAAGTGAAGTAAACTATAAACGTGATATTGTGCTCCATCTTTTGAAATGATTCAATGGACTTGAGACATAATACGAGTAGTTATAGCAATAATGATAATGACGATAAAAACCTAAAACAATTTCTGCAATTTTCTAGAATGGCTGTAACAGCAGCAGTTTTCGCAATCATCATATTTGCCAAAACGTTTTCTTCACATCGCTCTATAGGATAGATGATTTGACGTTAAATTGGTTTACTGATTTTATCTATGATGATATCTAAATTTTAAAATAGACTATGTCGATTTAACATGCTTATGAGAGACAGATCATGGGGTTTAAGGGTTAATTTGGTACTGAAAGAAAAATGACAGTTATTGAGAAAAATCGTTGGATGTTTTTTTGTTTTTTTCATAATAAAGAGGAAGATATCTTCACTGAAACAAATATTGTCGTGAGGCCAAAGATTTCATGTCCTTAAAATACGAATGCTAATTTTGCTTAGCATTGAAACACATTTCTCTGATATAAAGTTTTTTTCCTTGTGCAAAAAGTCGATAAACTTTTCAATGAAGTCGTTCTTATAATTAACTGATTCGACTTAAAAATATGTATATTACCATGAAAGAAAATTTTTTTAGGACTAAGGTCATCTTGACTTTAATAATTCAGAAAAATTCTTTACAATTAACAACATTGCTTTTCATGTTAGCCCGATAACAAAACAGGCAATTAACGCATGATTTTAATTTACAATTAATTATAAGTCGAACTTTAAGGGCAAAGATGATTAAGGAACTTGATCATCAGAGTCATTGAAAAGAAGATCAAGTTCCTTAGTCTTCTTTGTCCATAAAGCTCGACTAATAGTTAAGTGTAAATTAACGAAATTGTCTTGAAATTTGTTGGCTTTTTTGTATATTGACTACAAAGGAAAAAAGTGTTCAAAAATAGGACGTGTTTTTCAACACTTTATTTTATTTTTGAAACATAGCATAATATCTATTAGAAGTCGTTAACACGTTTTGAAGAACATTGATAGCATATGAAGAAAAAACGCTGAAAACCCGACAAATTAAAATTTGCTTCCTAGAATTAAGTACGCAAAGCCCATATTTAAAAGAGAATTGTGTCTTAAATAGTATTTTTACTTGAATTCTCCGTTTTTATACCCACCACCATAGAATGGTGACGGGGGTATAATAAGTTTGTCATTCCGTTTGTAACACATCGAAATATCGATTTCCGACTATATAAAGGATATATATTCTTGATCAATGAGAAATTCTAAGACGATATAACGATGTCCGTCTGTCCGTCTGTCTGTCTGTCTGTCTGTTGTAATCACGCTACAGTCTTCAATAATGAAGCAATCGTGCTGAAATTTTGCACAAACTCGTTTTTTGTCTGCAGGCAGGTCAAGTTCGAAGATGGGCTATATCGGTCTAGGTTTTGATATAGTCCCCATATAAACCGACCTCCCGATTTGGGGTCTTGGGCTTATAGAAATCGTAGTTTTTATCCAATTTGCCTGAAATTTGAAATCTAGAGGTATTTTATGACCATAAAGAGGTGTGCCAAAAATGGTGAGTATCGGTCCATGTTTTGGTATAGCCCCCATATAGACCGATCCCCTGATTTTACTTCTTGGGCTTATAGAAACCGCAGTTTTTATTCAATTTACCTGAAATTAGAAATCTGGAGGTATTGTAGGACCACAAATACGTGTGCCAAAAATTATGAGTATCGGTTCACATTTTGGTATAGCCCCCATATAGACCGATCTCCCGATTTTACTTCTTGGGCTTATAGAAACCGCAGTTTTTATTCAATTTACCTGAAATTGGAAATCTAAAGGTATTGTAGGACCACAAATACGTGTGCCAAAAATTGTGAGTATTGGTCCATGTTTTGATATGGTCCCCATATAAAACGACCTCCCGATTTGGGGTCTTGGGCTTATAGAAACCGTAGTTTTATCCAATTTGTCTGAAATTGGAAATCTAGAGGTATTTTAGGACCATAAAGAGGTGTGCCGAAAATGGTGAGTATCGGTCCATATTTCGGTATAGCCCCCATATTTCCCGATTTTATTTCTTGGGCTTCTAAAATCCGAAGTTTTTATCCTATTTGCCTGAAATTGGAAATCTAGAGGTATTTTCGGGTCATAAAGAGGTGTGCCGAAAACGGTGAGTATCGGTCCATATTTTAGTATAGCCCCCATAAGAACGATCTCCCGATTTAACTCCTTGGGTTTCTAGAAACCGTAGTTTTTATCTGATTTGCCTGAAATTGTAAATATTCTGGTATTTTAGGCTCACAAAAACGTGTATCGGATTAAGTTTTTATTGGTCCATTTGGTAATGCCTCCATATAGACCGACTTCACTTCTTGAGGGTGTAGAAGGCGTACTGATCATGAAAATTGCTTGAAAATCAATGTAAAATTTCCAGATTTTACTTCTACAGATTTAAGATTTCAAATCAAGACGTTATTTTATAATTTTCTTGCACACTTACAAGAGATGTTAATGATTCCTTTAAAACTCAAACTAAAATGGTTCTTATAAATCCAGAATCTGATATAGTCCTCATAGGTGAAATCTTTAAATTTATCTTCGGGAAGTGTCCTCAAGTCCTCAAGCCCTCCTGAAATTTCAAAGGAAACCCTAATATTTGGTTCATGGTGGTGGGTATTTAAGATTCGGCCCGGCCGAACTTACTGCTTTATATACTTGTTTTTTTTTTTTTTAACTCGGCATCAATACCAAAATCATTAGAGTAAAGACAAAACCTTTGGAACGGGACATGCTTTTTTTGCAGTGTATGCACAGAGAAAAGTTGTGTCAATGTATTTCCTCCATCTGCAACATTTTTTTCGGATTTACTATCATTAGGTGTTATTTATAATATGTATCCGTTTGTAATACAAGACATATAGATATCCCAACTACACTCAGAAAAAAGTTTACTTGGATCCAAAGATTTTGACCTTCCCTTAAATATTTTGCTATTGATTCCGAGCCAAATCATTAAGCCGCATCATTAAAATATATAATTTTTTTTAGCGACATATCTGGTTTTAAATCTAAGATCAATAAAATTAAAATTAGGATACGGATACGGATTTATCAAATGTTCATTCTCTTTTCGCCGTATCACAATGGACTGAATAGTCTAAGTGAGCCTGAAATTTAATCGGGGTGCCACTTTAACCTAACCGAACCTATTTGAAACATTTTTATCTTAAATCTAAAGTTTCAATATTTCAGTTTATTTAAGGACAATTTCTCTAAATCAAAAATGTGTTTCTTTACTTTAAGGAAAATTTGCGCTAGCCCAAAGTCATGCGACTTTAACGGAGGGATTCAAATTTACAAAAGTTTTGTCCTAAATTAAATTAAAAAAATTGTTGAAGCAAAGATTATAAACTTTATTTTGATTAAAATTTCATTATTTTAAAGAAATTTGTCCACAATATTTTGTCAATTGCACATCCTAAAATTTGGGTTGCGTAATATTTAATATCACGTAAACATTTTTTTTTTCAGTGTACACCGAAAAAAGCATACCCCTTCCAAAGATTTTGACTTTACACAAATGATTTTGGTATTGATTCCAGGCTAAATAAGCACAGAATTTAAGTAAGGATACATTTAAGACCCAATTCTCTTTTATGTTACATTCGAATTGCGTACAGTGCACTCGCGGTAACGTCAACACCGCTTAACGTGAACACCGCTTAACGTGAACAGCGCATAATTTGAACACGCTCTTTCATACACTAACTACTTCGTAATGCTGAAAAACATGAAATTTGACGTTAAAAGCAGATTCACAATGCCAAGTACAATTTCAAATGCACATACGGAATTTTATAGTGATTTAGTTTGGCTTTTTTCGTGACTTTTAATTATTAATTCAAATTGCTTTATAATTCCATACCCACTGATATTTTCCGATCTCTTTTTTTTAATTCTTTCATGAAATTAAAGTAAGTTTTCAATACTACTAGTAACAACAAATATATACGGCCGTAAGTTCGGCCAGGCCGAATCTTATGTACCCTCCACTATGGATTGCATTTTGTACTAAAGACTATCATCCACAATCAAATTACTTGGGTTGCGGTAACACTTGCCGATATGGACCAATTTTGGCATGGTTGTTAGCGGCCATATACTAGCGCAATGTAGCAAATTTCACCACGTACCAAATTTCAACCGGATCGGGTGAATTTTGCTCTTCCAAGGGGCTCCGGAGGTAAAATCTGGGGATCGGTTTATATGAGGGCTATATATAATTATGGACCGATGTGAACCAAAGTTTGCATGGTTGTTAGAGACCATATACTAACACCATGTACCAAATTTCAGCCGGATCGAATGAAATTTGCTTCTCTTAAAGGCTCCGCAAGCCCAATCGGGGGACCGGTTTATATGGGGGCTATATATAATTATGGACCAATGTGGATCAATTTTTGCAAAATTGTTCGAGACCATATACTTACACCACGTACCAAATTTTAAACGGATCGGGTGAATTTTGCTCATCCATGAGGCTCCGGAGGTCAAATCTGGGGATCGGTTTATATGGGGGCTATATATAATTAGGGACCGATTTGGACCAAATATAGCACGGTTGTGAGAAATCATATACTAACACCTATACATAAAAGTGGTACGATATGGCCCATATTAATAACCTATATTAATAACAACTACTTGTGCCAAGTTTCAAGTCGATAGCTTGTTTCGTTCGGAAGTTAGCGTGATTTCAACAGACGGACGGACAGACATGCTTAGATCGACTCATAATTTCATCACTACCCAGAATATATATATTCTTTATGGGGTCTTAGAGCAATATTTCGATGTGTTAAAAACGGAATGACAAAGTTAATATACCCCCCATTCTATGGTGGAGGGTATAAAAATAAAAGACTATCACGCTAGAACGTGTAAACCTCCCGAATATGGCTATGTGATGTTCTGAAATTCGTTGGAGTTCGCTAACATGAACATTTCGCTAACGTGAACTCTCTTGGTTTTAATTATTTCACGTTACCGCGAGTGCACTGTAGTTGATTCTAGGAATAAAATTTTAACTTATTGTTTTTTTTTCAGTTTTTTTCTTTTTTCATGAGCTGTCATAATCGTTTAAAAACGTGTAAATTTAGAAATTCAGACACGACTTGAAATAGAATTTCTTCTATATATTTCAAGCAAACACATCTTTAAAATAAAGCGTTATAAACGATCTCCTTTTTTGAAGGGTTCAAAAAAGGATATGGTATTTGCTTTTGTAGTCAAGATACAAAAAGTGAATAAATTTAAAAAGGATTTCTTGAAGTTGACCTTAATCAACCAAATTTTTCTTTGATATAAATATATTTTAGAAAAAGAAATTTCCCTTTTCCTATAAACAATTTTCTTCAAGAACAAAATCACCGGAATTTATAACGACGGAATTTTAACGATTGTCTTTTTAACTGTGTTCGTTGTTTTTAAAGGAAATTTCTTACGGACAAAAGAAAATTTTGCTTGTCTAAAATTTCGTTCCTAAGAAGAGAAATTTCTTCTTTCAATGTACCCTTCACCACCGTGGTGCAATGGTTAGTATGCCCGCCTTGCATACACAAGGTCGTGGGTTCGATTCCTGCTACGACCGAACACCAAAAAGTTGTTCAGCGGTGGATTATCTCACCTCAGTAATGCTGGTGACATTTCTGAGGGTTTCAAAGCTTCTCTAAGTGGTTTCACTGAAATGTGGAACGCCGTTCGGACTCGGCTATAAAAAGGAGGTCCCTTGTCATTGAGCTTAACATGGAATCGGGCAGCACTCAGTGATAAGAGAGAAGTTCACCACTGTGGTATCACAATGGACTGAATAGTCTAAGTGAGCCTGATACATCGGGCTGCCACATAACCTAACCTAACCTAACCTAACCTAACCTAACCTAACCTAACCTAACCTAACCTACCCTTCACCATATTCTAGACCAACATTTTTGATACAATCCTTTCAATTTTTTGGGGACCATGTAATAATTCCCATATACATATCTTTAAATGTGAACCGATTTTTACCAAACTTAGCATACATTGCTTAAATATTAACTGATTACCCTTTGCAATATTTCAGAGTTTTCAAAGTGAAACTTTGGCCTCCGTGGTCATATCAATCTAAATAAGGGTTAATTTGGTACTGAGAGAAAAATTACAGTTTTTGAAATTCCGATTTTAACCGTAGTAAGGATGTAAATGCTACTATCTCCGCAACATTTCACTAAATCGGAGTAAAACTTTCGCCACTGTGGTTATTGGAGAGTAAATCTGATCATATGGGAGCTATATTTAAATCTGATTCGGTTTCGAGCATATTTGGCATGTATAGTTAGAATGCTAGTTATTTTCCCTGTTCAAAATTTTACGTAAATAATCGTAAAATCGGTATACGTGTAAATCGGTCGTAAGACATATATGGGAACTATATATAAATTTGAACCGATTTCATTCAAATGAAACACACATGACGATGCTATCAAGGCAAAACTCAGGCCTCTGGGAAAAATTAGGTGTATAACGGACGAATGCTATATATTGATGCTATATCTAACTCTGAATCGATTTTTACCAAATTTGTTATGTATACCTGGAATTTTAATTCTACTCCCTATGCAAAATTTAACATAAATCAGAATACAACTTTGACCTTTATGGCATATCAATGGAAAAATATAATCTGCCAGTCTAAATAAGCCTAAGATAATGGCCTATTATTTCACACAACCCTACTTATTGGAGAAATGTGTCTTCTATGCTATGCAAAAATGGCAAAGGTATTTTCAGGACATAATACGCTTGTGTTCACGAAAGTATTTTTATTTTTTTCAAAGTTATTTTAGTACATTCATGTCTAAATATTTATTTAGTAAATATTTTTGTATTTTTTTTCTAAGTGTGGAAGAGATTATTGCCATTTTTTCTCTAAATACACGTCTCCCATGACTTATTAATGATTATTTTGTTAATATTGACATGGAATACATTTCTCGAATCCTGTTGACTTTGAATCACTTAATCTCTCTCTACCTCCCCTTCTTCTATTTATGTGACACGGTTGGCTTCTTTGTATGTGAGTCGTTTACCCTAAACGACTCCTCTAAATTATTCTCCCATTGAAGTTTGTAAAACATTCTCAAATATTGTCTTTGAATTTTCCAAATATTTTTAATTTAATGAACCATAAAGAGCAACACACATACTCTGACGCACCCTGGCACTTTAGGATGACTGCCTAAAATACAAATCTCAAATGGAACGTATAATTTTGTCATAAAGTGTCAGTACCATCATTATCAACATCACAAGCTCAGCATCTTTATCGAAAGGGAATTTCAAAAATTGTTTGTGCATATTACTGGCTTCTTTGATTTGGAGACTGAAAGACGCACTGAGTGGGGACATGGATATTACTTCCTATTAGGGATGCCATCGTGAGAATAAAATTTAAACGCATACGAGTTCAACCACAAATATCAAAAATATTGATACAAATATTACAAATTAAAGACTTTTCTATAAAATAATAAAATTTTAATTAACAGGATTGAATCCAATTTCCAAATTAAGTCCAAGAAATCAAATCGGCAGATCTGTCTATATGGGGGCTAAACACCATATTTGGCTCCACTATTTGTGGCCCCACAATAGCTCAAGATATCAATTTTGAGACAAACCAAATCAAAATTAGACCCCAAACCAAATGGAACTTAAACTGCCTGAAAACAAACAACGAATTTGTACCAAATTTCAGGACAATAGGGTAGGCTGTAGCGTGATAACAACTGATAGACAGACTTTATATAAATCCAAATCCTTTGAAGGTACGGCCTACAATAATTAAAATTTTTACCTTGCCTTTATATGAAATTTTATTAAAATTTGATTTCTATAAAAACTTTTGTCAAAATATTTTTTCTAAAGAAAATTTAATTATATTTTTTCCCTAAAAAAATGTTGTCAATTTTTTCCATAGAAAAATCAATTGAAATTTTTTCCAAAAGAAAATTTTGTCTAAATTTTCCTTCTATAAAAAATTTTGTCAAAAAAAAACTTTTCTACAAAAAATAAAGTCAATATTTTATTTCTATAGAAAATTTTGTCAAGATTTTATATCATCAGAAAATTTTATTTCTGTAGATAATTTTGTCAAAATTTTCTTTGTATAGAAAATTTTGTCAAAATTTCATCTACAACAGAAAATGTTGTAAAATTTTTATTTCCATTAAAAAATGTTGTCAAAATTTTATTTCTATAGAAAATTTTGTCAAAATTTTATTTCTATAGAAAATTTTGTTAACATTTTATTTCTATAAAAAATTTGTTAAAGTTTTATTTCTATCGAAAATGTTGTCAAAATTTTATTTTTATAGATAATTGGGTCAAAATTTTATTTGTATAGATAATTTTGTCAAAATTTTATTTATATAGAAAATTTCGTCAAAATTTTATTTCTATAAAAATTTTTTAATAATTTTATTTCTATAAAAATTTTGTAAACATTTTATTTCTATAGAAAATTTTGTCAAAATTTTATTTTTACCATACCATAGAAAAATCAATTGAATTTTTTTCCTAAAGAAAATTTTGTCCAAATTTTCTTTCTATAAAAAATTTTGTCAAAAAATTTTTTTCTACAAAAAATGTAGTCAATATTTTATTTCTATAGCAAATTTTGTCAAGATATTATATCATCAGAAAATTTTATTTCTATAGAAAATTTTGTCAAAATTTTATTTCTATAGAAAATCTTGTTAAAATTTTATTTCTATAAATAAATTGTTAAAGTTTTATTTCTATCAAAAATTTTGTCAAAATTTTATTTTTATAGATAGCTTGGTCAAAATTTTATTTTTATAGATAATTTTGTCAAAATTTTATTTCTATAGAAAAATTCGTCAAAATTTTATTTCTATAAAAATTTTGTAATAATTTTATTTCTATAAAAAATTTTGTAAACATTTTATTTCTATAGCAAATTTTGTCAAAATTTCATTTCTTTAGAATGTTTTTCAAAATTTTATTTCTATAGAAAATTTTGTGAAACTTTTATTTCTATTTAAAATTTTGTCAAAATTTTATTTCTATTGAAAATTTTGTCAAAAATTTATTTCTATGGAAAATTTTGTCAACATTTTATTTCTATAGAAAATCATTTCAAAATTTTATTTCATAAGATGGTTTTGTCACAATTTTATTTCTATAGACAATTTTGTAAATATTTTATTTCTATAGAAAATTTTGACACAATTTTACTTCTATAGAAAATTTTGTCAAAATTTTATTTCTATAGAAAGTTTTGTCAAAATTTTATTTCCATAGAAAATTTTGTCAAAAATTTATTTCTGTAGAAAATTTTGTCACCATTTTATTTCTATAGAAAATTTTGTCAAAATTTTATTTCTCTAGGAAATTTTATCAAAATTTTATTTCTATAGAAAATTTTGTCAAAATTTTATTTCTCTAGGAAATTTTGGCAAAATTTTATTTCTATAGATAATTTTATCAAAATCTTATTTCTATAGAAAATTTTGCCAAAATTGTATTTCTATAGAAAATTTTATCAAAATTTTATTTCTATAGAAAATTTTGTCAAAATTTTATTTCTATAGAAAATTTTGTCAACATTTGATTTCTATAGAAAATTTTGTCAACATTTTATTTCTATAGAAAATTTTGTCAAAATTTTATTTCTATAGAAAATTTTGTCAAAATTTTATTTCTATAAAAATTTTTTAATAATTTTATTTCTATAAAAAATTTTGTAAACATTTTATTTCTATAGAAAATTTTGTCAAAATTTTATTTTTTTATATTTTTTTATTATATTTTTATATATTTTTTATAATATTTTTTTCCCTAAAAAAAAATTTTGTCCATTCTTACCATAGAAAAATCAATTGAATTTTTTTCCTAAAGAAAATTTTGTCCAAATTTTCTTCCTATAAAAAATGTTGTCAATTTTTTTTTTCTACAAAAAATGTAGTCAATATTTTATTTCTATTGAAAATTTTGTCAAGATTTTATATCATCAGAAAATTTTATTTCTATAGAAATTTTTTTCAAAATTTTATTTCTATAGAAAATTTTGTTAACATTTTATTTCTATAAAAAATTTGTTAAAGTTTTATTCCTATCGAAAATGTTGTCAAAATTTTATTTTATAGATAATTGGGTCAAAATTTTATTTGTATAGATAATTTTGTCAACATTTTATTTATATAGAAAATTTCGTCAAAATTTTATTTCTATAAAAATTTTTTAATAATTTTATTTCTATAAAAAATTTTTTAAACATTTTATTTCTATAGAAAATTTTGTCAAAATTTTATTTTTTTATATTTTTTATTATATTTTTATATATTTTTTATTATATTTTTTTCCTAGAAAAATTTTGTCTATTCTTTCCATAGAAAAATCAATTGAAATTTTTTCTAAAGAAAATTTTGTCTAAATTTTCTTTCTATAAAAAATGTTGTCAAATTTTTTTTCTACAAAAAATGTAGTCAATATTTTATTGCTATAGGAAATTTTGTCAAGATTTTATATCATCAGAAAATTTTATTTCTATAGAAAATTTTGTCAAAATTTTATTTCTATAGAAAATTTTGTCAAAATTTTATTTCTATAGAAAATTTTGTTAACTTTTAATTTCTATAAAAAATTTGTTAAAGTTTTATTTCTATCGAAAATGTTGTCAAAATTTTATTTTTATAGATAATTGGGTCAAAATTTTATTTGTATAGATAATTTTGTCAAAATTTTATTTATATAGAAAATTTCGTCAAAATTTTATTTCTATAAAAATTTTGTAATAATTTTATTTCTATAAAAAATTTTGTAACCATTTTATTTCTATAGAAAATTTTGTCAAAATTTTATTTTTTTATATTTTTTATTATATTTTTATATATTTTTTATTATATTTTTTTTCCTAGAAAAATTCTATTCTTTCCATAGAAAAATCAATGAAATTTTTTCTAAAGAAAATTTTGTATAAATTTTCTTTCTATCAAAAAATGTTGTCAAATTTTTTTTCTACAAAAAATGTAGTCAATATTTTAAAAAAATTTTATTTCTATAGAAAATTTTGTCAAAATTTTATTTCTATAGAAAATCTTGTTAAAATTTTATTTCTATAAATAAATTGTTAAAGTTTTATTTCTATCAAAAATTTTGTCAAAATTTTATTTTTATAGATAGCTTGGTCAAAATTTTATTTTTATAGATAATTTTGTCAAAATTTTATTTCTATAGAAAAATTCGTCAATATTTTATTTCTATAAAAAATTTTGTAATAATTTTATTTCTATAAAAAATTTTGTAAACATTTTATTTCTAAAGAAAATTTTGTCAAAATTTTATTTCTATAGAAAATTTTGTCCAAATTGCATTTCTAATAGACAATTTTGTCAAAATTTCATTTCGAATAGAAAATTTTGCAAAATGTTATGTCCATTATTATTATGTTATTGAGGTCTTGGGCTTGTAGAAATCGTAGTTTTCATCCAATTTGCCTGAAATTGGAAATCTAGAGGTATTTTAGAGCCATAAAGAGGTGTGTCAAAAATGGTGAGTATCGGTCCATGCTTTGGTATGGTCCCTTTATATAGACCGATCTCCCGATTTAATTTCTTTGGCTTCTAGAATTCGTAGTTTTTATCCAATTTGCCTGCAATTGGAAATCTAGAGGTAAATATTTTAGAACCATAAAGATGTGTGTCAAAAATGGTGAGTATCGGTCCATGTTTTGGTACAGCGCCCATATAGACCGATCTCCAGATTTTACTTCTTGAGCTAATAGAATCCGTAATTTTTATCTAATTTGCGTGAAATTGGAAATCTAGAGGTATTGTAAGACCACAAATACGTATTTAGTATAGACCCCATATCGACCTATCTCCCGATTTTACCATTTGGGCTTGTAGAAACCATAGTTGTTGTTCAGTTCGACTGAAATTGAAAATATGGAGGTTTTTAGGACTATAAATAGGTGTGCAAAAAATGATTTTATTATTTGGGATTCTAGAAACCGTAGTTTTTATTCAATTTGGTTGAAACATATAGCTCCCATAAAACCGATCTTCCGATTTAGCTCCTTGGGTTTCTAGAAACCGTAGTTTTTATCCGATTTGCCTGAAATTATAAATATACTGGTATTTTAGACTCACAAAATCGGGTATCGGATTTAGTTATTTTCGGTCCATTTGGTAAGGCCGATTTCACTTCTTGAGGGTATAGAAGGCGCACTGATCATGAAAATTGTTTGAAACTGAATGTAAAATTTCCAGATTTTACTATTCGTAATCATTTAAATAATGGGGATGAAAATCTACAGATTTTAGATTTCAAATCAAGGCGTTGCGTTCAGAATCACCTCCTGAGTCGATCTAGATCTTGGTGTCCGTCCGTCTGTCCATGTATTTGTTGTTCACAGGATTCCGGTCGCAATTATTAACCGATTTTGATGAAATTTGGTACAGGGAGTTTCTTGGGCACAAGGACGAACGCTATTGAATTTGGAAGAAAACGGATCAAATTTAGATATAGCTCCCATATATATGTATCACCCGATTTCGACAAATGGGGTCACGTTGCGCTTTTGTTCAAACGGATCGTCACCAAATTTGGCAAAAGGTAATCTTTTTCATCGCCCTTCAAGTCTGCAAAATTTCATCGAAATCGGTTCAGATTTAGCTATAGCTCCCATATATATGTACCGACCGATTTTTCTAAATTTGGCCCTAAAACCCTTATTTATCAACCGATCTTACTCAAATTCTATACCACTTACTATATGTGCAAAAAATCATCGAAATCGGTTCAGATTTAGATATAGCTCCCATATATATGTATAGCCCGATTTTCCCAAATTTGGCAATAGAACCCTTATTTATTAACCGATCTTACTAAAAGTTGGCTAGATCCAGTCCTCTATAGTACTAACTATATGTGCAAAATTTCATCGAAATCGGTTCAGATGTAGATATAGCTCCCATATATGTATCACCCAATTTTGAAAAATTCGCCCCTAATAACCTTATGTTTGACCATACAGGCCTCATTTCTTAACTGATCTTACTCAAATCTTGCACAAGGTAACCTTTTGTGGTATTAATCAAACCCGCAAAATATTATGCAAATTGGTTCAGATTTAGATATAGCTTCCATATATATGCATAGCTCGATTTTCCCAAATTTGGCCATAATACTCTTATTTATTAACCAATGTTACTCAAATTTCAAATTTGGATGTACTAGCCGATCGTATTTATAAGTAGTTGTAGCTCTTACATAACAATATTGCTCGATTTTTACAAATTTGGACCCACACTAATTGAACGATTTTCTCTTTTTATACCCTCCACCATAGGATGGGGGTATATTAGCTTTGTCATTCCGTTTGTAACACACCGAAATATTGCTCTAAGACCCCATAAAGTATATATATTCTGGGTCGTGGTGAAATTCTGAGTCAATCTGAGCATGTCCGTCCGTCCGTCTGTTGAAATCACGCTAACTTCCGAACGAAACAAGCCATCGACTTGAAACTTGGCACAAGTAGTTGTTATTGATGTAGGTCAGATGGTATTGTAAATGGGCAATATCGGTCCACTTTTACGTATAGCCCCCATATAAACGGACCCCCAAATTTGGCTTGCGAGGCCTCTAAGAGAAGCAAATTTCATCCGATCCGGCTGAAATTTGGTACATGGTGTTAGTATATGGTCTCTAACAACCATGCAAAAATTGGTCCATATCGGTCCATAATTATATATAGCCCCCATATAAACCGATCCCCCGATTTGGCTTGCGAGGCCTCTAAGAGAACAAATTTCATCCGATCCGGCTGAAATTTGGTACATGGTGTTAGTATATGGTCTCTAACAACCATGCGAAAATTTGTTCACATCGGTCAATAATTATATATAGCCCCCATATAAACCGATCACCAGATTTGATCTCCGGAGCCTCTTGGAAGACCAAAATTCATCTGATTCAGTTGAAATTTGGTACGTGGTGTTAATATATGGCCTCAAACTCACATGCAAAAATTGGTCGATATCGGTCCATAATTATATATAGGCCCCATATGAATCGATCCCCAGATTTGACCTCCAGAGCCCCTTGGAAGAGCAAAATTCTTCCCATTCGGTTGAAATTTGGTATGTGATGTTAGTATATGGTATCCAACAACCATGCATGAATTGGTTACTATCAGTCCATAATTATATATAGCTCCCATATAAACCGATCCCCAGATTTGACCTCCGATGCCTTTTGGAGAAGCCAAATTCATCCGATCTGCTTGAAATTTGGTACGTGGTGGTAGTATATGATATTTAACAACCATGTCAAAAGTGGTCCATATCAGTCCATAATCATACATAGCCCCATATAAACCGATCCCGAGAATTGGGTTTGGAGCCTTTTGGAGGAGCAAATTTCATCCGAGTGAGTTGAAATTTGGTACATTGTGCTAGTATATGGTCGTTAACAACCATGCCTAACTAGGTCCATATCGGTCTATAGTTATATATGGCCCTCAGATAAATCGATCCCCAGTCACACAAAAATTGGTCCATATCAAGTTCATAATTGTATATAGCCCCATATAAGCGACCCCCATATTTCAATGCTGGATACCTTGCCACCGGTATCCATGGTGGAGGGTACATAAGATTCGGCCTGGCCGAAAATACGGTGCAATATCAACTACAGCCAGTGTTGCTAGAAGTAGGGGAAATTCCCTATATATATTTTCACTCAACACAATTTGCAATAATTTTTACATTTTGGTGGCTCTAGAGGAGGAAATTAGAAGCCGGCAAGTATTGATTTTTAACAACATTTACCACTCGTGCCAAAAAAATCTAACAAATTTTGAAGATTACCACAAATTACCAAAAATCTACCAAACAAATATTTCTATAGAAATTTTTGTCAAAATTTTATTCCTGTAGAAAATTTTGTCAACATTTTATTTCTATAGAAAATTTTGTCAAAATTGTATTTCTATAGCAATTTTTTTCAAAATATTATTTCTTTAAAAATTTTTCTCAAAATTGTATTTCTATGGATTTTTTTCTCAAAATTTTATTTCTATAGAATTTATTGTCAACATTTTATTTCTATAGAAAAATTTCTCACAAAAATTTTTTTTATAGAAACTTTTTCCAAAATTTTATTTTTATTGAGATATAACAAGAATAAATACTATTTTGGGTAGAATTCTACCAACTGTGGCAACCGTGGTAGTAATACAAATTTATATTCTAAGTTATATACGTTGCATATTCATGTTATAAGATAATAAAGGACTTACAACCATTTTTGTTTTGTAAAATTTGTGTAAATTTAACGAAAAATATTGCAGGGAAAATTGTTTGCGAATGTATGGGAAAGTAGGGAACTTTTTTGTCCTTGTAGGGTAAACCGAACATTTTCCTTAGCAACACTGACTATGAGCTATAGTCAGATTGAGACAAAGCACCCATAAACATGTACCCCTTAATTTTCTTAAATATGCAACTGCGGTTTATCTCCCAGACCTATATGTTACCCCACATATGCTTATGACTACTAATTCTGTAATGGTGGTTTAGGGTATGATATAGTCGGCCCCGCCCGACTTTCTACTTTACTTACTTGTTTTTTTTTTATAGAAAGTGTCATAATTTTCTTCCAAGCGAAATTTTTTCAAAAATTTAGTTTTATAGAAATTTTTTTCATTGAAAATTCAATTGAAATTGTTTTCCTAAAGAAAATTTTATCTAAATTTTCTTTTTATAAAAAAATTTTGTAAAAGTTTTTTTTTTTTTCTACAAAAAATCTTGTCAAAATTTTATTTCTATAGAAATTTTTTTGTCAAAATTTTATTTCTACAGAAAATTTTGTCAAAATTGTATTTCTATAAAAAATGTTTTCAAAATTTTATTTCTAATACAAAATTTGTGGATAGGAATATTTTGCAAAATCTACCAAAACATCAAGAATTCCGCTAATCTACCAAACAGTAAAAATTCGACCATTTTTTTAGAATACTACCAACTCTGGCAACCGTGCTCATGACCTATTAAAGGCTATTATGTCTTGCGCATCTAAACACTGCAATTTTTACAAGTTTTTGTTGATTTTAGGCCAATGAAAGATATATGCCATATGTGGTTTATATCACCTAATGCTTCAATATAGCTACTATATATTGTGAAGTTATCTTGTGTTATTTTAGAACCTTATAAATGTTACATATAGTTTATATCGGTCTATTTTTGATGTCCATTCAATTTAGAACAATTCGATCTTTCGATACTATTTTTGGTCGTTTAATTTAGAATCATTTGAACTCTTTACCAAAAAAAACAGATACATCGAAAAGGTCACATAATTTAACTCCCTAATGGAATTAAATCTTCTTATAGGCCAAATTGAGCCTCATTATTTCTCATTTGTATTAACACTTAAGCTTAAGGCCCTCAACTCTTGGATTAAAAGATCCTTACTTTTGATTTACACATCCCTATTTCCTTTGCTTTAACAACCATTGAGAAACCAAAATTTAAGTCGTAATGGCAAAGAAAATCATTGCTGATGTTATAGGGGTTCACGGGTGGTTTGTTATTCTACGAAAAATGTCTGTCTGTCCGTCCGAAGAATATTTGTGCTGCCAGTGATTCCGTTGTTAATGCTGATGTCCCTGATATGCATGTTTTCGTGACAATATTGAAATAGACTTAAAAGGACATTAAGAATTTGCCCTTAGCAATACAGTTCACATACAGACGAAACACATGTTAATTTGTTAAGATTTGAGATGGAGTGCTGTGATTTTTTTTTTTTGCATTTTGTCTGCTTCTTTTACACAGATAGACAATTTTATTAAACTTTTTTCAAGATACTTAAAGCAGCATTCTTTTTCCAGGTGGCAGAATTTAAATGTTGTAATGAACTGAATTAAAATCGTATAATTAAAAGAAGGTGAGCAGGAGTTGACAAAAACTATAATAACGATTTATCACCAATTTTTTTTACACCTACCACCATAGAATGGTGATGAGATGTAAAACTGGAAGTAAAATTTCCCGATTTTACTTCACATTGGAGTAAGGCGTATACGCTTAGATGATAAGTTTAAGAATCTTCTTAAGATTAAAACTTAAAAAAACAGGATTCTTCTAAATCTAGAATCTCATGTAGTATCCATACCTAGAAAACTTAACATATATGTATATATTTGTTTTTTTTTTTTGTGATGTCAGCGTTTGTAATATCCTACACTCAAAAAAAGTTACTTGGAGCCAAAGATTTTCATCTTCCCTTAAGGATTTTGGTATTGATTCCGAGCCTTCTTTAAAATGAAGAAATTTTTTAACGACCTAACTGGCTTTAAATCTAGGACCAATAAAATTTAAGCATACAGATTTCATTTATCAAATTTACATTCTCTTTTCACGGTTTATTAATAAAAGTACTCACGTACAAACAAATGCCAGTTTAAAAATCCAAATTATATTGGATACTTCAAAGTAAAAAATGTTTCTTAATTCCCACAAAAAAAAAAATTAACCAATGACGATAAATCCTTCAAATAAGCCTTAGCCTATATTTAAGGGTTTTTATCTTAAATCTAAAAATTTTCTATAGAACTAAAATTTTGACAAAATTTTCTATAGAACTAAAATATTGATAAAATTTTCTATTATTTTGAAAAATTTTCTATAGAAATAAAATGTTAACAAAATTTCTGTAGAAATAAAATTTTAGCAAAATTTTCTATGGAAAAAATATTGTGACAAAGTGTTCCATAGAAGTAAAATTGTGACTAAGTGTTCCATACCAATAAAATTGTGACAAAGTGTTCTATAGAAATAAAATTTTGAAAAAATTTTCTATAGAAATAAAATTTTGACAAAATTTTCTATAGAAATAAAATTTTGACAAAATTTTCTATAGAAATAAAATTTTGACAACATTTTCTATAGAAATAAAATTTTAACAAAATTTTCTATAGAAATAAAATTTTAACAAAATCTTCTATAGAAATAAAATTTTGACAAAATTTTCTATAGAAATTAAATTTTGACAAAATTTTCTATACAAATAAAATTTTGACAAAATTTTCTATACAAAAAAATTTTGACAAAATTTTCTATAGAAATAAAATTTTGACAAAATTTCTGTAGAAATAAAATTTTAGCAAAATTTTCAATGGAAAAAATATTGTGACAAAGTGTTCCATAGAAGTAAAATTGTGACGAAGTGTTCCATAACAATAAAATTGTGACAAAGTGTTCTATAGAAATAAAATTTTGAAAAAAATTTCTATAGAAAGAAAATTTTGACAAAATTTTCTATAGAAATAAAATTTTGACAAAATTTTCTATAGAAATAAAATTTTGACAAAATTTTCTATAGAAATAAAATTTTGACAAAATTTTCTATAGAAATAAAATTTTGACAAAATTTTCTATAGAAATAAAATTTTGAAAAAATTTTCTATAGAAATAAAATTTTGACAAAATTTTCTATAGAAATAAAATTTTGATAAATTTTCTATAGAAATAAAATTTTGACAAAATTTTCTATAGAAATAAAATTTTGACAACATTTTCTATAGAAATAAAATTTTAACAAAATTTTCTATAGAAATAAAATTTTAACAAAATCTTCTATAGAAATAAAATTTTGACAAAATTTTCTATAGAAATTAAATTTTGACAAAATTTTCTATACAAATAAAATTTTGACAAAATTTTCTATAAAAAAAAATTTTGACAAAATTTTCTATAGAAATAAAATTTTGACAAAATTTCTGTAGAAATAAAATTTTAGCAAAATTTTCAATGGAAAAAATATTGTGACAAAGTGTTCCATAGAAGTAAAATTGTGACGAAGTGTTCCATAACAATAAAATTGTGACAAAGTGTTCTATAGAAATAAAATTTTGAAAAAATTTTCTATAGAAAGAAAATTTTGACAAAATTTTCTATAGAAATAAAATTTTGACAAAATTTTCTATAGAAATAAAATTTTGACAAAATTTTCTATAGAAATAAAATTTTGACAAAATTTTCTATAGAAATAAAATTTTGACAAAATTTTCTATAGAAATAAAATTGTGCCAAAATTTACTATAGAAATAAAATTTAGATAAAATTTTCTATAGAACAAAAATTTTGACAAAATTTTCTGTAGAAATCAAATTTTGACAAATTTTTCAATAGAGATAAAATTTAAAAAAAAAATCTATAAAAATTTCGACAAAATTTCTATAGAAACAAATTTTTGACAACATTTTCTGTAGAAATAAAATTGTGACAAAGTGTTCCATAAAAGTAAAATTATGACGAAGTGTTCCATACAAATAAAATTGTGACAAAGTGTTCTATAAAAATAAAATTTTGAAAAAATTTTTTATAGAAATAAAATTTTGACAAAATTTTCTATAGAAATAAAATTTTGACAAATTTTTCTATAGAGATAAAATTTTGACAAAATTTTCTATAAAAATAAAATTTTGACAAAATTTCTATAGAAATAAAATTTGGACAAAATTTCCATAGAAACAAAATTTTGACAAAATTTTTTGTAGAAATGAAATGCTGATAACATTTTCTATAGAAATAAAATTTTGACAAATTTTTCTATAGAAATAAAATTTTGACAAAATTTTCTATAGAAATAAAATGTTGACAGAATTTTCTATAGAAATATAATGTTGACAAAATTTTCTATAGAAATAAAATTTTGAAAAAATTTCTACAGAAATCAAATTTTGACAAAATTTCTATAGAAATAAAATTTTGACAAAATTTTCTATAGAAATAAAAGTTTGACAAAATTTTCTGTAGAAATAAAATTTTGACATAATTTTCTATAGAAATAAAATTTTGACAACATTTTCTGTAGAAATAAAATTGTGACAAAGTGTTCCATAGAAGTAAAATTATGACGAAGTGTTCCATACAAATAAAATTGTGGCAAAGTGTTCTATAAAAATAATTTTTTGACATAATTTTCTATGGAAATAAAATTTTGACAACATTTTCTATAGAAATCAAATTTTGACAAATTTTTCTATAGAAATAAAATGTTGACAAAATTTTCTATAGAAATAAAATTTTGACAAAATTTTCTATAGAGATAAAATTTTGACAAAATTTTCTATAAAAATAAAATTTTGACAAAATTTCTATAGAAATAAAATTTGGACAAAATTTCCATAGAAATAAAATTTTGACAAATTTTTTTCTAGAAATGAAATGTTGATAAAATTTTCTATAGAAATAAAATTTTGACAAATTTTTCTATAGAAATAAAATTTTGACAAATTTTTCTATAGAGATAAAATTTTGAAAAAAAAATCTATAAAAAATTTGACAAAAATTCTATAGAAACAAATTTTTGACAACATTTTCTGTAGAAATAAAATTGTGACAAAGTGTTCCATAAAAGTAAAATTATGACGAAGTGTTCCATACAAATAAAATTGTGACAAAGTGTTCTAAAAAAATAAAATTTTGACAAAATTTTTTATAGAAATAAAATTTTGACAAAATTTTCTATAGAAATATATTTTTGACAAATTTTTCTATAGAGATAAAATTTTGACAAAATTTTCTATAAAAATAAAATTTTGACAAAATTTCTATAGAAATAAAATTTGGACAAAATTTCCATAGAAATAAAATTTTGACAAATTTTTTTCTAGAAATGAAATGTTGATAAAATTTTCTATAGAAATAAAATTTTGACAAATTTTTCTATAGAAATAAAATTTTGACAAAATTTTCTTTAGAAATAAAATTTTGACAAAATTTTCTATAGAAATAAAATGTTGACAAAATTTTCTATAGAAATAAAATTTTGACAAAATTTTCTATAGAAATAAAATTTTGACATCATTTTCTATAGAAATAAAATTTTGACAACATTTTCTGCAGAAATAAAATTGTGACAAAGTGTTCCATAGAAGTAAAATTATGACGAAGTGTTCCATACAAATAAAATTGTGACAAAGTGTTCTATAAAAATAAATTTTTGACATAATTTTCTATAGAAATAAAATTTTGACAAAATTTTCTACAGAAATAAAATTTTGACATAATTTTCTATAGAAATAAAATTTTGACAAAATTTTCTATACAAAAAAATGTTGACAAAATTTTCTATAGAAATAAAATTTTGACAAAATATTCTATAGAAATACAATTGTGACAAAGTTTTTTATAAAGACAAAATTTTGACAAGATTTTCTATAGAAAATTTCTATAGAAATACAATTTTGACGAAATTTTCTATAGAAATAAAATTTGGACAAAATTTTCTATAGAAATGAAATTTTGACAAAATTTTCTATAGAAATGAAAGACAGTTTCTTTAAATCAAAAATGCGTTTCTTTACTTTAAGGAAAATTAGCCTTAGTTCAAATATATGCGACTTTAACGGAGTGACGCAAATTTACAAAATTTGTGTTCTAAATTTAATGAAAAAAATATTTAAGCAAAGATTATAAGCTTTATTTTAATTAAAATTTCATTGTTTTAAAGGGATTTATCGTTAATATTTTGTAAATTTCGCATCCTAAAATTTAGGTAGCGCAATCTTTAATACCACGTAAATATTTATTTCAGTGTACATTTCCCTTCTTGCTGGGTTCATATTTTTTGAAACAAATGATAATAACCGGCTCAACCGGTTCAAATAAAAAATGTAATTTTGAATGCAAAATATAATTTTATTATCACAAAAAATTAACTAAAAATATAATTCCTTGATTCCGTACGTTTGGCCAAACTGAATCTTATGTACCCTCCACCATGAATTGCGTAGAAACTTCTACGAAAGACTGTCATCCACAATCGGATTACTTGAGTTGTGGTAATACTTACCGATGGCAAGGAATCTTAACACTTCCTAACATCGTCTTCTAAATTGTAAGTTAGTTCATACGTGGTATATATTAGGCAAGAAAGGTATATATAGGTAAGTCTACAAATAATTACGAACCGATATGGACTTTTGCGCGGTAATTAAATTATGGACCGATATGGAACAATTTTTGCATGGTTGTTAGAAACCATATACTAACACCACGTACTACGTTTCAACCGGATCGGATGAAGTTTGCTCCTCCAAGAGGCTCCGGAGGTCAAATCTGGAATGAGTTAATATGGGGGCAATATATAATTATGGACCAATTGCTGCATGTTTATTAGAGACCACATACTAACACCACGAACCAAATTTCAACCGGCTCGGATGAAATGTGCTTCTCTAAGAGGCTTCGCAAGCCAAATCATGGGGTCGGTTTATATGGGGGATATACGTTAAAGTGGGCCAATATGGCCCATTTACAATACCATCGGACTTACATCAATAGCAATTACTTATGCCAAGTTTCAAGTCGATATCTTGTTTCGTTCGGAAGTTAGCGTGATTTCAACAGGCGGACGGACATGCTTAGATCGACTCAGAATTTCTCCACAACCGAGAATATATACTTTATGGGGTCTTAGAGCAATATTTCGACGTGTTACAATATGACAAACCCCCTTTCTATGGTGGTGGGTATACAAACAAAATCCAAATCCCGGTTATTGAGGTCCTGAAAACAACGGTTCTATCGAAAATGAGATTTTCATAAAAAGATAAACCGGCTCTGATCACTCTATTGGCTACACAATAGTTCAACCAACCGTGTCGCACATTTAATGAACCATGTGTTGTATGAGCATTTTTCCTATAAAGTTCATGTAATTTATACGACCCCATGGCTGAATTGATTTCCTATTGAAGTTGTCTATGGAAGGAATTTCCACTGCCAATTTTCCTAAATGTTTGGTCAATATGCTCCCTAAAACTGGGACAAAAGTGGTTATAAAAGATCCAGAATTTAATATATCTTCCATATATCGTTTTGCGTTGTTCCGAAGTTGCGTCGCTGCTGACTTAGTACTAGTTTTCACTTTGCGTCGTTAGTTTTTCGAAGTTGCGTTGTTATCGTTGTTATCTATCTCCAATCTTTGCATGGTTTGCCATAGAAACTCATAATTCACTTCGCGTCGTTTCAGTTTGCGTCGTGTTTTTTTTTTTTGGAACGTATCTGCGACGCAAAGCGAGGTCTAGGTGTATTCTACTTAACTTCCATAGATGTACCTTTTGATACACTGCATAACGTGAAATGTTAGATTTGTTGAAATTATAAAGTTTTGAAAGGACTGACGATATATACACAGGAAAAAATATATTTCGTCTTCAATTACGAAATTAATTGTTCCAATAAATTTTTGATTTAAATCTCTTCAATCACAGATGTAATAGTATCAACCAAAGTCAATTAAAAAATTAATTGTTCTAATTAAAAAATGGAGTGATACAATTAACATTTGTGTTTGATTTGTGTTTCAATTAAACCATTTTTTGAACTAATTAAATTTTTAATTGTTTTTTTTTTGTATACCCTCCACCATAGAATGGGGGTATATTAACTTAGTCATTCCGTTTGTAACACATCGAAATATTGCTCTAAGGCCCCATAAAGTATATATATTCTGGGTCGTGGTAAAATTCTGAGTCGATCTGAGCATGTCCGCCCGTTCGTCCGTCCGACCGTCTGTTGAAATCACGCTAACTTCCGAACGAAACACGCTATCGACTTGAAACTTGGCACAAGTAGTTGTTATTGATGTAGGTCGGATGGTATTGCAAATGGGTCATATCGGCCCACTTTTACGTATAGCCCCCATATAAACGGACCCCCAAATTTGGCTTGCAAATCCTGTAAGAGAAGCAAATTTCATCCGATCCGGCTGAAATTTGGTACATGGTGTTAATATATGGTCTCTAACAACCATGCACAAATTGGTCCGCATTGGTGCATAATTATATATAACATAGCTCCCATATAAACCGATCACCAGATTTGACCTCCGGAGCCTATTGGAAGACCAAAATTCATCCAGTTGATATTTGGTACGTGGTACTAATATAGGCCTCAAACACCCATACAAAAATTGGTCGAAATCGGTCCATAATTATATACAGCCCCCATATAAACCGATCCCCAGATTTGACCTCCGGAGCCCCTTGGAAGAGCAAAATTCATACTATTCGGTTGAAATTTAGTACGTGATGTAAGTATATGGTATCCAACAACCATGCAGGAATTGGTTCATATCAGTCCATAATTATATATAGCCCCCATATAAACCGTTCCCCAGATTTGACCTCCGGTGCCTTTTGGAGAAGCAAAATTCATCCGATCTGGTTGAAATTTGGTACGTGGTGGTAGTATATAATATTTAACAACCATGCCAAAAGTGGTCCATATTAGTCCATAATCATATATAGTCCCCATATAAACCGATCCCGAGATTTGGTTTTGGGGCCTCTTGGAGGAGCAAATTTCATCCGAGTCAGTCGAAATTTGGTACATAGTGCTGGTATATGGCCGTTAACAACCATACCTAACTAGGTCCATATCGGTCTATAGTTATATACAGCCCTCAGATAAATCGATCCTCAATCACATAAAAATTGGTCCATATCAAGTTCATAATTGTACACCCTCAAAAAAAAATCGCTTCTTTAACATATGTTCCAAACATATTTTGCAGGAAGCACATATATTATTGGATACTGCCGAAACATTAATATGTTTGTTTTATGTGAACATATTATATGTTTGGAAGCATTTTTAGCCCAAAAATATTATATGCTTGGAAGAATTTTTCCCAACACGATTGTGCTTATTGCCTAACATACTCGTAATTTTCACTTCCACGAAATATTTTAGTTCTTGGAACCTTTTTTTGTAATACAAATAATGTTGAAGAAATTATTCACTTTTATAAATTTTTTAAATTTTACCTTTCGCCTGCACGGAGAATCGAACCGAGGACCATACAGTTTGTAAGCCAACCCACTACCACTGGGCTACGTAGCTGTTATAGTCGCCAGTAGATAATTATCGTTATAAGTTACATTTATATAGCATAGTTTGCAGCGCCCACGAGCCCATGCAAACATAACATTATTTAACAGAAACATACATTTGTTTGCCACGTGGAGCAGTGGTTAGCACGTCTGCCTTGCATGCAAAGGGTCGTGGGTTCAATCCCTGTTCCGACCGAAGACTTTTTTTTTAATTTACACATTTATATTTATACTATATTAAATTTTTATAATGAAACTTCGAAATGTGGGTTATTAAAGATTTATAGTCAGTAGCAGTGCTTGATATAAACGAAATTGACTGATTTTTGGATAAAATATTATTTTTTTATTGCAAAAATAACAATTTTGTAACAAAAAACTGTTTTTGGTACAAAACTTTAAAATTTGGAAGGAATTCAAAAATTCTAACAAAAGAAGAACGCGGAGTCGAGTAGAAACATACATAAATAATTTTACAATAAAAACATAAATTTATTTAGGCGTGAACAATTTTTTACTAGCATTTAACAAAATCACTCTAAAATGCCTTTAATAATAAGCAGCTTAATAATAAGCTGCAAAACTCGAACTTAATGCCCGCTTTTATATTTAAAGGTGTCCGTCAACTCCTCGTGGACTTGTTTTTATACATTTTACTGTGTAATTTTTCACTATTTCCTCCTTATTTCATTTTACTGTCCCAACTCTAAAAAGAGTATAGTGCCCTTTCGTTATTTTTATGAAGACCCTTGATTTCTTTTAACGAACCAAGAAAAAATTGTCCCCATAATGCCAAAATGATAAACGAAACTCATGTCCACACATACATAAAATGCTGCTCTCAAGGCGAAAACATATGCTGTTTGTTTTTCAAATGTCTATTCTCTTGATTCCGAAAGTCTATTATCTTTATTCAAATTTAATAATATTTAGACTTAAGCATATCAAATTTTTGGCCTCATCATAAAACAGTTTTCCGAAACAACATACAAGCGGTTTCACAGAAATTGTTCTCTTTTGATTCTTTCAACTCTCTCGGTTTCCATCTCTATTTCTTTCTCTATACTCTCTCTGTCGCTTTGAATAAAATATCACAACATATGTATGTTTAGTCGAAATTTGTAAATTTATATATGTTTGCATTCACACCTATGATTTTTATGAAACATTCATGCCCCAAACATAATATATTCTAACATATTAACGTAGATGTCCCAAACATTTAGTGTTAGTTTAGGAACATTACATGTTTGCACTTAAATATATTGTGTTTTAAAATTGTGCCCGAAACACATTTTGTTTATATCGGAACATATGAAAAACATATTTTTCTAAGAGTGTATATAGCCCCCACATAAGCGATCCCCATATTTCAATTCTGGCTCTCTACGTATCGTGCAAAAAGTCCATATCGATTCGTAATTATTTGTAGACTTACCTATACATACCTTTTTTGTCTAATGGACTAACTCTATGGACTAACTCACAATTAAAAAACGATGTTAAGAAGTTTTAAGATACCACAACCCAAGTAATTCGATTGTGGATGACATTCTTTCGTAGAAGTTTCCACGCAATCCATGGTGGAGGGTACATAAGATTCGGCCTGGCCGAACTTACGGTCGTATATACTTGCTTTTTATGTATTTATTAATATTTTTTTAATATACTCTAATTATAGTTACTGACTTACTCACAACATGGAGTAGAATTAACATTGTAACTATGAACACAGTTTTTGTCAAAATTTCATTGCGGTCAAACCACATTCTTTTTTGCTAAAATTGAAAAATAAATCGATAATTTGACAAATCTCACATTCCCACCATTAGTCACTTTAAGTAAAATTGTCTATTTTTGAAAGATTCTCATATCTCATCGTTTTCAGTAAATTCCCTTTAGAAGTACTCTGCCACCTATAAAAACCAAATTCTCATTTTTTTCTTTATTTTCCTTGTTTCCTTACCTAAATATATATCTCTGGTAGTACATTCTTTCATCCACTGATACAGATGTAATTGTAGAAAGTACTTGTCAACAAGGATACGAAGCTTTTTCATTCTCACTTACTATGTCTATGTAATTTAACATCACCTGGAGATTTGCACGTGTATTCACATCGACTTCTTCTGTTCACTCTTGGAAATTATATAAATTAACATAGAGTTTCCTATTTTGTTTTTGCTTTTGTAAAATTAAACTGTCAGCAACACAAAGTGATTACTATGAAAAGTATGTGAATGATAAGCGTAAAAAAGCATACACGCACACACTCGCCTACAACGGAAGCAAAAGTGGATAAAATACACTACCCCCTCTGTTTAGAAATATAAAAAAGGATGAATTTATTACAAAATTATACAGATCCTTTTGAAAGTTTAGGGCCGCAAAAAAAAACATAAAAATGAAAAATGAAAAACGAAAATAATTCAATAACCAAAGAAAACCTTCAGTAACCGGTACCCCATTTGAGGTAAATATACCTATGGGACCTTTTTGTATTAAATATTACAAAGACTTTTTCATTATGAAATTCATTCAGTCTCTCCTACCTATCATAATTCCCCACATTCATAAATGATATGAGTTATGTGACCTAAGGCTTTCTCTTTGCAAGCTTCAAAGAGTTTCATCCCTCCAGCGCGACACAAATTTATCTTTTGTGAACTTGGGTAATATTTAATGTTATGACATAGTTTATGAAATTTCATATTTGAGACTGACCTTTTTGAGATGTCAGTGGACAAGTAGCACATCCATATATTGGGTAGTCGAAAAAATCTATTTCGTCAATAGAGTCAAGCCAGAAGAAGTGTGGTATAGTGTGCTACTTTTTTGTTATACTTTGTTCGTAGAAAAAAATATATAGAATTTAAGTAATTCAGACAAATGCAACGTTTTTAACCCTTTCGACCCTAAAGTTGCTTGTGGGCAACTTTTTGTGTGTTTGAGACTCACTGACAGCGTTGTTTATACCCTTCACCACTACTGTGGTACAGGGTATAATAAGTTTGTGCATTTGTATGTAACGCCAAGAAGGAGTAAACATAGACCTACCTTTTAGTATACGGATCGGCTTAGAATTAAATTCTGAGTCGATTTAGCGATGTACGTCTGTCTGTCTGTCCGTCTGTCTGTTGGTGTATTTTTGTGTGCAAAGTACAGCTCGCAGTTTTAGTCCGATTGTCCTAAAATTTGGTATAGGGTCCTGTTTCGGCTCAAAGACGATCCCTATTGATTTTGGAAAAAATCGGTTCAGATTTAGATATAGCTGCCATATATATTTTTCACCGATCTGGTCATAATTGGCGTGTATATCAACCGATCTTCCTCAAATTCCGTACATCCGAATATTTTATGGGTTTCGAAAAACTTGCAAAACTTTCGCCCGATTTACACTCATTTGCCCACAGAGGCCATTTTTTAACTCCGATTTAGTTGAAATTTTGCACAGGGAGTAGAATTAGCATTGTAACTATGCGTGTCAAATTTGGTTGAAATCGGTTCAGATTTGGATATATCTCCCATATATAGCTTTCGCCCGATTTACACTTATATGACCACAGAGGCAAATTTTTAACTCCGATTTAGTTGAAATTTTGCACAGGGAGTAGAATTAGCATTGTAACTATGCGTGCCAAATTTGGTTGAAATCGGTTCAGATTTGGATATATCTCCCATATATAGCTTTCGCCCGATTAAACTCATTTGCCCACAGAGGCCATTTTTTAACTCCGATTTAGTTGAAATTTTGCACAGAGAGTAGAATTAGCATTGTAACTATGCGTGCCAAATTTGGTTGAAATCGGTTCAGATTTGGATATATCTCCCATATATAGCTTTCGCCCGATTTACACTTATATGACCACAGAGGCAAATTTTTAACTCCGATTTAGTTGAAATTTTGCACAGGGAGTATAAATAGCATTGTAACTATGCGTGCCAAATTTGGTTGAAATCGGTTCAGATCTGGATATATCTCCCATATATAGCTTTCGCCCGATTTACACTCATATGACCACAGAGGCCAATTTTTAACTCCGATTTAGTTGAAATTTTGCACAGGGAGTATAAATAGCATTGGAACTATGCGTGCCAAATTTGGATGAAATCGGTTCAGATTTGGATATATCTCCCATATATAGCTTTCGCCCGATTTACACTCATATGACCACAGAGGCCAATTTTTAACTCCGATTTAGTTGAAATTTTGCACAGAGAGTAGAATTAGTATTGTTGCTATGCGTGCCAAATTTGGTTGAAATCGGTTCAGATTTGGATATAGCTCCAATATATATGTTTTTCTGATTTCGACAAAAATGGTCAAAATACCAACATTTTCCTTGTAAAATCGCCACTGCTTAGTCGAAAAGTTGTAAAAATGACTCTAATTTTCCTAAACTTCTAAAACATATATATCGAGCGATTAATCATAAATAAACTTTTGCGAAGTTTCCTTAAAATTTCTTCAGATTTAAATGTTTCCCATATTTATACCCTTCACCACTACTGTGGTACAGGGTATAATAAGTTTGTGCATTTGTATGTAACGCCAAGAAGGAGTAATCATAGACCAACCTTTTAGTATACGGATCGGCTTAGAATTAAATTCTGAGTCGATTTAGCGATGTCCGTCTGTCTGTCTGTCCGTCTATCTGTCCGTCTGTCTGTCTGTCTGTCTGTTGATGTATTTTTGTGTGCAAAGTACAGCTCGCAGTTTTAGTCCGATTGTCCTAAAATTTGGTATAGGGTCCTGTTTCGGCTCAACGACGATCCCTATTGATTTTGGAAATATTCGGTTCAGATTTAGATATAGCTGCCATATATATTTTTCACCGATCTGGTCATAATTGACGTGTATATCAACCGATCTTCCTCAAATTCCGTACATCCGAATATTTTATGGGTTTCGAAAAACTTGCAAAATATCAGCAAAATCGGTTCAGATTTAGATATAGCTCCCATATATAGCTTTCGCCCGATTTACACTCATATGTCCACAGAGGCCAATTTTTAACTCCGATTTAGTTGAAATTTTGTACAGGGAGTAGAATTAGCATTGTTGCTATGCGTACCAAATTTGGTTGAAATCGGTTCAGATTTAGATATATCTCCCATATATAGCTTTCGCCCGATTTACACTCATATGTCCACAGAGGCCAATTTTTAACTCCGATTTAGTTGAAATTTTGCACAGGGAGGAGAATAAGCATTGTTGCTATGCGTGCCAAATTTGGTTGAAATCGGTTCAGATTTAGATATATCTCCAATATATATGTTTTTCTGATTTCGACAAAAATGGTAAAAATACCAACATTTTCCTTGTAAAATCGCCACTGCTTAGTCGAAAAGTTGTAAAAATGACTCTAATTTTCCTAAACTTCTAATACATATATATCGAGCGATTAATCATAAATAAACTTTTGCGAAGTTTCCTTAAAATTGCTTCAGATTTAAATGTTTCACATATTTTTTTACTAATATTGTGTTCCACCCTAGTGCATTTGCCGACTTAAATTTTGAGTCTATAGATTTGTAGAAGTCTATCAAATTCTGTCCAGATCGAGTGATATTTAAATGTATGTATTTGGGACAAACCTTTATATATAGCCCCCAACACATTTGACGGATGTGATATGGTATCGAAAATTTAGATCTGCAAAGTGGTGCAGGGTATAATATAGTCGGCCCCGCCCGACTTTAGACTTTCCTTACTTGTTTTTTACTAAAATTGTGTTCCACCCTAGTGCATCAGCCAACTTAAATTTTGAGTTTATAGATTTTGTAAAAGTCTATAAAATTGTGTTCAAATCGAGTGATATTTAAATGTATGTATTTGGGACAAACCTTTATATATAGCACCCAACACATTTGACGGATGTGATATGGTATCGAAAATTTAGATCTGCAAAGTGGTGCAGGGTATAATATAGTCGGCCCCGCCCGACTTTAGACTTTCCTTACTTGTTTTTTTTTTTTTGTGTATGCTAACATTACATTTGTATCACGTCGAAATATTGGCGGTGTACGACTGTCTATTCAACTATGTCGAATTGCAACCGTGGTGCAATGTTTAGCATGCCCGCCTTGCATACACAAGGACATGGGTTCGATTTCTGCTTCGACCGAACACCAAAAAGTTTTTCAGCGGTGGATTATACCACCACCTCAGTAAGGCTTGTGACATTTCTGAGGGTTTTAAAGCTTCTCTAAGTGGCTTTACTGCAATGTGTAACGCCGTTCGGACTCGGCTACAAAAAGGAGGTACCTTGTCATTGAGCTTAACATGGAATTGGGCAGCACTCAGTGATAAGAGAAAAGTTCACCAATGTGGTATCACTGAATAGTCTAAGTGAGCCTGAAGCATCGGGCTGCCACCTAACCTAGGTTCTATCGATGTAGGTCGATTGGTCTCGCAAATCGGCCTTATCGGAAAAAAATATTGACCTGATATGAAAGATTGTGAAACCTAAATTTTAGAACACGCAATTTACACGATATTAAAGACAAATTTCTTTAAAATAATATACAATATGGTTGCCAGATTTCAATAAAAAATAATCCCAGAAGAAGTTGGAAATCACCAACGAAACGTCGGATGTAAATATGAAATAAAGTCTTTTTATTTGCATATTGAGAGACCTTGAAAGCCCATTTTAGAACAGATCTAAAAATAACCAAAAATAAAGAATAAGAAGGTCGTACCAAAAAAGTTAACAATAAAGAAATTTTAATTGATTAAAATTTTTAATTTTAAATAAATTTATAATCCTTGCTTTAAAACTGCAAATCTTTAAAATTTGATTTTTAACTAATATTTATTTATACATGAATAGCTTTGTTAATATATCGCAAAAAAAACAAATGGGAATTCGGTAAATGAAAACCAAAGAGAGGCCGTAAATGCCCATACACTGTAAAAATTTTGTCGTGAAGTCAAAGATTTCATGTCTTTAAAATACGAATGCAAATTTAGCTTAGCATAGAAGACGCATTTCTCCAATATAAAGTTTTTTCCTTGTCCATAAGTCGATATACTTTTCAATGAAGTCGTATTGTCCTTAAAATTAAGAGATTTGCTTTAAAAATGGGTATCATAACGAGAAAAAATGTTTGGGCTAAGGTCAACTTGACTTTAGTTATTCAGAAAAATTGTTTAAAATTAATGAAATTGTCTACAAATTTGTTCAAATATAAGACATGTTTTTCAACACTTTATTTTAAAGACGTTTTTACTTGGAACATAGCATAATTTCTACTGGAAGTCGAGTCTGAATTTGGAAAATAAAGTTGTCGTTAACTCGTTTTTAAAGGACTTTGATAGCATATGAAGAAAAAATGCTGAAAAAACGAAAAATTTTAATTTGCTTCCTAGAAGCAAGAACACAAAACCCAAATTTAAAAGAGAATTGTGTCTTAAAAATATCCTTACTTGTATTCTCCGCTTCTTTGGCTCGGAATCAATACCAAAATTTTTAAAGTAAAGACAAAATCTTTGGAATCGGGAATGCTTTTTTTCAGTGCACTGCGTTCACCGTCCTCCGTGCTCATTTCACCACGCTTGAATTTTGCATACCAATCAATTATTGTTGATTTCCCTGGGGCAGAGTCCGGAAACTCATTATCAAGCCAAGTTTTTGCTTCCACCGTATTTTTCCCCTTCAGAAACCAGTATTTTATCAAAAAACGAAATTCCTTTTTTTTCATTTTTTTCCCAATAACAAAAGTTGCTTCACAATAGACGCTCTATCTCACAAACTAATTGACTTACAGACGTCAAATTTTTACACGAATCATTTGAAGGTTGGTAATATATAAAAATAATATTCATTTAATACTAGCGACGTCATCTATGTGTCAATACCAACATTTTTAAAGTAAAGACAAAATCTTTGGAACCGGGTATGCTTTTTTTTTCAGTGTACGAATGCCACCTTCTGTTTCAATATTAGAATTTTATTATCATTAATCTATGGTCTGGATATAGCAATCCAAAACTACGAAATATTTTCCTATAATTTTATTTCTCAAATCTCTTTGAGTTTTTCACCAACAAAATATTCATCCTCTTTTAAAGCTGTTCAATGATACAAGCACGATTCTGCTTTAAACCCCCTATTTTTTCCATTTTTCCCATACCCTTTTGCATATAAATAAACAAAAAAAAAGAAACAATCACTGTTGCAAAACAACAATTAAATTATGCGAATTTTCCAGGGATCCAAACAACAACGCAAACAAAAAGAAAACAATTCCACAAAGCAAATGAAACGAAAACACGCAAAAAAAAAAAAAACAAAATACAACCAAATATGTATATATTCAGAAAAATGCTACATTCAATACGAACCTTGGCCTTAAAACACATCTCCAAGGATAGAAATGAGCAATGCCCAGGAAAGAACAACAAAAATTAACATAAACCGCCAGTAAACAAATGTTGGCAAAAGGGCAATAGCAAGAAATGGAAACCCAGATACGCACTTGTACTAAGCTGAAATCTGTATTTTCGAGTGGTTTGAGGTTAAACATAACTCAGTAGCGGATGAAATTCTCTATAAATGCCTTAGGAAAGGACAACAATCATGGACTGCTTGCTGTCTTTAGCACAAGCCAACCAACAACGAATTCAAACAAAATCAACAAATAGGCGGGCAAACTTTCCAACACAGTTCCATTTGAATATCAATGCCAAACTACCCAAATATCTGACAAACATACAAACACTCACACACACAAACTCAACACTCACAATAAAAGCATACAGTGGAAGATTCGAAAAATAAAATTGGACTCGCTAGTAAAAATTGTTGGTCTACAAGGCAGCTGATATGAAATTGATTGCAATTTCAGGTCGTGGTCATTTCTAACAGCTGACAGATTTACTCCAGTGACAGTTCATATATTTATTGTTTACAACCTTACAAAAGAATTTTGATCTATCGCATTTAGAAATACAGTTAATCGCGATGGAATTCAAGCGTGATAGTGTGATTGCTTCATAATTGACAGGAAAATGACAATTTGGCTGACGTTAGAGTCCTGCAGCATTTAACTGTGCTTGTTGACATGATGCATCGCTTCGAAAAACTGGGAGAAAAAAAGCAATAACAACACTAGATTGTGAGCCATTTGGATGCAACGATTACCATATCCGCCTTAGGTTAGGTTATCCGCCTTGCATACAAATGAAATTTTCAGCTGTGGAATATTATCCGCTCTCAGTAATGGTGATGACATTTGTGAGAGTTTCTAAGATTCTCTATGTGGTTTCACTGCAATGTGAGACACCATTTGGACTCCGCTACTCAGCAAAAAACACGTCGCCAAAAAAGTACTGAAAATGTTCTTTTTGGTCCGGAAGTGGTGCAAAATTGGCGCAGAAGCGATTAATTTGACATGGGCTTGCCATAGGACGGATGTCCATCATTTCAACAGCCGTTACACTGCATTTGCATCGCTTACGGTGTGATTAGAATTCTGGGGTTTATATATAAATATTTAACTAGTAAATACGGCCGTAAGTTCGGTCAGGCCGAATCTTATGTGCCCTCCACCATGGATTGCGTAGAAACTTCTACGAAGGACTATCATCCACAATCGAATTACTTGCGTTGTGGTATCTTAAAACTTCTTAACATCGTTTTCTAAATTATCCATAGGTGGTATATATTAGACAAAAAAGGTATGTATAGGTAAGTCTACAAATAACTACGAATCGATATGGACTTTTACACGGTACGTAGACGTAGAGAGCCAGAATTGAAATACGGCGGTCGCTTATATGGGGGCTATATACAATTATGAACTTGATATGGGCCAATTTTTTGTGATTGGGGATCGATTTACCTGTGGGCTATATATAACTATAAACCGATATGGACTTAGTTAGGCATGGTTGTTAACGGACATATACTAGCACAATGTACCAAATTTTAACTGACTCGGATGAAATTTGCTCCTCCAAGTGGCTCCAAAACCAAATATCGGGATCGGTTTATATGGGGTCTATATATGATTATGGACTGATATGGATCACTTTTAGCATGGTTGTTAAATATCATATACTACCACCACGTACCAAATTTCAACCAGATCGGATGAATTTTGCTTCTCCAAAAGGCACCGGAAGTCAAATCTGGGGATCGGTTTATATGGAGGCTATATATAATTATGGACTGATATGAACCAATTCGTGTATGGTTGTTGGATACCATATGCTAACATCACGTACCAAATTTCAACCGAATCGGATGAATTTTGCTCTTCCAAGGGGCTCCGGAGGTCAAATCTGGGGATCGGTTTATATGGGGGCTATATATAATTATGGACCGATTCCGACCTATTTGTGCACGGGTGTTTGAGGCCATATATTAACACCACGTACCAAATTTCAACTGAATCAGATGCATTTTGGTCTTCCAAGAGGGTCCGGAGGTCAAATCTGGTGATCGGTTTGTATGGGGGCTATATATATTTATGGACCGATAAGGACCATTTTTTGCATGGTCATTAGAGACTATATACTAACACCATGTACCAAATTTCAGCCGGATCGGATGAAATTTGCTTCTCTTGGAGGCTCCGCAAGCCAAATCGGGGGATCGGTTTATATGAGGGCTATATATAATTATGGACCGATGTGGACCAATTTTTGCATAGTTGGTGGAGACCATATACTTACACCATGTACCAAATTTCAGCCGGATCGGATGAAATTTGCTTCTCTTAGAGGCCTCGCAAGCCAAATTTGGGGGTCCGTTTATATGGGGGCTATACGTAAAAGTGGACCGATATGGCCCATTTGCAATACCATCCGACCTACATCAATAACAACTACTTGTGCCACGTTTCAAGTCGACTGCTGGTTTCGTTCGAAAGTTAGCGTGATTTCAACAGACGGACCGACAGACATGCTCAGATCGACTCAGAATTTCACCACGACCCAGAATATATATACTTTATGGGGTCTTAGAGCAATATTTCGATGTGTTACCAACGGAATGACAAAGTTAATATACCCCCATCCTATGGTAGAGGGTATAAAAAGTTAAAATTACGCATTAGAATATGAAAAAATCGGGTTATAAAAAATTTAACTAAAAGAACTTCCGGCGTAGTTAAAATGAAGAACACCCTTGGGAGGCCATTTTTGAAAGTGCTTTTAAAGTCGTGCCTTCAGAACAACTTCCAAATTTTTTTGCTGGGTATGAAAAGGGACAAGGGACCTTGTCACTGAGCTAAACATAGAATCGGGCTGCACTCAGTGATAAGAGAGAAGTTCACCACTGTGGTAGCACAATGGACTGATCGGGCTATTACAGATTTTGTCTTGACTTTAACAATTTTGGTAATGATTCCGAGCCAAAGAAGCAGAGAATACAAGTAAGGATACTTTTAAGACACTATTTTCTTTCAAATTTGGGGTTTGTGTACTTACTTGTAGGAAGCAAATTTGAATTTTTCGTTTTTTTCAGCTTTTTTTCTTCATACGCTATCAAAATCCTTTAAAAACGAATTAACGACAACTTTATTTTCCAAATTCAGTCTCGACTTTCAGTAGAAATTATGCAATGTTTCAAGTAAAAAAACGTCTTTAAAATAAAGTTTTGAAAAACATGTCCTATTTTTTAGCAATTTTTTTGCTTTGTAGTCAAGATGCAAAAAGACAACCAATTTAAAGACAATTTAATGACAAAATCACTTAATTATAAGGACAATACGACTTCATTGCAAAGTTTATCGACTTTTGGACAAGGAAAAAACGTTATATTAGAGAAATGCTTCTTCTAATGCTACGCTAAATTTGCATTCGTATTTTAAGGATATGAAATCTTTGGCCTCAGGACAATATTTTTTTCTGTGCACTATACCTAACCTAACTCCTAAAGATATGGTCGAAGTCCACGCTGCAGTGGAAGAAAACTTGTTTGTGAGCTGAATATATCGCGAGAACGGATGCAACACATATTGAAAAATTAACTTGGACAAAAGCCATTAAAGTTCCAAAACAAATCATCGAAACAAATCATCGATTTGAGTGCAGTTGGCTGGGTTTATTTTGAGCTTGATTCCTCTTACTTCATTCGTGTTTTGTTTTTTATTGTTGGTTTGTACTTAAATCATATTTGTTGTTTTGATCAAATTTTGACAAAATTTTCTATAAAAATAAAGTTTTGATAAAATTTTCTATAGAAATAAAATTTTCACAAAATTTTCTATAGAAATAAAATGTGGACTAAATTTACTATAGAAATACAATTTTAACAAAATTTTTTATAGAAATAAAAATTTGACATAATTTTTTATAGAAAAAAAAAATTGTGACAAAATTTTCTATAGCAAAAGTAATTTAAGAACATTTTCTATGGAAATAAAATTTTGCGAAAATTTGATATTGAAGTAAAATTTTTACAAAATTTTCCACAGAAATAAAATTTTGACAAAATTTTCATTAGACATACAATTTTGACAAACTTTTCTTTAGAAATAAAATTTTGATAAAATTTTCTATAGAAATAAAATTTTGACAAAATTTTCAATAAAAATAAAATTTTGATAAAATCTTCTATAGAAAAAACAAGTAAGGAAAGTCTAAAGTCGGGTGGGGCTGACTATATTATACCCTGCACCACTTTGTAAATCTAAATTTTCGATACCATATCACATCCGTCAAATGTGTTGGGTGCTATATATAAAGGTTTGTCCCAAATACATACATTTAAATATCACTCGATTTGGACAGAATTTGATAGACTTTTACAAAATCTATAGACTCAAAATTTAAGTTGGATAATGCACTAGGGTGGAACAAAATTTTAGTAAAAAATATGTGACACATTTAAATCTGAAGCAATTTTAAGGAAACTTCGCAAAAGTTTATTTATGATTTATCGCTCGATATATATGTATTAGAAGTTTAGGAAAATTAGAGTCATTTTTACAACATTTTTCGACTAAGCAGTGGCGATTTAACAAGGAAAATGTTGGTATTTTGACAATTTTTGTCGAAATCAGAAAAACATATATATGGGAGCTATATCTAAATCTGAACCGATTTCAATCAAATTTGGCACACATGACTATATTACTAATTGTACTGCTAGTGCAAGATTTCAACCAAATTGGGCCAAAACTCTGGCTTCTGGGGCCATATAAGTCCATATCGGGCGAAAAATATATATTGAAAGTATATCTAACTCTGAAACGATTTCAATCAAATTTGGCACACATGACTATACTATCAATTTTACTCCTTGTGCATTTTGCAAGCTAATCGGGATAAAACTCTGGCTTCTGGGTCCATATAATTGCATATCGGGCGAAAGATATATATGGGAGCTATATCTATACCTGAATCTATTTCAACCAAATTTGGCACGCATAGCTACAATGCTAAATCTACTCCCTGTGCAAAATTTCAACCAAATTGGGCCAAAACTCTGGCTTTTAGGACCATATTAGTCCATATCGGGCGAAAGATATATATGGGAGCTATATCTAAATCTGAACCGATTTCAATCAAATTTTGCACACTTGACTATACTACTAATTGTACTCGTAGTGCAAAATTTCAACCAAATTCGGCCAAAAATCTGGCTTCTGGGGCCATATAAGTCCATATCGGGCGAAAGATATATATGGGAGCTATATCTAAATCTGAACCGATTTAAATCAAATTTTGCACACTTGACTATACGACTAAGTGTTATGTTTGTACAAAATTTCAAGCAAATCTGTATAAAACTCTGGCTGCTGGGTCCATATTAGTGCATATCGGGCGAAAGATATATATGGGAGCTATATCTAAATCTGAACCGATTTCTTCCAAAATCAATAGGGTTCTATTCTGACCTAAATTAGGAACATGTGCCAAATTTGAAGGCGATTGGACTTAAATTGCGACCTAGACTTTGATCACAAAAATGTGTTCACAGACAGATGGACGGACGGACGGACGCACAGACGGACATGGTTATATCGACTCAGGGACCCACCCTGAGCATTATTGCCGAAGACACCATGTGTCTATCTCGTCTCCTTCTGGGTGTTACAAACATATGCACTAACTTATAATACCCTGTTCCACAGTGTGGCGCAGGGTATAGAAATTGAGAAAATTTTCTATAGAAATAAAATTTTGATAAAATCTTCTAAAAAAAATTGAGAAAATTTTCTATAGAAATAAAATATTTTCATGTTAGCCTGATATCAACGCAGGCTGGTTTTTCGTCCAAATCAATTACTTTACATTAATTACAATTTTAAATGCGAGCTAATTGGACATGAAGATTAAGGAATTGGTATTATTATGCTATTGAAATTGCGAAATTTTTCTATTGAAATAAAATGTTGACAAAATTTTCGATAGAAATAAAATGTTGACAAAATTTTCTATAGAAATAAAATTTTGACAAAATTTTCTATAGAAATAAAATGTTGACAAAATGTTCTATAGAAATAAAATGTTTGACAAAATTTTCTATAGAAATAAAATTTTGACAAAATTTTCTATAGAAATAAAATTTTAATAAAATTTTCTATAGAAATAAAATTTTGACAAAATTTTTTATAGAAATAAAATTTTGACAAAATTTTTTATAGAAATCAAAAAAAAGTACAATAGTACTGCATTTTCCATTCCTGGTGTCAAGTACTCTGAACTGAAATTTTAAAGAGAATTTTGTCCTAAAAAAAGTTCTTAATACAATACTCTGCTTCTTTGGCTCGGAATCAATACCAAATTCATTAGTGTAAAGACAAAATCATTGGAACAGGGCATGCTTTTTTTTTTCACTGTACCTTACATCTTATATCTCACAGCCGTATGGTAATACCATATGACTTCCACAATTGTACCACTGTATTCCTCCGGCTATTAAATGTGCCATTTCCAGCAGAGAGCAAGATAGTAACCACGTTCAAAAAAAAAAACAAACATCATCCCATAATTTTTTATGAGTCCATTACATTTCTCGGTCGGCAAAAGCAAACCTCAATTGGAATTCACTGCTTTTGACTGTCTGGAGAATAAAATAACCAACGAATGGTCTGTTGATTCGACCAACCAAAGAACCACAATATAATTTGCCAAATGTTAACTACCTTGTTTTTCTTTATCTCAATTTTCCACCGACATTAAAGAGATCCCATAGAACATTGTGTGGGCCTAATGTTTTGCAGCTAAAAGTGCTCATATTTGCGTTAGTAAATTAAATTTCCAGATAAATTTTCACTCACTTAAGATGTGCCCATCTGGGTTGTAGTTATTGCTACTTCCAAGACATGATGGATTTTAATTAGAAAATGGAAGCATTTTAATTAGGCTCTTTGCGCAAAAGGCATAGAACTAAAATTAATTGTTATCTTACTCTACGTAGAGGAAACTATTATGCCAACTGGGTAATTTACAACAGCACGGGATTATAGCATTCACTTTTATTGTGGGCACTAACAACAAGAAAAGTTGTTTGCTGAATTTAATGATGGAAAATCTCTGTTTAAAATATTCTCAGAACTTATTTAACAAGTAAGTCAGTTGGTAATGATACTCTGTGGAGGAATGTCACATCTATAAAATAAAATAAACTAAAATACGGAATACCTTTTCAGGATATATAGTCAGCACAAATAAAATACATAGAAAAGAAGAAAGGGTACAACTTTAGGAGATCTTCAATTAAGAGTGTAACAAACTGCAGTCATATTATCCTACTCAAATAAACACAAAATCGAATGCTACATTTTTCTGGCCCTTGTCCCCAAATTACGACGCTTTCGTCCAAAAAAATATCCAATAAATTGTTGACCAGTTTTTTTTTAATAAAGAAATAGGCTCTGCTGTAGAAAATCGAAAATAACAGGTTGGCTGATAAGTCCCCGGTCTGAAACATAGATGGCGTCGCTAGTATTAAATGCATATTATTTTTATATAGTACCAACCTTCAAATGATTCGTGTCAAAATTTTAAGTCTGTAAGTCAATTAGTTTGTGAGATAGAGCGTCTTTTGTGAAGCAACTTTTGTTGTTGTGAAAAAAATGGAAAAAAAAGGAATTTCGTGTTTTGATAAAATCTTGTTTTCTGAAGGGAAAAAATACGGTGGAAGCAAAAACTTGGCTTGATAATGAGTTTCCGGACTCTGCCACAGGGAAATCAACAATAATTGATTGGTATGCAAAATTCAAGCGTGGATGCCCGAAAGAGGTGGTTAACGACGAAAACATAAAAAAAATCCACAAAATGATTTTGAATGACCGTAAAATGAAGTTGATCGAGATAGCAGAGGCCTTAAAGATATCAAAGGAACGTGTTGGTCATCAGGGTTGGCCTGTCACAAACTGTGACTTTTGCGACATACATTTGCGACGGTCGTAAACCTACTGTAGAAAACCAAATTTTGAATAGAAGAAATACTGAAATTTTTTTAATTTTGTTTGATAGCATTCGCTGTGAGTTTCTGCAGAAATTTGTGAAAGTTTTCCCATGGTCAAGCCTATTTTCTTAGGTGGTATCGAAATTCCCGTTGGTGAGTGTGCAAAATACCTTGGGGTTATATTGGACATGAGACTGAACTTAAAGCTAAGAAAGGACGAGAAAATCCACGGTTACCCTGTACTCGTACAAAAGGCAATAGGGAAAATGTGGGGACTAAAACCGAAAATTGTGAACATTCCTAAGAATTGAAACTTCTTCGCACATAACATCGTCTTGGATATCATCGAATTCGCTGCCTACTTGACGCGACTAAAGTATTTTCAGTTTGCGACTTTTGTTACTTTTTCTACATTTACGACGCGTATGTGACGTTTACGACGTTTACAACTTTGCGACAGTCGCAAACCTAAAAAAGTTTGATACAGACCATCTCTGTTGGTCATATCATTCATCAGTATTTGGATATGAGGAAGCTCTGTGCAAAATGGGTGCCGCTCGAGCTCACATCTGACCAAAAACAACAACGTGTTGATGATTCTGAGCGGTGTTTGCAGCTGTTAACTCGTAATACACCCGAGTTTTTCCGTCGATATGTGACAATGGATGAAACATGGCTCCATCACTACACTCCTGAGTCCAATCGACAGTCGGCTGAGTGGACAGCGACCGGTGAACCGTCTCCGAAGCGTGGAAAGACTCAAAAGTCCGCTGGCAAAGTAATGGCCTATGTTTGTTGGGATGCGCATGGAATAATTTTTATCGATTATCTTGAGAAGGAAAAACCATCAACAGTGACCATAATATGGTGTTATTGGAGCGTTTGAAGGTCGAAATCGCGGCAGAAAAAAGTGTTGTTCCACTAAGACAACGCACCGTGCCACAAATCATTGAGAACGATGGCAAAAATTCATGAATTGGGCTTCGAATTGCTTCCCCACCCACCGTATTCTCCAGATCTGGCCCCCAGCGACTTTTGCTTGTTCTCAGACCTCAAAAGGATGCTCTCAGGGAAAAAATTTGGCTGCAATGAAAAGGTGATCGCCGAAACTGAGGCCTATTTTGAGGCAAAACCGAAGGAGTACTACCAAAATGGTATCAAAAAATTGGAAGGTCGTTATAATCGTTGTATCGCTCTTGAAGGGAACTATGTTGAATAATAAAAACGAATTTTGACAAAAAAATGTGTTTTTTCTTTTTTGTTAGACCGTGGACTTATCAGCCAACCTGTTATTTTAAGATAATCATTATCAAGTCGAACCACCTAACTCTACACCCAGAAAAAAGGGGCTCTAATGCCAACTAAACTTTTAGTTCATGAAGATTAGTTGACTTTAGTTAGATTTTGCACAATATGAGCAAATGTTCCTTATTTGAATAATTTTTTGCTAACTTTAATGATGTGAACTAAAAATAAGAAAAAAAGTTGTATACAAATATAGTGCACAATTTTACTAAATAATAAATTAGTTCATATTTTCCTAAAATGGCATATGTTTGCTTAAATTGAGTTCATAATTCTCTCAAATTTTACTAAAATTTTACCTGTGTTGAACTTCGTACAGCGCTAAAGACATTTTAACTATTTTTGAATCCAATTTTTTCCTTCAACATAAGAAATTTTCTTACATACCAGAAAAAAATTAATTATTTTTAATAAATTTTCTTCAATTTGACAAAAATTATAAACTTATTTGTAACATGTTGCAATTAGAAAACTATTTTAGTTAAAATTTTCTAAAATAAACCTACATTTTCTTCCGTGGTGGGTTCACTTTTTTTGGGTGTAGGGACCAAACATCTTCACCGAAAAGTTCATCGACTTTGAGTCAAGTAAAAAACAGCCTGTATCAGAGAAATGCGCAATATTTACTTAGCAAATGCCGCATTCGTATTTAAGGGACATGGAATCTCAATACCCGCAACAATAATTTTTCAGTGCAGAATCTTTCCGGCTGAAATTAAACACGTAATTTTTGTTTTATACCCTGCGCCACACTGTGGAACAGGGTATTATAGGTTAGTACATATGTTTGCAACACCCAGAAGGAGACGAGATAGACACATGGTGTCTTTGGCAAAAATGCTCAGGGTGGGCTCCTGAGTCGATATAGCCATGTCCGTCTGTCCGTCTGTCCATCTGTCCGTGAACACATTTTTGTAATCAAAGTCTAGGTCGCAGTTTTAGTCCAATCGACTTCAAATTTGGTACAAGTATGTGTTTTAGCTCAGAATAGAACCCTTTTGATTTTGGAAGAAATCGGTTCAGATTTAGATATAGCTCCCATATATAGCTTTCGCCCGATATAAACTAATACGGTCCCAGAAGCCAGAGTTTTACCCCAATTTGGTTGAAATTTTGCATTAGGCGTACAATTAGTAGTGTACTCAAGGGTGTCAAATCTGGTTGAAATCGGTTCAGATTTAGATATAGCTCCCATATAAAGCTTTCGCCCGATTTACACTCTTATGACCACAGAGGCCAATTTTTAACTCTGATTTAGTTGAAATTTTGCACAGGGAGTAGAATTAGCATTGTAGCTATGCGTGCCAAATTTGGTTGAAATCGGTTCAGATTTAGATATAGCTCTCATATAAAGCTTTCGCCCGATTTACGCTCATATGACCACAGAGGCCAATTTTTAACTCCGATTTAGTTGAAATTTTGCACAGGGGGGTAGAATTAGAATTGTAGCTATGCGTGTTAAATTTGGTTGAAATCGGTTCAGATTTAGATATAGTTTTTTGATTTCGACAAAAATGGTCAAAATACCAAGTCTATCAAATTCTGTCCAGATCGAGTGATATTTAAATGTATGTATTTGGAACAAACCTTTATATATAGCATCCGACACATTTGACGGATGTGATATGGTATCGAAAATTTAGCTCTACAAAGTGGTGCAGGGTATAATATAGTCGGCCGCGCCCGACTTTAGACTTTCCTTACTTGTTTTTATTAAGTTTTCGGCAATAACAGAACATACTATTGTAAAATTCATAGCCCCAAATACTTCTGCTGGGAGCCACCGTGGTGCAATGGTTAGAATGCCCGCCTTGCATACACAAGGTCGTGGGTTCGATTCCTGCTTCGACCAAATACCAAAAAGTTTTTCAGCGGTGGATTATCCCACCTTAGTAATGCTGGTGACATTTCTGAGGTTTTCAAAGCTTCTCTAAGTGGTTTCACTGCAATGTGGAATGCCGTTCGGACTCGGCTATAAAAAGGAGGTCCCTTGTCATTGAGCTTAACATGGAATCGGGCAGCACTCAATGATAAGAGAGAAGTTCACCAATGTGGTATCACAATGGACTGAATAGTCTAAGTGAGTCTGATACATCGGGCTGCCACCTAACCCAAATTAACCTAATACTTCTGTTAGATGTCACAGATTTATGTTTTACTCTTGTCCACCTTATTTTTTCTACACTTTTACAGTTTCCTCGAAATTCTGTAAGAGGAAAATCGGTTTATAATAAAAAAAACACATTCACCATAACATAACATAAATAATCCCATAGTTAGCTTTTATTCTCTCCTCCTAACATCCCTTCGACTAAACTCCGACCCAACTTTTATCCTTTTCAATAGTTTATGTTCTTTATAATCGTCACTAAGCTCCTTATATGATTACCCAAGAAGAGCTCAAGTTCTTTGGGGACAAAATGTATTATGTTGCTCTTGGCTTTCGTTCCTTTCGTTTTGTGTCCTGTTTTAATTTCAAACGATTCCTTTAAGGTGTAAAGATGGTCTTTCAAAAGAATGGCTTTTTGGTTTCCAATTAATTAGAGATCAAAACAGTGACTAGTGGCAAGTGCACACAATTACACTTTTATTCACTGTCTCTCATCCCAAACAATTTCATGGTCATAAATATATAGAGTACACCGAAAAAGAAATAAAGAATCTCTAAATGTATATAAATGATGTACCTAAATTAGAATTTTAGAAAATGAAAATAATTAATTTTAAATGCTTTTAAATTGGTGTTAAATGGTTAGCGTACTCGTGTCGATTAGAACAGGTGTCTCAGCTGACTATCTTAAATCCGTATATTTGTATGAGGTTATTATGTCCCAGCAAAATAATTTGGAAGTTCCTCCTACACTGAAAAAAATATTGTCGTGAGACCAAAGAATTCATGTCTTTAAAATACGAATGCAAATTTTGCTTAGCATAGAAGACACATTTCTCTACACTGAAAAAAATATTGACCTAATATGGAATATTATGCAACTTAAATTTTAGAACTCAAAATTTACACAATGCAAACTTCTGTTGCACTGATTTTGCATCACTTCCTTAGGTGTGATCCGAATTCAATGTTTTGGATGTAAATTGAAAAATTCTGCGATATTTTGTCAAATAAATAATTTTTATAACGTTTTTATAACTTGTAATGGATTCTAACGCTTTTCGGAAACGTTTGACCTTAAATATTTTCAAAAATTCACAATTTTTTCAGATTGGATTTAGCATTTTTTTCGACAAAATTTAAATAATTTGTACCATTTTATGAATTCTTACTCTGTTTTTAACCTATTTGAAACTATAAAGAAAATTTTGTCAACATTTTATTTCGATAGAAAATTTTGTCAAAATTTTATTTCTATAAAAAAAATTTCAAAATTTTATTTCAATAGAATATTTATGAAGAAGTGCCTCTTTGCAAAATCTACTAAAATCGAGAATTCTAGCATTCTACAAAACAGTAAAAAAAATTACCATGTTTTGTAGAGTTCTACCAACTGTGGCAACCGGCTCAGGGGCCGGCTTTAAACATTATTGCTAAAGACACCATGTGTGTATTTCGACTCCTTCTGGGCGTTATAGTGTATATAACACTATTTTATAATACTCTGTTCCTCAGTGTGGCGAAAAAAACACATTTTACATTTCACATTTGCGGACGAATGTGCACGCAGAGAAGGAATATGATCACCTCAAACATGTTTCAAGAGCAAAATGTTATTTTTGGTTGGTGACCATGTAACATGTTTGTCGCAAAAATGTTATTTTCTCGCCAAACATAACTTGCTTTCCGAAAACATATACATAATTTCTGAGAAAATAACATGATTGCGGTGAACATGTTACATGGTCACCATCCAAAAATAACATTTTGCTCTTGAAACATGTTTGAGGTGATCATATTCCTTCTCTGGGTGTGGTATAGACAATAATCGTCTTATTATTTCTTCTATATCCGCTATTTATAATTTTTAGTGTTGAGTTGATATGCGAGAAACGTTCACATTTAGGGCATATAACTCTATATAGAGTTATTGTGATGAAAAAGTACCAAATGGCTCACGGTTGTGCCACGGTACTTTTGGCAGTCGAAATGTATAAAAAAAAGCACAAAAGTGTCAACGTTATCAACCCTGACTCAAAATAGATCCAGATTCTGAAATTCCGTTTGTATGGGAGCTATATCAAAATTTATACCAATATAGCCCATGCACTCAGTGATAAGAAAGAAGTTCACCAATGTGGTATCACAATGGACTGAATAGTCTAAAGGAGTCTGATACGTCGCACAGTGGGGTTTTTGATGTCAAAAATGGGAATTAATTCGAAGTAGCTTTTCCTGTTTATAGTTTTAACTTTTTTCGGCCAAATTCACTAAAAGACATAAAACCAATCAAATTTTAAATATTTTTAGTCCACATTTTATTTGTTTTCCATTAGTTAATTTGCAACAAAAAAAAAGAGAATGAATATCTGCTTTTTGATCTGATTCTTAACAATTATTATCATCATCATCACAATCACCATCGTCAGTAAAATTACTATATGTATCATTATCATCAACACTGGCATTTTGATCACCATCAAGATTTGACTCAAATATCAACATTTGAATTGCTTCCATAGGCAAATTGTGGGGTTTCTTCTCTTTTAATTTCTCATTTCTAATATAACTGGATCCGAAGTATGTTAATTAACAGTCTTTTAAATATCTCTTCATTTGACTTTTCCATAGAACATTTTCGCAAAAAATGCTCTCTAAAATTTTTAAAATCTTTGTTTCTAGCGTCTTGCGCTTCTTCCGACAACTGTCCAATTGGAAGTAAAGCGTGGTTAATTATTTCTGCTCCAAGTAATAAACATTTGTGCACAGTTGGGGACATATAGTACCAGGGGTTGAAAAATGTATTTCCATTTAATTTCAAAATGTGCAAAAAAGTGCAGACAACTTTTTCATCTATGCTTTCAAAAGAGTTTATTGTTTTAGAAAAAATAAACTTTTTTACTTAATTTGGCTTTATTCACAACTATTTGTCGACATATTTCTCGAAATCCTCTAATTTAAAGACTTACGAGCGAAACTAAATTTCAAATAATAACACAAGTCACATATAAAAACAAAAAACACAAAAATAATCTTATTAACCTGAGGATGAAGGTTCCATTATTATTTTTTTAATTATCGCTTTAGAAAACACTCAAAACAAAATTTTAAGACACCAATAATTTACATTTATATCGCACGCAAGGAAAACGTAAAATAACTCCAACTTCAAACATATATAGTGACACAACGGTACTTGTCAAAGAAACAATTTTTGCGCTAGTGATGTGGAATTTTGTGTACTTTTACCGACTATAAAAATTTTTTCGGTTCTCCTAAATTTAATTTTTCAATTAATTCCCATTTTTGGTATCAAAAACCCCAATGTGCGTCGTCTAAGTGAACCTAACCTAATATAGCCCATCTTCGAACTTGACCTGCCAGTAGGCAAAACACGAGTTTATGCAATATTTTCAGCAAGATAGCTTCTGCCTGTTAGGTTAGGTGACAGCCCGATGTATCAGGCTCACTTAGACTATTCAGTCCATTGTGATACCACATTGGTGAACTTCTCTCTTATCACTGAGTGCTGCCCGATTCCAGGTTAAGCTCGATGACAAGGGACCTACTTTTTTATAGCCGAGTCCGAACGGCGTTCCACATTGCAGTGAAACCACTTAAAGAAGCTTTGAAACCCTCAGAAATGTCACCAGCATTACTGAGGTGGGATAATCCACAGCTGAAAAACTTTTTGGTGTTAGGTCAAAGCAGGAATCTAACCCACGAACTTGTGTATGCAAGGCGGGCATGCCAACGATTGCACCACGGTGGCTCCTGCCTGTTGAAAGCGTGAATTCAAAAGGCAGACAGCCTGACAGACAGACGTTAGGTTAGGTTAGGTTGAAGTGGCAGACCGATTAAGATTCAGGCTCACTTAGACTATTCAGTCCATTGTGATACCACATTAACTAAAAGTACCTATTACATATGGGCACTTCTAGTTTTAACCGTTGAACCTTCTCGATTATTTTCTTCTGTTGAACCAACCAGATTGTTCCAAAAACATTAGCAGACTGCTTAAGTTAACGTTTTCCAGGTCCGCTAGTAATCTGAAGCTATATACCCCTAAAATTTGCTTACGCCTTACACAGAATGTAGGGCACTCACACAAGAGGTGTTTTATTGATTCCTTTTCCTCCGCATCATGACAGCTCATACAATAGTCAATAGTTTTTGCAAAATCGCCTATCAGGCAGCGACCCGTTATAGCAGATATCAGGAGTGATATCTGGCGTCTCGAGAACACTAGCATATCTAGTGTTCGGTTTAAGTTTAAATGGGGCCATATTTGCTTGGTGTCGTTACAACCCTTACAATTCTCCCATCGAACATTTGCCATCATGACAGCCTTCTCACGCAGTAAGAGCTTGCAGGTAGCCAGAGGCACACCAACAGATTCTAGTTCCCCTGGAATATGTAAGGTAGTTCCTAGCCTTGCTAGGTCATCTGCTTCGCAGTTCCCCGGTATGTTCCTATGGCCAGGCACCCATATTAGGTGAATATTGTGCAGCTCAGCCATCTCATTGAGAGATTTGCGGCAGTCGATGGCCGTTTTCGAGTTGAGGAACACAGAGTCCAAGGATTTTATTGCAGGTTGACTGTCTGAGTATATATTAATGCCAACAGACAGACGTGGTTATATCGTCTTAGAATTTCTCGCTGATGAAGAATATACATAGATATATACTTTATACAAAAAGAATGGCAAACTTATTAAGCCCTCATCACCATTCTATGTTGGGTATAAAAATATGAAAAAAGTTAGAACTTTACTTTTTGCATTACATATCAGTCACTCTGTATAGTCGGCAATTTACAGTTCGATGTATTACAAACGGAATGTCAAATTTGCTTTTTACAAGACAAAAAGACGACCAGTTTAATTTGAAGATTACAAAAAGTCCACTTCGACCTTTCTACTTATTACAAAAAAGGCGGTAATTGATTTTCTAACATTGCATCTTATAGATAGACTCAGATCGTTTAAGATATTTGCTTACGTATATGTAAATCTTAATGTCCCTGTGTACATATAACAGAATACGATTATTGAATTAGTGTAGAAGTCTCCCATTATTCTGTACCTTTATTTATTGGACTAACAAAAAAAAATACAAATTCTTCAAACGATTTAGTTTATTACACAAATAGGCCTTTGTTGTTTTCTCTTTATTCAAATCCCATTTTACCTACAGATAAAACAGATACAAATACCTGAAGCAAAATAAAATGTCTGTGCTAGCAATCTTCGTATTTAGGTAACCTGTCTTGCCTTTAACATTCTTTCTTCGAGGGCTAAACTTAATTTAAAATTGTATCTGTGATAGATTAATAAAAATGAAATCATAAAAATTGCTGAAATAGAAATGTATTCGCTGACGAATATGTACTTAATTTTTATGGATCATACGACCCACAACCATACCAGCAAAATCATATTATCCTAGGAGTATTTTTATGTCAAGAGATATACATTTGGTTTTATTTAACGTTTCTGGTTCGTTTTTTTCCTTTTTTTTTTTGTTTGCAAAAATCACCATAAAAATAAACCGCAATCATATGCAGGCATAAACGGTGATAATAAAACGAATGCCACGATAAAAAGAGCGAAATTCTAATACATGCTGAAAGCAGCGACGATAATAAGATGACGATGATGGCAAACATAGTGGATTGGGTCTAGAAGGAAAGGGATAAAAACATTTTAATGTTAAACACTTTTCAGATGCATACACAGTGATAACGAACACGAAAAAGGTTTAAAGAAAATATTTATATATTTCTATAACATAAGGGAAGAAGTTTGTATTAAAATTGAGGTAACGACTTTTTTATTAACATAACGAAACTTTTTCAAATCCCATAAAACCATTTTATTAAATGAAACCTTTTAGATTAAAATTATATTTTTTTAAATACAAATGACACCATGTCATATATATTTAGATTTGAATCCGAATTTGATTGCCTATACTACATTAAAAAAATATTTACGTGGTATTAAAGATAAAGCAACCTAACATTTTAAGATGCTTAACTTGCACAATATTAAGAACACATTTTTTTAAATAATGAAATTTTAATTAAAAGAGAGATTATAAGTTTTCTTCAACAATTTTTTTTTTATTAAATTTAGGACAAAAATTTTGGAAATTGGCGCATTTTTAAGGCACATGTTTTTAAAAGTAAAGAAAAATGTTTTTTTGAGTTAAAGAAATCGTCCATAAATTAACAAAATATTTCAATTTTAAGTTTAAGATAAAAACCCTTCAAATATCAACTAAGGCTTATTTTTTTGTATATTTGGTTTAAAGTTTTTTTTTTTTTTTTTTTTTTTAATTACATAATATTTTTTTATTTTGAGAGTACCATCGATTATTTATATTTGGGATCTTGACTGCTATTATTAGTGTATGAAAATTGTCGATCTAATATTTTTATTTGTCGAAAATTTTTGTGCGCTAACCAAGGCGATAATTATACCTTGCGCCACACTACACTGAAAAAAATATTGTCATGAGGCCAAAGATTTCACGTCCTTAAAATACGAATACAAATTTTGCTTAGCATAGAAGACGCATTTCTCTAATATAAAGTTTTTTTCATTGTCCAAAAGTCGATAAACTTTTCAATGAAGTCGTATTGTCCTTATAATTAAGTGATTTTTCTTAAAAATGGGTATCATAACACGAAAGAAAAATTGTTTAGGGTAAGGTCAACTTGACTTTAATAATTCAGAAAAATTCTTTAAAATTAATGAAATTGTCTTTAAATTTGTTGTCTTTTTGCAACTTGACTACAAAGCAAAAACTCGTTAAAAAAATAGGACATGTTTTTCAACACTTTATTTTAAAGATGTTTTTTACTTGAAGCATAGCATAATTTCTACTGGAAGTCGAGCCTGAATTTGGAAAATAAAGTTGTCGTTAGCTCGTTTTTAAAGGACTTTGATAGCATATGAAGAAAAAAATCTGAAAAATCGAAAAATCAAGATTTGCTTCCTGGAAGCAAGTACACAAAACCCAAATTTAAAAGAGAATTGTGTCTTAAAAGTATCCTTACTTGTATTCTCCACTTCTTTGGCTCGGAATCAATACCAAAATTGTTAAAGTAAAGACAAAATCTTTGGAACCGCACATGCTTTTTTTTCAGTGTAGGGAACAGGGTATAATAAGTAGGTGCATAGGATTGCAACATCCAGAAGGAGACGAGATAGACACATGGTGTATTTGGTAAAAATGCTCAGTGTGGGTCCGTATTATATTTTTTATTAAAAAATTATTTAAGAAAATTTTAAGAAAAAGTTCACTATGTCATAATATGAATTCAAAAATCAAATGGACTTTTCACAATGTACTTGGTTTCCTTTTATTATTCTGTTATTCTTGCTAATAGTTCATTAATTGATTAGAGTACTTTAAAATATTTTTTTATTTTCTTTGTCCGAATTTACGATTTTCTTTAGAAATAAAATTTTGACAAACTTTTCTATAGAAATAAAATTTTGACAAAATTTTCTATACAAATAAAATTTTGACAAAATTTTCTATACAAACAAAATTTTGACAAAATTTTCGATAGGACTAAAATTACGACAAAATTTTCTATAGACAAAAAATGTTAACAAAATTGTCTATAGAAATAAAATGTTAAAAAAAATTCCATACAAATAAAATTTTGACAAAATCTTTTGAGATAAAATTTTGACAAAATTTTCTATTGAAATAAAATTTTGAAAAAAATTTCCATTGATATAAAATTTTGACAAAATTTTCCATAGAAACAAAATGTTGACAAAGTTTTTATAGAAATAAAATTTTGACAAAATTTTCTATAGAAATAAAATTTTGACAAAATTTCCTATAGGAATAAAAAATTGACAAAATTTTCTTATTTATTTATTTTTATTTATTTATATATTTACAATCATAATGAATTATGAAAATACACAGGTAATAAAGGTGCTAACAAACATAGGTTTCGACTTGACAAAATTTTCTATAGAAATAAAATTTTGACAAAATTTTCAAAAGAAATAAAATTTTGACAAACTTTTCTATAGAAATAAAATTTTAACAAAATTTTCTATTGTAATAAAATTTTGACAAAATCTTCTATAGAAATAAAATTTTGACAAAATTTTCTAAAGAAATAAAATTTTTGACAAAATTCTCCATAGAAATAAAATTTTGACAAAATTTTCTATAGAAATAAAATGTTGACAAAATTTTCTATAGAAATAAAATTTTGACAAAATTTTCTATAGGAATAAAATTTTAACAAAATTGTCTATAGAAATAAAATTTTGACAAAATTTTCTAAAGAAATAAAATTTTTGACAAAATTCTCCATAGAAATAAAATTTTAACAAAATTGTCTATAGAAATAAAATTTTGACAAAATTTTCTGTAGGAATAAAATTTTGACAAAAATTTTCATAGAAAATTACTACAAAAAAAATTTTGACAAAATTTTCTGTAGAAATAAAATTTTGGCAAAAATTTTCATAGAAAATTACTACAAAAATTTTCTATAGAAATAAAATTACGACAAAATTTTCTATAGAAATAAAATTTAGAAAAATAAATTTTATAAAACTTTTCTATAGAAATATGATTTTGACAACATTTTCTATAGACAAAAAATGTTAACAAAATTTAGAAAAGAAATTTTATAAAACTTTTCTATAGAAATATGATTTTGACAAAATTTTCTATAGACAAAATATGTTAACAAAATAGTCCATAGAAATAAAATGTTAAAAAAAAAGTTCCATACAAATAAAATGTTGACAAAATTTTCTAATGAGATAAAATTTTGATAAAATCTTCTATTGAAATAAAAATGACAAAATTTTCTATTAAAATAAAATTTTGAAAAAAATTTCTATTGAAATAAAATTTTGACAAAATTTTCTATGGAAATACAATTTTGACAAAATTTTCCATGGAAATAAAATTTTGACAAAATTTTCTATAGAAATACAATTTTGACAAAATTTTCTATAGAAATAAAATTTCGACAAAATTTTCTATAGAAATAAAATTTTGACAAATTTTTCTATAGAAATAAAATTTTGACAAAATTTTCTATTGAAATTAAATTTTGACTAAATTTTCTATGGAAATACAACTTTGACAAAATCTTCTATAAAAATAAAATTTTGACACAATTTTCTATAGAAATTAAATTTTGACAAAATTTTCTATAAAAAAAAATTGACAAAATTTTCTATAGAAATAAAATTTTTACAAAATTTCCTATAGAAATAAAATTTTGACAAAATTTTCTATAGAAATAAATTTTTGACAAAATTTTCTATAGAAATAAAATTTTGACAAAATTTTCTGTAGAAATAAAATTTTGACAAAATTTTCTATAGAAATAAAATTACGACAAAATTTTCTATAGAAATAAAATTGGACAAAAATTTGTATAGAAAAGAAATTTTATAAAACTTTTCTATAAAAATATGATTTTGACAAAATTTTCTATAGACAAAAAATGTTAACAAAATTGTCCATAGAAATAAAATGTTAAAAAAAAATTATGCTAATACAATTTTGACAAAATTTTCTATTGCGATAAAATTTTGACTAAATTTTCTATTGAAATAAAATTTTGACAAAATTTTCTAGTAAAATAAAATTTTGAGAAAAAAATTTCTGTTGAAATAAAATTTTGAAAAAATTTTCTATGGAAATACAATTTTGACAAAATTTTCTATTGAAATAGAATTTTGACAAAATTTTCTATAGAAATAAAATTTGACAAAATTTTCTATAGAAATAAAATTTTGACAAACTCTTCTATAGAAATAAAATTTTGACACAATTTTCTATAGAAAAAAAATTTTGACAAAATTTTCTATAAAAAAAAATTTACAAAATTTTCTATAGAAATAAAATTTTGACAAAATTTCCTATAGAAATAAAATTTTGACAAAATTTTCTATAGAAATAAAATTTTGACAAAATTTTCTATAGAAATAAAATTTTGACAAAATCCTCTATAGGAATAAAATTTTGACAAAATTTTCTATAGAAACAACATTTTGACATAATTTTCTATAGAAATAAAATTTTAAAAAATTTTCTATGAAAATAAAATTTTGACAAAATTTTCTATGGAAATACAATTTTGACAAAATTTTCTATAGAAATAAAATTTTGACAAAATTTTCTATAGAAATAAATTTTTGACAAAATTTTCTATAGAAATAAAATTTTTACAAAATTTTCTGTAGAAATAAAATTTTGACAAAATTTTCTATAGAAATAAAATTACGACAAAATTTTCTATAGAAATAAAATTGGACAAGAATTTGTATAGAAAAGACATTTTATAAAACTTTTCTATAAAAATATGATTTTGACAAAATTTTCTATAGACAAAAAATGTTAACAAAATTGTCCATAGAAATAAAATGTTAAAAAAAATTATGCAAATACAATTTTGACAAAATTTTCTATTGCGATAAAATTTTGACTAAATTTTCTATTGAAATAAAATTTTGACAAAATTTTCTAGTAAAATAAAATTTTGAGAAAAAAAATTCTGTTGAAATAAAATTTTGACAAAATTTTCTATGGAAATACAATTTTGAAAAAATCTTCTATAGAAATAAAATTTTGACAACATTTTCTATAGAAATTAAATTTTGCCAAAATTTTCTATGGAAATACAATTTTGACAAAATTTTCTATTGAAATAGAATTTTGACAAAATTTCCTATAGAAATAAAATTTTGACAAAATTTTCTATAGAAATAAAATTTTGACAAAATTTTCTATAGAAATAAAATTTTGACAAAATTTTCTATAGACATAAAATTTTGACAAAATCCTCTATAGGAATAAAATTTTGACAAAATTTTCTATAGAAACAACATTTTGACATAATTTTCTATAGAAATAAAATTTTAAAAAATTTTCTATGAAAATAAAATTTTGACAAAATTTTCTATGGAAATACAATTTTGACAAAATTTTCTATAGAAATAAAATTTTTACAAAATGTTCTATACAAAAAAATTTGGACAAAATTTTCGATAGGAATACAATTTTGACAAAATTTTCTATACAAACAATATTTTGACAAAACTTCCTATATATAATAAAATTTTGACAAAATTACCTATATATAATAAAATTTTTATAAAATTTTCTATAGAAATAAAATTTTGACAAAATTTTCTATAGAAATAAAATTTTGTATAGAAATAATATTTAGACAAAATTTTCGATTCAGATTTAGATCTAGCTCCTAAAACCACAGGAGTTTAAAATTTCACCTGTTTAATTGAAATTTTGCATGCAGAGAGTACAATCAACATCTTAGCAATATGTGCCAAATTTGGTCAAAATCGGATCAGTTTTGGACAAAGCCGTCATATTCATTTTTTTGTACTGCACAGAAAAAATTTCCGTAGTTAAACTAACGCTAAATTCAACTTATTTTTATTGGAAAAAAATTACTTGCTTGTAGTTAGATTTTATTATTTTTATCGAAATTTTCCACAGCTTAATGAAATCTTACTTTTTTAAGTATGTATCAAAAATTGTATGAACTAAACGTGAGTATAAACTAAAACAAATGAAAATTTTCGTACGGTTCCCAAAAATAGTAAGAATGAACTACTGTATGCTTAAAATGGTGATGATTTGGCGCCAATGATTTTCTTCTTTACTTTTAGTTCATTTTTTCTTCTATGAGAGAATGTAATTTCGTGAACTGCAGTTAAAAAGTACAACATGGTATTAAATTTTCCTGGTTTTAATAACGCTTTGTGGAAATCTCAAAATGTGGAGTCAAATTTAGCTCAATTTTCGTGAGAGGTAGTTCATTCTTTCTATAAAACAGTTCACTTTTTTCGGTGTGGGAATCCATCATATTTAAGAATAATATATAGCCACTTAATAAATAATTAGTGTAAATAATTTAAATTAGTTTCCCAAATTTTAATATTCCTCTTTATACCCTGCTCCACACTGTGGAACAGGGTATTATAAGTTAGTGCATATGTTTGCAACACCCAGAAGGAGACGAGATAGACACATGGTGTCTTTGGCAAAAATGCTCAGGGTGGGCTCCTGAGTCGATATAGCGATGTCCGTCTGTCCGTCTGTCCGTCTGTCCGTGAACACATTTTTGTAATCAAAGTCTAGGTCGCAGTTTTAGTCCAATCGACTTCAAATTTGGCACAAGTATGTGTTTTGGCTCAGAATAGATCCCTATTGATTTTGGAAGAAATCGGTTCAGATTTAGATATAGCTCCCATATATATATTTCGCCCGATATGGACTTATATGGCCCCAGAAGCCAGAGTTTTACCCTAATTTGCTTAAAATTTTGTACAAGAAGAACAATTAGTACTATAGTCAAGTGTGCCAAATTTTATCGAAATCGGTTCAGATTTAGATATAGCTCCCATATATATCTTTCGCCCGATATGGACTAATACGGTCCCAGAAGCCAGAGTTTTACCCCAATTTGGTTGAAATTTTGCACAGGGAGTAGAATTAGCATTGTAGCTATGCGTGCCAAATTTGGTTGAAATCGGTTCAGATTTAGATATAGCTCCCATATATAGCTTTCGCCCGATTTACACTCATAGGACCACAGTGGCCAATTTTTTGCTCCGATTTAGTTGAAATTTTGCACAGGGAGTAGAATTAACATTGTTGCTATGCGTGTCAAGTTTGGTTGAAATCGGTTCAGATTTAGATATAGCTCCCATATATAGCTTTCGGCCGATTTACACTCATATGACCACAGAGGCCAATTTTTTGCTCCGATTTAGTTGAAATTTTGCACAGGGAGTAGAATTAGCTTTTTAGCTATGCGTGCAAAATTTGGTTGAAATCGGTTCAGATTTAGATATAGCTCCCATATATATGTTTTTCTGATTTCGACAAAAATGGTCAAAATACCAACATTTTCCTTGTAAAATCGCCACTGCTTAGTCGAAAAGTTGTAAAAATGACTCTAATTTTCCTAAACTTCTAATACATATATATCGAGCGATAAATCATAAATAAACTTTTGCGAAGTTTCCTCAAAATTGCTTCAGATTTAAATGTTTCCCATATTTTTTTTTACTAACATTGTGTTCCACCCTAGTGCATTAGCCGACTTAAATTTTGAGTCTATAGATTTTGTAGAAGTCTATCAAATTCTTCCAGATCGAGTGATATTTAAATGTATGTATTTGGGACAAACCTTTATATATAGCCCCCAACACATTTGACGGATGTGATATGGTATCGAAAATTTAGATCTACAAAGTGGTGCAGGGTATAATATAGTCGGCCCCGCCCGACTTTAGACTTTCTTACTTGTTTTTTTCTAATTTTAGCTTCAAAATCACTGTACATCTATATTGCTTTGTCGACACACCTGTTGGGGATAGAGAGTTAGAGGGTTCACTTTGAATTCATTCAACCGTGATCTCACCGTCTCTAAATAAAGTATATTTCCAACCCCCCCACCAATCCGCGAGCATCTATCGACCCACAATAAAAGGACGGAAAAGTTAAAAGGTTTTGTTGAAATTTACCTTTTAATAATTCATGTGTGAAGAAAATCAGAAAGGACTCTTCTCTAACTGCTTTCTGAGAATATCTTTTCACCGATACACGCCCACTTGTGAGGAAATGCTGAGAAAAGCAAAAAAAAACGAAATATGCCAATGAAATTTAAATGATATACAAATGGATGACAAAATGTTAATATTTTAAAAAATATTTTGTCGCGTATACAAATAGGCTCATTCTTATCGCCGTAGAGCAGTACATCAATTCAATTAAAAAAAGACGCTAGTTGACATTGTTATTTCTTTTACGTCAACTTTGAAAACTAACAAAATATGTGTAAAACTAAAATTTAAATAATAAATAATAATAAAATAAAAAAAATACTTTAAATGAGAGCAATTGAGAATTTTTGAAGATAGTTGAGAGCAAACGTTTCAAACAAGCCTTAGTATGCATTAGAAATCAAGAAAAATTATAAAAAAAATTATTTGGCAAAATATCATACAATTTTTTAATTCACATCCAATACACTGAATTCGGGTCACACCTTGAGAAGTGATGTAAATTCTGTGCAATGGCAATTGAAATGGTCGACATCCGTCCTATGGCAAACACATGCGTCAATTTTGCACCTCTTCCGCATTTTCATTACTTTTTTGGCGACGCTTTTTCTACTCGGTGAGTATTTCATTTTTTCTTAAAACTTCATATTTTTTCCACCAGTAAGGATATATTTTCAGACGGATTTTTAAATCAAAGGAGAAAATGAGCTCCAATTTCATTATAGGGGTCTATTTTCATTCATCAATTCCATTTTTTGGGGCTCATATCCCAGCAAAAAATGGAGAACTATTTCAGGAGGATTGTAAGGGAGAGAGGCAGTACCAACTGCTTACAAACCAACCGAATCAGCGCTGATTTTTCTGGGCGATGTCCCGATTTAGGGCAGCTTCTACATAGCGCTGGTATAATTTCTCATTTCAATAAAAATATTGCTTAGAAGTGATATATAATCTTGAGTATAGCATTGTTGGCGTGAAGGAAAACAGCAATACTTTTCATGCATCTATACTGCATGAATTGGTTGCAATAACGTAAACGAATGATCATAAACTAGTTTGATTACTCGTTTACGTTATTGCCACCGATTCATGCAGTGTGGACGCACTGCCTAATTTATTGTATACACTGAAAAAACAGTGAACCCACCAGGAAGAAAACTTTCGGTTAATTTTAGAAAATTTTGAATATTTGTAGAAAATTTTAACTAAACAGTATTACAAACGTTGGCATCACGCCGATGTCATAAAAATAAGTAAATATTTTTCGACAAATACAAGAAAATTTATTAGACATAACTAAGTTTTTTCACTTGTTAAAGAAAATTTTGTAGTTTGAAGAAAAACTTGGAGTTCAAAATTGCAAGAATGTCTTTAGTGACATACGAAGTTCATGATGGACGCATTTTTGGTAAAATTTACAAATTTAAAGAAATTCTGAACTATTTTGTGGAAGATACGAATTTAGTTCATCTTTATGCTTCATTGCAGTATATTTTTTTCCTCGGGTTTAGTTAATTTAACTAACATACACAAAAAATTATTAGAGTAAAGAAAACTTTCTCTAAACATAATAATTGCATGAACTAAAATAAAGTTAAATTGGCTTTAGTGAAATAGAGAGTTCACTTTTTTTTGAGTGTACCGAAAAGCGCAACTAAACTCTTACTGCTGAAGTATTTTTTGCTAGGATTCATTATGAAGCGTTGCCTCACTGTTTCATTTGGGCTTCAGTTCTGAGGTCCATTTTCATACTGCCTTTCAAAAGCTAGGAAAGGAGCCAATAGGGGGCTTGGGGCCGGTATTAACATGGTACCTAGGAAAATGAGCCCCAAAAACCAACTAAACCCCATTAAAATGTAACTAAAGCACGAAAATAAACCCCAAAATAAATCATTTTTTTCTTTTGAGACCGTATAAAAATGAACCCTAGCTGATGAAAAAAATATGAAGAAAAAAATTATTATGTGTTACTGAGACCGAATCTCTTTGGAATCGCGTTAGCCATCTTTGGAATCTGTCCATAGGATAAAATCTTAAACCACGGCTAAAGGCCGGCCACGCCAGACCAAATCCGGTGCGATACAATGCTTTTCAAAACAACAAAAGTGTGTATAATTGCCACCATTGTCAAATCCCAGAATTCGCAAATACTTTCCACTTGAAAATTAAGGACAATTTCAAAAAGGAAATTTGGGGTTTATTTTCAAAATAAAAAGGAACATCAAAAATAAAATGAAGTTACTCCCTAACAAGTAAGGAAAGTCTAAAGTCTGGCGGGGCCGACTATATTATACCCTGCACCACTTTGTAGGTCTAAATTTTCGATACCCTATCACATCCGTCAATTGTGTTGGGTGCTATATATAAAGGTTTGTACCAAATACAAACATTTAAATATCACTCGATCTGGACAGAATTTGATAGACTTCTAAAGGGTGATTCTTTTGAGGTTAGGATTTTCATGCATTAGTATTTGACAGATCACGTGGGATTTCAGACATGGTGTCAAAGAGAAAGATGCTCAGTATGCTTTGACATTTCATCATGAATAGACTTACTAACGAGCCACAACGTCGAATTTTCAGTGAATGGGCCCTAGAAAAGTTGGCAGAAAATCCGCTTTTTTATCGACAAATTTTGTTCAGCGATGAGGCTCATTTCTGGTTGAATGGCTACGTAAATAAGCAAAATTGCCGCATTTGGAGTGAAGAGCAACCAGAAGCCGTTCAAGAACTGCCCATGCATCCCGAAAAATGCACTGTTTGGTGTGGTTTGTACGCTGGTGGAATCATTGGACCGTATTTTTTCAAAGATGCTGTTGGACGCAACGTTACGGTGAATGACGATCGCTATCGTTCGATGCTAACAAACTTTTTGTTGCCAAAAATGGAAGAACTGAACTTGGTTGACATGTGGTTTCAACAAGATGGCGCTACATGCCACACAGCTCGCGATTCTATGGCCATTTTGAGGGAAAACTTCGGAGAACAATTCATCTCAAGAAATGGACCGGTAAGTTGGCCACCAAGATCATGCGATTTGACGCCTTTAGACTATTTTTTGTGGGGCTACGTCAAGTCTAAAGTCTACAGAAATAAGCCAGCAACTATTCCAGCTTTGGAAGACAACATTTCCGAAGAAATTCGGGCTATTCCGGCCGAAATGCTCGAAAAAGTTGCCCAAAATTGGACTTTCCGAATGGACCACCTAAGACGCAGCCGCGGTCAACATTTAAATGAAATTATCTTCAAAAAGTAAATGTCATGGACCAATCTAACGTTTCAAATAAAGAACCGATGAGATTTTGCAAATGTTATGCGTTTTTTTTAAAAAAAAAAGTTATCAAGCTCTTAACAAATCACCCTTTACAAAATCGATAGACTCAAACTTTAAGTCGGCTAATACACTAGGGTGGAACACAATGTTAGTAACAAAATATGGGAAACATTTAAATCTGAAGCAATTTTAAGGAAACGTCGCAAAAGTTTATTTATGATTTATCGCTCGACATATATGTATTAGAAGTTTAGGAAAATTCGAGTCCTTTTTACAACTTTTCGACTAAGCAGTGGCGATTTTACAAGGAAAATGTTGGTATTTTGACCATTTTTGTCGAAATCAGAAAAACATATATATATGAGCTACATCTAAATTTGAACCGATTTCAACCAAATTTGGCACGCATAGCTACAATGCTAATTCTACTCCCTGTGCAAAATTTCAATTAAATCGGAGTAAAAGATTGGCCACTGTGGTCATATGAGTGTAAATCGGGCGAACGATATATATGGGAGCTATATCTAAATCTGAACCGATTTCAATAAAATTTGACTCACTTGATTACACTACTAATTGTACTCCTAATGCAAAATTTCAACCAAATTGGGGTAAAACTCTGGCTTCTGGAACCATATCTCGCGAAAGATATATATGGGAGCTATATCCAAATTTGAACCGATTTCAATAAAATTTGGCACACTTGACTATAGTACTAATTGTTCTTCTTGTGCGAAATTTTAAGCAAATTAGGTAAAACTCTGGTTTCTGGGGCCATATAAGTCCATATCGGGCGAAATATATATATGGGAGCTATATCTAAATCTGAACCGATTTCTTTCAAAATCAATAGGGTTCTATTCTGAGCCCAAAATACATACTTGTGCCAAATTTTAAGTCGATTGGACTAAAGCTGCGACCTAGACTTTAATTACAAAAATGTGTTCACGGACAGACGGACATGGCTATATCGACTCAGGAGCCCACCCTGAGCATTTTTGCCAAAGACACCATGTGTCTATCTCGTCTCCTTCTGGGTGTTGCAAACATATGCACTAACTTATAATACCCTGTTCCACAGTGTGGCGCAGGGTATAAAAATCATCAAAAAATTGGCGTTACTGTCTGTTTCCCATACAATGTTTTTGGTGCCATTTAAATTTTGGGGCAAATTTTCATGAGGCGCCAAGCAAATTTTAGTGGAAACCTCAATTGTATATTCTATGCAGAAAAACTGTAATTTTATTTTTTCTCACACCAATCAAATGAAGTTCTTGAAGTTCAACTCAAATATTACATACAAATTAAATTCTTGTACTCTCCAGATTTCTTTTCACGCTCTCTTAACTTCGATTTCTTTAAGAAAATATTCGTGTTTTCTTTGGCATCCCAGCAAAAAAAAGCGTCGTCAAAAAAGTAATGAAAATGTTCTTTTTGGATCCGGAAGTGGTGCAAAAGAAGCGATGAAATTAACATGGACTTGTCATAGGACGGAAGTCCTCCATTTCTATAACCGTTGCACTGAATTTGCATCACTTCTTTAGTGATGCAAGTTCATTTTATCCATTTCTATAACCGAATTCAATATTTTGGATGTAAATTAAAAAAATTCTGTGATATTTTGTCAAATAAATAGTTTTTATAATTTTAATTTTAAATAAAATTTAATATTTTTTTATAATTTTTAATGGATTTTAACGCTTCTCGGAAACGTTTGACCTCAAATATTTTCAAAAATGCACAATTTTTTCAGATTGGATTTAGCATTTTTTTCGGCAAAATTTAAATGATTTGTACCATTTTATGAATTCTTACTCTGTTTTTAACCTATTTGAAACAAAAAAGTTAAAATTACCCATTAAAAATATGAAAAACCCAAGTTTTAAAAAACTGAATTAAAAGAACTTCCTGGGTTGTTAAAATAAACAAGATCATTGGGTGTGCATCTTCTGGAAGTGCTTTTAAAGTTGTGCCTTTGGAAGAACTTCCAAATTTTTTTGCTGGGATACCCTAAAATAAGACAACTTATTTTTTTCAACTAAATTTAACACTTAACAATAACAAATTTCCTTTTCTCTTCTTTTTATCCAAGGCAGTCGTTCAAAAAAATACAAAGATTTTTGCCAACATGATATAAACGGCGTTAACGTTTGTTTGTTATCAACCTCCTTTTCAACGTCGTTTTCTAGAGACACACAAGACAACAGAAAACGAGAGAAAATAACGGAAACGGAAGCAGCTTCGCATTAAAACCCTTTTCCATCACACAAATGGCCAAGAAGAAATTTGACCTTTCACTGTTGTCCACCATTTAGCGTAGCTAGACAATTTTCCTAGGGGGGGCTATAGCCCCCCTAGCTAAAAATCTATAGACTGAACTTATAGGTTCAATTAATGTTTTATTGAATAAAAAATTAGACATCAAAATAACTCGACAATTAATTTATAATAAAGCAACTAAAAGTAGTTCCACACTTTTCCCAGCAAAAAAAAAATGTGAGTTGTTCTAAAGGCACAACTTTAAAAGTACTTCCAAAAATGTCCTCAATTATTTTAACTACACAGGAAGTTTTTTTACTTCATTTTTTTCATATTTTAATGTGTAATTTGTTGTTTCTTTTTTCAAATAGTTTAAAAAAAGAGTAAGAATAAATAAATTGGTACAAATCATTCAAATTTTGCCACAAAACTGCTAAATCCATTATAGAAAAATCGATAATTTTGGAAATTATTCGAGGAAAAATGTTTCAAACAAGCGTCAGAATGAATTAGAAATCATAAAAAATATAAAAATTATTTATTTGGGAAAATATCACAAAATTTTTTAATTCACATTCAAAACACTGAATTCGGATCTCACCTTAAGAAGTGATGCAAATTCATTGCAACCGCTGTTGAAACGGTGGACATTTGTCCTATGACAAGCTCATATTACATTCATTGCTTCTCTGCCAATTTTGAACCACTTCTAGACCCAAAAAGAACATTTTCACTACTTTTTTGGCGACGCTTTTCCGCAGCATTGTTAAGATATTAATTTGTGAAAGAATAGTTTTAATATCAATTACTATTTTTTTAATTAAATTGACTAAACTAAATCAATCATAAGTTCAACCACAGCTTTATTTCATAAATATATGACATTGCCATCGACAACTGCTACCACAACCCAAGTAATTCGATTGTTCATGAAAGTCTTTAGCGGAACTTTGTGCGATTGTATATACTTGTTTAATTTTTATAAAAATTAAAAAAACTATTGACATTTATTGAAAAATGGAAAATCATAAAAAGAGTTTCAAATTCTGGGGGGGCTAAAATTTTTCTGGCGGGGTCTAAGCCCCCTCCCCAAAGGCCTTCCTACGCTTATGTCCACCACTTAACAATAGTGTGCAGCAGCTAAATGTAAGTCTTCCGATGTAAAACGTGGCTAAGAATATTGGCATAAATTGAAATATTAATAAAGGTACGTTGTGGCGAAGCACAAAATAAAAATTAATTTACCACAAGAGAAAAATTAGGACGTTATAAATAATTTATGTAGATCTAAGAGAGACAAATATTTTAAAAATAAGAAAGAGATAAAAGCGGAAAAAGCCAAATATATGGTATGCAACTAAACTGAAAAAGTATTATCGTGACTACAAAAAGTTCTTGTCCTTATATAAAACAAGTATATACAGCAGTAAGTTCGGCCCGGTCGAATCTTAAATACCCACCACAATTAATCAAATATAATAGTTTCCTTTGAAAATTTCAGGAGGGTTTGATGACAGACAGTTTCCCAAGAAAATCAATTCAACCAGTACTCTTCCTGAAGATAAATGTAAAGATTTTACCTATGAAGACTAGATCAGATTCTGGATTTATAAGAACCATTTTTTGTGTGCGTTTTAAACATATTTTGTAAGTGTGCAAGAAAACGATGAAATAACGCCTTGATTTGAAATCTAAAATCTGTAGATTTTTACCCTATTTATTTAAATGATTACGAGAAGTAAAATCTAGAAATTTTACATACAGTTTCAAGCAATTCTCATAATCAAGGCACCCTCAAGATCTGAAATCGATATACATGGAGGCCTTACCAAATGGACCGATAAAAACTAAATCATATATACTTTTTTGTGGGTCTAAAATGCCAGTATATTTTCAATTCCTATGAGCTAAATCGGTCTACTGGGGGCTATGCCAAAACATGGTCCGACACTCACCATTTTGGGCACACCTCTTTATGGTCCTAGAATACCTTCTAGATTTAAAATTTCAGGCAAATTGGATAAAAACTACGGTTTCTATAAGCTCAAGATCCTAAACCGGGCGATATATATATATATATATATATATATATATATATATATATATATATATATATATATATATATATATATATATATATATATATATATATATATATATATATATATATATATATATATATATATATATATATATATATATATATATATATATATATATATATATATATATATATATATATATATATATATATATATATATATATATATATATATATATATATATATATATATATATATACATACATATATTTTAGATAATGTTACTTGGTGGCAAAATAGAACGCTGATATCGCCCCATTTATCGAAATCGGGCGAAACATATATCTGGGAGATATATCTAACTTTGATCCCAAAAATTCCTAGTATACCAAATTTCATCAAAATCGGCTAATAGTTGCGACCGGAATCCTGCGAACCACAAATACATGGACACAGTGTGTGTCTTACGTGCAACTCTATCACGGTTATAACCCACAAAATTAAAGAAAAATATACAATTTTACTTCCTAAAAATTAAACTGATAGCGCAATCACCAAAATTGAATCGAAACACTCTTCAACAAACCATATTCTAATAAATCAATAATAATATTTTAATAATACTTTTTCTGAACAATTTTTATTTCGCTCCCATATTCCCCATTTTATTATTTTTCTCTGTACATCCAGGCCCCTTAGGACTAAAAAATATCGAACATAACTCAAACAAAATGTAGCAACAAGAAATCCAAAGCAGTTGTCTCGCTTTTGGCCATACGCTCTGATAATGTTGTTTGAATATCAGCATATTTGGGTGGAAATGTAGTTGCATTGGCGAACTTGGGTATTTCCTGTCCATATATTCATTTCCTGCTACTAGAAGTACTGGACGACTACCATCATACATCTACATAGATTGCCTTCGATGATACAGAATGAATATTTTTAATATTTTCTCTTTTCCACTGCTGCTGCTGATTTTACTGTGGCCGTTGTGGTTTGCTGCTTGAGGCTTGTTTTACACTCAACCGACAAAAAACAAAGAACCTTGTGCCTTTTTTTAGTAACAACAACAAGCACAACAACATCAACAAAAACATCTACAATAACAACATCATAAAATTCACTTGATTTACATAATTTGCATAAGATAGTAGAGGAAATTGTTTGAGGGTGTTTACAAGTGTGAGCGTACGAGTATACATGTACTTGGTTATTTTAGTACATGGTTTATCTCATGTATGTGGATGTACTAACGGAAGAACCACAACACTAATATTAACACTTAAACATAGTTGACTTGACTTGACTTGACCATAAGGCTATGGCAGGCTCATATACAATGGGGCCTCATTGCAATCCTATGTAGGCTATAGCATTTTGTGGTGATTATATTTTTGAAATGAAAAAATATGCTCAGTTACACTAATAGTAAAAATTATATACGGCCGTAAGTTCGGCCAGGCTGAATCTTATGTACCCTCCACCATGGATTGCGTAGAAACTTCTTCTCGCAACCGAAGTAGGGTTGCAGTAACACTTGCCGATGGCAAGGTATCTTAAAACTTCTTAACATCGTCTTCTAAATTGTAAGTTAGTCCATACGGCGTATATATTAAAGGGTGATACGGTCAAAAATTGGTCAATATAAACTTGACGTATTTCTTTCAATTTTGCATTTAAAAACCTGAACACCCCTCAATTTGACGGTGTGTGTGTGTAGAATGTTGCTCTTATTTTGATTTTGGAATTCACCCTTCAGTTTTCAAAATGCCGTCCAAGCAAGAAGAGCAGCGTATCAAAATTTTGCTCGCGCATCGCGAAAATCCGAGCTACTCGCACGCAAAGCTGGCAAAATCGCTAAAAGTTGCCAAATCAACCGTTACAAATGTAATTAAAGTGTTTGGGGAACGTTTGTCGACAGCCAGGAAGTCTGGATCGGGGGGAAATCGAAAACCGGAAGCCGCTGAGACGACAAAGAGAGTTGCCGGTAGTTTCAAGCGAAACCCTAACCTCTCTCTCCGAGATGCCGCAAATAAGCTGGGTGTATCGTCTACAACCGTGCATCGAGCCAAATAACGAGCCGGACTATCGACTTACAAGAAGGTAGTGACTCCAAATCGCGATGATAAACAAAATACGATGGCCAAAGCGCGATCCCGGAGGCTGTACACGACGATGCTGACGAAGTTTGACTGCGTGGTAATGGACGACGAAACCTACGTCAAAGCCGACTACAAGCAGCTTTCAGGACAGGAGTTTTATACGGCAAAAGGAAGGGGAAAGGTAGCATATATTTTCAAGCACATAAAACTGTCAAAGTTCGCAAAGAAATATCTGGTTTGGCAAGCCATCTGTACCTGTGGCTTGAAAAGCACCATTTTCATAGCTTCCGGGACTGTCAACGAAGAAATTTACGGGAAAGAGTGTTTGAATAAACGTCTGCTGCCTTTCCTGAAGAAACACGGTTGTTCCGTACTGTTTTGGCCGTATTTGGCATCTTGCCATCACGGTAAAAAGGCCATGGAGTGGTACGCCGCCAACAATGTGCAGGTGGTTCCCAAGGACAAGAACCCTCCCAACACGCCAGAGCACCGCCCAATTGAGAAATACTGGGCTATTGTCAAGCGGAACCTAAAGAAGACCAAAAAAACTGCTAAGGACGAGCAGCAGTTTAAGACAAACTGGCTTTCTGCGGCGAAGAAGGTGGACAAGGTGGCTGTACAAAATCTGATGGCAGGTGTCAAGCGTAAGGCCCGGCAATTCGGATTTGGAAAAGCGAAAGCCTAACTGAATATTTTTCCTGAATTTTATACTAATTGAACTTGAAAAAGACATTTAATTTGATTTTTTCCCTTGACCACATTTTGACCGTATCACCCTTTAGACAAAAAAGGCCGATTACAAACGTATATAATTCAGTTCTTGACCGCTATATATAGGGAAGTCTACCAATAATTACCAACCGATATGAACTTTTGGGCGGTAATTAGAGATCCAGAATTTAATTATACCACGGTTGCCGCAGGTGGTAGAATTCTACCAAAAATGGCAGATTTTTTTACCGTTTGGTTGAATGGTAGAATTCTTTGTGTTCTGAAAGATTTTGCGAAATATTCCTCTGCAACTAATAGGTAGAGGTGTGCACGTGACACGAAATTGTCGTGACTCACGCGTGAGTCATGGATATGGGCCAATTTTGCATGCTTGTTAGCGACAATGTACAAAAACTTCAACCGGATTGGATGAAATTTTTCCTACAAGAGGCTCCGGAAATCAAATCTGAGGATCGGTTTATCTGGGGGCTATATTATATAATTATGGTCTGATATGAACCAAGTTTCGCATGGATTTTAGAGACCGTATACTAACGTACCAAATTTCAACCAGATCGAATGAATTTTGCTCCTCCAAGAGGCACCAGAGGTCAAATCTGGGGATCGATTTATTAGGGATCTATATATAATTATGGACCGATATGGGACCAATTTTTGCATGGTTTTTAGAGACCATATACTAACAACACGTACCAAATTTCAACCAGATCGGATGAATTTTGCTCCACCAAGTGGCTCCGGAGGTCAAATCTGGGGATCGGTTTATATGGGAGTTATATATAATTATGGACCGATATGAGCCAATTGATCCATGGTTTTTAGAGACCGTATACTAACACCACGTAGCAAATTTCAACAGGATAAGATGAAATTTGATCCTCCAAGGGGCTCCAAAAGCCAAATCTGGGGAAAGTTTTATATGGGGACTATATATAATTACGGACCGATATGAACCAATTTTTACATGTTTATTAGTGGCCATATACAAACACCACGTATAGCATGAAATTTATTTCTCTAAGAGGTTCCGCAAGCCAAATCTGGGGGTCGGATTATATGGGGACTGTACGTAAGAGTGGTCCGATATAGCCCATTTGCAATACCATCCGACCAACATCAATATCGACTATTTGTGCCAAGTTTCAAGTTTCGCTCGGAAATTAGCGTGATTTCAACAAGAATAACGGACGGACGTGGCTAGATCGACTCAGAATTTGAACATGACCCAAAATGTCTATACTTTATGGGGTCTTAAAGGAATATTTCGATATGTTTCAAACGGAATGACAAATTTAATTTAACCCCCATCCTATGGTGGAGGGTATAAAAATTACGTTCTATAATCGTAAACGGACGGTAACAAAATGCAACGGGAACGTTCTCAAAAAATCAAAACGGAATGTTCACGTTTTCGCGTTGGGGCATTCACAATTTCTTTGGCCATAAAAAGTCTTAAAATATTCCTTAGACGTTCTTATGGCAAATCAGGTTCGAGTCACGGTAGCGGATTTTTATACCCTTCACCACTACTGTGGTACAGGGTATAATAAGTTTGTGCATTAGTATGTAACGTCAAGAAGGAGTAATCACAGACCAACCTTATAGTATACGGATCGGCTTAGAATTAAATTCTGAGTCGATTTAGCGATGTCCGTCTGTCTGTCTGTTGATGTATTTTTGTGTGCAAAGTACAGCTCGCAGTTTTAGTCCGATTGTCCTAAAATTTGGTATAGGGTCCTGTTTCGGTTCAAAGGCGATCCCTATTGATTTTGGAAAAAATCGGTTCAGATTTAGATATAGCTGCCATATATATTTTTCCCCGATCTGGTCATAATTGGCGTGTATATAAACCGATCTTCCTCAAATTCCGTACATCCGAATATTTTATGAGTCTCCAAAAACTTGCAAAATATCAGACAAATCGGTTCAGATTTAGATATAGCTCACATATATAGCTTTCGCCTGATTTACACTCATTTGCCCATAGAGGCCAATTTTTTGCTCCGATTTAGTTGAAATTTTGCATAGGGAGTAGAATTAGCGTTGTAACTATGCGTGCCAAATTTGGTTGAAATCGGTTCAGATTTGGATATATCTCCCATATATAGCTTTCGCTCGATTTACACTCATATGACCACAGAGGCCAATTTTTAACTCCGATTTGGTTGAAATTTTGCACAGGGAGTAGAATTAGCATTGTTGCTATGCGTGTCAAATTTGTTTGAAATCGGTTCAGATTTAGATATAGCTCCCATATATATGTTTTTCTGATTTCGACAAAAATGGTCAAAATACCAACATTTTCCTTGTAAAATCGCCACTGCTTAGTCGAAAAGTTGTAAAAATGAGTCCAATTTTCCTAAACTTCTAATACATATATATCGAGCGATAAATCATAAATAAACTTTTGCGAAGTTTTCTTAAAATTGCTTCAGATTTAAATTTTTCACATATTTTTTTTACTAAAATTGTGTTCCACCCTAGTGCATTAGCCAACTTAAATTTTGAGTCTATATATTTTGTAAAAGTCTATCAAATTCTGTCCAAATCGAGTGATATTTAAATGTATGTATTTGGGACAAACCTTTATATATAGCACCCAACACATTTGACGGATGTTGTATCGAAAATTTAGATCTACAAAGTGGTGCAGGGTATAATATAGTCGGCCCCGCCCGACTTTAGACTTTCCTTACTTGTTTTTTATATATTTATAACCACTACGTTTTCAGATCATGAACACTGGTTGTTGTTTTGACAAGATTAGGTTAGGTGGCAGTCCGATGTATCAGGCTCACTTAGACTATTCAGTCCATTGTGATACCACATTGGTGAACTTCTCTCTTATCACTGAGTGCTGCCCGATTCCATGTTAAGCTCAATGACAAGGGACTTCCTTTTTATAGCCGAGTCCGAACGGCGTTCCACATTGCAGTGCAACCACTTAGAGAAGCTTTGAAACCTCGCCAGCATTACTGAGGTGGGATAATCCACCGCTGAAAAACTTTTTGGTGTTCGTTCGAAGCAGGAATCGAACCCACGACCTTGTGCATGCAAGGCTAACCATTGCACCACGGTGGCTTGACAACTCATGGTGTCATTTAATCGTCAGATTGACACCATCTGTTCTCCATTTGGCACCATATAACGACCCATTCATGAAAGTGAATCAACATACCACTTTCATGAATGGGCCGTTTTGAAAGGTTCATGATTTTTTCCATGGGTGTATTAGCTGTTTTGGCAGCTATTAATCTATACGTTTTTCCGTTTCCGGTTTTTGCCCTTTCGTATACATGTTTTCTCCGTTTAGGGCCTTTGCTTTAACCTTAAATTTCTCCAATAGTAATTTACCGCATCCACATCGACTCTGCTTTCATCTGGGAATTCCATTGTTTATGGATACCAAAATAGAAGAAATTATCATACATATGAAAGAATTACTCTAAGGGGAAATACACAACCCGTGTTGTGAAAAGTGTTATTTCTATCTGATAGTTATTTTGCTTCTTGCCACAATTGTGAGCAAAATATTCCAATGGTTAACTACTTTAAAGATATCTATACCAAATTGCAAATGAATATGAATACGAAACCCACTAGAGAGCTTAGAGGATATAAGCAATGTTAGGCATTATAGATTTACCAAATGTGATTAAATGGAAGAATGTATTGAAAATATCAGCATATGCATATCTACGGAATTGAATTATAAATGGAATGGAATTGTTTTTAAATTTCAGTGAGTGGCTTCTCCTTAACATTTTGTTTAAACTTTAAGCATAATATCAGTATAAATACCTTTCTAAGATAATTATGCTAAATTGTCGAACATTTCATTGTGAACATTATTGAAATGTTTGTATATACAAGGCTTCATTACTGTCTTTAGGACATTTTCCAGACAATATTAGGCATCTTTGCTGTGCAGAATTCCATTACGCATAAATTTGTTTCTAAATGCACTAGATCAAACTGCTTGTGTAAGCTTGTAAACAATAAAATTAATTGTTATTTGAACAAATGTGTCAACTATCAAATGAGCGCTTTAGAAATGATAGCAACCTGAAGTTGGTTGCAATATTGCTGGTATATGTATTAACATTGACTTTTAGTAACTTACCATTAACAATTTTCGTCTTATATATCGCTGAGAAAATTCAATTATTATTGATTTGTCTGAAAAATATGAAATATATAAAAATTTTTATTAAAACTAGATAAAGCTAAAGTTACTATTTTTTTAATTTTGTTCAGTATTTGGAAAAACAAAGAAGCAGAGAATTGAAGTAAGGATACATTAAAGACCCAATTCCCTTTTAAATTTAAGTTTTGCGTATTTGATGCTAGGAATAAAATTTAAATTTATTTGTTATACTCTCCACCATAGGATGGGGATATATTAACTTTGTCATTCCGTTTGTAACACATCGAAATATTGCTCTAAGACCCCATAAAGTATATATATTCTGTTTAGGAAGTAGCCGACTATCAAACCTTTTTTCGGAAGGTTCACTTTGGGTTGAGTGAATTACCCGAATTTATTCCGATAATTGGTTGATAGTTTTGCTGCACGTAGACGATGCTGATGAGGAATGTGGTAATTCCGAAACAGCTGTACATCCAACCATCTTGCAGTCTATAGGGCTTTGCCCAAATAAATTTGACAAACATACTTTTCCTCTGTTGGTTAAGCTACACTTGTAGTTTAGTCAATGCATGGCTTTAAGCTGAGATCATAAACAACAATAACGATATTCTGGGTCGTGGTGAAATTCTGAGTCGATCTGAGCATGTCCGTCCGTCTGTTGAAATCACACTAACTTTCGAACGAAACAAGCTATCGACTTGAAACTTGGCACAAGTAGTTGTTATTGATGTATTGATTTCATCCGATCCGGCTGAAATTTGGTACATGGTGTTAGTAATATATGGTCTCTAACAACCATGCAAAAATTGGTTCACATAGGTCCATAATTATATATAGCCCCCATATAAAACGATCCCCCGATTTGGCTTGCGGAGCCTCTAAGAGAAGCAAATTTCATCCGATCCGGCTGAAATTTGGTACATGGTGTTAGTTTATGGTCTCTAATGACCATGCATAAATGGGTCCACATCAGTTCATAATGATATATAGACCCAATACAAACCGATCACCAGATTTGACCTCCGGAGCCTCTTGGAAGACCAAAATTTATCTGATTCCGTTGAAATTTGGCACGTGATGTTAAAATATGGCCTCAAACACCCATGCAAAAATTGGTCGAAATGGGTCCATAATTATATATAGCCCCCATATAAACCGATCCCCAGATTTCACCTCACGAGCCCCTTGGAAGAACAAAATTCATCCGATTCGGTTGAAATTTGGTACGTGATGTTAGTATATGGTATCCAACAACCATGCAGGAATTGGTTCATATCAGTCCATAATTATATATAGCCCCCATATAAACCGATCCCCAGATTTGACCTCCGGTGCCTTATGGAGATGCAAAATTCATCCGATCTGGTTGAAATTTGGTACGTGGTGGTAGAATATGATATTTAATTACCATGCCAAAAGTGGCCCATATCAGTCCATAATCATATATAGCCCCCCATATAAACCGATCCCCAGATTTGACCTCCGGTGCCTTATGGAGAAGCAAAATTCATCCGATCTGGTTGAAATTTGGTACGTGGTGGTAGAATATGATATTTAATTACCATGCCAAAAGTGGTCCATATCAGTCCATAATCATCTATAGCCCCCCATATAAACCGATCCCGGGATTAGGTGTTTGAACCTCTTGGAGAAGAAAATTTCATCAGAGTCAGTTGAAATTTGGTACATTGTGCTACACGCAAAGAAAAAAAACGTTTGGAAAACGTGTACCGAAAACGTTTTTCTTTTGTTAGAGTTTTTTGAATTGCTTCGAAAATTTTAAACTTTTATCACCAAAAAAAAATCGTTTGTTACAAAATTTTTATTTTTTCAATAAAAAAAGTTATTTTTGAAACAACAACACAGTCCATTTCGTTTATATCAAACACTGTTCTTTTCTGACTTTAGGTCTTTAATAAGACACATTTTACAGTTCAAAATTTAATATACTACAATGTAATGTTGAACATTTTTTCGGAATCTTCCGAACATATCTGGAATATGTGTAAAAAAAAAAAACAAAAAAAAACTTTGGCCGAAGCAGGGATCGAACCCACGACCCTTGGCATGCAAGTCGGACGTAGCAACCACTCCCAAACTAAATGTTTGTTTCTGTTAAATAAACTTTGTTTATTCGGTTCGTGGGCGCCGCAAGCTATGCTATATAAATATAACTTATATGGATATTTATCTATTGATGACCATAACAGGTACATAGCTCAGTGGTTAGTGTGTTGGCTTACAAAGTGCATGGTCCGCGGTTCGATTCTCCGTCCAGGCGAAAGGTAAAAAAAATTTAAAAATTTATAAAATCGTATAATTTCTTCTACATTGTTGGTATTACAGGAAAAGGTGTTAAGAACTAAAAAACATCGTGGATGTGAGAAAGATATGAGGGAAAATGTAACTAGCAAGAAAACAATGTTTTTTTTTGAGTTTGTCTTTATGAAATTGTTTTTACATCCTGGAAAAGAATAAACGTTTATCACAAAAAGTATAAACTTTTCTTCCAAATACACTTCCTTACAGCGAAAAGCAAATGAGAAACGAACTTTGCTTGTCTAAAATTTCGTTTGGGAGGAAAGAATTATTTTTTTGCGTGTAGTATGTGGCCGTTAACAACCATGTTTAACTAGGTCCATATCGCTCTATAGGTATGTATAGCCCTCAGATAAATCGATCCTCAATCACACAAAAATTGGTCCATATCAAGTTCATAATTATATATAGCCCCCATATATGCGACTCCCATATTTAAATTCTGGCTCTCTACGTACCGTGCAAATTCCATATCGATTCGTAATTATTTGTAGACTTACCTTACCCCGTGTCGATTCATGTTTTCATATAGACCCCAATATCCCGACCACGGTCTAGACACCACAATTTTTATCCGATCCTAATATAGACCGGCCTCCCCATTTAACTTCTTGAGGGGATAGAAGGCGCACTGGACATCTAAATTTCACGAAACTAGAAGTAAAAATTCCCCGAGTTTACATCTATAGAATTTAGATTTAAAATCATATGAAACGCGTTATTCTATCGGAATTTCGAGCACATTTTGACGAGATATTTATGATTCTTTTAAAACTCAAACAAAACTATTTCTTCTAAATTCAGAATCTAATGTAGCATCCATATGTAGAAACTCTAAATGTAACTTCGGGATGATTATAATTTGCTAGGGAAGATTATAATTTGCATCAAATCCACCTGAAATTATATTCTATTTGACTCATGGTGGTGCGTATTTGAGATTCGGCCGGGTTGAACGAATATATTTGTTTGAGTGCATTTTGTATCCGTTTCCTTTCATGTCATTATAAAATAAGCCTAAATATAAAATTATATTCTGCTTTTACGGATTCATTTATGAGTTTAGCAGCTAAACTCGAACATAGTACCCATCCTGAAGGAAATCTACTACGCCTCGGACACGGGTTCAATTTCCAAAAAGAATTTTGCGTTTCCACATTTAAGTAAAATTTTTGGATAGTATCTGCTTAAATTAAGTACGAGTAAGTCAATGTAATCTGGCACATTACTGTGACTCGTAGTACAATTATATATGAGGCAGCCTCACTAGCATAAAAAAACATTAACAAATATATACAGCAGTAAGTTCGGCCGGGCCGAATCTTAAATACCCACCACCATGAATCAAATATTAGGGTTTCCTTTGAAATTTCAGGGGGGTTTGAGGACAGATCACGCAGAGCAGTTCAACCAGTACACTTCACGAAGATAAATTTAAAGATGTTGCCTATGAAGACTATATCAGATTCTGGATTTATAAGAACCATTTTTGTTTGAGTTTTAGAGAAATCATTAACATCTCTTGTAAATGTGTAAGAAAATTATAAAATAACGTCTTAATTTGAAATATTAAATCTGTAGATTTTCCCCCGAGAAGTAAAATCTGGAAATTTTACATTGAGTTTCAAGCAATTTTCATGATGAGTGTGGCTTCTATACCCTCAAGAAGTGAAATCGGTCTATATGGAGGCATTACCAAATGGATCGATAAAAACTTAATCCGATACACGTTTTTGTGAGCCTTAAATACCAGAATAATTACAATTTCAGGCAAATCGGATAAAAACTACGGTTTCTACAAAACTAAGGAATTAAATCAGGAGATCGTTCTTATGGGGGCTATACTAAAATATGGACCGATACTCACCGTTTTCGGCACACCTCTATGGCCCGAAAATACCTCTAGATTTTCAATTTCAGGCAAATTGGATAAAAACTACGGTTTCTATAAGCCCAAGACCCCAAATCGGGAGGTAGGTTTATACGGGGACCATACCCAAATATGGACCGATGCTCACCATTTTTGCACACCTCTTTATGGTTCCAAAATATCTCTACATTTCCAATTTCAGGTAAATTGAATAAAAACTTCGGATTCTAGAAGTCCAAGAAGTAAAATCGGGAAATCGGTCTATATGGGGGCCATACCAAACCTTAGGCCGATACTCACAATTTTAGCACACCTCTTTACGGTCCTAAAATACCTCTAGATCTCCAATTTCAGGCAAATTGGATATAAACTACGGTTTCTATAAGCCCAAGACCCCAAATCGGGAGGTAGGTTTATACGGGGACCATACCAAAATATGGGCCGATGCTCACCATTTTTGGCACACCTCTTTATGGTTCTAAAATACCTCTAGATTTCCAATTTCAAGTAAATTGAATAAAAACTTCGGATTCTAGAAGCCCAAAAAGTAAAATCGGGAAATCGGTCTATATGGGGGCAATACCAAAACATGGATCGATACTCAACATTTTCGGCACACCTCTTTATGGTTCTAAAATACCTCTAGATTTTCAATTTCAGGCAAATTGGATAAAAACTACGGTTTCTATAAGCCCAAGACCCCAAATCGGGAGGTAGTTTTATACGGGGACCATACCCAAATATGGACCGATGCTCACCATTTTTGGCACACCTCTTTATGCTTCTAAAATACCTCTAGATTTCCAATTTCAAGTAAATTGAATAAAAACTTCGGATTCTAGAAGCCCAAGAAATAAAATCGGGAAATCGGTCTATATGGGGGCTATACCAAACCATGGACCTATACGCACAATTTTGGCACACCTCTTTATGGTCCTAAACTACCTCTAGATTTCCAATTTCATGCAAATTGGATAAAAACGACGGTTTCTATAAGCCCAAGACCCCAAATCTGGAGGTCGGTTTATACAGGGACCATACTAAAACATGGACCGATGCTCACCATTTTGGGCACACCTCTTTATGGTGCTAAAATACCTCTAGAATTCCAATTTCATGTAAATTGAATAAAAACTGCGGATTCTAAATGCCCAAGAAGTAAAATCGAGAGATCGGTCTATATGGGGGCTATACCAAACCATAGGCCGATTTTAGCACACCTCTTTATGGTCCGAAAATACCTCTAGATTTCCAATTTCAGGCAAATTGGATAAAAACACGGTTTCTATAAGCCCAAGACCCAAATCGGGAGGTCGGTTTATATGGGGACTATATCGAAACGTGGACCGATGTAGCTCATCTTCGAACTTGACTTGCCTGCAGACAAAAGACGAGTTTTTGCAAATTTTCGGCACGATTGCTTCATTATTGAAGACTGCAGCGTGATTAAAATAGACAGACAGACGGACATGGTTACATCGTCTTAGAATTTCTACCTGATCAGGAATATATACTTTCTATAATCGGAAATCAATATTTCGATTTGTTACAAACGGAATAACAAACTTATTATACCCCCGTCACCATTCTATGGTGGAGGGTATAAAAATAAAAAAACAGATCAGCACAATGTCAGTAAAATGTAGATAAACAAATAATACAGAAATACATATTTGTTGGAATTTTATGTCATTCACGTGAAACATTTACTAATTGTATGGAAATACGTTTTAAATGAAAAATATTCGACTGGATGCAAGAATTTTGGTAATTTGCACCATTCACAGCTTGTGATACATACAAAATGTACGCATTTTCCATTGTATTTAAGTTATTTTCAAATTTCAATTTAATTTTTTTAACGTCAACAAAAGCCTTTGGAGGCCCCTGATGAATTAAGGCTACCTTCTAAATAATTGTACCATGCTGTGATTTTATAGTCATTTTTTTCCATTAAAACAAAACATTAACAAAAATATGAAAATTAAATAATTTTGTTTGAAAATTTAAAATCTTCTAAATTTATTGTATATCTTTTAAGAAAAAGAACTAATCAAAAAACATCAATAGGAAAATGAATAACGAAAAACTGAAGAACAAAGATAAAGCCACACCAAAATGCAATTGCTCAAAGAAAAGAAAAAGACATATGGAATATTGTTCAACATTGGATCATAATATTTTCGATTGCCCTCTTATAAAATTAGGAAAAGAAAATAATTTACAATATCTATACATAGATCCTATATTTATGAAACAAACTCTTAAAAATGATAAAGAATTAGACGACGAGTTTGGAGACAGTGGAAAAGAAAGATTTTTCGATTGCTATGGCAGTGAAGAAGATTCTCATATTCAACTACAAAATTCTTACAATATGGCTGAAGTTATAAATCATATAAAAGATCCTAGGGAATTTAAGTGCCTTATGAGAGAAGTAGCTCAAACTTCCCATATATTATATCGTTGCTTTCGTAGAGCCTATCACAAAGCCAAAAAGCTTAATAAATCACGAATGAGAGGTAAGACATCTGTGGAAAAATGTAAAGAAAATATAGAAAAAATTGGAGAAAGAGAAACTAAACACGCTAAGAAAGAGAAGAATTTCAGAGAATTAAATGATATGGCTAAGAAATTGGACTGTGATTGCAACCGTCATATATCAACAACAGCATCACCAATTGATTTTAAACAAAAATTTTGTGATTGTTTGGAAAAATGTAATCAGATGAAGAAAGGAACTATTGAGAGTATATCAAATTTCTTAGAAACTCAAAAAGGTTCTGTAGACTTTTTTGAGATACCGAATTTATGTGTAAATCATGACAAAGAATACGAAGGTCTGGAGTTTTGTGAAAGATGTGCCAAGCTCAGAGGGGAATTGATAATGACAAATAATTCACAAAATAGTAATGGACAAATATCCAGAAACGCCTTGCACGAAGATGAAAGCACAAAGGAATTGGAAGGTGGACAAGAAGGTGGATCTATACAAGAGGTTAAAGCTACTTCTAATGAACCCCTGGAGAAAACTCCAACTAATATTGACCGTGATTCTTCAAACCTAAAAACTCCCATTATATCCCCAATTCCATATGCTAATAATCAAAATAATTTACCATGTTCTTGCCACATGAGGCAATCATCTAAAGCGGCTTCCCCGGCACCGCATTTGTGTACATGTAAAGCTCAACCCATTGCTTCCGTTGTAGATGTTTCTCCTCCCATTCAACCTACAACTATCATCTCTTCTCCAGACAAATGTTGTCAACATTGTCAATCACCCCATTCATGTTCACTTTGTCACAGTCTTTCGCTTGTTCCAAGTGCTTCAATAAAACATCATTCTAATGCTGACAAATCCATTTCCACTAAAAGCCATCGGGAAAAATCTTTGCGAAAATTAAAGAAATCCATACAAATGGAGCCCATTTCTTTTATACTACCCATTAATCTACAGATCCAAAATAGCACGGGTGAAACGAGATTTGTACAAACTCACATTGCCATGGAAGCTTCGGCAGTGTTGGATGATAGAAAAAGGAAATCTTCAAAAAACAAGGAAAAAACGACAATTGCTGTTACCACCACCTCGCAATCACAAACACACAACGCGAACTATGGAAAAGCCCTCGGAGAAACAACACCAAAGGATTCAAGTGAGATTTTCTATTCTTGCTCTAGTTCTAGTGTAACAGAAACAGTGATTAACTCATCAGAGCAACCTTGTGAATCTTTGGTGGAAATATTGGATATTGTCAAAGATCATGTGGCCCAGAACAAAAATATTCCCAGGCAAGTTCTAGAGAAGATAATTTCCTCTAATTACAAAGAATGTTTGGGGAAACCTAAATCGATCTCTTTAATTGCAGAAGCCACAACGATGACTGAGGAAGAACCGGCTGAATTACAAAGAGATTTGAATATCACCCCTCAGACTCTGTCTTCGACCAAAGTAAAAAAGAAACTTCAAACTAAATTTCAAGAACCTGAGAGTATAGATATACCACAGAAACCAACAATTGAGCAACTTCCAAAACCCTCAATACCAAAAGAAAATAAAATACAGAGATCTGAAGCAATCGCTCCAGCAGTTGGAGAGAAACTAGCAATCCCAACATCTAATGAGAAGGCCTCAGAAATTGAGGTTTCTTCAATATCAGCAGCTAAATTAAAATTCTCTCCATCTACAAATTCTTCTAATAGGCTTCCGGATGACTTAATTACACTAAGACCAGACAGCGAATCAATAACCGAAACATTGTTTCTAAAATCCGAAGAAATGCCAACTGTTACTGCAGACCTAACCAATTTACAATCCCCCTTAACAGCTAATATGCTACAGGAATATGAACATCAAACATTCCATGATCCACAGAAAAAGGAACTTTCTTCCACAAGCAAAAACACTGAAAAACCCAAATCGCCCATCTCAATACCCAATCGCGTGTCCCAAGAAATGCAAACTGATATTTCATCATTTCAAGCCTTAGCACATTACAGACGTAATGAAATGCGAAAAGATATTTTGGAAAATCTACGAGAGCTATTGGGACCACCTTCCCTATTTCGAAATAAAAATAAATATAAACTCTTGGAAATTGAGGAAATTCTTGGTTATTTGCATACGATTTTCAATCCAAATCGTTTACCCACAATATCGAATGAGGAAAGTCGTGAAAGTGTTTTACAAAATATTCGCTTAATTCTAAATCCCAATGGAGTTAACAGAACTTTCAGTTCTACTTCAATGGATCCCCGATTGATCAAAGAACGTAGACTTCAAGATATTGGATATATTTTATATCCGAAATCTAATAGAATACCTACTAAACACTATAGCAAAGATGAAAGGGAGATGATTTTGGAAATTTTACAAAATTTTCTAACACCTCGAAATATTACCACCGACCAACAAGCGATGGAAACTCGGCGAAGTCTTGCAAATCAATTGATCTTACTCTTGAATGGTGAACCTGAAGCTGAAACATCTGCGACCAATCAACGATCTCCTATTACTTCAGATATACGCGAACGAGTATTGGACGATGTAAAATATATTCTAAATGACAAGAAGATGAGTTCACAAGAATTGAATAGACCTCATAGATCACTTCCTGAAATATCTGAATCGTCGTCGGATGAAGAACCACGTAAACCGCAAACGAAACGTCCAAATCCTCCTGTACCAAAGAAGCCTACTACTAAGAAGACGCTTCATCAACAACCATACAATGATGATGCAGCTCATGAGGTAGGACTTTTTCTTTTCACTATCTAATATAGAACAAAAAGCATATACGGTCCTAAAGGGTGATACGGTCAAAAACGCGTAAAAATCAAGGGAAAACGCGTGTAAATCGGTGAAATCGTTTATTTAAAAAATCAAATTAAATTTCTTTTTCAAGCTCAATTAGTATAAAATTCAGGAAAAATATTCAGTTAGGCTTTCGCTTTTCCAAATCCGAATTGCCAGGCCTCACGCTTGACACCTTCCATCAGGTTTTGTACAGCCACCTTGTCCACCTTCTTCGCCGCAGAAAGCCAGTTTGCCTTGAACTGCTGCTCGTCCTTAGGAGTTTTTTGGTCTTCTTTAGGTTCCGCTTGACAATAGCCCAGTATTTCTCAATTGGGCGGAGCTCTGGCGTGTTGGGAGGGTTCTTGTCCTTGAGAACCACCTGCACGTTGTTGGCGGCGTACCACTCCATGGCCTTGCTACCGTAATGGCAAGATGCCAAATCCTGCCAAAACAGTACGGAACATCCGTGTTTCTTCAGGAAAGGCAGCAGACGTTTATTCAAACACTCTTTCACGTACATTTCTTGGCTGACAGCAGGGCTGTGGAGCCGGAGTCGGAGTCGGAGTCTTGGAGTCGGAGTCTGAAGATTTTGCTTGAGTCGGAGTCGTAAAAATTTTGCTCGACTCCGACTCCGACTAATCCAAATTTTTTAAAACAATTCACATTTTTGTAAGTAAGCAAGTTTTTACGCAAATTAGTTTCCATTGCGTTATTCATTCGATCAATGTACAGCATGATTGTAAATGAAAATCAACTTCCAATTACGGCTATCTTTTGATGTTTCCTAGAATGTTAGACTAGCAGATGGGCTGGATCGATCCATTTTAATACCCGAAATTATTATTTTTTTTTTTTAATTTTATTTTAAGGCCATATACATATGTGGAATATTGACAGAAAATTTTTTCAAAGTTGCTTTTTATAGAAAATTTTGTCAAAATGTTATTTCTATAAAAATTTTTGTCAAAATTTTATTTCTATAGCAAATTTTGTCAAAATTTTATTTCTATAAAAAATTTATTCAAAATTTTTTTACTATAGAAATATTTTTTCTATAGAAAATTTAGTCAAAATTTTATTTCTATAGAAAATTGAGTCAAAATTTTGTTTCTATAGAATATTTTGCAAAATTTTATTTCTATAGAAAATTTTGCAAAAGTTTGTGTGTTACACAATTTTTTTTTAAATTTTATTTCTACTGATATTTTATTTCTATAAAAGTTTAAGTCAAAATTTTATTTCTATAGAAAATTTTGCAAAAATTTTATAGTAATAGATTGTTTATTAGAAAATTTGGTCTAAATTTTATTTCTATAGAAAATTTTGCCAAAATTTTATAGTAATAAAAAATTTTGTAAAAATTTTTAATTTCTATAGAAAATTTAGTCGAAATTTTGTTTCTGTAGAATATTTTGCAGAATTTTATTTACTACACAAAAATTTTTCTAAAATTGTATTTTTATTGATAATTTTTCAAAATTTTATTTCTATAAAAAAAAATTGTCAAATTTTATTTCTATAGCAAATTTTCTCAAATTTTTTTTCTTACTGATGATCACTGCTATAAAAAATGTATTCGAAATTTTATTACTATAGAAATATATTTTTCTATATAAAATTTAGTCAAAATTTTATTTCTATAGAAAATTTAGTCAAAATTTTGTTTCTATAGATTATGTTATTTTGCAAAATTTTATTTCTATAGAAAATTTTGCAAAATTTAATTTGCTACACATTTTTTTTTAATTGTATTTCTATTGGTAACTTTTTCAAACTTTTATTTCTATAAAAATTTTTGCCAAATTTTATTTCTATAAAAATTTTATTCAAAATTTTATTTCTTATATTTGGTCAAAATTTGATTTCTATAAAAAATTTTGCCAAAATTTTGTTTCTATAGAAAATTTAGTCAAAATTTTGTTTCTGTAGAAAATTTTGCAAAATTTTATTTACTAGACAAAAATTTTTCCAAAATTGTATGCTCACTGATGCTCACTGCTAAGTCGAAAACTTGTAGAAATGACTCAAATTTTCAAATTTTTCAATGAATGAATCATAAATGCATTTTTGCGAAATTGTCTAAACAATTATAAATATTGCCCGAAATTTTGTAGAAGTCTGATTTGAGATTTTATCAAAATGTAGATCTAAATACAAAGTTGTGCAGAGTATATTATAATCGGCCCGCCCGACTTTAGACATTCCTTGCGTTTTTATTTTTTGTTAAAATTGTGTTACGTCCCATAACGTTAGATTTAAATTTAAAGTACATAGATTTTGTAGAAGTATATACAATTTTGTCTAAATCGATTCAGATTCAAATTCATGCATATGGGAATATAAACCTTTATATAGCTCGCAACAAATTTAAAGAATTTGAGATAGTATCAATAATTTTGGTCCACAAATACATATACTGTTGGTATCTTCTCATATTATGATGGGTATTTATAGCATTATTTTATTTACTAAACATTGCCCTAAATTTAAATATAGAGTTTAATTGGCATCTAATGTGAAATTAAGACCTTTTTTTTGCACACATAAATAAATACGATACTTTATATCGATCCACTTACGGTACCCCCACTATAGAACTACAACTTATACCACTATACCACTAAAAATGAGATTTAGTTATATTACCCGGAGTCGACTCCGGAGGCGGAGTCTGAGTCGAGCTGATGAAAAATGCTGGAGCCGGAGTCGGAGTCGAGCAAAATTGGCTCGACTCCACAGCCCTGGTTGACAGTCCCGGAAGCTATGAAAATGCTGCTTTTCAACCCACAGGTACAGATGGCTTGCCAAACCAGATATTTCGTTGCGAAATTTGACAGTTTTATGTGCTTAAAAATATCTGCTACCTTTCCCTTTCCTTTTGCCGTATAAAACTCCTGTCCCGGAAGCTGCTTGTAGTCGGCTTTGACGTATGTTTCGTCGTCCATTACCACACTGTCAAACTTCGTCAGCATCGTCGTGTACAGCCTCCGGGATCGCGCTTTGGCCGTCGTATTTTGTTTATCATCGCGATTTGGAGTCACTACCTTCTTGTAAGTCGATAGTCCGGCTCGTTTTTTGGCTCGATGCACGGTTGTAGACGATACACCCAGCTTATTTGCGGCATCTCGGAGAGAGAGGTTAGGGTTTCGCTTGAAACTACCGGCAACTCTCTTTGTCGTCTCAGCGGCTTCCGGTTTTCGATTTCCCCCCGATCCAGACTTCCTGGCTGTCGACAAACGTTCCCCAAACACTTTAATCAATTTGGAACTTTGGCAACTTTTTGCGATTTTGCCAGCTTTGCGTGCGAGTAGCTCGGATTTTCGCGATGCGCGAGCAAAATTTTGATACGCTGCTCTTCTTGCTTGGGCGGCATTTTGACAACTGAAGAGGGGTGTTCAGGTTTTTTAAATGCAAAATTGAAAGAAATACGTCAAGTTTATATTGACCAAATTTTGACCGTATCACCCTTTACGTTCGGCTGAGCCGAATCTTTAATACCCACCACCGGTGGTGATCCGTCAAAAATCACAACCTATTTAACATACATTTGCGACGAACTTTACAAAAACGTTGGAAACCTATCCAAAATATTTATATAGTGGCATACAGTAGTTCTCAGCTTATTTCTACAGACTATTTTACTTTATTTTAGTTCATGAAAGGTAGTTGATTTTAGTTTTATTTTTGCTAAATGTGCGAACATTTTTATACTCTACGTCACACTGTGAAACAGGATATTGCAGGTTGAGCATATGTTTGCAACACCCAGAAGGAGTCAAGATAGACACATGGTGTCTTTGGCAATAATGCTTAGAGTCGGCACTTAAGTCGATATAACCATGTCCACCCGTCCGTCTATCAAATCAATCAACTTCAAATATGGCACAAGTATGCATTTTGGATCAAAATATAACTCTATTGATTTTGAAAGAAATCGGTTCAGATTTAGATATAGCTCCAATATATATCTTTGGCTCAATTTACACAAAGTGTTACTTCGATTTTCGGGAAATTTTGCGCAAGGAATAGAATTCAAAATGAAGGATTTGAGATGGTATCGAAAATGTTCATCTACAAAATGGAGCAGGGATTTTCTTTACTTGTTTTTTATTTTCTTCTTTTTACTTATAGTAAATTTTACTAAACTCCAAATAGTTCACACAAGGTAGTTGATATGTAATGCATACAAGCCTTCATATAGTCATCGCACGTCGCATGAATGTGACATTGAGGTATTTTAAGTCATTCCTCGCGAAGCGCCGTCTAGAGATGATCGACACTTAGATATGTTTTAGTGTCAACCTTCTTTCCGATATCCATTTTCCAAAAATTCTAATTTTTATTTTGCGTGCTTCAAAAGTCGACCGTTTCAGAATTCGGAAAATTTTCGATTATTGAATCGATAGTTTCAGAATTCGGAAAATTTTCAATTATTGAAAATGATAAAAAAAAAACTCCTCGTGGTGAATAGGAGCCATCGTGGTGCAATGGCCAGTAGGCCCGCCTTGCATACACAGGGTCGCGGGTTCAAACCCAGTTTCGATCAAACCCTAAAAATTCTTTAGCGTCTGATAAATGACGTTTCTTGGCAACCCGTCATTTCAAGCCGTGTCACAGGACGGTCCTCGTGGCGGTTGACCTATCGGAGGCATTCGATACGTTCAACCATGCCACACTATTCGAGGACATCGATAATACGTCCCTACTGATAGGAACCAAGCGTTGGGTTCTGAATTATCTGTGCGGACGCCAGTCGTACGTGGAATTAAACAGGGAGTTCCTCAGGGTGGGGTGATATCTCCGGCACTGTTTAATCTCTACCTGTCCCCGATTCCACCCCCTCCTGACGGCGTCGAGATTGTATCATATGCGGACGATTGTACAATCATGCCATCCGAGCCCATTGTTGATGACATATTCGAACGATTGAACATCTACCTCGCTGATCTTACAAGTTATTTCACTACAAGAAATTTGAGGATATCTCCCACCAAATCCTCAGCCACACTATTCACTACATGGACGGCGGAAGTAGTTGGAAGGCAGTTGAATGTCAGAGTCGACGGCGAAATAATTCCGACCACAAATTACCCTAGGTTAGGTTAGGTTAAAGTGGCAGCCCGATTAAGATTCAGGCTCACTTAGACTATTCAGTCCATTGTGATACCACATTAACTAAAAGTACCTAATACATATGAGCACTTCTAGTTTTAACCGTTCAACCTTCTAGATTATTTTCTTCTGTTGAACCATCCAGATTGTTCCAAAAACATTAGCAGACTGCTTAAGTTATCGTTTTCCAGGTCCGCCAGTAATCTGAAGCTATATGCACCTAAAATTTGCTTACGCCTTACACAAAATGCAGGACACTTACACAAGAGGTGTTTTATTGATTCCTTTTCCTCCGCATCATGACAGCTCATACAATAGTCATTATACTTCGCACCAAAAGTTTTTGCAAAATCGCCTATCAGGCTGCGACCCGTTATAGCAGATATCAGGAGTGATATCTGGCGTCTCGAGAACACTAGCATATCTAGTGTGCGGTTTAATTTTAAATGGGACCATATTTGCTTGGTGTCGTTACAACCCTTACAATTCTCCCATCGAACATTTGCCATCATGACAGCCTTCTCACGCAGTAAGAGCTTGCAGGTAGCCAGAGGCATACCAACAGATTCTAGTTCCCCTGGAAAATGTACGGTAGTTCCTAGCCTGTCTAGCTCATCTGCTTTGCAGTTCCCCGGTATGTTCCTATGGCCAGGCACCCATATTAGGTGAATATTGTGCTGCTCAGCCATCTCATTGAGAGATTTGCAGAAGTCGATGGCCGTTTTAGAGTTGAGGAACACAGAGTCCAAGGATTTTATTGCAGGTTGACTGTCTGAGTATATATTAATGCCAATATTGCTTGGAGCATTACTTCTCAGCCAATTCACCACTTCTCTTATTGCTAATATTTCAGTCTGAAAAACACTACAGTGATCAGGTAATCTTTTCGCTATTCGAAGTTCCAGATCTTTAGAATATACTCCGAAACCCACTTGGCCATCCAATTTGGAGCCATCAGTGTAGAAATCTATATATCTTTTATTCCCCGGGGTCCGTGTATACCACGCCTCACTGTTGGGAATTAGAGTCTCAAACTTTTTGTCGAAAAGTGGACTCGCCAAAGTCTTGCTGAATGCACATGAGATACACAAGCACGCCATACGCTGAACTTTGTCTAAACTTGTCGGCTGGTGAAGTGCCGGCCACCAGACTACAACACCATATAACATTATAGGTCTAACCACTGCCGTGTATAGCCAATGTACATTTTTTGGTTTTAGTCCCCACTTTTTCCCTATTGCCTTTTTGCACGAGTATAAAGCTACCGTTGCTTTCCTCGCCCTTTCTTAAATATTAAGCTTAAAGTTCAGCTTCCTGTCCAAAATAACGCCAAGGTATTTTGCACACTCCCTAAAGGGAATTGCAATACCCCTAAGGAAATGGGCCTAACCGTGGGAGTTTTGCGATCTTTGCAGTACATGACTAGTTCTGTCTTTGCAGGATTTACCCCAAGACCATTATCTTTCGCCCATTTCTCAGTCATCCGGAGGGCTCTCTGTATAATATTTCTAACTGTTGATGGGAATTTTCCCCTGACTGCTAGCGCCACATCATCTGCGTATGCTACCACTTGTATCCTTTCTTTTTCTAGGGAAACCAGAAGGTTGTTTATAGCAACATTCCAAAGAAGAGGTGATAGAACTCCCCTTTGAGGAGTGCCTCTGTTCACATACCTTTGTATGTTTGCTTGTCCTAGTGTGGCTGAAATGCGTCTCTTCCTTAGAAGTTCGTCTAACAGCCTAAGTATACCTGGATCAACATTCAGAGTTGTCAGTCCATTTAATATCGAGCTCGGATGGACGTTATTGAACGCCCCTTCGATGTCTAGAAACGCCACGATTGTGTATTCTTTGACAGATAGTGAGCTTTCAATAAAGCTGACTAGTTCATGTAATGCGGTCTCAGTAGACCTGCCCTTCGAATATGCATGTTGTCGTTTCGAGAGCAAACTTGAATCGACGCTAGTTGTAAGATAAATATCTATCATCCTCTCCAGAGTCTTAAGTAGGAATGATGATAAGCTGATTGGTCGGAAATCCTTCCCATTCGAGTGAGAGGCTTTTCCCGCTTTAGGTATGAAAACGACTTTTGATTCCCTCCACTTTCGTGGAATATATGCTAAGTTGATACATCCTATATATATCGCCGACAACCAGGGGATAATTCTGTCAGCCACCGCTTGTAACTCCGCCGGGGTAATTCCATCAGGTCCGGGGGATTTGAATGATCCAAAGCTATTTAACGCCCATTTTATTCTAGATTCTGATACAATTTCCTCGATAGGAAACGACCGCTGAGCCACTGTGGCACCGCCAGTGCATGGTTCAATCGTCTGATTTCCGGGAAAATGTGTCCAATAGTACCTCCAGCGTCTCCTCACTGGACGTTGTCCAATTGCCCTCCGAATTACCCTAAGATTCTGGGGGTCACATTCGACAGCCTCTTTAAGTCGTCCGCCCATGCCATTGCAATTTATGGTAAGCTCCGCGGTAGAAACAAGGTCCTCAAGTCGCGGAGACCAAGATCATCCCAGTGCGTCAACACAATTACATTTTGACAAAGCAATACCTCTTGTGTTGCTATCGAAGCAGTAATCCAAATCACCATCTTGTGGATAGACAAACTCCACTTAGAAATGTATGGGTTGATCTTCACCTTCTGGAGCGCGAGATCCAGCGTTATAAAAGAGAGCCTCTAGATCAGGCAGCATACCAGGCAGGTTTGAACAGGATTCATGAGGATACTGTAGCTGAAGCGGTGAGAAGCTACAAGGTTAATCCTGTTCTCGGAGTCCAACCACCGCCCATAGCAACGGAGGAGAGAGATCTCCCACGGCAGACCAGGGTAGTTTTGGCCTAACTAATATCAGGCAAGTGCAGCCACCTCACTTCCTATCGATCTGTAATCAAGGGCCACATGACACTCGTCACCTTTTCGCTTGCCCAGCTAAGCCTACCCGTCTCACCACAAGATCACTCTGGACACATCCCATGCTTGTCGCAGAGTTCCTTGACCTGACTACTAGTTGAACTACAAAAGCATTGAACAAAATGGATGAAACTACATTAAAAACTGTTACGACAACAACAACGGTAAATTGTCTAAAATATCGGGCTACCTTATACCTAACCTAACCCTGATTGTGAAGATTACTAAAAGTCGTATTTGGCACTACTATCCCCAGATCAAGAATAGATCACATTTACATGGAATGGAAATATTTATAGAACGTCCATCCTATGGTGAGTTATAATAAACTACACGGACGAAAAAGACTGTTTTCCATATGTTTGGTGAAAAAATTATATATTTGGAAATAATAATATTTTTAAACGGTACATACAATATTTTCTTTTGGCCAATCCTGAAAATATATGTGCTTGAAGCAGAATGTGTTTGGGAATATATGTTACAGAAGCATTTTTTTAGGTTATGCGCACCCCCTAGTTTTATTGCGCAGACTAATTTATATTAACTCTACAAATACATATCTTGCATTTGGATATATTTACATTTTTACTTAATCTCCTGTTCATTAATATTTCATCACAACCATTCATTTTTTCTAGTAGGTGGATAATCCTGAACAAATTCCATTATCGAATGTTCGTAAACCAGTCGTAAGATTTGTTTCTCAAGACGTTGATGGCATCGGTTCAGAGTCAACCTCATCGGATACATTTTTCATTGGTCTTGAAAACAATTCACCAGAAGAGAATACAAAATCAACACTTTTTCAAAGCAAATCAAGATTCCAAGCTGGAGAAGATCGACATAGCTCTAATAACATAGACGTTGTATCGGAAACAATCCAGAGTCAAAGTGAAACAAAGTCAATTTCTAGTGAGGATAGACAAAATGTTATTCCAAACTATTGCTCGGCCATTGGCTTCAAATTCAAATATAATGAAAGAAAATTGAATCACCAGTTCAGTCCTGTAATTTCGACATCTTTTATTAACACTATTCCAGATACATCTAGTTTAAGTGAGGTCACAAACTTGTCAGCCAATGTTATACAAATACAACACCAAAATTATCAATATCCAAATATATATTTCCAATTGTCTGACAGTAATCAAAAACACCAAACAAGTTCTCTTAAAAAGGATTTTGGTCGCCTTGAAATATCACAAAAATCGTATATTCACCCATATAAATTTGAAAATAATGTTCCATTTACTAAAGCAGAAAATGAGACAAATTTATTTTCTGGGAAAATAAACAAAAATGGTCAGAACGCAGGAAATTCCCGTAGAAAGAGCCTAAGATTGTGAAACCCGTATTATAGTATTTTTATCAGTCAAGTATATGTATGCTGAAATATATTTGTTGTATGAAATCATAATTAAATAAGTATGTCTTTTAAAAGTGGCCCTTTCAACGTCTCGGAGATTTATCGGAAACGAGTTAGAACAATATTGTATATGCCGTCACGAAATTAATTTATACAATTACGTAAACGATATTTCCATTCACCGATGTCAATTAAAAATTAATTTAGCCAATTAAAATTTGTATTGCTTCATTTTTTCTTTGATGTACATAATTATATTAGTTAGATTTTGAAGAAATTGTAATAAAAGACCCGTCAAAAAAATATATATATTTATATATTTACGAAAAAAATTTAAAATTTTAATACTTAAGGTGGAATTACAGACCATCCGGTCATGCGTCTTTACGCTATATGATATTGTCAAAAAATTTTTTAATGTGGGAAATACTATCGTTCGAGTTACACGATAAAAGTAACGTATGCATATGACGCATGAAGTTGACGAATTTTTAACTTTTCAATGCATTGGATGCGTTGACAACACGTCAACATCAAAAAATAACTTAAAATATGGACGAGGAATTATAAAGGCTAACTCCCTAACATAAAGTCCTATACTTGAAAAGGTTAAAGTATACAAACGATGTACCCAATGACATTTTTGGCAACTGTAGAAAATTTCAAACGGACAGTTGCTCCTCCAAGACATTCAGATGTCAAATCTTACGAGGTCTCCTATGGTTCTGTAGATAATTATAAACCGATATAAACAAATTTTTGCATGATTATTACAAAGCAAATAATTTTTTGCTTTGTTTATCAGTGATATTCACTAAATACTGTGTTAAGTTCTCAAATGTGTTTTTGTATACAGATGACTTGAAGGAATATGATCACACCAAACATGTTTCAAGAGCAAAATGTTATTTTTGGACAATGAACATGAAGCATTTTTGTCGCCAAAAATGTTCTTTTCTCGGCAAACATATACATGGTGGCCGAAATCGGATACATAATTTTATGACAAACATGTTACATGTTCCCCGTCCAAAAATAACATTTTGCTCTTGAAACGTATTTGTGGTGATCATAAATATTCCTTCTCTGCGTGTAAATACATTATCTGATATTCGTCGCCTTCAAGAAGACTTATTACACTAGTTTCCAAAAAAAAATGGATGTACACTTGATGAGAGGCAACTTTTCTGATGTATTTTGATCAGCTGAATTCGAAAATTAATTTAAAATTTTTTTATACCCTCCACCATAGGATGGGGTATATTAACTTTGTCATTCCGTTTGTAACACATCGAAATATTGCTCTAAGACCCCATAAAGTATATATATTCTGGGTCGTGGTGAAATTCTGAGTCGATCTGAGCCTGTCCGTCCGTCCGTCTGTCTGTTGAAATCACGCTAACTTCCGAACGAAACAAGCTATCGACTTGAAACTTGGCACAAGTAGTTGTTATTGATGTACTCGGTTGGTATTGTAAATGGGCCATATCGGTTCACTTTTACGTATAGCTCTCATATAAACCGACCCCCAGATTTGGCTTGCGGATCATCTAAGGGAAGCAAATTTCATCCGATCCGGCTGAAATTTGGTACATGGTGTTAGTATATGGTTTCTAATGGCCATGCAAAAATTGGTCCACATCGGTCCATAATTATATACAGCCCCCATATAAACCGATTACCAGATTTGACCTCCAGATTTGAAATTTGGTACGTGGTGTTAATATATGGCCTCAAACACCCATGCAAAAATTGGTCGAAATCGGTCCATAATTATATATAGCCCCCATATAAACCGATCGCCAGATTTGACCTCCGGAGCCCCTTGGAAGAGCTAAATGCATCCGATTCGATTGAATTTTGGTACGTGATGTTAGTATATGGTATCCAACAACCATGCAGGAAATGGTTCATATCAGTCCATAATTATATATAGCCCCCAAATAAACAGATCCCAAGATTTGACCTTAGGTTCCTTTTGGAGAAGCAAAATTCATCCGATGTGGCTGAAATTTGGTACGTGGTAACAACCATGCCAAAAGTGGTCCATATCAGTCCATAATCATATATAGGCCCCATACAAACCGATCTCGAGATTTGGTTTTGGAGCCTCTTGGAGGAGCATATTTCATCCGAGTCAGTTGAAATTTGGTACATTGTGCTAGTATATGGCCGTTAACAACTAACTAGGTCCATATCGGTCTATAGTTATATATATAGCCCTCAGATAAATCGATCCCCAATCACACATATCGATTCCATATCGATTCGTAATTATTTGTAGACTTACCTATACTCGTACATACCTTTTTTGTCTAATATATACCACGTATGGACTAACTCACAATTTAGAAAACGATGTTAAGAAGTTTTAAGATATCACAACCCAAGTAATTCGATTGTGGATGACAGTCTTTCGTAGAAGATTCTACCCAATCCATGGTGGAGGGTACATAAGATTCGACCTGGCCGAATTTACGGCCGTATATACTTGTTTTTTATGGAACAGTTTTTGAGATATCCCGTTATTTTTAGATTTTCGCTCTTTTTTCACTAAACAAATTATATCTCGAGTTAAAAATGTCCGATTATATTGTTGTTGGTAAATGAAAGGTATTAATATGACGAATAATCGTCAATAATTGGATCTGTGATAAGTTAAGTGATTCAAGAAATATCGATGCGAAAAGGGCAATTTTCAAAAAAAAAAATTATTTTACAATTTTTCCGCCAGAAAAGTATAAAAAAGAGATGATATCCCAAGTCACAAGATATAAATCCAGAACTGATAGCCATCTAAATACATTAGAATCAAACCTTATGTCAAATTCCGAAACCTTCACAGGATTGAAGAGAAAAGCTCCACAAGATTTGTTAATATAAGTTCAAAATTAAAAACGAATTTAATAGGCATACTAATACGAAATAACCACAAATTATAATATGATAAAATATAAAAAGAAAATTATTTAATATATGGGTTGACCACTAGGTCAATGCCATTTGAAATTGTATCTTTTTTGTCTTGAATAATTTAAACATCACATATAGATAAATAGCATTAATAAAATGAAATTATAAAAAAACAAGTATATACGGCCGTAAGTTCGGCCAGGCCGAATCTTATGTACCCTCCACCATGAATACCGGTGGCAAGGTATCCAGCATTGAAATATGGGGGTCGCTTATATGGGGCTATATGCAATTATGAACTTGATATGGACCAATTTTTGTGTGACTGGGGATCGATTTATCTGAGGGCCATATTAACTATAGACCGATATGGACCCAGTTTGGCATGGTTGTTAACGACCATATACTAGCACAATGTACCAAATTTCAACTCACTCGGATGAAATTTGCTCCTCCAAAAGGCTCCAAAACCAAATCTCGGGATCGGTTTATATGGGGCTATGTATGATTATGGACTGATATGGACCACTTTTGGCATGGTTGTTAAATATCATAATGTGCGTGAAGATAAATTGTAAATTTAACTAGTCGAGACACATACCAGGTAGTTTTTGCCTGCGCACCTAATGGGTTAATTACAATTTGAGGAGATAAAATATTTAATGAAATTCAGCACTTTCCAACATATTTGCGCAAAATATTTTGGTATTAAACGAAAGATCTTGAGAAGTACTATAAATGCAAGTGGTTGTCATGTTCGAAAGCGTCCCATAAATGTTAGTTTTGCAGCTATATTTTAAAAGTCAGTTTGTCCAACTTGAAATAAAGTTAAACTACGCCCACTGTGCAATACCTGCTCTAGATTTTTTGGTATCAAATGAAAGCTCTTGATGAGTACTATAAATCTAAGTGGTTGTTATATTCGAAAGCATCACAGAAATATCGATTTTTATCAAAAAGAAACTTAGTTTGCACGAAGTTACAATATAGGACACCCGTGCCCACTGTGCAAAACCTGCTCTAGATTTTTTGTTTTCTAAAACATCCCAGAAATGTAGGTTTTTGTTAATTTTTTTTAAATTTAATCGCCACAATTTGAAATAAAACTGAAATGCGCCCACTGTGCAATACCTGCTCTAGATTTTTTGGTATCAAATGAAAGCTTTTGATGAGTACTATAAATCCAAGTGGTTGTTATATTCGAAAGCATCATAAAAATATCGATTTTTATAAAAAAGAAAATTACTTTTTTAGAATTTCAAAAAAAGTGCACATTGGCCCACTGTGCAACACCTGCTCTACAGTGTTTGGTATCAAATGAAAACTCTTGATGAGTACTATAAATGCAAGTGGTTTTTATTTTCGAAAGTTTCCCAAAAAAAATTGTTTTAAGCAAAAGTAAAATTAATTTGCGAAATTTTAGAAAATATCGCACCAGCGCCCACTGTGCAAAACCTGAGAACCACTGCGTTTATAGTACTCGTCAAGAGCTTTCATTTGATACCAAAAAATCTAGAGCAGGTTTTGCACAGTGGGCGCTGGTGCGATATTTTCTAAAATTTCGCAAATTAATTTTACTTTTGCTTAAAACAATTTTTTTTGGGAAACTTTCGAAAATAAAAACCACTTGCATTTATAGTACTCATCAAGAGTTTTCATTTGATACCAAACACTGTAGAGCAGGTGTTGCACAGTGGGCCAATGTGCACTTTTTTTGAAATTCTAGAAAAGTAATTTTCTTTTTTATAAAAATCGATATTTTTATGATGCTTTCGAATATAACAACTACTTGCATTTGTAGTACTCGTCAAGAGCTTTCATTTGATACCAAAAAATCTAGAGCAGGTTTTGCACAGTGGGCACGGGTGTCCTATATTGTAACTTCGTGCAAACTAAGTTTCTTTTTGATAAAAATCGATATTTCTGTGATGCTTTCGAATATAGCAACCACTTGGATTTATAGTACTCATCAAGAGCTTTCCTTTGATACCAAAAAATCTAGAGCAGGTATTGCACAGTGGGCCCGCGTGCACTATATTTTAAATTCTGACATATTAATTATATTTTTGATAAAAATTGATATTTCTATGATGCTTTCGAACGTGAGAACCACTTGCGTTTATAGTACTCGTCAAGAGCTTTCATTTGATACCAAAAAATCTAGAGCAGGTATTGCACAGTGGGCGTAGTTTAACTTTATTTCAAGTTGGACAAACTGACTTTTAAAATATAGCTGCAAAACTAACATTTATGGGACGCTTTCGAACATGACAACCACTTGCATTTATAGTACTTCTCAAGATCTTTCGTTTAATACCAAAATATTTTGCGCAAATATGTTGGAAAGTGCTGAATTTCATTAAATATTTTATCTCCTCAAATTGTAATTAACCCATTAGGTGCGCAGGCAAAAACTACCTGGTTTGTGTCTCGACTAGTTAAATTTACAATTTATCTTCACGCACATAATATCATATACTACCCCCACGTACCAAATTTCAAGCAGATCGGATGAATTTTGCTTCTCCAAAAGGCATCAGAGGTCAAATCTGGGGATCGGTTTATATGGGAGCTATATATAATTATGGACCGATAGGAACCAATTCATGCATGGTTGTTGGATACCATATACTAACATCACATACCAAATTTCAACCGAATGGGAAGAATTTTTCTCTTCCAAGGGGCTCTGGAGGTCAAATCTGGGGATCGATTCATATGGGGCCTATATATAATTATGGACCGATATCGACCAATTTTTGCATGGGAGTTTGAGGCCATATATTAACATCACGTACCAAATTTCAACTGAATCAGATGAATTTTGTTCTTCCAAGAGGCTCCGGAGGTCAAATCTGGTGATCGGTTTATATGGGGGCTATATATAATTATTGACCGATGTGGACCAATTTTTGCATGGTTGTCAGAGACCATATATTAACACCATGTACCAAATTTCAGCCGGATCGGATGAAATTTGCTTCTTTTAGAGGCCTCGCAAGCCAAATCGGTGAATCGGTTTATATGGGGGCTATATATATATATATAATTATGGACCGATGTGGACCAATTTTTGCATGGTTGTTAGAGACCATATACTAACACCATGTACCAAATTTCAGCCGGATCGGATGAAATTTGTTTCTCTTTAGAAGCCTCGCAAGCCAAATCTGGGGATCGGTTTATATGGGGGCTATATATAATTATGGACCGATGTGGACCAATTTTTGCATGGTTGTTAGAGACCATATACTAACACCATGCATCAAATTTCAGCCGGATCGGATGAAATTTGCTTCTCTTAGAGGCCTCGCAAGCCAAATTTGGGAGTCCGTTTATATGGGGGCTATACGTAAAAGTGGACCGATATGGCCCATTTACAATACCATCCGACCTACATCAATAACAACTACTTATGCCAAGTTTCAAGTCGATAGCTTGTTTCGTTCGGAAGTTAGCGTGATTTCAACAGACGGACTGACGGACGGACGGACATGCTCAGATCGACTCAGAATTTCACCACGACCCAGAATATATGTACTTTATGGGATCTTAGAGCAATATTTCGATGTGTTACAAACGGAATGACAAAGTTAATATACCCCCATCCTATGGTGGAGGGTATAAAAAATTAATATTGATAAATGCTGCCCAATTTCATATTTTAAAAGTAAATATCCTGTTTATTTTGATTACAACTTATGTGGCCATAGGTTAGAGCGAGTTGATGTTAAAAATTTGGGAGTAATATTTGACTCAAAGTTTACTTTTGTTAGTCATATTAACGTCATAATTCCGAAAGCGTATTCGTTATTAGCATTTATAAAGAGAAAGTGCTGATCCATATTCTATTAAACTAATTTATTCTTCAATAATTAGATCGAAACTTAAATAGAAAGAATTCAAAAGATATTTTAAATTTTGCCTTGCGTACAATTGTCTTTTCTAGTCCAGCTCGATCATATATTGAGATATATCGTCTGATTCACTTGAAAACTCTTAAAAATAAGAGAGCTTATCTTTCTCAGATATTTCTTTCCAAAATTATTTGTGGGTGGGATGATTGTCCTCTTCTATTTAAACTGATCTCTTTTAATGTGCCTGGTAGAATATCGCGTAACAATATTGTTTTTTCTACTCACGTACGTAGAACTAATTATTCAGCTAATGAGCTATTTTATCGTGTGTTAAATGAATTCAATAATATATCCAAAAATTATTTTAACATTTGTCTAACTTTAGTTAAGTTCAGAGATATTTTGGATTTTATATATTTCTAGTTTTAAGCATTTCTTGTTTGTTTGTAAGGAAATTTATATCCATAGACATGAATAAATAAATAAAAAACAAAATACTGACATCACGTACCAAATTTCAATCGGATCAGATAAAATGCGCTGTTCCTCCAGACTCCAGAAGCGAAATCTTCGTGTCGGTTTATATGGGAAATAGTTTCTATACCATCTGATTTACATCAATAATAACAAATTGTGTCACGCTTAAAGTTTGGTGCGTTAGCTTGATGTCGACAGACATATGAACGAATATCACAAGATCCAATCAGAATTTAACCACGACCAAGAATTTTATGGGGTCTGTGTGCAATATTTCGATGCGTTAGGTAAAAACAATGCTAGTTTATAAATTTTAGCAAAACCGTGGATATCATACCCATCTTTCATACAAAGGGTTCAATTCCAGCTTCGACAGACCACCAAAAATTTTCAGCGGTGGTCTATATCCTCTCAGTAGGAGGTCCTCTCCCAAAGGAGGTCCCTTGCCATTGAGCTTAACATGGAATCGGGCAGCACTCAGTGATAAGAGAGAAGTTCACCACTGTGGTATCACAATGGACTGAATAGTCTAAGTGAGCCTGATATTTTGGGGGTGCCACCTAACCTAGCATATCTCATCTCAGTAATAATGGTGACATTTCTGGTTGGTTCAAAGCTTTGGTTGGAACTCAGCTATAGACAAGTATATGCGGCTGTAAGTTCGGCAAGACCGAATCTTATGTACTCTACACCATGAATTGCGTAGGAAGATCTACTAAAGACATTCATCCACAACCGACTTAAATACTTGGGTTCTCATTGTCTCCTAAATTTTAATTTAGTCCACATGGAGTCAATGTTAAATAAAAAAGGCAATTCAGTTCATGATCATTTTATGTACATGAGTTCAAAAATAATTATGAACAGATTTGTGCAAATTTTCGGCTCCAGGATGCTTCAAAAATCAAATTTTATATGGGGCCTATATATAATTTTTGCATGGTGCTAAGAGGCCATCTTTTGACATCACGTACAAAATTTCAACCGGATTAGATGAAATCTGATCCTCGATAAAGCTTTCCAACCAAAATCTGGGTATCGGTTTAAATGGTGGCTATATATAATTATGTACCCATATAGATCAATTTTTGCAGTTTTTAGATGTCATATACTAACACCATGTTCCAAATTTCAACTGGATCGAATCAAATTTGCTGCTCCAGCAGAATTCACAATCCAAACTTGAGGCTCGGTTTTTATGGGGACCAATATTGTCCATTTGGAATACCATCCGGCCTAACTATCTGAAGAACCCGAATAATAAAAAACAAATGGACACTTTTTCGAATTAGTCTTCATTTTTTGTAAGCTTATCGGATCGTTTATAATCTTTGTTTACAATTTTCTCCCTTTTTTAGTTTAATATCGCTGAAATTTGCACCCTTCCATTAAAATAGTATGTCTTTCAAAAGGGACAAATTTTCCTTATTCCCATTACCTTAAGGGAAACTCAAAACTTTTTTGAGTGTAATTGGACAGATGGAGAGATTTTTATTTTTTCAAAACAGAATTATGACACTACAATGGTGCTCTTTAGTAAAAAACCCATTAAGGAACACTTTTGGTACTGAAATTTCATAATTGAAAAAAGTGTTTAAGTTTTTGTATAAGTTAAGTGTGTGGGTCAACATTATGAGCAAGTTAATTACAAACGTGCGATCTCTCTGTGTCACTTACCATGTTCAATATCAAAAATCCGATTAATCTTAGGGGGTACTTAAACTATAATGTACTTTGAGGTGAAGGAAAGATGAAATCTTCGTTTTTTTATCATCTATTAAAGAAGCATAATAATCTCCCTTACATGGGGTTTCAAGAGGAAACTGACATTAATTCAATGGTTTATGAATTTCTTAGCTTAATATTGTCATTCTCATTCTTACCCATCCCATTCATAATCCAAAAGTTAACTTATGAAACCTTTTTTTTTTTTTGTACGCAAAAGCTCAGAGGATATATTACAAATCCTTATGTATACGCTAGTGCATTCAAGTCCTATTTGTGAGGCTAACCACTTTGGTAGATATATGGCAGGACAGTCTTGCATTCATGACAGGGCAAGTTGGTTGGCTGGTTGACTGGCAAAGCAGTATTCTTTGGAAGCGCGCAATAAAAGTACTTAACAACTTTTTAACACCTACAAACACTTTAATGGCAAAACTTTAAAAGCATTTTAAGATGAAACATTTCCATGGGTGATTATTTCAAAAGCACTTAGGCGACACCATAACGTGCCATTTTCTATTAAACACTCGCCAAGCTCTAGCTACTGAAACTCAATTTGCACAGCCAAGGACAACAAAGAAAACCACCAGCAATGGCCCCATTTATGCGGATAGACTTCAAAAGTAATAGCAAATGGTCGTACTATACCTGAAGCCGCCTCTATATAATGGGCTATGACTTGGTCATTGGACTTAGAGAGGCAATAAAATTGAATACGGTTTGGGTATAGTCAAGGAGAAATTAATTTAAAGTAAATACTTGCAATTAAATGTGTGTCTTACTGGTGGATAATTTAAATTTAATGTTTAATCCATTTATGGAAGTTTTTTAAAGGTACATTTGCACCAACTGTCTAACTCATTACTAACCCCAGGCCCCATCGCCTGAAGTATATTCTCAAAAAAAGCTTTACTTGGATCCAATGGACAGGCCAATATAATAATAATAATAATATCAGGCTAATATAAAAGGTGTGTTTTTATTTTTAAAATAAAGTCATAAAAACATCTCCTACTTTTGAACAAGTAAGGAAAGTCTAAAGTCGGGCTATATTATACCCTGCACCACTTTGCAGATTTAAATTTTCGATACCATAGGTTAGGTTAGGTGGCAGCCCGATGTATCACGCTCACTTAGACTATTCAGTCCATTGTAATAACACATTGGTGAACTTCTCTCTTATCACTGAGTGCTGCCCGATTCCATGTTAAGCTCAATGACAAGGGACCTCCTTTTTATAGCCGAGTCCGAACGGCATTCCACATTTCAGTGAAACCACTTAGAGAAGCTTTGAAACTCTCAGAAATGTCACCGGCATTACTGAGGTGGGATAATCCACCGCTGAAAAACTTTTTGGTGTTCGGTCGAAGCAGGAATCGAACCCACGACCTTGTGTATGCAAGGCGGGCATGCTAAGCATTGCACCACGGTGGCTCCCTTCGATACCATATCACATCCGTCAAATGTGTTGGGGGCTGTATATAAAGGTTTGTGCCAAATACATACATTTAAATACACTCGATCTGGATAGAATTTGACAGACTTCTACAAAATCTATATACTCAAAATTTAAGTCGGCTAATGCACTAGGGTGGAATACCATGTTAGTAAAAACAAGTATATTCGGCCGGGCCGAATCTTAAATACCCACCACCATGAGCCAAATATTAGGGTTTCCTTTGAATTTTCAGGAGGGCTTGAGGATTTGAGGACACTTCCCGAAGATAAATTTAAAGATTTCACCTATGAGGACTATATCAGATTCTGGATTTATAAGAACCATTTTAGTTTGAGTTTTAGAGAAATCATTAACATCTCTTGCAAGTGTGCAAGAATATTATAAAACAACGTCTTGATTTGAAATCTTACATCTGTAGAAGTAAAATCTGGAAATTTTACATTGAGTTTCAAGCAATTTTCATGATCAGTGCGCCTTCTACACCCTCAAGAAGTGAAGTCGGTCTATATGGAGGCCTTACCAAATGGACCGATAAAAACTTAATCCGATACACGTTTTTGTGAGCCTAAAATACCAGAATATTTACAATTTCAGGCAAATCAGATAAAAACTAGAAACCCAAGGAGTTAAATCAGGAGATCGTTCTTATGGGGGATATACTAAAATATGGACCGATACTCACCGTTTTCGGCACACCTCTTTATGACCCAAAAATACCTCTAGATTTCCAATTTCAGGCAAGTAGGATGAAAACTTCGGATTCTAGAAGCCCAAGAAGTAAAATCGGGAAATCGGTCTATATGGAGGCTATACCAAAATATGGACCGATACTCACAATTTTTGGCACACCTCTTTATGGTCCTAAAATACCTCTAGATTTCCAATTTCAGACAAATTAGATAAAAACTACGGTTTCTATAAGCCCAAGACCCCAAATCGGGAGGTCGTTTTATATGGGGACCATACCAAAACATAGACCGATACTCACAATTTTTGGCACACGTATTTGTGGTCCTACAATACCTCTAGATTTCCAATTTCAGGTAAATTGAATAAAAACTGCGGTTTCTATAAGCCCAAGAAGTAAAATCGGGAGATCGGTCTATATGGGAGCTATACCAAAACCTGGACCGATACTCACCATTTTTGGCACACCTCTTTATGGTCATAAAAGACCTCTAGATTTCAAATTTCAGGCAAATTGGATAAAAACTACGATTTCTATAAGCCCAAGACCCCAAATCGGGAGGTCGGTTTATATGGGGACTATATCAAATCCTGGACCGATATAGCCCATCTTCGAACTTGACCTGCCTGCAGACAAAAGACGAGTTTGTGCAAAATTTCAGCACGATTGCTTTATTACAACAGACAGACAGACAGACAGACGGACATCGTTATATCGTCTTAGAATTTCTCCCTGATCAAGAATATATATACTTTATATAGTCGGAAATCGATATTTCGATGTGTTACAAACGGAATGACAAACTTATTATACCCCCGTCACCATTCTATGGTGGTGGGTATAAATATGGGAAACATTTAAATCTGAAGCAATTTTAAGGAAACTTCGCAAAAGTTTATTTCTGATTTATCGCTCGATATATATGTATTAGAAGTTTAGGAAAATTAGAGTCATTTTTACAACTTTTCGACTAAGCAGTGGCAATTTTACAAGGAAAATGTTGGTATTTGGACAATTTTTGTCGAAATCAGAAAAACATATATATGGGATCTATATCTAAATCTGAACCGATTTCAACCAAATTTGGCACGCATAGCTATAATGCTAATTCTACTTCCTGTGCAAAATTTCAACTAAATCGGAGTTAAAAATTGGCCCCTATGGTCATATGAGAGTAAATCGGGAGAAAGCTATATATGGGAGCTATATCTAAATCTTAACCGATTTCAACCAAATTTAGCACGCATAGCAACAATGCTAATTCTACTCCCTGTGCAAAATTTCAACTAAATTGGAGCAAAAAATTGGCCTCTGTGGTCATATGAGTGTAAATCGGGTGAAAGCTATATATGGGAGTTATATCTAAATCTGAACCGATTTCAACCAAATTTGGCACGCATAGCTACAATGCTAATTCTACTCCCTGTGGACAAATTTCAATTAAATCGGAGTAAAAGATTGGCCACAGTGGTCATATGAGTGTAAATCGGGCGATCGATATATGGGAGCTATATCTAAATCTGAACCGATTTCAACCAAATTTGGCACACTTAACTATAGTACTAACTGTTCGTCCTGTGCAAAATTTTAAGCAAATTAGGGTAAAACTCTGGCTTCTGGGGCCATATAAGTGCATAAACAAAGACACCAAAGACACCTTGTGTCTATCTCGTCTTCTTCTGCGCTGTTCCACAGTGTGTCGCAGGGTATAAAAATAAGGATTTAAAAAATGGTGCAGAGTACAACATAGTCGACCTCACTCGACTTTAGACTCTTCTTACTTGTTGTTTACTAACATTGTGGTTCGTCGCAGGGCTGATTTTGTATATAACCTTTTATATAGCTCCCAACAAATTTGAAGGAGGTATAAAATTTTTGGTGGCCTCTGTGATCATATGAGTGTGAAGGATATAATATAGTCGGTCCCGACCGACTTAGATATTCCTTTCTTGTTTAGTTTACCTTATCAATTTTTATAGACAAGAAAGACATGTATATACTGTCGTCATTGGATGTTAAGATCCCCTGAAATTTTGCATAAACTCGTCTTTTGTCTGCGGGCATGTTCGAAGCAGGGCTGTATAGGTCCATATAGCCCATGTGTGGACCGTTATATGATATAGTCCCCATATAAACCGACCGCCCGATTTGGGGTCTTGGGCTTTTTGGGCTTTTATTTTCAATTCGCCTGAAATTGTAAATCTCCCGATTTGGGGTATTGGGTTTATAGAAACCTTAGTTTTTATCCAATTTGCCTGAAATTGTAAATCTAGGGGTATTTTAGGACCATAAAGAGATGTGCCAAAAATGGTGAGTATCGGTCCATGTTTTGGTATAGCCCCCATATAGACCGATCTCCCGATTTTACTTCTTGGGCTTCTAGTATCCTTAGTTGTTATCCAATTTGCTTGAAATTGGGAATCTAGAGGTATTTTTGGACCATAAAGAGGTGTGCCAAAAGTGGTGAGTATGGGTCCATGTTTTGGTATAGCCGCCATATAGACCGATCTCCCGATTTTACTTTTTGGGCTTGTAGAAATCGTAGTTGTTGTCCAATTTGCCTGATATTAAAAATCTAAAACTCAAACAAAAATGATTATTATAAATCCAGAATCTGATATAGTCATCATAAGTAAAACCTTTAAATTTGTCTTCGGGAAGTGTACTGGTTGAACTGCTCTGCTTGCACACAAAAATTTTTTTTCTGATTCAATCACGAAATTAATTGATCCAATTAATTTTTTAATTGAAATGTCTTCAATCACAGAAATGAAGTATCAATTAAAAAATTAATTGAAGGTCAATTAAAAATTAATTGATCGAATTAAAAAATTAATTGATACTATTAATTTTTGTGATTGATTCTTGTCTTATTAATTTTTAATTTTTTTTAATTGCAAAAAATTTTCGCGAAACTTTTTTCTGTGTGGGAAAATATCTGTTATCAAATTTATAACTCCGATTTAGTTGAAATTTTGAACAGAGAGTAGAATTAGCATTGTAGCTATACGTGCCAAATTTGGTTGACATCGGTTCAGATTTAGATATAGCTCCCATATATATGTTTTTCAGATTTCGACAAAAATGGTCAAAATACCGACATTTTCCTTGTAACATCGCCACTGCTTAGTCGAAAAGTTGTAAAAATGACTCTAATTTTCCTAAATTTTAAGGAAACTTTTGCGAAAGTTTCCTTAAAATTTATGAAAATTGGCCTCTATGACAATAGAGGCCAATTTTTTGCTCCGATTTAGTTGAAATTTTGCACAGGGAGTAGAATTAGCATTGTAGCTATGCGTGCCAAATTTGGTTGAAATCGGTTCAGATTTAGATATAGCTCCCATATATAGCTTTCGCCCGATTTACACTCATATGACCACAGAGGCCAATTTTTTGCTCCGATTTAGTTGCAATTTTGCACAGGGAGTAGAATTGGTATTGTAGCTATGCGTGCCAAATTTGGTTGAAATCGGTTCAGATTTAGATATATCTCCCATATATAGCTTTCGCCCGATTTACACTCATATGACCACAGAGGCCAATTGCAATTTTGCAATTTTGCACAGGGAGAAGAACTAGCATTGTAGCTATGCGTGCCAAATTTGGTCGAAATCGGTTCAGATTTAGATATAGCTCCCATATATATGTTTTTCTGATTTAGACAAAAATGGTCAAAATACCAACACTTTCCTTGTAAAATCGCCAAGTAAAATCGAAAAGTTCTAAAAATGACTCTAATTTTCCTAAACTTCTAATACATATATATCGAGTGATAAATCATAAATAAATTTTTGCGAAGTTTCCTTAAAATTGCTTAAGATTTAAATGTTTCCCATTTTTTTTACTAATATTGTGTTCCACTCTAGTTCATTAGCCGACTTAAATTTTGAGTCTATAGATTTTATAGAAGTCTATCAAATTCTGTCCAGATCGAGAGATATTTAAATGTATGTTTTTTGGACAAACCTTTATATATAGCCCCCAACACATTGGACGGATGTGCTATGGTATCGAAAATTTAGATATACAAAGTGGTGCAGGGTATGATATAGTCGGCCCCGCCCGACTTTAGACTTTCCTTACTTGTTTTTTACTAAAATTGTGTTCCACCCTAGTGCATTAGCCAACTTAAATTTTGAGTCTATAGATTTTGTAAAAGTCTATCAAATTCTGTCCAAATCGAGTGATATTTAAATTTGTGTATTTGGGACAAACCTTTATATATTGCACCCAACACATTTGACGGATGTGATATGGTATCGAATGTGATGGTATCGTATCGAAATGGTATCGAAAATTTAGATCTACAAAGTGGTGCAGGGTATAATATAGTCGGCCCCGCCCGACTTTAGACTTTCCTTACTTGTTTTAGATTATTTTTATGGCTAAAGCAAATTTAATTTCCCTAGAAAATTTCGCAGAATTAAATTATTTTTCTTTTTATTCCCTTGGATTTGTGTTAATGCCCAAATTCACTTGTCACACTACATTCATTTAAGACTTTGGAAAAAATTATTTCATATTTTACTCTGTGCCACAAACATTCCAACACAGGGTAAATAGTTTCCATTCAAGTTCTGCAATTTAATCTCCCCTGGCTTATGTGTATCCCTTGTTTTGCAAACTAACCATGGCTTTGGAAGAATTGTTACAGGTGTCGTTCATACTTTGGCATTATGTGTCTGCATACAGGTAGTTACATTCCAATGGTAGCTTTTCATGTCCTTGTTAACATTTTCTAGCTGTTCGTTTTTTTTTTCTCCTCTATTATTTCAGTTTTTCGTGCATTGTTGTATTTGGCTCCTTTGGCGTCGAGCGTGTATAGCCATTTCCAGTTCTTTCTCTTCAGCTTGCTACTGAGTACCTTTAGTTCCTCATAGTTGAAATTTTTGTTTTAGCTAAGAAAAAAAAACACAAACACACATTCATGACATTGTAGTTAAAGAAACACAAAACTTTGAAATTCTTCTGCCCAGCCAGGCTGAGGTATAAGCTTAGCAGATGAAATGGGTGTTTATTTCAGTTTAGTAAGCAGAAAAACAATTTGGAATGCAGTGAAACCCTGTGTACCATAAATGTTTTCAACGACCGGACAATATACAGCCAAGTGTTTGTTGTTTTTATTTGCAATTTTGTTTTCCTCGTGAAAACTTTATTGTTTCACTTTTTCTGTTTAGTTATTTCAGTAAAGAGTTGTGGAATGTTTTTAATTGAATTTTACTTTGATACAGTGGCGAATACGTTATGTGCCGTCCATTTCAATTACGTATGCGCCACCATGAACGACTCAGTAGGACTCTGCTATGATGGATTAAAGGGAATAGTTAATATATTGGATTGACTACAACAACTACAGAAAGGAAAACGAGTATATACACATGGTGGCTGATATGTAATGCAACAATGTAAAGTGCAACAATTTTTTTTGATTTTTATATGGAGACATAATATTCAATTTTATGGCGGTGTAATAAGATTGCTATTCGGCTTGTAACCACGGTTGCCACAGTTGGTAGAATTCTACCAAAAATGGTAGATTTGTTACTGTTTAGTGGATTGGTAGAATTCTTGATGCTTTGGTTGATTTTGCAAAATATTCCTTTGCAACTAAGAGGTACTTACATTGTCTCCAGAAATAAGATTTTTATAAAATTTTATTTCTATAGAAAATTTTGTTAAATATTTATTTCTATAGAAAATTTTGTCAAATTTTTATTTCATATTTGTTCTTTTGAACTCAACTTTAAAACCATTGCGTTGACTAAACTACAAGATTAGATTAACCAACACAGGAAAAGAATGTTGAATGACTGACTGCAAGATGGTTGGATGGACGTACGTTTCGGAATTACCACATTCCTGAACAGCATCTTCTACTTGCAGCTGAACTATCAACCAATTGTCAGAAAAATTCGGGTAGTTCAATAAACACAAAGTGAACCACACTTGAACCTTCCGAAAAAAAAGTTTGATAGTCGCCTTTTTTATTTCTATAGAAAATTTTGTCAAAATTTTATTTCTAAAGAAAATTTGATCAAAATTTTATCTCTAATGAAAATATTCTCGAAATATTATTAAATTTTATTTCTATAAACAATTTTTTCAAAGTTTTATTTCAATAGAACATTTTGTCAAAATATTATTTCTAATATATTTGGGAATTTAAGAACAAACACAAATATTAATAATAAAAAAGATCCTTATTGTTCTTCACAATATTCCCCATTAAGATCTATATACTATTGCATGCACCGAAAAAAAGTGAACTGTTTTATAGGAAGAATGAACAAACTCGCACGAAAATTGAACTAAATTTTGCTCTACATTTTGAGATTTCCACGAAAAGTGTTGTTAAAAACCAGATAATTTTAATGCACTGTTGTACTTTTTAACTGCAGTTCACGAAATTACATCCTCTCATAGAAGAAAAAATTTACTAAAAGTAAAGAAGAAAATCATTGGCGCCAAATCATGACCATTTTAACCACACAGTAATTCATTCTTACTATTTTTGGGAATCGTACGAAAATCTTCTTTTGCTTAAGTTCATATTGAATTTACGTGTACGGTCATTGAACTTTATACTCACGTTTAGTTCACAAAATTTTTGAGACATATTTAAAAAAAGTAAGATTTCATTAAGCTGTGGAAAATTTCGATCAAAATAATAAAATTTAACTACTAGCAAATAAATTTTTTCCAATAAAAATAAGTTAAATTTAGAGTTAGTTTAACCACGGAAATTTTTTTCTGTGTGCGTTTGAAAAAAATGTCGAAACATTATAAAAAAGGTGACTTCTTATTTGTTTTTTTCAAAATCTTATTTCTATAGAAAATTTTGTCAAAACTTTATTTCTATAGAAATTTTTGTTAAATTTTTATTTCTATAGAAAATTTTGTCAAAATTTTATTTCTATAGAAAATTTCCCCATTAAAATCTATATATATTATAAAAATGATGACATCTTATTTTTCTAAAAATTTTATTTTTATAGAAAATTTTGAAAAATAATTTATTTCTATATATTTTTTTTTTTTTTCAAAGTTTTATTTCTACACAAAATTTTGTAAAAAGTCACACAATTTTACTTCTATTGAAAATTTTCTCAAAGTTTTATTTCTGTAGACAATTTTGTCAAAATTGTATTTCTATAGAAAGATTTGTCAAAATTTTATTTTTATAGAAATTTTTATCAAAATTTTATTCCTTAGGAAATTTTGTCAAAATTTTATATCTATAGAAAATTTTATTTCTGTCAAAAATGTTGTGAAAATTTTATTTCTATAGAAAATTTTATGAAAATTTTATTGATTTCTTTTTTTTTTGTAAAACTTTTATTTTTATAGATAATTTTGTTAAAGTTATATTTCTATAGAAAATGTTATTCCTATAGAAGATTTTGAAAAACAATTTATTTCTTTAGAATTTTTTTATTATTCAATAGAACATTTTGTAAAAATATTATTTCTAATATATTTGGGAATTTAAGAACAAACACAAATATTAATAATAAAAAAGATCCTTTAATGTTTTTCACAATATTCCCCATTAAGATCTATATACTATTGCATGCGTTTGAAAAAAAGTGTCGAACCATTATAAAAACGATGACATCTTATTTTTGTTAAAATTTTATTTTTCTATGGATAATCTTGTCAAAGTTGTATTTCTAAAGAAAATTATCTCAAAATCTTTTTTTTTTAAATTTTAAAAAACAATTGTTTCTATAGAAAATTTTGTCAACATTTTAATACTATAGAAAAATTTGTCACAATTTTATTTCTAGAAAATTTTCTCGAAATTTTATTTCTAGAGAAAATATTCTCAATTTTTTTTATAGAAAATGTTCTCAAAAGTCTATTTGTATAGAAAATTTTGTCACTATTTTATATCCATAGAACATTTTGTCAAAATTTTATTTATGTAGAAAATTTTGTCACAATTTTATTTCGATAGAACATTTGGTCATAAATTTATTTCTTTAGAAAATTTTGCGAAAATTTTATTTCTCCAGAAAATTTTGTCAAAATGTTATTTCAATAGTACATTTTTTCAAAATTTTAGTTTTAAAGAAAATTCTTTCCAAATGTTATTTCTATAGCAAATTTTCTCAAAATTTTATTTCTATGGAATTTTTTTGTCAAAATTTTATTTCTATGGAAGTTTTTGTCAATATATTATTTCTATAGAAAATTTTGTCAAAAATTTATTTCAGTAGAAAATTTTGTCAAAAATGTATTTCTGTAACTTTTGTCAAAAGTTTATTTCTATAGTAAATTTTTTCAGAATTTTATTTCTATAGAAAATTTTGTCAAAATTTTATTTCTATAGAAAATTTGGTCAAAATTTTATTTCTATAGAAAATTTTGTCAAAAGTCTATTTCTATAGAAAATTTTGTCACTATTTTATTTCTATAGAAGATTTTGTCACAATTTTATTTCTAAAGAATATTTTCTCAAAATTCTATTTCTATAGAAAATTTTCTCCAAATTTTACTTCAATAGAAAATTTTCTCAAAATTTTATTCCTATAGAAAATTTTGTCAATATTTTATTTCTATAGAAAATTTGGTAAAAATTTTATTTCTATAGTAAATTTTGTCAAGAGTCTATTTCTTTAGAAAATTTTGTCACTATTTTATATCTATAGAACATTTTGTCAAAATTTTATTTCTATGGAATTTTTTGTCAAAAATTTATTTCTATAGTAAACTTTTTCAAATTGTATTTCTATAGAAAATTTTGTCAAAATTTTATTTCTATACAAAATTTTGTCAAAAATTTATTTCTGTTGAAAATTTTGTCAAAAGTCTATTTCTATAGAAAATTTTGTCACTATTTTATATCTATAGAACATTTTGTCAAAATTTTATTTCTATGGAATTTTTTGTCAAAATTTTATTTCTATGGGAAATTTGGTCAAAATTTTATTTCTATAGAAAATTTTGTCAAAAGTCTATTTCTATAGAAAATTTTGTCACTATTTTATTTCTATAGAAGATTTTGTCAGAATTTTATTTCTAAAGAATATTTTCTCAAAATTCTATTTCTATAGAAAATTTTCTCAAAATTTTACTTCAATAGAAAATTTTCTCAAAATTTTATTTCTATAGAAAATTTTGTCAAAAATTTATTTCTGTAGAAAATTTTGTCAAAAGTCTATTTCTAAAGAAAATTTTTCCACTATTTTATATCTATAGAACATTTTGTCAAAATTTTATTTCTATGGAATTTTTTGTCAAAAATTTATTTCTATAGTAAATTTTTTCAAAAATGTATTTCTATAGAAAATTTTGTCAAAATTTTATTTCTATAGAAAATTTTGTCAAAAATTTATTTCTGTAGAAAATTTTGTCAAAAGTCTATTTTTATAGAAAATTTTGTCACAATTTGGCATCTATAGAACATTTTTTCAAAATTTTATTTCTATAGAAAATTTTGTCCAAATTTTATTTCCATAGAAAATTTTGTCAATGATTTATTTCTATAGAATATTTTCTCATAATATTATTTCCAAAAAGAAAATTTTTTTCAGCACTTTATTTCTAAAGAAAATTTTGTCAAAATTTTATTTCTATAGAAAATTTTGTCACAATTTTATTTCTATAGAAAATTTTTCCAAATTTTTAATTCTATAGAAAATTTTCTCAACATTTTATTTCTATAGAAAATTTTGTCAAAATTTTATTTCTATAGAAAATTTTGTCACAATTTTATTTCTATGGAAAATTTTGTCAAAATTTTGTTTTTATAGAAAGTTTTTGGCAAAATTTTATTTCTATAGAAAATGCTGTCCATATTTTATTTCTATAGAAAATTTTGTCCAAATTCTATTTCTATAGAAAATTTTGTCAAAATTTTATTTCTATAGAAAATTTTTTCAAAATTTTCTTTCTATAAAAAAGTTTGTCAAAATTTTCTTTCTCTAACAATTTTTGTTGAAATTTTATTTCTATAGGCAAATTTTTTTATTTTTGTAGATAATTTTGTAAATTTTTTTCTTTTTATAGAAAATTGAAGTACCTTTTAGTGGGAGAGGGGAAAAGTCAATCAAAACATCATGAATTCTACCAATCTATAACCTTTTGTAGAATTCCTCTTACTTTGGCAACCGTGTCTGCAATGCATAGTTTAGTTTTGATATGAACAAAAGAAGTTTTTCATATAAAAATTGGTATTTTTCAGAATTTGAATGGAATTTTTGATCTTTTGGAGGTGATCACGAATTTACGTCCTTTTCGCTTTACTACGCTTTATTTAGAAGATATGAGCAAAAGAAATTTTTATATAAAAATATAGTATTATTAGGATTTGGATGGAATTTTAAATTGTTTGGAGGTGATTACAAATTAACCCCGTTTTCTCTTTACGACGCTTTATTTATGAGATATGAGCAAAATATGTTTTGAATATAAAATGTTGATATTTTTTAATTCAAATAAAATATTCAATTTTTCGGGGATTAACACGATTTAACCTACTTTTCGTATCAATTGAGTTTGGTACAAAGTGCCTGTGATCTCTTCACTTAGTTGCAGCAGCTCTTAGTACATCACACCAAACTGGTCCCACCAAACAGTGCGCAAAATCCTCTTTCCATGAATATTCGAATATTGAGTTATACTATATTGGTAAATCCCAGAACTTCTGAGTGGAGTTATTTTTATCATCTCCTGACGAGCCACATCCTGTGAACAATCACACAAACAAAAGTATTGAATTTGTTTTATTAGTTTAGTCATTTGTTCTTTTAATTAAACAAATATTTTTTTCTACAATGTTTAGCAAACGAAGCAAACAATGTAAATCACTGTCGATGACAACAATGTATTTTTTTGGGAGCTCATGGAAAATGTTATCATTAGTAGTGAATAGCAAAAGTTACAGACATCACACATCCTTATTGATCCTTTTATCCTTACGGTATGCCATACTTTCAGTCTATCTGTGTATGTACATTTTAATTAATGTCCCCATTGGCAAGTCTTATATGAAGAGTGGAGGACAATACATGGAAAAATAAACCCTCGTTTACAGTAGCTGGGGTTTCCTGTAAAAAAATTATCTTTTGACTAACAGTAAAGTAGTTACATAGAGGATGTTTTTGTCCCTAAACCTTAATGGCCATAAGCCAGAGGAAGCAACCTGACCAACAAATACCTACAAGAGAAATCAATAAAAAAAATATATATTTTCACAAAATAATCCTTGGTATACATTAAATTGACATCGATTTTGTAGTCAAACTGTCTGTGTCTATTAGTCCCCCCCATCGATTTCAAAGCCTCATTTTTCGATGGCCTATACCCATGCCTGCTACTAACAATAGTGGTGGTTGGGGTGGCAAAAAATCAATACCCATGGTAGGGCGAATGTTTATATTTACCAAGCGTTATTGTGTTGCCAATCCAAGGGGAGGACATATAAATTCTTTTGTCGTATTGTAGAAATTTATTAAAATTCTTCAATATGTCCGTAAAAAACAATAGCACTATAAAAAAGAATATATATTTTGTTGAAAAATTATATAATGTATGAAATGTTCATAGATGGGAAAATTAGCGGAGCTATGTCGGTCCTAGACTCTAGGCCTTCTACTATGTTAGAAAAAATCACATATTGGGCTAGTATTTTGACCCCTTTTATTACATAAATTAAAATATTACAGTTGCTCAAACTGGGCTTTTTTGGTAATTTAATTTTTTTATACGAATATACAAAAAAGTGGGTGCAAAATTGCCCCATGAGCGATGTCAAAGAAAATTTGCTATTCGCAAAACTTCACATTTTTGAAGAACAACTATAAGACACTGGGACAAGCCTACCTCAACATTTGTTCTAATTTTCTTTTCAAAACAAACACAAAACCAAAATTTCGTTTGCCTAAAAATATTCTATTGCAGCAAAGTCCTTTTCTGGTTTCTCAACCAGACAGAATATCTATAGATTTACACTAAAATGGTTAAACATCTAAAGTATTTAAATTTTCCGATTTCTTTGTTCAACAAATTTAACAGTTTTAAAAGTACTTTGAATGTATTTGAAGTTGCATTCAAACTCATAAAATATGAAAGGACATAAATCTTTTGCAGCTACGGCACACCAACATCACACTACAGTAGATATACGAATGCGAGTCCATATAATCCTTGTTCTCGTATAGACTATGCATTTCAAGGTTTGCATGCAGCTAAAGCTTTTGCCATAAATTGAGTTATTTATTCTATAGCTTATACAATATTTTATCGAGTGTGCATGAATGAGAGAAATAGCCTTTTACACTCAGTAAATGAAATGTTTTTAATTTAAGTTACAAAATTTTCACAAAAATTCAATTAAACTTACATAAGTGATCAAAAATAAATAATTTTTTCGTCGTTTAAAAGCATTTGACCGCAAAAGGTTCTACAGAGAAAGTGAAGCTTTGTAAAATATAAATTTTAATTAAACATGAATACGAACACACACATTTCATCATCTTCAAATAGGGAGAAGACACCTCCAACCAAATTATATTAGGCTTCCATGACCTCAAGAAGTAAAATCGGGAGATTGGTCTAAACAGTGTTGCCAGGGAAAATTTTCGGAAAAAAAAGTTCCACACTTACCCCTACATTCCCAAAAAAGGTTCCCTAGAATTTCCCCTACAACATTTTTCGTTAAATTTAAACAAAATGTGTAAAACAAATATGGTTCTATATGCTTTTTTTCTATAGAAATAAAATTTTGAAAAAACTTACTCTTGTAATAAGATTTTGAAAAAATTTTCTATAGAAATAAAATTTTCTATAAAAATAAAACTTTCGTAAAATTTTCTACAGAAATAAATTTTTGAAAAAATTTACTATAGAAATAAAATTTTGACAAAATTTACTATAGAAATAAAATTTTGACAAAATTTTCTATAGAAATAAAATTTTGAGAAAAAATTCCATAGAAATAAAATTTTGAGAAAACTTTCTATAGAAATAAAATTTTGAAAATTTTCTGTAGAAAAAAAAATTTTTGCAAAATTTTCTATAGAAATAAAATTTTGAAAATTTTCTATAGAAATAAAATTTTGACAAAATGTTCTACAGAAATAAATTTTTGACAAAATTTTCTATAGAAATAAAATTTTAACAAAATTTTCTATAGAACTAAAATTTTGACAAAATTTTCTAAGAAATAAAATGTTGACAAAATTATCTATTTAAAAAAAATCGACAAAATTTTCTAAGAAATAAAATTTTGACAAAATTTTCTAGTAAAATAAAATTTTGAAAAAATTTCTATTGAAATAAAATTTGGACAAAATTTTCTATAAATTTTTTTGACAAAATTTTCTATACAAAAAAAAATTTGACAAAAATTTCTATAGAAATGAAATTTTGACAAAATTATATATTTTGAAAAAAAAAATCGACAAAATTTTCTATAGAAATAAAATTTTGACAAAATTATATATTTTGAAAAAAAAAATCGACAAAATTTTCTATAGAAATAAAATTTTCTATAGAAATAAAATTTTGACAAAATTTTCTATAGAAATAAAATTTTGAAAAAATTTTCTATAGAAATAAAATTTTGACAAAATTTGCTATAGAAATAAAATTTTGACAAAATTTTCTATAGATATAAAATTTTGACAAAATTTTCTATAGAAATAAAATTTTGACAAAATTTTCTATAGAAATAAAATTTTGACAAAATTTTCTATAACAATAAAATTTTGACAAAATTTTCCATAGAAATACAAGTTTGACAAAATTTTCTATAAAAATAAAATGTTGACAAAATTTTCCATAGAAATACAAGTTTGACAAAATTTTCTAAGAAATAAAATTTTGACAAAATTTTCTATAAAAATAAAATGTTGACAAAATTTTCCATAGAAATACAAGTTTGACAAAATTTTCTAAGAAATAAAATTTTGACAAAATTTTCCATAGAAATAAAATTTTGACAAAATTTTCTAAGAAATAAAATGTTGACAAAATTTTCTTGAAAACAAAATTTTGAAACAAATTTCTATTGAAATAAAATTTGGACAAATTTTTCTATAAATTTTTTTGACAAAATTTTCTATAAAAAAAAAATTTTGACAAAATTTTCTATAGAAATAAAATTTTGACAAAATTTTCCATAGAAATAAAATTTTGACAAAATTTTCTAGTAAAATAAAATTTTGAAAAAAATTTCTATTGAAATAAAATTTGGACAAAATTTTCTATAAATTTTTTTGACAAAATTTTCTATACAAAAAAAAATTTGACAAAAATTTCTATAGAAATGAAATTTTGAAAAAATTTTCTATTTTGGAAAAAAAATCGACAAAATTTTCTATAGAAATAAAATTTTGACAAAATTATATATTTTGAAAAAAAAAATCGACAAAATTTTCTATAGAAATAAAATTTTCTATAGAAATAAAATTTTGACAAAATTTTCTATAGAAATAAAATTTTGAAAAAATTTTCTATAGAAATAAAATTTTGACAAAATTTGCTATAGAAATAAAATTTTGACAAAATTTTCTATAGATATAAAATTTTGACAAAATTTTCTATAGAAATAAAATTTTGACAAAATTTTCTATAGAAATAAAATTTTGACAAAATTTTCTATAGAAATAAAATTTTGACAAAATTTTCTATAAAAATAAAATTTTGACAAAATTTTCTATAGAAATAAAATTTTGACAAAATTTTCCATAGAAATACAATTTTGACAAAATTTTCTAAGAAATAAAATTTTGACAAAATTTTCCATAGAAATAAAATTTTGACAAAATTTTCTAAGAAATAAAATTTTGACAAAATTTTCTAGTAAAACAAAATTTTGAAAAAAAATTCTATTGAAATAAAATTTGGACAAAATTTTCTATAAATTTTTTTGACAAAATTTTCTATACAAAAAAATTTTGACAAAATTTTCTATAGAAATAACATTTTGACAAAATTTTCCATAGAAATAAAATTTGGACAAAATTTTCCATACAAATAAAATTTTAACAAAATTTTCTATACATTTTAACAAAAATTTCTATAAAAATAAAATTTTGACAACATTTTTTATAGAAATAAATTTTTGACAAATTTTTCTATAGAAATAAAATTTTGACAAAATTTTTTCTACAAATAAAATAGAAATAAAATTTTGACAAAATTTTCTATGGAAATAAAATATGGACAGCATTTTCTATAGAAATAAAATTTTGAAAAAATTTTCTATAGAAATAAAATGTTGACGAAATTTTCTATAGAAATAAAATTTTGACAAAATTTTCTATAAAAATAAAATTTTGACAAAATTTTCTATAAAAATAAAATTTTGAAAAAATTTTCTATAGAAATAAAATTTTGACAAAATTTTCCATAGAAATACAATTTTGACAAAATTTTCTATAGAAATAAAATTTTGACAAAATTTTCTATAGATATAAAATTTTGACGAAATTTTCAATAGAAATACAATTTTGACAAAATTTTCTATAGAAATAAAATTTTGACAAAATTTTCCATAGAAATAAAATTTTGACAAAATTTTCTATAACAATAAAATTTTGACAAAATTTTCTATAGAAATAAAATTTTGACAAAATTTTCCATAGAAATACAATTTTGACAAAATTTTCTAAGAAATAAAATTTTGACAAAATTTTCCATAGAAATAAAATTTTGACAAAATTTCCTAAGAAATAAAATTTTGACAAAATTTTCTAGTAAAACAAAATTTTGAAAAAAATTTCTATTGAAATAAAATTTGGACAAAATTTTCTATAATTTTTTTTGACAAAATTTTCTATACAAAAAAAATTTTGACAAAATTTTCTATAGAAATAACATTTTGACAAAATTTTCCATAGAAATAAAATTTGGACAAAATTCTCTAGTAAAATAAAATTTTGAAAAAATTTCTATTGAAATAAAATTTGGACAAAATTTTCTATAAATTTTTTTGACAAATTTTTCTATACAAAAAAAATTGACAAAAATTTCTATAGAAATGAAATTTTGAAAAAATTTTCCATAGAAATACAAGTTTGACAAAATTTTCTAAGAAATAAAATTTTGACAAAATTTTCTATAAAAATAAAATGTTGACAAAATTTTCCATAGAAATACAAGTTTGACAAAATTTTCTAAGAAATAAAATTTTGACAAAATTTTCCATAGAAATAAAATTTTGACAAAATTTTCTAAGAAATAAAATGTTGACAAAATTTTCTTGAAAACAAAATTTTGAAACAAATTTCTATTGAAATAAAATTTGGACAAATTTTTCTATAAATTTTTTTGACAAAATTTTCTATAAAAAAAAAATTTTGACAAAATTTTCTATATAAATAAAATTTTGACAAAATTTTCCATAGAAATAAAATTTTGACAAAATTTTCTAGTAAAATAAAATTTTGAAAAAAATTTCTATTGAAATAAAATTTGGACAAAATTTTCTATAAATTTTTTTGACAAAATTTTCTATACAAAAAAAAATTTGACAAAAATTTCTATAGAAATGAAATTTTGAAAAAATTTTCTATTTTGGAAAAAAAAATCGACAAAATTTTCTATAGAAATAAAATTTTGACAAAATTATATATTTTGAAAAAAAAAATCGACAAAATTTTCTATAGAAATAAAATTTTCTATAGAAATAAAATTTTGACAAAATTTTCTATAGAAATAAAATTTTGAAAAAATTTTCTATAGAAATAAAATTTTGACAAAATTTGCTATAGAAATAAAATTTTGACAAAATTTTCTATAGATATAAAATTTTGACAAAATTTTCTATAGAAATAAAATTTTGACAAAATTTTCTATAGAAATAAAATTTTGACAAAATTTTCTATAGAAATAAAATTTTGACAAAATTTTCTATAGAAATAAAATTTTGACAAAATTTTCTATAAAAATAAAATTTTGACAAAATTTTCTATAGAAATAAAATTTTGACAAAATTTTCCATAGAAATACAATTTTGACAAAATTTTCTAAGAAATAAAATTTTGACAAAATTTTCCATAGAAATAAAATTTTGACAAAATTTTCTAAGAAATAAAATTTTGACAAAATTTTCTAGTAAAACAAAATTTTGAAAAAAAATTCTATTGAAATAAAATTTGGACAAAATTTTCTATAAATTTTTTTGACAAAATTTTCTATACAAAAAATATTTTGACAAAATTTTCTATAGAAATAACATTTTGACAAAATTTTCCATAGAAATAAAATTTGGACAAAATTTTCCATACAAATAAAATTTTAACAAAATTTTCTATACATTTTAACAAAAATTTCTATAAAAATAAAATTTTGACAACATTTTTTATAGAAATAAATTTTTGACAAATTTTTCTATAGAAATAAAATTTTGACAAAATTTTTTCTACAAATAAAATAGAAATAAAATTTTGACAAAATTTTCTATGGAAATAAAATATGGACAGCATTTTCTATAGAAATAAAATTTTGAAAAAATTTTCTATAGAAATAAAATGTTGACAAAATTTTCTATAGAAATAAAATTTTGACAACATTTTCTATAAAAATAAAATTTTGACAAAATTTTCTATAAAAATAAAATTTTGAAAAAATTTTCTATAGAAATAAAATTTTGACAAAATTTTCCATAGAAATACAATTTTGACAAAATTTTCTATAGAAATAAAATTTTGACAAAATTTTCTATAGATATAAAATTTTGACGAAATTTTCCATAGAAATACAATTTTGACAAAATTTTCTATAGAAATAAAATTTTGACAAAATTTTCCATAGAAATAAAATTTTGACAAAATTTTCTATAACAATAAAATTTTGACAAAATTTTCTATAGAAATAAAATTTTGACAAAATTTTCCATAGAAATACAATTTTGACAAAATTTTCTAAGAAATAAAATTTTGACAAAATTTTCCATAGAAATAAAATTTTGACAAAATTTCCTAAGAAATAAAATTTTGACAAAATTTTCTAGTAAAACAAAATTTTGAAAAAAATTTCTATTGAAATAAAATTTGGACAAAATTTTCTATAATTTTTTTTGACAAAATTTTCTATACAAAAAAAAATTTGACAAAATTTTCTATAGAAATAACATTTTGACAAAATTTTCCATAGAAATAAAATTTGGACAAAATTCTCTAGTAAAATAAAATTTTGAAAAAATTTCTATTGAAATAAAATTTGGACAAAATTTTCTATAAATTTTTTTGACAAATTTTTCTATACAAAAAAAATTGACAAAAATTTCTATAGAAATGAAATTTTGAAAAAATTTTCTATTAAAAAAAAAAAATCGACAAAATTTTCTATAGAAATAAAATTTTCTATAGAAATAAAATTTTGACAAAATTTTCTATAGAAATAAAATTTTGAAAAAAAATTCTATAGAAATAAAATTTTCTATAGAAATAAAATTTTGACAAAATTTTCTATAGAAATAGAATTTGGACAAAATTTTCTATCGAAATAAAATTTTGACACAATTTTCTATCGAAATAAAATTTTCTACAGAAATAAACTTTTGGCAACATTTTCTATAGAAATAAAATTTTCGCAAAATTTTCAATAGAAATAAACTTTTGACAAAATTTTCTACAGAAATAAATTTTTGACAAATTTGCTATAGAAATATAATTTTAACAAAATTTTCTATAGAAATAAAATTTTGACAAAATTTTCTATAGAAATAAAATTTTGACAAAATTTTCTATAGAAATAAAATTTTGATAAAATATTTTATAGAAATAAAATTTTGACAAAATTTTCTATAGAAATAAAGTTTTGACAAAAATTTAACAAATTTAAATTCTATAGCATTAATTTTGAATAATTTTTGAGAGCTATTAAAGTCAGACTTTAGACAAACAAAATGTTCTTTCATTTTAGGATGCCCATTCTTAAGTCGATTCACTTCATTGAAACGTTTACTGACTTTTGGATAAGGAAACTAACTTCATATCAGAGAAATGCGTCTTCTAGGCTAAGCAAAATTCGCATTTTCATTTTAAGGACATGAAATCTTTGGCCTCACTACAATATTTTTTTCAATGTATATCAAATAATAGACCTATAGATTGTCTTCAAACATGCATGCAGGACACTACTCTCTCAATTTCAACACGATACCTCTATTGTTTTTTTTTTTAGTTCTGGACCTTGTAGAAAAAAAACGAGTTATTCCCTTACTTACAAAGGAAATCATTTCTTGTAGGTAAACTTGTGGAAAATGGCGTTTTACCCATTCGTTTTTTACCCATAAATTTAAAGCATCGAATTTCATTGTCCCTTGATTTATTTCGGCTAATCTCTTTGTGGAACGAAATTCCAAAATTTCAGGCAAATGGAATGGAAATTGCTAGTAGCATGCGACCAACGATTTCTGGAGAAGAGGGACTATATAAAATACAATATGAACAAATTGGCGATCTAATCAGATATCATTAGATCTCAAAATTGGCCTATTTAGATATAAAGAGGCAAATTATTGATATTAAATATTTATATTGTACTATGTTAAATAATTAAAGTTGTGCCTTTAAAAGCACTTCCAATTTTTTTGTGTTTACTAAAATTTAGGTTGCACAACCTTTCGCATTGGGTCAATATATTTTTCAGTGTGGGAAGCTGCAGCGCACTTACAGTCACTCCGTCATTTTTAAATCGATGTGTAATTTCACCTTTACTTACACTTGTATCGTGTGATTTCGACTTTACAGACCTACTTTAGGCTCCCTCTCTCTATCTCTCTCTCTCAAAAATTACATTCTTCCGGAAAATTTCTCCAAGTGATTGAGTAAAAAAGACATCAAACCAAAAAAACAAAGTGTAAACGTGAAGGTCTCTTCCGTTTATTTTGTTTCTCTGTCCTGCTATCATCCGGTTTACTTCCATAAAAAGAATGTAAAAATACAATGCCATTTTGCTCATACATAAATAATGGCTAATAATAAATCTGCTACCTTTGTTTTCGTAACGAACGCTTTATTTTCTCATTGAGAAGCCACTTTGTTTTCACAGTTCCCCTTGTATTTTAGAGCATAAGAGAGTACGAATGGGAATGTGATTGGTTATGTGCGTGTGCGTGTACAATGTGATTTGACATATTTTCCTTAATCTTCTTCTTCTTATTGTATAAGAAGGACAAAAACAAAAGTGTTATGCATAAGAAATGCTCTATATTTTTCACATGAATGGGAGAATTTATCACCATACTTAAATGTAAATTTCTCACAATAAAAACAAATTTGAAAGACCATTTCATGGGAAATCATATGAGGTAAACGATAAGAATATGTTCATATTGCAGAAAACAAATGACCATTTATGTATATGGCCTTTACAATTTCATATTACAATATTTACGATCGTTGCCAATGACGGGGAGGATGCAGTCAATGATTAGTACTTAGTGAAAACGTTTAGAAGCCATCCATCAACAATGTTGACAATTTAAGAGAAAAAAAAAATACATCGGTGGTGTGTGTTGTGATAGGGTAGTAGGAGGGTTGCCTTTTATATAGGACAAAAAATGTCCAAAATACCCACATTTTCTTAGTAAAATCGGCATTTTTAAGCCGAATATTTGTAAAAATGACTTAAATTTCCCTATACTTCTAATTAATATTTATTGATTGATAAATCATAAATGTACTTTTTCGAAATTGTCTAAAAATTGCTTTAGATTTATATATAACTCATGTTTCGTGTTAAGTCGAGAGATTTTTTAGAAGCCGAAGAAAAATGTGTCCAAATCGGTCACATTTAAATATTTGTAAGTGGGAACATAACCCTTTAGTTATAGCATCCAACAAATTTGATAACTTTAGATGGGATGAAAAAGGTACACTCAAAAAAAGTGAACCTTAAAGGGTGATACGGTCAAAATTTGGTCAATATAAACTTGACGTATTCCTTTCAATTTTGCATTTAAAAAACCTGAACACCCCTCATTTTGAAGGTGTGTGTGTGTAGAATGTTGCTCCTATTTTGATTTTGGAATTCACTATTCAGTTGTCAAAATGCCGTCCAAGCAAGAAGAGCAGGGTATCAAAATTTTGCTCGCGCATCGCGAAAATCCGAGCTACTCGCACGCAAAGCTGGCAAAATCGCTAAAAGTTGCCAAATCAACCGTTACAAATGTAATTAAAGTGTTTGGGGAACGTTTGTCGACAGCCAGGAAGTCTGGATCGGGGGGAAATCAAAAACCGGAAGCAGCTGAGACGACAAAGAGAGTTGCCGGTAGTTTCAAGCGAAACCCTAACCTCTCTCTCCAAGCTGCCGCAAATAAGCTGGGTGTATCGTCTACAACCGTGCATCGAGCCAAAAAACGAGCCGGACTATCGACTTACAAGAAGGTAGTGGCTCCAAATCGCGATGATAAATAAAATACGACGGCCAAAGCGCGATCCCGGAGGCTGTACACGACGATGCTGACGAAGTTTGACTGCGTGGTAATGGACGACGAAATCTACGTCAAAGCCGACTACAAGCAGCTTCCGGGACAGGAGTTGTAAACGGCAAAAGGAAGGGGAAAGGTAGCAGATATTTTCAAGCACAGAAAACTGTCAAAGTTCGCAAAGAAATATCTGGTTTGGGAAGCCATCTGTACTTGTGGCTTGAAAAGCAGCATTTTCATAGCTTCCGGGACTGTCAACCAAGAAATTTACGTGAAAGAGTGTTTGAATAAACGTCTGCTGCCTTTCCTGAAGAAACACGGTTGTTCCGTACTGTTTTGGCCGGATTTGGCATCTTGCCATTACCGTAAAAAGGCCATGGAGTGGTACGCCGCCAACAACGTGCAGGTGGTTCCCAAGGACAAGGACCCTCCAACACGCCAGAGCTCCGCCCAATTGAGAAATACTGGGCTATTGTCAAGCGGAACCTAAAGAAGACCAAAAAAAACTGCTAAGGACGAGCAGCAGTTCAAGGCAAACTGGCTTTCTGCGGCGAAGAAGGTGGACAAGGTGGCTGTACAAAATCTGATGGCAGGTGTCAAGCGTGAGGCCCGGCAATTCGGATTTGGAAAAGCGAAAGCCTAACTGAATATTTTTCCTGAATTTTATACTAATTGAACTTGAAAAAGAAATTTAATTTGATTTTTTAAATAAACGATTTTGTGGGAGACATAACTTCAATAATGTCTCCCAAAAAAATTCGAAATTTTTTAAAATTTAAAAATTTTACCAATAATGCACCCATCTTGAATTTCGTATAGCACTAAAAATATTTTTTGTAATTTCAACTACGAAATTTTCTTTAATAAGTGAAAAATAATAATTTTGTGTAATAAATTTTCTTGAATTTATCAAATATTTATTACTTATTTTTGTGAAACACAGTCCAATGCAAAAAATCCAAACAAAAACTCACTTTTCCCAGCCGAAAGTACTCGATGAGAGGAGGAAAGAATTTCTGGATTTTGATAGATTGGTTGCCCTTCGTCTTTTATGAGCCTCTAAAGTTTTGTCCACAAATTCGATTTTGAGCACTTTTTGCAATTTCCCTATGGCCATAGCTCGAAAAATGCTGTGATTTTATTTTTGAGGTATTCAACAAAGTTCTAGCTCTTGAGTCGACCAACCAAAATGCTGAATATATTAAGTCGACAAATTTTAATCTTCATGCTCAAAACCTTAAAAATATCAAAAAAACACCACTTTTATCACTTTTGTCGTTTTTCGACTACAGTTTTTGAACTATTGAATATTTTTCAAAACAGTCGAGGGAAGAAATGTAGCCTATAAAATTATGAAGAACTTTGTAGAAAATAGCAATTTCGTACAACATTTTGAGCATGAAGATGACAATTTTCTGATCAAATTCAAAGCCTTTTCGAGCTATACGAAAATTTTAAAAAAGAAATCGAATTTGGCAAAAGACGAACGGCAACCAATCTAGTAAAATCCATTATGTCATGCTGCATCTATTGCATTTAGACATTTTGACCAAACAGTCAGCTGCAACAACGGCTGTGCGGTTGCGCGAGCTATCGCTGTGGTCGGAAAAAAGGTACGGTCACAGTTCGGTCCTCAAAACAATGCCAGATGTGCCTAACGTAGTGGATTACACTCTGGCGAAACAACTTTTCGACAAAAAGTTTGAAAATCTAATTCCCAACAGTGAGGCGTGGTGCACACAGGCCCGGGGGAATAAACGATATATAGATTTCTACACTGATGGCTCCAAATTGGAGGTAGTATATTTCTTAATATCCACCTTAAAGTCTATACATTTTCGCATAACCCCCTACGACGAGGGGTTTTCAAACGACACTATTATATTTGATTTCTGGTGGAGGATATTTAATATTCGGCCCGGCCGAACTATTCTTCCCGGCCGTATATACTTCTTTTAATATGCTTACGTACATGTTTCATCTGTATTCGTTTTAATCCGTTAATACCTTTATTTATTTTTGGCATTAAAATTCTCCTCAATATTACATTTGCTTTAAATATTTAATTTAAAATAATCTTAAGAGCTTTTCGGTCTGTGATAACTCATATACAAGAATATACCTCAATAGGTAAATATGTACCATATATTTTAAATATTTCTTCGTTGTCGCACGTTCTGTCTCTAAGTCATGTGTAACAAAAATATTTTGGTATTTTCTATTTAAATATACATCGATCTCGGCACGTCCTGTGAGTAGTGGGATACGGTATACAAAACATCCAACCATTAATTAAGCGATGGACAGTATATATCCATAACAATATTTATGTGTATATTATTGATGTACATGTAGGCAAACTCTTCACAATTAGAAAATTCACCTTCACATCATATTAGAGAGAAATTTAAAATTCAAAAGGATATCTCACCATAGTAAGGGTTGATATAACAAGTCAGCTATTCCATTGTCTGGGGTGAGCCAGATAAGAAAACGACTGGAGAAGGAGAAGGAGTACACAAGGAGAGTAGAACGACAGCCAGAACAACGTGGTAATAATGACCGCGCACCTAGATGGTATATATTGGGCTCACTACCTTTGTTATTGCCCTGTCTTTACTAGGCACAGAGTAAACCAAATCGGTGAATGGATGATTCGTGACCTAGCCCAGCTTGAAACAGGGACTGGAATCAACTTAGGCAATACGTTTAAGACACAGAGTTCCTGGAATAAAAAAACGTTATGACGGAAAGAAGAAGTTAGATGGTACTGCAAGCCGCACACAGGGTTACGTGTATGTTAGCCCACATGAATCCTCCTTTCAACCTAACCTATAGAAAATTTGATTCTATATTTATTCTTTTCTATAGAAAATTTTGTCAAAATTTTATTTCTATAGAACATTTTATCAAAATTTTATTTCACTACAAAATTTTATCAAAATTTTATTTCTATAGAAAATTTTGTAAAATTTTATATCTATATAAAATTTTGTAAAATTTTTATTTTTATAGAAAAATTTGTCAAAATTTTATCTACATAGAAAATTTGGAAAAAATTTATTTCTATAGAAAATTTTTGTTAAAATTTTATTTCTAAAGAAAATTTTGTCAAAATTTTACTTCTATAGAAAATTTTATTAAAATTTTATTTCTATAGAAAATATCGTCAAATTTTTTTTTCTACAGAAAATTTTGTCAAAATTTTATTTCTATAGAAAATTTTGTCAAAATTTTATTTCTATAGATTTTTTTTTTTTTTCAAAATTTTATTTCTATAGAAAACTTTGTCAAAATTTTATTTCTATAGCAAATTTTGTCAAAATTTCATTTCTTTAGACTGTTTTTCAAAATTTTATTTCTTTAGACTGCTGTTCAAAATTTTATTTCTATAGAAAATGTTGTCATAGTTTTATTTCTATAGATAATTTTGTCAAAATTTTATTTCTATAGAAAATTTTGCCAAAATTTTATTTCTATAGAAAATTTTATCAAAATTGTATTTCTATAGAAAATTTTGTCGATTTTCTTCAAAATAGAAAATTTTGTCAAAATTTTACTTCTACAGAAAATTTTGTCAAAATTTTATTTCTATAGAAGATTTTGTCAAAATTTTATTTCTATAGAAAACTTTGTCAAAATTTTATTTCTATAGAAAATTTTGTCAAAATTTTATTTCTATAGAAAATTTTGTCTCAATTTTATTTCTATAGAAAATTTTGTCAAAATTTTATTTCTATAGCAAATTTTGTCAAAATTTCATTTCTTTAGAATGTTTTTCAAAATTTTATTTCTATAGAAAATTTTGTGAAACTTTTATTTCTATTTAAAATTTTGTCAAAATTTTATTTCTATTGAACATTTTGTCAAAATTTTATTTCTATGGAAAATTATGTCAACATTTTATTTCTATAGAAAATCATTTCAAAATTTTATTTCATAAGAAGGTTTTGTCACAATTTTATTTCTATAGAAAATTTTGTCAAAATTTTATTTCTATAGAAAATTTTGTCAAAATTTTATTTCTATAGAAAATTTTGTCAACATTTTATTTCTATAGAAAATTTTGTCAAAATTTTATTTCTATAGGAAATTTTATCAAAGTTTTATTTTGTCTATGTTTATTTGTCTTGTTTATTTTTGCAAAATAGATAATTTTGTCAAAATTTTATTTGTATAGAAAATTTTGTCGAATTTTTTTTCAAATAGAAAATTTTGTCAAAATTTTATTTCTATAGAAAATGTTGTCAAAATTTTATTTGTGTGAAAAATGTTGTCAAAATTTTATTTCTATAGAAAATTTTGCCAATATTTTATTGCTATAGAAAATTTTGTCAACATTTTATTTTTATAAAAAATTTGGTTAAAGTTTTATTTCCATAGAAAATTTTGTCAAAATTGTATTTCTATAGAAAATTTTATCAAAATTTTATTGCTATAGAAAATTTTATCAAAATGTTATTGCTATTAATAATTTGTGAAATGCCTCTTAGTTCGCGAGAAATCTTTTTTAAAGTCTAGCAAAACATCGAGAATTCTACCAATCTACCAAACAGTGCAAAATCTAAAATTTTGGCATAATTCTAGCAACTATGGCAACCGTGAACCGGGTCATTAAAATTTCTTTGTTTTAACAATGCATTGTGAAAATCGCAAGAGTTAGAAGTACAATTAAGTTCAATTTTCGCAAGAAATAGTTCATTTTTCCATAAACAGTTTATTATTTTGTGTAAAAAATATGATTCTCTCTTACGGTATTACCGAATATTAAAGAAGAGCTTAATTTCTATTGCGCCGATAAAAATTAGACTTTTGTTTGTGTGTGTGAAAATGGTTGCTCCATTTTAAAATTTCTCCAATAAAATGCTTCAGACATGTGTACAAATGAAATTTACGTATCAAAGTTTATTGAATTATCTTCCTTTTAAGACTAATATAATATTTAAGTGACTTTTGTTAAATACAAGTTTAATTGTTTTCAAAATACTCTTTGTTATGAGATGTGGAAAAGGCTATCTACAAGTCTATTTGTTAAAATACTAAATAATTGGGTTTTAATAGACTTGTACAGACTTAAGCAAAATAAAAACTCACACAAAAATCTGTACAAATATAAATTGTGGTTTTATGGCTATAGAAAACTATAGCAATTTCAATGAAAACTGTTCGCAAAAAAAAAACAATGTTTGAAATAAATTGAATATGCTATAGATATTCAAATAGTTTTATTTTCTATTCACCAATTTATTGCTACAAACAATAGCATATATGTATATCAATAAAGAATAATAACAATCACAAGTGGGTATCTGAAGAAATAATTCAATAGAGGTATTTTTGATCACAAGATAAATATTTTAAAAAATATTCTATTGCATAGTATTTAATTTCAATTGCTTTTTAAAAATTTATAGCCTGTGAAGTGTTTGTTATTTAATTGCTTTTTTCACACTCCACCGTTAAATGAGGGTATATTAACTTTGTCGATTTTTTTTTTTAAATAGAAAATTTTGTCAACATTTTATTTCTATAGAAAATATTGTCAAAATTTTATTTCTATAGATAATTTGGTCAAAATTTTATTTCTATAGAAAATTTTGTCAACATTTTATGTCAAAATTTTATTGCTATAGAAAATTTCGTAAATTTTTTTTTCAATAGAAAATAATGTCAAAATTTTATTTCTATCGAAAATTTTGCCAAAAATTTATTTTTGTCGAAAATTTTTTCAATATTTTATTTCTATAAAATTGTATTCCTATAGAAAATTTTTGGCAAAATTTTATTTCTATATAATATTTTTGTAAAAATTTTATTTCTATAAAAAATTTTGTCAAAATTTTATTTCTATAGAAAATTTTGCAAAAATTTTATATTTTTTTTCATAAAGTTTGTCAAAATTTTATTTTTATAGAAAATTTTGTCAAAATTTTATTTCTATAGAAAACTTTGTCCAAATTTTATTTCTATAGAAAAATTTTTGGCAAAAGTTTATTTCTATAGAAAATTTTGTCAAAATTTTATTTCTATAGAAAATGTTGTCGACTTTTTTTTTAAAAAATAATTTTGTCAAAATTTTATTTCTATAAAAAATTTTGTCAAAATTTTATTTCTTTCAAAAATTTTGTCAATATTTTATTTCTATAAAATTGTATTCCTATAGAAAATTTTTGGCAAAATTTTATTTCTATAGAAAATTTTGTCAAAATTGTATTTCTATCGAAATTTTTATCAAAATTTTATTTCTTACAAAATTTTGGACAAAATTTTATTTCTATTGAAAATTTTGTCAAAATTTTATTTCTATAGAAAACTTTGTCGAAACTTTATTTCTATCGAAAATTTTGTCAAAATTTTATTTCTATCGAAAATTTTGTCAAAATTTTATTTCTATAAAAAATTTTGCCAAAAGTTTATTTCTATCGAAAATTTTGTAAAAATTTTATTTCTATCGAAAATTTTGTCAAAATTTTATTTCTATCGAAAATTTTGTCAAAATTTTATTTCTATAGAAAATTTTGTCAACATTTTATTTCTATAGAAAATTTTGCAAAATTTTATTTCAATAGAAAATGTTGTCAACATATTATTTCTATAGACAATTTTGTCAAAATTGTATTTCTATAGAAAATGTTGTCAAAATTTTATTTCTATAGAAAATTTTGTCGACTTTTTTTAAAGATAATTTTGTCAAAATTTTATTTTTATAGAAAATTTTGTCAAAATTTTGTTTCTATAGAAAATTTTGTCAAAATTTTATTTCTATTGAAAATTTTGTCAAAATTTTATTTCTATAGAAAATTTTGTCAAAATTTTATTTCTATAGAAAAATTTTATTTCTATAGGAAAAATTTTGACACAAGTTTATTTCTATAGAAATTTGTTTGTTAAAATTTTATTTCTATAGAAAATTGTATGGCAAAATTTTATTTCTACAGAAAATTGTTTGGCAAAGTTTTATTTCTATAGAAAATTTTGTCAAAACTTTATTTCTACCGAAAATTTTATTTCTATCGAATTTTTGTCAAAATTTTATTTCTATTTTATTTCTATTATCGAAAATTTTGTCAAAATTTTATTTCTATCGAAAATTTTGTCAAAATTTTTTTTCTATCGAAAATTTTGTCAAAATTTTATTTCTATAGAAAATTTTGTCAACATTTTATTTCTATAGAAATTTTGCCAAAATTTTATTTCTATCGAAAATTTGGTCAAAATTTTATTTCTATAGAAAATTTTGCCAAAATTTTATTTCTATCGAAAATTTTGTCAAAATTTTATTCTATAGAAAATTTTGTCAACATTTTGCTATAATAATTATATACATTACAGAAAAAAAGTCTCTAATGCTAAATATAACTTTTTTTGTTAGGAAAAAGTTTACTTTTTCGTAATTTTCCACATGCTAAAGGAATTTTCCGTGTCTCAGAAATATTATGATCTAAACGTGGGTATAAAGTTGAATGGCATTATATATATCAAAACCTGAACATATACATCCCGACTTTGGAATTGATTTTGCCTGCAAACAAAAATTGAATATGTGCCATATTGCAGGACAATAGCACCATCATTGAAGTCTGAATTGTAAGACATCTTTATAATGTCTTAGAATTTCGCACCGATCAAGAATATATATATATATATATATATATATATATATATATATATATATATATATATATATATATATATATATATATATATATATATATATATATATATATATATATATATATATATATATATATATATATATATATATATATATATATATATATATATATATATATATATATATATTCTTGATCCGTGAGAAATTCCAAGACATTATAAAGATGTCTTAGAATTCAGTCTTCAATGATGGTGCTATTGTCCTGCAATATGGCACATATTCAATTTTTGTTTGCAGGCAAAATCAATTCCAAAGTCGGGCTGTATATGTTCAGGTTTTGATATAGCCCCTATATAAACCGAAGTCTTGGGTTAACAACAAGCTAAATTTCAGACTCGACTTCAACTAGGGATTATGATATGTTTCACCTTTAAAATAAAGTATGGAAAACCATATCCTAATTTTGAACACTTGTTTTGTAGTCAAGATACAAAAGACATGTAATGTTGGAGAATTTTTTTTTTTCAGAATTTTAAAGTCAATTTGAACTTAGTGAAACAAGATTTTGTTTTATGTAAAGATACCCAATTTTAATCACTTAACTATAAGAACAAAACGACTTCATTGAAAAGTTTTTCGACTTTTGGACAAAGGAAAAAACTTTCTATCAGAGAAATACGTCTTCTATGCTAAGAAAACTTAGCAATCGTATTTTAAGAACTTGAAATCTTTGGCCTCACGACAATATTTTTTTTCAGTCCAGATAGAAATCTTAATTTTTTATCAAAACTTTCTTCCAATGATTTAAATTTGTCATAATTTTGAATAATACAATTAAAATAAATAAACACATTTTTATTCCAAAATCTAAAAGAATGTCTTCAATTTTTCTGTAAAAGAAGCCACTGTACATTGTACTTAACATGTAACCATATTCAAACAAAAATTCACAAACCATAGTATGTTATATTCTATGCATTGAGAGAAGTTTTTACGTTGTATTAAAGTTAGATAAATGTTAGAGTAAGTATATGTGTATGTATATGTCAGAGGGAAGAGAGAGAGAGAGAGTGGAAGAAAGTGCTCCAAAGATGGCTTTTGTAATATTTAAAACATTGGCAATATCCAACATGTGAGTGAATAAACTACAATAGAAGAATAAAGGGCTTAGCATTCGCATTACTAACACAAATGTTAACTATTGATACATTTTTGTTGGTGTGGGTGTGTTGTTGGATGTATTTAGCGTATATCGTTACTCAGAGAATTGCCGCTTTCACTTCCTATTTCCGGTTTAGTACTCACACATCTGGTGTCGCTGGTATTATTTTTTGTTGTTTTTGTTTTCTGTTTCCTCGTTTTCTTTTTTTTTGTGTTTGGATTAAATTTAAATACCCGAGGGTGTTTGTGTATATAAGGGAACCTTCTAATCTATAAACAACAGCTCGGCATAAAAATGTCAATACATTAACGTATACATACTCACATACTTTAAGTTATTTTGTTTTGGTTGTCGATGGTTTTATCGTAACTTTATTAAATTTCCATTTTAGTTTAACACATGTTATATCAGTCGGGGACTGTCACAAGATTGATATGTTGTATACTGTGGGGAGTATTTTTAAATTCATATGGCATTCAAAGTGATGCTAAGTTATTTCGTAAGCGATTTTATGTCCTATCACAAATTGGCGATATTCTTTATGAAGTCTACAACTACTGAAGTGAATACCGATTGGGAGTAAAAGCTGAAGTTTGGCTCAGCTGACTATGTTATGTCAATTGATGGTATCCTGTACATTTGGACCAAAAACTACACTGAAAAAAAAAAAACAAGAGATTTTGTCTTTCCACCTAATGACTTTGCTATTGATTCCGAGCCAAAGAAGTGGAGAATTTTATTAAGGACATATTAAGGATATAATACTCATTCAAATTTGAGTTTTGCATATCTGATTCCAGGAAACAAATTTGAATTAATTCTTTTTTTCTGGATTTTTCTTCATGTGCTACTAAAGTCCTTTAAAAAAGTATTAACCACAATTTAAATTTCCAAATTCAAGGCCGACATAAAATGTTGAAAAACATTTCCTATTTCTGAAGACTATTTTGTCTTGTTATTAAGATATTTATTTATTTATTTATTTCGTCTAGGGAAAATATTCCTTACAGACGAATGCTTAATAATAAATTGTGTTTAACAAGTTTTTAAATTGATTAATATTCAAAGAAAAGTCTACGTCGTTTAGCAAACTTATTCTATTACATTCTGTAAGAAATCTAGTGATGGGCTCATTCATAGCGTAGCTAGTTCTATGACAAGGAACATGAATATTTTCCCTAGACGAAATAAATAAATAAATAAAATAAATATAAAAAGTCAACAAACTTGAAGATAATTTCATTAATTTTGAAGATTTTTGTCTGAATTTTTAAAGCTAAATATACCCATTTTTATATCGAATCACTTAACTGCAAGAGCAAAACGACTTCATTGAAAAGTGTATCTACTCTTGGACAAGGAAAAAAATTCTATTGGATAAATGCGTCTTTTGCGATAAGCAAAATTCGTATTCGTATTTTAAGGACGTGGAATTTTTAGCCTTACGAAAATATTTTGTTCCATGTACAACATACAGTTTTTTCTATTTTTTGGGGTCCAACTTCTTTCTATTTTTGGGACCGGCGAACTTAGGTTAGGTTAGGTGGCAGCCCTATGTATCAGGCTCACTTAGACTATTCAGTCGATTGTGATACCACATTGGTGAACTTCTCTCTCATCACTGAGTGCTGACCGAGTCTATGTTAAGCTCAATGACAAGGGACCTCCTTTTTATAGCCGAGTACGAACGGCGTTCCACATTGCAGTGAAACCACTTAGAGAAGCTTTGAAACCCTCAGAAATGTCACCAGCATTACTGAGGTGGGATAATCCACCGCTGAAAAACTTGTTGGTGTTCGGTCGAAGTAGGAATCGAACCCACGACCTTGTGTATGAAATGCGGACATGCTAACCATTGCACCACGGTGGCTCCCGGCGAACTTACAATAAACTTTGATAGTATGACTAAATTTTTAATGATATTGATTTTATAGAAAATTTTTCCAAAATTTTATTTTTATAGGAAATTTTGTCAAAATTTCATTCTTTAGAAAATTTTGTCAAAATTTTATTTCTATAGAAAATTTTGTCAAAATTTTATTTCTAATGAAGGTTAGGTTATGTGGCAGCCCGACGTATCACGCTCACTTAGACTATTCAGTCCATTGTGATACCACATTGGTGAACTTCTCTCTTATCACTGAGTGCTGCCCATGTTAAACTCAATGACAAGGGATCTCCTTTTTATAGCCGAGTCCAAACGCCGTTCCACATTGCAGTGAAACCACTTAGAGAAGCTTTGAAATTCTCAGAAATGTCACCGGCAGTACTGAGGTGGGATAATCCACCGCTGAAAATTTTTTGGTGTTCGGTCGAAGCAGGAATCGACACCACGACCTTGGGTATGCAAGGCGGGCATGCTAACCATTGCACCACGGTGGCTCCCTATTTCTAATGAAAATTTCTCAAAATTTTATTTCTATAGAAAAATTTGTCGAAATTTTATTTCCAAAGAAAATTTTGCAAAAATTTATTTCTATAGAAAATTTTGCCAAAATTTTATTTCTATAGAATATTTTATCAAAATTTTATTTCTATAGTAAATTTTGTCAGAATTTTATTCCTATAGCAATTTTTGTCAACATTTTATTTCCATAGAAAATGTTGTCAAAATTTTTTTTCCATAGAAAATTTTGTCAATTTTTTCCTATAGAAAAGTTTGTCAAAATTTTATAAAAATATTATTCCTACTGAAAATTTTGTCAACATTTTATTTCTATATAAAATTTTATTTCAAATGAAAATGTTGTCAAAATTGTATTTCTATAGAAAACTTTGTCGAAATTTTATTTGTAATTTTATCAACATTTTATTTCTATGGAAAATTTTGTCAAAAATGTATTTCTATAGAAAATGTTGTCAAAATTTTATTTCTATAGAATTCTTTTCAAAATTTTATTTCTGTAGAAAATTTTGTCAAAATTTTATTTCTATAGAAAACTTTGTCGAAATTTTGTTTGTAATTTTGTCAACATTTTATTTCTATAGAAAATTTTGTCAACAATTTATTTCTATACAAAATGTCAACATTTTATTTCTATAGTAAATTTTGTCAAAATTTTATTTCTATAGAAAATTTTGTCAAAATTTTATTTCTCTAAAAAATTTTGTCAAAATTTTATTTGTAATTTTGTCAACATTTTACTTCTATAGAAAATGTTGTCAAAATTTTATTCCTATAGAAAATTTTGCCAAAATTGTATTTCTATAAAAAATTTTGCCAAAATTTTTTTGTCTATCGAAACTGTTGTCAAAATTTTTTGTCTATAGAAAATGTTGTCAAAATTTTATAAAAATATTATTCCTACTGAAAATTTTGACACAATTTTATTTTAAATGAAAATGTTGCCAAAATTTCATTTCTATAGAAAATTTTGTCAAAATTTTATTTCCATAGAAAACTTTGTCAAAATTTTATTTTGTAATTTTGTCAACATTTTATTTTTATGGAAAATTTTGTCAAAAATTTATTTCTTTTTGTTTCTTGGTGTTTTATTGACATTTATTAATAATTTATTTCTATAGAAAATGTTGTCAAAATTTTATTTCTTTGGATTTTTTTTTCAAAATTTTATTTCTGTAGAAAATTTTGTCAAAATTTTATTTCTATAGAAAACTTTGTCAAAATGTTATTTCTATAGAAAACTTTGTCGAATTTTTTTGGTAATTTGGTCAATACTTTATTTCTATGGAAAATTTTGTCAAAAAATCATTTCTATAGAAAATGTTGTCAAAATTTTATTTCTATAGAAATTTTGTTTCAAAATTTTATTTTTGTAGGAAATTTTATCAAAATTTTATTTCTATAGAAAACTTTGTCGAAATTTTATTTGTAATTTTGTCAACATTTTACTTCTATAGAAAATTTTGCCAAAATTTTATTTTTATGGAAAATTTTGTCAAAATTTTATTTCCATAGAAAATATTGTCAAAATTTTATTTCTATTGAAAATTTTGCCAAAATTGTATTTCTTTAGAAAACTTTGTCAAAATTTTATTCATAATTTTGTCAACATTTTATTTCCATAGAAAATTTTCCAAAAATTGTATTTCGATAGAAAACTTTGCAAAATGTTATTTGTAATTTTGTCAACATTCCATAGACAATGTTGTCAAAATTTTATTTCTATAGAAGATTTTGTCAAAATTTTATTTCTCTAGAAAATTTTGTCAAAATTTTATTTCTATAGAAAATTTTGTCAAAATCTTATTTCTAAAGAAAATTTTGTCAAAATTTTATTTCTATAGAAAATTTTGTCAACATTTTATTTCTATAGAAAACTTTTGCAAAATTGTATTTTTAATTTTGCCAACATTTTATTTCTATAGAAAATTTTGTCAAAATTTTATTTTTATGCAAAATTTTGTCAAAATTTTATTTCCATAGAAAATTTTGTCAAAATTTTATTTCTATAGAATATGTTGTCAAAATTTTATTTCTATAGCAAATTTTGTCAAAACTTTATCACTATTGAAAATTATATTATTATGTCTATAGAAAAATTTTTAGTCTATAGACAATGTTGACAAAATGTTTGCTTTTATAGAAAATGTTGTCAAAATTTTTTCTCTATAGAATGTGTTGTCAAAATTTTATTTCCATAGAAAATTTTGTCAAAATTTTATTTCTATATAAAATTTTGCCAAAATTGAATATTGAAAATGTTATCAAAATTTTCGGTCTATAGAAAATGTTGTCAATTTTTTTTTATAGAAAATGTTGTCAAAATTTTTTTCTCCATAGAATATGCTGTCAAAATTTTATTTCTATAGCAAATTTTGTCAAAATTTTTAATCTATAGAAAATGTTGTAAATTTTTTTTATAGAAAATGTTGTCAAAATTTTTTTCTCTATAGAATATGCTGTCAAAATTTTATTTCTATAGCAAATTTTGTCAAAACTTTATTACTATAGAAAATTTTGTCAAAATTTTATTTGTATAGAAAGTTTTGCCAAAAATTTACTTCTATAGAAAATTCTGTCAAAATTTTATTTCTATAGAAAGTTTTGTCAAAATTTTATTTCTATAGAAAATTCTGTCAAAATTTTATATCTATAGAAAGTTTTGTAAAAATTGTATTTCTGTAGAAAATTTTGGTAGTTGGTTGAATTCTATTAACTGTCAACCGTTAACGTGCTTCATTTTCAAATGGTGCCTATATTTGATTTCAACATGGTGACAACTATACACCAACTGAACGTCCCAAAATTTAGGTTGCTTAATCTTTTATAAAGGTCAATATTTTTTTGCAGTGTATGTCTGTTCATGGCATTGTAAAATCTGAAATTTAAATATCGATGTGTAACAAACCAAATGAGGAAACTTGGTTTATCCTCCATCCGATTTGGAAGTTATATAAAATGTAACCAAAAAAAGGAAAAAAAATTAAAAATTACATTAAATAAAGTTTCCATCTTACCTCTGTGACAACGAAATGTCTTGATGCTAAAACGGCCTTCTTATTACTTCGATTATTATTATGCGTAATTTCTTCTATTGTACAATGTCGAAACTTTTTTAGTCTATCGCTGTTGTTGCAGTTGGCGTTGGCGATTATGCTATTCTTGATTGTTTTTTGTTTGTATCCCTCCAAAAAAATATTAAACTTTTAACAAAGAGTACGCGTTTTGCTTCAAGTTTTTGTTTTGTGTTTTAGGTTTTACTGGATTTTTAGGTGCAAAACTTTGTGCGTATATTTTAAGACTTTTATGCGTTTTTCAAAATTTCTTCTTTTGTGTTGTTTACAAACTTTTATTTATTGACAACAATAAAGCAACATAACGAATGAATGAATAAACGTGCGGCGTTGCGGGAAGACTATATTCAAAATTATTTATAACAACATCCGTTCAAAGTAAAGTGGGTCTATGACTGGGTATGTGGGTGCTGTCTTACACCACCATACTGGTGTATGATTAGATTTTATATTTTGTTGGTTTTCCACGGTCAGGGCGATAGATAGCTTTCGGTGGCTGTCCTTTATGTGTGTTCAACGTACCTGTAAGTTTCGATATACAGCAGCAGACAGAGGAAAAGCAGCAGCCGATCAATATTCCTTTAATGGCTCGTGTATATGGTCGGTTACACTTCAATTCTTTGGAAATTTCATTTCATTCACTTCAGCACAATAATTTTGATGAAATCCACAAAAAGAAACAGAACAAAGTTTTGCCACCTTAATTTTTCCTAATACTGTTTTTTTTATTATTTTTATTTTTTGCTGTTTTGGTTTTTTTTTTCTTCTAAAATTTCATTTATGTTTGTTATTGCTGTATTAGTAATATTGGTTTACTTTCTTCAAACTTATACGTTTTTAGTATTCACTTTTGTTTTACTACCGTTTCACTTATATTCTTCTCTTCTTCTGAGAATTTTTGTGGTTAGCTCAAAATTTGTATATTTCGATGTAATACAGAAGTTGCCTGTTAATTCGAAAGGTTGCTATGACTTTGCTTTAGTAACTCTTTCTTTCTCTTCAATTTTATGTCCTGGGTTTGTTCTTACCTATATTAAAGAAAATAAAACAAAATAGAGAAAAGAATAAAAAATTATTAAGTAATTATATGAAGAAACAAATGAGTAAAGTAGAAAGTCGGGCGGGGGCCGACCATATCATACCCTAAACCACCCCAACTGAATTAGTAATTGGTATAGGATTGGGAGATAACCTGCATTTCCATATGTAAGAACATTAAGGGGTACATGGTTATCACAATCTGAACAGAAATGTCTGATATTAGGAGCTATAGTTGATTTTGAAACTACAGAGTTAGTATGCCACTAATATTGCTTCCATTATAAAACAAGTAAGTAAAGTAGAAAGTCGGGCGGCGCCCACTATATCATACCCTAAACCACACTTGCTGAATTAGTAAACATAAGCATTTGTGGGGTAACATTGATATAGGTATGGGAGATAAACCGCAGTTGCATATTCAAGAAAATTAAGGGGTACATGTTTATGGGTGCTTTGTCTCAATCTGACTATAGCTCATAGTCAGTGTTGCCAGGGAAAATGTTCTGTTTACACTACAAGGAAAAAAAAAGTTCCCTACTTTCCTATACATTCCCACACAATTTTCCCTACAATATTTTTCGTTAAATTTAAACAAATTTTACAAAACAAAAATGGCTGCAAGTACTTTATTATCTTAAAACATGAATATGGAATGTATATAACTTAGAATATAAATTTGTATTACCACCACGGTTGCCACAGTTGGTAGAATTCTACCAAAAATAGTATTTTTATACCTTCCACCATAGGATGGGGTGTATATTAATTTTGTCATTCCGTTTGTAACACATCGAAATATTGCCCTAAGACCCCATAAAGTATATATATTCTGGGTCGTGGTGAAATTCTGAGTCGATCTGAGAATGTCCGTCCGTCCGTCTGTTGAAATAACGCTAACTTCCGAACGAAACAAGCTATCGACTTGAAACTTAGCACAAGTAGTTTTTATTGCTGTAGGTCGGATGGTATTGCAAATAGGCCATATCGGTCCAATTTTACTTATAGCCCCCATATAAACAGACCCCCAAATTTGGCTTGCGAGGCCTCTAAGAGAAGTATATTTCATCCGATCCGGCTGAAATTTGGTACATGGTGTAAGTATATGGTATCTAATAACCATGCAAAAATTGGTCCACTCGGTCCATAATTATATATAGCCCCCATATAAACCGATCCCCCGATTTGGCTTGCGAGACCTCTAAGAGAAGCAAATTTCATCCTATCCAGCTGAAATTTGGTACATGGTGTTAGTATATGATCTCTAAAAACCATGCAAAAATTGGTCCACATCGGTCCATAATTATATATAGCCCCCATATAAGCCGATCCCCCGATTTGGCTTGCGAGGCCTCTAAGAGAAGCAAATTTCATCTGATCCGGCTGAAATTTGGTACATGGTGTTAGTATATGGTCTCTAACAACCATGCAAAAATTGGTCCGCATCGGTCCATAATTATATATAGCCCCCATATAAACCGATCCCCCGATTTGGCTTTCGAAGCCTCCAAGAGAAACAAATTTCATCTGATCAGGCTGAAATTTGGTACATGGTGTTAGTATATGATCTCTAACAATCATAAAAAATTTGGTCCATATCGGTCCATAATTATATATAGCCCCCATATAAGCCGATCCCCCGATTTGGCTTGCGGAGCCTCTAAGAGAAGCAAATTTCATCCGATCCGAAATTTGGTACATGTTGTAAGTATATGGTCTCTAATGACCATGCAAAAATTGGTCAACATCGGTCCATAATTATATATAGACGCCATATAAACCGATCACCAGATTTGACCTCCGGAGCCTCTTGAAAGACCAAAATTCATCTAATTCAGTTGAAATTTGGTACGTGGTGTTTATATATGGCCTCAAACACCCATGCAAAAAGTGGTCGATATCGGTCCATAATTATATATAGGCCCCATATAAACCGATCCCCAGATTTGACATCCAGAGCCCCTTGGGAGAGAAATTTGGTACGTGATGTTAGTATATGGTATCCAACAACCATGCAGGAATTGGTTCCTATCAGTCCATTATTATATATAGCTCCCATATAAACCGATTCCTAGATTTGACCTCCGGTGCCTTTTCGAGAAGCAAAATTCATCCGATCAGCTTGAAATTTAGTACGTGGTGGTAGTATATGATATTTAACAACCATGCCAAAAGTGGTCCATATCAGTCCATATTTAATCATACATAGCCCCATATAAACCGATCACGAGATTTGGTTTTGGAGCCTCTTGGAGGAGCAAATTTTATCCGAGTGAGTTGAAATTTGGTACGTTGTGCTAGTATATGGTCGTTAACAACCATGCCTAATTAGGTCCATATCGGTCTATACTTATATATGGCCCTCAGATAAATCGATCCCCAATCACACAAAAATTGGTCCATATCAAGTACATAATTGTATATAGCCCCCATATAAGCGACCCCCATATTTCAATTCTGGCTCTCTACGTATCGTGCAAAAAGTCCATATCGATTCGTAATTATTTGTAAACTTAACTATACATAATTTTTTTGTCTAATATATACCACGTATGGACTAACTCACAATTTAGACAACAATGTTAAGAAGTTTTAAGATACCACAACCCAAGTAATTCGATTGTGGATGACAGTCTTTCGTAGAAGTTTCTACGCAATCCAAGGTGGAGGGTACATAAGATTCGGCCTGGCCGTATATACTTGTTATACCCACAACCATAGAATGGTGACGGGGGTATAATAAGTTTGTCATTCCGTTTGTAACACATCGAAATATCGATTTCCGACTATATAATGTATATATATTCTTGATCAGGGAGAAATTCTAAGGCGATATAACGATGTCCGTCTGTCCGTCTGTCTGTCGGTCTGTCTGTCTGTCTGTCTGTTGTAATCACGCTACGGTCTTCAATAATGAAGCAATCGTACTGAAATTTTGCACACACTCGTCTTTTGTCTGCAGGCAGGTCAAGTTCGAAGATGGGCTATATCGGTCCAGGTTTTAATGTAGTCCCCATATAAACCGACCTCCCGATTTGGGGTCTTGGGCTTATAGAAATCGTAGTTTTTATCCAATTTGCCTGAAATTTAAAACCTAGAGGTATTTTATGACCATAAAGAGATGTGCCAAAAATGGTGATTATCGGTCCATATTTAGGTATAGCCCCCATATAGACCGATCTCCCGATTTTACTTCTTGGGCTTATAGAAACCGAAGTTTTTATTCAATTTACCTGAAATTGGAAATCTAGAGGTATTGTGGGACCACAAATACGTGTGCCAAAAATTGTGAGTATCGGTCCATGTTTTGGTATGCTCCCCATATAAAACGACCTCCCGATTTGGGGTCTTGGGCTTATAGAAACCGTAGTTTTTATCCAATTTGTCTGAAATTGGAAATCTAGAGGTATTTTAGGACCATAAAGAGGTGTGCCGAAAATGGTGTGTATCGGTCCATATTTTGGTATAGCCCCCATATAGACCGATTTCAAGATTTTACTTCTTGGGCTTCTAGAATCCGAAGTTTTTATCCTATTTGCCTGAAATTGGAAATCTAGAGGTATTTTCGGGTTATAAAGAGGTGTGCCGAAAACGGTGAGTATCGGTCCATATTTTAGTATAGGCCTCATTTTACTTCTACAGATTTAAGATTTCAAATCAAGACTTTATTTTATAATTTTCTTGCACACTTACAAGAGATGTTAATGATTCCTCTAAAACCCAAAAAAAAATGGTTCTTATAAATCCAGAATCTGATATAGTCCTCATAGGTGAAATCTTTAAATTTATCTTCGGGAATATCCTCAAGTCCTCAAGCCCTCCTGAAATTTCAAAGGAAACCTTAATATTTGGTTCATGGTGGTGGGTATTTAAGATTCGGCCCGGCCGAACTTAGTGCTGTATATACTTGTTTTCTTGTTAAATCTCTATAAAAATAAAATTTTGGAAAAAGTTTCTATAAACAAGTTTTTGTGAAAAAATTTTCTATAGAAATAAAGTTTTGACAATAAATTCTATAGAAATAAAATGTTGAGAAAAAATTCCATAGAAATAAAATTTGGAGAAAATTTTTTATGGAAATAATATTTTGAAAAAAATTGCTATAGAAATACAATTTTGACAAAATTTTCTAAAGAAATAAAATGTTGACAAAATTTTCTGCAGAAATAAAGTTTACCACACATTGTTAAAGATCAATGTGTGGTAAACACAATGCTTCTAATTTCCTCCTCTAGAGCCACCAAAATGTAAAAATTATTACAAATTGTGTTGAGTGAAAATGTCCTACATTGTGGCCCTACGTCCCTACAAGACGCTAAATATTAGAAAAAACCCTACATATAGGGAATTTCCCCTACTTCTAGCAACACTGGCTGTGTTGATATTGCGCCTACGGAGTTAGTATGCCACTAATAAAGGAATAAAGTTTTGACAAAAACTTCTATAGAAATATTTGTTTGGTACACCCTCAAAAAAAATCGCTTCTTTAACATATGTTCCAAACATATTTTGCAGGAAGCACATGTATTATTGGATACTGCCGAAACATTAATATGTTTGTTTTATGTGAACATATTATATGTTTGGAAGCATTTTGAGCCCAAAAATGTTATATGCTTGGAAGAATTTTTCGTAAAGACGATTGTGTTCATTCCCTAACATACTCGTAATTTTCACCTCCACGAAATAGTTTAGTTCTTGGCACCTTTTTCTGTAATACAAATAATGTTGAAGAAATTATTCACTTTTATACATTTTTTAAATTTTACCTTTCGCCTGCACGGAGAATCGAACCGAGGACCATACAGTTTGTAAGCCAACACACTATCCACTGGGCTACGTAGCTGTCACCAGTAGATATTTATCGTTATAAGTTATATTTATATAGCATAGTTTGCAGCACCCACGAGCCCATGCAAACATAACATTATTTAACAGAAACATACATTTGTTTGCCACGTGGAGCAGTGGTTAGCATGTCTGCCTTGCATGCAAAGGGTCGTGGGTTCAATCCCTGCTCCGACCGAACACTTTTTTTTTTAATTTACACATTTATATTTATACTACATTAAATTTTTATAATGAAACTTCGAAATGTGCGTTATTAAAGATTTATATATAAACGAAATTGACTGATTTTTGTATAAAATATTATTTTTTTATTGCAAAAATAACAATTTTGTAACAAAAAACTGTTTTTGGTACAAAACTTTAAAATTTTGAAGGAATTCAAAAACTCTAACAAAAGAAGAACGTGGAGTCGAGTATAAACATACATAAATAATTTTATAATATAAACATAAATTTAGTTAGGCGTGAACAGTTTTTACTAGCATTTAACACCATCGCTCTAAAATGCCTTCTATATTTCTTACATAATTCATTTTAAAGAAAATAAACTTTTTAAATTGTTTTAGCTGCAAAACTCGAACTTAATGCCCGCTTTTATATTTGAAGGTGTACGTCAACTCCTCGTGGACTACTTATTAATAAAGAGGAACTAAACTTTGTTTTTATACATTTTACTGTGTAATTTTTCACTATTTCCTCCTTATTTCATTTTACTGTCCCAACTCTAAAAAGAGTATTGTGCCCTTTAGTTATTTTTGTGAAGACACTTGATTTCTATTCTCTTAAATAATATTTAGACTTAAGCATATCAAAGTTTTGGCCTTATCATAAAACAGTTTTCCGAAACAACATACAAGCGGTTTCACAGAAATTATTCTCTTTTTGTTCTTTCGCTGTGTTATGTTGATATCTTTCGTCAACTCTCCCGGTTTCCATCTTTATTTCTTTCTCTATATGTTACTCTCTCTGTCGCTTTGAATGAAATATCACAACATATGTATGTTTAGTCGAAATTTGTAAATTTATATATGTTTGCATTTACACATATGATTTTTATGAAACATTCATGCCCCAAACATAATATATTCTAACATATTAACATATATGTCCCAAACATTTAGTGTTAGTTTAGGAACATTACATGTTTGCACTTAAATATATTGTGTTTTAAAATTGTGCCCGAAACACATTTTGTTTCTATCGGAACATATGAAAAACATATTTTTCTAACAGTGTAGATTTGTGGTAATCTTCAAATTTTGTTAGATTTTTTTTTTTTGGCACGAGTGGTAAATGTTGTTAAAGATCAAGGCTTACCGGCTTCTAATTGCCTCCTGTAGAGCCACCAAAATGTAAAAATTATTACAAATTGTGTTGAGTGAAAATCTCCATACATTGTGATCCAACGTGCCTACAAATATTAGAAAAACCCTATATATAGGGTGATTCCCCTATTTCTAGCAACACTGGCCGTAGTTTTGCACCTACGGAGTTATGTTAGTATGACACTAATATTGAGCCCATTATAAAAAAAAAATCGTTCAACTAGTGTGGGTAATAAATCCAAATTTGTAAAAATCGAGCAATATTCTTATGTAAGAGCTACAAATACGTATAAATACGATCGGCCAGTACATCAAAATTTGAAATTTGACTAACATTGGTTAATACATAAGAGTACTATGGCCAAATTTGGAAAAATCGAGCGATGCAGATATATGGAAGCTATATCTAAATCTGAACCAATTTGCATAATATTTCGGGGGTTTGATTAATACCACAAAAGGTTACCTTGTGCAAGATTTGAGTAAGATCAGTTAAGAAATGAGGCCTGTATGGTCAAACATAAGGTTATTAGGGGCGAATTTTTCAAAATCGGGGGATACATATTTGAACCGATTTCGATGAAATTTTGCACATATAGATAGTAATATAGAGGACTGGATCTAGCCAACTTTGAGTAAGATCGGTTGATAAATAAGGGTTTTATGGCCAAATTCTGAAAAATCGGGCGGTACATATATATGGGAGCTATAGCTAAATCTGAACCGATTTCGATGATTTTTTGCACATATAGTTAGTGCTATAGAGGATTACATTTACCCAACTTTGAGTAAGATCTAAATTTGATCCGATTTCTTCCAAATTCAATAGCGTTAGTCCTTGTGCTCAAGAAACTCCCTGTACCAAATTTCATCAAAATCGGTTAATAATTGCGACCGGAATCCTGTGAACAACAAATACACGGACAGACGGACGGACACCAAGCGCTAGATCGACTCAGGAGGTGATTTTGAGTCGATCGGTATATATTTTACGGGGTGTAAAATCAATATTTCTGGTAGGCACATTTTTTGGCAGATCAAACTTATTATACCCTGACCACTATGTGGTTTAGGGTATAAAAAGAGGACATTCTTCACAAATGATCGAGTCCATTTAATTTAGCATGAAGAACTACAGATGAAAAAGCTTTCTGCGAGATGGGTGCCGCATTTGTTAACAGTCGATCAAAAACGCATAAGAATTAACATTTCTCAAGCTTGTTTGGATCGTTTTAAGCAAAATGGATTTTAGGCATCGTTTCATAACTGTTGATGAGACATGGATCTACCACTATACTCCAGAGACAAAAGAACAATCCAAACAATGGACTGAAGCTGGAGGAAGTGGCCCAGAGAAGGCAAAACAATTCAATCGGCTGGTAAGGTTATGGTCACGGTTTTTTGGGACTTCAAAGGTATTTTATTGATTGACTATCTGCAAAAGGGTAAAACTATAAATTCAGAGTACTCAGAAATGTACACATTCGAGAAAAACGTCCGTTGCTTGACAACCCACCTTATTCTCCTGATTTAGCTTCCAGTGACTTTTACTTGTTCCCAAATCTAAAAAAAATTCCTTGCTGGCAAGCGTTTTACCTCAAATGAAGATGCAATTACAGTTGTAAACCACTATTTTGAAGACCTTGAGGAAAACAATTTTAATCCAGGGATAGAATTGCTAGAAAAGCGTTGGACTACGTGTATTGAAGTTTCAGGAGATTATATTGAAAAATACAAATATTTTTGAAAAACTAACTATTCTCTTTCATTGATACACGCAAAAAAATAATTCTTTCCTCCCAAATGAAATTTTAGACAAACGAAGTTCGTTTCTCATTTGCTTTTCGCTGTAAGGAAGTGTATTTGGAAGAAAAGTATATACTTTTTGTGATAAACGTTTATTCTTTTCCAGGATGTAAAAACAATTTCATAAAGTCAAACTCAAAAAAAGAAAAACATTGTTTTCTTGCTAATTGCATTTTCCCTCACATCTTTCTCACATCCTCGAGATTTTTTAGTTCTTAACACCTTTTCCTGTAATACCAACAATGTAGAAGAAATTATACGATTTTATAAATTTTTAAAATTTTTTTACCTTTCGCCTGGACGGAGAATCGAACCACGGACCATGCACTTTGTAAGCCAACACACTAACCACTGAGCTATGTACCTGTTATGGTCATCAATAGATAAATATCCATATAAGTTATATTTATATAGCATAGCTTGCGGCGCCCACGAACCGAATAAACAAAGTTTATTTAACAGAAACAAACATTTAGTTTGGCACCGTGGAGCAGTGGTTGCTACGTCCGACTTGCATGCCAAGGGTCGTGGGTTCGATCCCTGCTTCGACCAAAGTTTTTTTTTGTTTTTTTTTTTTTTTTTAATATATTCCAGATATGTTCGGAAGATTCCGAAAAAATTATCTACATTACATTGTAGTATATTAAATTTTGAACGGTAAAATGTGTCTTATTAAAGACCTAAAGTCAAAAAAGGACAGTGTTTGATATAAACGAAATGGACTGTGTTGTTGTTTCAAAAATAACTTTTTTTATTGAAAAAATAAAAATTTTGTAACAAACGAATTTTTTTGGTGATAAAAGTTTAAAATTTTCGAAGCAATTCAAAAAACTGTAACAAAAGAAAAACGTTTTCGGTACACGTTTTCCAAACGTTTTTTTTCTTTGCGTGTAGGCTAAGAAGTTTTCGAACCGCCTTCGTATATAGGGTAAGGCCTTTTTTTGGGACATTTTATCTTTGGCTTAAAGTTTTTTGAAATAAAAAAACTTTAAACCACAGATAATTTGGAGTTTTAAAAATATCTAATTTGGAGTTTTAACAAGTATATACGGCCGTAAGTTCGGCCAGGTCGAATCTTATGTACCCTCCACAATGGATTGCGAAGAAACATCTACGAAAGACTGTCATCCACAATCGAATTACTTGGGTTGTGGTATCTTAAATCGTTTTCGAAATTGTGAGTTAGTCCATACGTGGTATATATTAGAAAAAAAGGTATGTGTAGGTAAGTCTACAAATAATTACGAATCGATATGGACTTTTTGAATTGAAATATGGAGGTCACTTATGTGGGGGCTATATACAATTATGAACTTGATATGGACCAATTTTTGTGTGATTGGGGATCGATTTATCTGAGGGCTATATGTAACTATAGACCGATATGGAACTAGTTAGGCATGGTTGTTAACGGCCATATACTAGCACAATGTACCAAATTTCAACTGACTCGGATAAAATTTGCTCCTCCAAGAGGCTCCGATCTCGGGATCGGTTTATATGGGGGCTATATATGATATGGACCACTGATATGGACCACTTTTAGCATGGTTGTTAAATATCATATACTACCACCACGCACCAAATTTCAACCAGATCGGATGAATTTTGCTTCTCCATAAGGCACCGGAGGTCAAATCTGGGGAGCTGATTATATGGCAGCTATACATAATTGTGGATTGATATGAACCAATTCCTGCATGGTTGTTGGATACAATATACTAACATCACGTACCAAATTTAAACTGAATCAGATGAATTTTGGTCTTCCAAGAGGCTCCGGAGGTCAAATCTGGTGATCGGTTTATATGGCGGCTATATATAATTATGGACCGATGTTGACCATTTTTTGCATGGTCATTAGAGACCATATACTTACATCATGTACCAAATTTCAGCCGGATCGGATGAAATTTGCTTCTCTTAGAGGCTCCGCAAGCCAAATCGGGGGATCGGTTTATATGGGGGCTATATATAATTATGGACCGATATGGATCAAATTTTTTATGATTGTTAGAGATCATATACTAACACCATGTACCAAATTTCAGCCGGATCGGATGAAATTTGTTTCTCTTAGAGGCTTCGAAAGCCAAATCGGGCGATCGGTTTATATGGGGGCTATATATAATTATGGACCTATTATTGGCATGGTTGTTAAGTACCATATACTAACACCACGTACCAAATTTCAGCCGGATCGGATGAAATTAGCTTCTCTTAGAGGATTCGCAAGCCAAATTTGGGGGCCCGTTTATATGGGGGCTATACGTAAAAGTGGACCGATATGACCTATTTGCAATACCATCCGACCTATATCAATAACAACTACTTGTTTCAAGTCGATAGCTTGTTTCGTTCGGAAGTTAGCGTGATTTCAACAGACGGACGGACGGACATGCTCAGATCGACTCAGAATTTCACCATGACCCAGAATATATATACTTTATGGGGTCTTAGAGCAATATTTCGATGTGTTACAAATGGAATGACAAAATTAATATACCCCCCATACTAAGGCTACCGGTTGCAGTTCTCTGGTAGTTACCTTATTTTCGTCTTAACATGTCAGTATTATTATGACAAAAATATCAAAGCAATCGGTTCAGTGGGAGCCACCGTGGTGCAATGGTTAGCATGCCCGCCTTGCATACACAAGGTCGTGGGTTCGATTCCTGCTACGACCGAACACCAAAAAGTTTTTCAGCGGTGGATTATCCCACCTCAGTAATGCTGGTGACATTTCTGAGGGTTTCAATGCTTCTCTAAGTGGTTTCACTGGAATGTGGAACGCCGTTCGGACTCGGCTATAAAAAGAAGGTCCCTTGTCATTGAGCTTAACATGGAATCGGGCAGCACTCAGTGATAAGAGAGAAGTTCACCACTGTGGTATCACAATGGACTGAATAGTCTAAGTGAGCCTGATACATCGGGCTGCCACATAACCTAACCTAACCTAATCGGTTCAGTGGACAAATGCGAGGTCACTTTCCGTGCAGATTTCTATGATGGGATAACTCACATTTCAGTTAAACGATCCTCACCTCTCATTTACATGGTCATCGTTAATGATTTAAAACCTCCATCTGAATGTGGTTCTTTTTCATTTATTTCAATATGCAACCATTAAGATTATAGTAAAACAAATTATTCCCACATGAAACAAAATTCATTAAATTTATATACAAGCTTCATGGCTCACATGTGTCTGGTATGCCTTTTTTAACCACTACAAAAATATTAATACTTCACTTTATTTAAAAATTAATATTTTATGAACAAAACCAATATGTATACCACAATTTTGTTTTTCAACATCCAATATTAATAAATCATGAAATGTTGTGGTACATACAAAGTATCGCCCGTGAGTGTATATGACTGGGGATAGCATCTGCCAGGTAAAGAAAACAAAATTATTTGACAGGTAAAATGTTAAGATATTTGAAAAAAATTGAGTAATTTTTGTTTCTCATATTAAAACAAATTGTGTATTGCATGAATATATCATAAGAAAGCTATAGCATTTACTTCGTGATTTATAGTACACTTTGATACACAGACATGGAAATAAATTGATCAAAAATGGTTACAGATATGTTTGTCATACTTTACGTTCAAGAAAAAATCATTTTCATATTGTCCTTATTGTCCGGTAAGTCTCGTATCCTAAAATGAAGAACACCTACACAGAACAAATATTGTTGTGAAGCCAAAGATTTCTCTACCTTAAAATACGAATCCGTGTTTGCTAAACATTTAAGTCGAAAAACTATTCGCTTAAGTCATTTTGTCCTTGTAATTAATTGATTTCACTTAAAAATAGAAATTCCTCATGAGAGAAAAATTTGTTTGACTAACATCAACTTAACTTTAATAATTCTGAAAACTCTTCAAAATTAGTAGAATTGTCTTTACATTTGTTGTCTGTTTGCATCTTGACTACAATGAAAACAAGTAGGTAAAGTAGAAAGTCGGGCGGGGCCGACTATATCATACCCTAAACCACCATTACAGAATTAGTAATCATAAGCATTTGTGGGGAAACATATAGGTCTGGGAGATAAACCGCAGTTGCATATTTAAGAAAATGAAGGGGTACATGTCTATGGGTGCTTTGTGTCAATCTGACTATAGCTCATAGTCAGTGTTGCCAGAGAAAATGTTCGGTTTACCCTACAAGGACAAAAAAAGTTCCCTTCTTTCCCATACATTCCCAAACAGTTTTCCCTACTATATTTTTCGTTAAATGTAAAAAGTTTTACAAAACAAAAATGGTTCTAAGTACTTTATTATCTTAAAACATTAATATGCAACGTATATAACTTAGAATATAAATTTGTATTACCACCACGGTTGCCACAGTTGGTAGAATTCAACCCAAATTAGTAATCTTTTTTGTTAAATCTCTATAAAAATAAAATGTTGACAATAAATTCTATAGAAATAAAATTTTGAGAAAAACTTCCACAGAAATAAAATTTTGAGAAAATTTTTTATAGAAATAATATTTTGAAAAAAAATTCTATAAAAATACAATTTTGACAAAATGTTCTATAGAAATAAAATGTTGACAAAATTCTCTACAGGAATAAAGTTTACCACACATTGTTAAAGATCAAGCCTTGCCGGCTTCTAATTTCCTCCTCTAGAGCCACCAAAATGTAAAAATTATTACAAATTGTGTTGAGTGAAAATGTCCTACATTGTGGCCCTACGTCCCTACAAGACGCTAAATATTAGAAAAACCCTACATATAGGGAATTTCCCCTACTTCTAGCAACACTGGCTGTGTTGATATTGCGCCTACGGAGTTAGTATGCCACTAATATTGAGCCCATTATTAAAAAAGAGAAAATCGTTAAATTAGTGTGGGTAATAAATACAAATTTGTAAAAATCGAGCAATATTCTTATGTAAAAGCTACAAGTACGTATAAGTACGATCGACTAGTACATCAAAATTTGAAATTTGAGTAACATTGGTTAATAAATAAGAGTACTATGGCCAAATTTGGGAAAATCGAGCGATGCATATATATGGAAGCTATATCTAAATCTGAACCAATTTGCATAATATTTTGCGGGTTTGATTAATACCACAAAAGGTTACCTTGTGCAAGATTTGAGTAAGATCAGTTACGAAATGAGGACCATACAGGCCTCATAAGGTTATAAGAGCGAATTTTTCAAAAGCGGGCGATACATATTTGCGAGATATATCTAAATTTGAACCGATTTCGATGAAATTTTGCACATATAGTTAGTACTATAGAGGACTGGATCTAGCCAACTTTTAGTAAGATCGGTTAATAAATAAGGGTTCTATGGCCAAATTTGGGAAAATCGGGCTATACATATATATGGAAGCTATATCTAACTCTGAACCGATTTCGATGATTTTTTGCACATATAGTTGGTGCTGTACAAGACTACATTTAGCCAAATTTGGGTAAGATCGGTTGATAAATAAGGGTTTTATGGCCAAATTTAGAAAAATCGGGCGGTACATATATATGGGAGCTATAGCTAAATCTGAACCGATTTCGATGATTTTTTGAACATATAGTTAGTGCTATAGAAGATTATATTTAGCCAACTTTGAGTAAGATCGGTTGATAAATAAAGGTTTTGTGGCTAAATTTGGGAAAATCGGGCGATACATATATATGAGAGCTATATCTAAATCTGAACCGATTTGGATGAAATTTTGCAAACTTTAAGGGCGATGAAAAAGATTACTTTTTGCCAAATTTGGTGACGATCCGTTTGAAAAAACGCGCAACGTGACCCCATTTGTCGAAATCGGGCGATACATATATATGGGAGCTATATCTAAATTTGATCCGATTTCTTCCAAATTCAATAGCGTTCGTCCTTGTGCCCAAAAAAATCCCTTCATCAAAATCGGTTAATAATTGCGACCGGAATCCTGTGAACAAAAAATATATGGACAGACGGACTGACGGACGGACGAACACCAAGCGCTAGATCGACTCAGGAGGTGATTCTGAGTCGATCGGTATATCTGTTATGGGGTCTAAAATCAATATTTCTGGTAGGCACATTTTTTGGCCGATCAAACTTATTATACCCTGTCCACTATGTGGTTTAGGGTATAAAAACTAAGCACCAGCAATTAAAGCTTTAAAATATTTATTTTAGTATTTTTCAGTGTAGTTTGAATTGCGATAATTGGGTGCTTTTGTTAATCAACTCTATGAAATACCACCACATACTGAATTATTTTGATATTTCAAGGACAAAAGAAGCTTTGCACATATTTCAACCTTCAACAATTCCTCAATCCATACAGTTCTGAAGAGCGGAATGTCAAGATAATCCCGCATATAAAATTTCCCTTTCATTCAGGATAAAAAGCAAAAAAAAAAACAAAAACAAACGTCAGACATGCCAACACATTCTCCCATTTTAATTGGAAAATATTCCGAAAATCATTTCTATAGACTCACTGCCATACAAACTAAAATCATCATCAGTGTCTCTGCTACCGCCATTACTATCACCCTCTGGCACACCACCATATTTCAATTTATTTTGAAGACCCCATACATACAAACTGAGCGTTCACATTCATCAGCAAATGACAAAAGATGCCCATAATACCGTCGATGTCACATCAGAGCTCGCGACGACATTAACGTTAACCTCACTTGCTTTTGGCATTATCTTCATTACCACGTTAGCCATAAATGAGGAAACTACTATCACTAGAATTGTGGATAAAATTACGTTCGCCTATGGCAATTTCCTTGGAGGTTACACATCCATATACATATGTGAAAGAGTTATGTGTGTGTGTGTGTGTTAGTATGGGAAGGCGGGTAATTTACACACGCACGGTCCACGCATACATTCATTCATTCATTCATTCGTCCTTTTGTACGACCTTAAACACTAATTGAATGTAAAACACTTTTTGAAGGAAATCCCAAATGACGGAAATGACAATGGTCGTCAATGTTTTCCTCAATGTATAACTCATACTGTCCGTATACGGTTTTGCTAATCTAGTCAATATGGGACAATGTGAAGAGTCCCTGTGAGTCATTTCCGCAAACGGAGTTCAGTATAACAAATTTTCAATTATGCTACAGAAGAAATTCCAAACGTGTTTGTGATTTAGGATCGGCATATTACGCACAGTGAATTGATGATGCGTGCTGTGCCTTATTCGTAATGATTTTGGCATAGGATTACATTGAAGAAAATCACATATCAATTCCAAATAATAGAGTGATTTGTTGACAGTTTCTTGCCGTGAAATTATTCTATCTTCGCATGTATTGACGAATAGTTTTGTCACCAAACATACATATGCTTGCCGAAATCAGATAAATATAGCATGTCTTTCCCCAGACTTTTTCCATTCCCAGGAAGGCGGAAATTTTGTTTATATTTAAAAGACAAACATCCTTTGATTAGGTACTTGAATAAACTAACAAGTATATACGGCCGTAAGTTCGGCCAGGCCGAATCTTATGTACGCTCCACCATGGATTGCGTAGAAACTTCTACTGAAGACTGTCATCCACAATCGAATTACTTGGGTTGCGGTAACATTTGCCGATGGCAAGGTATCTTAAAACTTCATAACACCGTCTTCTAAATTGCAAAGTAGTCCATACGTGGTATATATTAAACTAAACAAGTATATAAAACAGTAAGTTCGGCCGGTCCGAATCTTAAATACCCACCACCATGAATCAAATATTATAGTTTCCTGTGAAAATTTCAGGGGGATTTGATGACAAGCAGATCAGTTCAACCAGTACACTTCCCGAAGATAAATTCAAAAAATTTACCTATGAAGACTAGGTCAAATTCTGGATTTATAAGAACCATATTTGTTTGAGTTTTAGAGGAATCATAAACATCGTGTGCAAGAAAACGATGATATAACGCCTTGATTTAAAATCTAACATCTGTAGACTTTTACCCCCATTATTTAAATGATTACCAGAAATAAAATCTAGAACTATAATTCAGTTTCAAGCAATTTTCATTATCACATGGACCGATATTCACCATTTTCGGCACACCTCTTTATGTTCCTAAAATACTTCTAGATTTAAAATTTCATGCAAATTTAAAAAAAAAAACTATGGTTTCTAAAAGCCCAAGAAGTAAAATCGGAAGATCGGTCTATTTGGGAGTTAAACCAAAACATTCACGCCATTTTCAGCTCTCATATTTAAGGCCCTAAAATACCTCTAGATTTCTCATTTCACGTTCCAAATTTTAACCGGATCGGACTCATTTTGCTTCTCCAATAAGGGAACGGTTTATATGGGGGCTATATATAATTATGGACCGATAAGGACCAATATTTGCATGGTTGTTAGAGACCATATAATAACACCACGTACAAAATTTCAAACAGATCGGATGAATTTTGCTCCTCCTCCGGAGGACAAATCTGGGGTTCGGTTTATATGGGGGCTATATATAATTATGGACCGATATGGACCAATTCTTGTATGGTTGTTAGAGACCATATACTAACACCACATACCAAATTTCAACTGGATCGGATGAAGTTTGTTCCTGCAAGAGCCTCCGGAGGTCAAATCTGGGGATCGCTTTAAATGGGGGCTATATATAATTATGAACAGATATGGACCAATTTGTGCATGGTTGTTAGAGACCATATACATATACCATGTACCAAACTTCAGCCGGATCAAATGAAATTTGCTTCTCTTAGAGGCTCCGCTAGCCAAATCTGGGGATCGGTATATATATAATTATGGACCGATGTGGACCAATTTTTGCATGTTTGTGAAAGACCATATACTAGCACTATGTACCAAATTTCAGCCGGATCGGATAAAATTTGCTTCTCTTAGAGGCTCCGCAAGCCAAATCTGGGGATCGGTTTATATGGGGGCTATCCGTAAAGTGGTCCGATATGGCCCATTTTCAATACCATTCGACCTACATCAATAACAACTACTTGTGCCAACTTTTAAGTCAATAGCTTGTTTCGTTCGGAAGGGATCTTAGAGCAATATTTCGATGTTTTACAAACGGAATGACAAAGTTAATCTTATCCTATGGTGGAGGGTATAAAAATAGCCTATGGCATAGGATCTAAACCCCTGTGAGGTTCTTAACAACATATTTCATTTGAACCATATACAATATCCAAAAATATTTACATTTAAATAAATTATCCAAATCAAGACAAAATATTTTTTTATAGAAGAAATTGTTACAATGTTTAGAACAGTCTCATCTAACATAGGGTTGTCTGATTTAAAGGGTGATACGGTCAAAATTTGGTCAAGGGAAAACGCGTGTAAATCGGTGAAATCGTTTATTTAAAAAATCAAATTAAATTTCTTTTTCAAGTTCAAGTAGTATAAATTTCAGGAAAAATATTCAGTTAGGCTTTCGCTTTTCCAAATCCGTCCACCTTCTTCGCCGCAAAAAGCCAGTTTGCCTTGAACTGCTGCTCGTCCATAGCATTTTTTTTTGGTCTTCTTTAGGTTCCGCTTGACAATAGCCCAATATTTCTCAATTGGGCGGAGCTCTGGCGTGTTGGGAGGGTTCTTGTCCTTGGGAACCACCTGCACGTTGTTGGCGGCGTACCACTCCATGGCCTTTTCACCGTAATGGCAAGATGCCAAATCCGGCCAAAACAGTACAGAACAACCGTGTTTCTTCAGGAAAGGCAGCAGACGTTTATTCAAACACTCTTTCACGTAAGTTTCTTGGTTGACAGTCCCGGAAGCTATGAAAATGCTGCTTTTCAAGCCACAGGTACAGATGGCTTGCCAAACCAGATATTTCTTTGCGAACATTGACAGTTTTATGTACTTGAAAATATCTGCTACCTTTCCCTTCCTTTTGCCGTATAAAACTCCTGTCCCGGAAGCTGCTTATAGTCGGCTTTGACGTAGGTTTCGTCGTCCATTACCACGCAGTCAAACTTCGTCAGCATCGTCGTGTACAGCCTCCGGGATCGCGCTTTGGCCATCGTATTTTGTTTATCATCGCGATTTGGAGTCACTACCTTCTTGTAAGTCGATAGTCCGGCTCGTTTTTGACTCGATGCACGGTTGTAGACGATACACCCAGCTTATTTGCGGCATCTCGGAGAGAGAGGTTAGGGTTTCGCTTGAAACTACCGGCAACTCTCTTTGTCGTCTCAGCGGCTTCCGGTTTTCGATTTCCCCCCGATCCAGACTTCTGGCTGTCGACAAACGTTCCCCAAACACTTTAATTACATTTTTAACGGTTGATTTGGCAACTTTTAGCGATTTTGCCAGCTTTGCGTGCGAGTAGCTCGGATTTTCGCGATGCGCGAACAAAATTTTGATACGCTGCTCTTCTTGCTTGGACCGCATTTTGGTCCAAAGTGAGGGGTGTTCAGGTTTTTAAATGCAAAATTGAAAGAAATACGTCAAGTTTATATTGACCAAATTTTGACCGTATCACCCTTTTCTGAAGTCAAAATCGAATGAAATATATAAAATATCGGAAAAGTGGCAAACCTAAGCATTTTCCTGAAATATTTGTGTTTTTACCCTTTAAAATCCTAACATACAAAATTGGAAGTTGTTCCACAAACATTTCTTTGAAAGCGCATCCCGGGATTTCCAATCGATTTTTTTCCACTTCCGATGCAGTCCTTTTGGATAAGTCTTATAAAGTATGAAATTAGGCAGTTTTAAGTGAAAAATTATGTTGTGGATAATTAAATTTCGCAAATAAGAATAAAATCGTATGTACCATCCACGGTGTATTGCGTAGAAACGTTAACTAAAGACTGTCATCCACAATCGAATTACTTGGGTTGTGGTAATACTTACCGAGGTATCTTAAAACTTCTTAACATCATCTTCTAAATTGTAAGTTAGTCCATACGAGGTATATACTAGGCAAAAAAGACCGATTACATACGTATACAATTCAGTTCTTGATCGGTATATATAGGGGAATCTATAAATAATTACGAACCGATATAAACTGTTCCGTGGTAATTAGAGAGCCATGAACTACAGAGCTCTCCAAGAGGCTCGGCATGCAAAATCTGGTGATCGGTTTATATGGGGGCTATATACAATTATGGACTGATATGGACCAATTTTTGTTTGATTGGCGGTCGGTTTATCTGGGGCCTATATATAACTGTAGACCGATATTGAACAATTTTGGCATGGTTGTTAGCGACCATATTCTTGCACAACGTACCAAATTTCAACCGAATCGTATGAATCTTACTCCTCCAAGAGGATCCGGAGGTCAAATCTGGGGATCGGTTTATATATAACTATGAACATATGTTATATATAATTATGGACAGATATGGACTAATTTTGGATGGGTGTTAGTGGCAATATATCAACACCACGTACCAAATTTCAACCGGATCGGATGAAATTTGCTCCTCCAAGTGGATCCCCAACCAAATCTGGGGATCGGTTTATATGGGACTGTGACGCAAAATTCAACTTTTTGACTCCAAACAAAAAATCACTTTTCCCTGCCGAGAGTACTCGATGAGAGGAGAAAAGTAATTTCTGGATTTTGCAAGATTGGTTGCCGTTTGTCTTTTATGAGCCTCTAAAGTTTTGTCGACAAATTCAATTTTGATCATTTTTTGCAATTATTATATGGCTCGAAAAATGCTGTGAATTCGGTGCTAAAAATCGCAAAAATGTCGATTCACCGATTTTTTCCTTCTTCGACTACTGCTGTTGAACTATTGAAAATTTTACCAAACAGTCGAGGGAAGAAATGTAGCCTATAAAATTATGAACAACTTAGGAAATTTGGAAAATTGCACAACTTCAAAATTTTGGGGGCTCATAAAAGACGAACGGCAACCAATCATGCAAAATCCAGAAATTACTTTTCTCTTCTCATCGAGTACTTTCGGCTAGGATAAGAGATTTTTTGTTTGAATTTTTTGTGTTGCACTGTGTAATTATGGACCTATATGGACCAATTTTAGTGTGAATTTTAGAGACCATATACTAACACCACGTATCAAATTTCAACCGTATCGGATGAAATTTGCTCCTCGAAGAGGCTCCGTCCTCTGGCGGAAGTACTCCATTAAATCCATAAATTTGTGATTCAAACTGAATTTAAAAACTTAAATTTTTGTTAACACGTTTTTAAAGAAATTTAATAGCACATGAAACTCGAAAAAAGCTCGAAGTATCCGTCATAATTTGGATTTTTGAGCTGGCATTTGTTTGTACGTGAATAGCTTTATTAACATACCGGAAAAATAGAATGAAAATTCGATAAATGAGATCTGTATCCTAATTTTAATTTTATAGATCTTAGATTTAAAGCCAGATAGGTTGCAAAAAAAAATTCCCTTATTCCGCATCTTTGGCTCGGAACCAATAACAAAATCCTTAAAGGAAGGTCAAAATCTTTGGATCCAAGTACACTTTTTTTTAGTGTAGGTATTCTAATTTCCCCTCCTCTTCTAATAAAAGGAAACATCCGAAGTATTCATAATTTAATACTAGAAATCTTAGTTTATGAAATTTATCACAATCCCAAACCATTAGTAGATATTGTTACGTTTTTATATTTAGGCGTTTTTAATTACCCAACAATTAAAACACAGTTCTTTTAAATAACGACAATCTACAATTTATTTACTATGACTTCACACTTTACAATTCGTTCACACTGAAGTTATTCGTTTGACGCTTTAATTAAGACTGACTCGTTAGCAGCATGCGAGCGCTTTTATATATGACGGTGTGGCAATACGAGAACATTCTGGTAGCACTACAATATTCTGGCAACGCCAGAACATTCTTAGACAATGCTAGAAGGATCTACGATCATTAAGTTATTCGTCTGGTGGCTGCCAAACACATACACACTCACATAGATATATGCTCGCATTCTACAACAACAATGACAATAGACAATGAGATGAAATGAGAATGCAGAATAACAAAGCAAAGGGGTTGCTATTCTATGAGAGAGTAAGAACTAACATTTCGGTAAGCAAACCAAAGAACATAAAAGAAATTCAGGAAAATACTAGAAAATGAATAGATGATTCCAACAAGTGATAGCGAAATTTTATCGTTACAATTTGAAGTTTTAAATTAACGGAAACTAATTTAAATAAACTTATATCTATAATTATCAAATTCGTAACACTGCCTCCCGCTTAAGCCTGGTCGTCCCGAACAGGCACAGAACCTGTTCCGTAAGGTGCCAATCGTTCCAGATGTACAACTTTCATCTTTGATCTAGGGCTGTCGTCCTTCTGAATCCGGTATACAACATCATTGATCTTCTTGATGACTTTGTATGGGCCTTCCCACTGTGTTTGCAGTTTAGGACACAATCCTTTCTTTCGTTGCGGGTTAAATAGCAGAACCAATTCTTCTTCTTGGAAGCCCTCAGTATTTACAGCACGATCGTATCTCGCCTTCATTCTGTTGCTGACCATTTTTATTTTGTTGCGCACTGATTCGTGAACTTCACCGAAAGTGTTTGAGATGTCGTTTCTGCTTTCTTCCATGGCGAGCTCATTAGGTTTAGCGCCGAATATCAGATCTCCAGGCAACTTCAACTCAGTCCCGAATAGAACATTGGCCGGTGTTCGGGAGGTGGAATCATGAATGGCAGATCTATACGACAGCAAAAACTTTGGTATATGCTCGTCCCAGTCCCTCTGGCCGTTGTCCACTACTTTTCGAAGATGTTCCTCCAGAGTGCGGTTAAACCTTTCTACCATGCCATCGGATTGTGGATGTAATGGTGTAGTCCTCGTTTTCTTGATACCAAGGGATTCACACATCTCTTTGAATATGGCCGATTCAAAATTTCTTCCCTGGTCTGAGTGAATCTCGGACGGCACACCGTAGCGACATATCCAGTTTTTGTTGACAACATCCACAATCGTTTTTGCCTCTTGGTTTGGAATTGCATACACCTCCGGCCATTTGCTGAAGTAATCCATGACCACAAGGACATAACGGTTTCCAGAATCACTTACTGGGAAAGGGCCTGCCACGTCCATTGCTATTCTTTCAAACGGGGCTCCTGGTCTATATTCTTGCATAGGACCTCGACTTTTCCTTGTTGGACCTTTCGCCTTCATGCACTTCTCGCAATTGGCTACCCATTCAGCAATTGATTTCTGGCATCCAACCCAGTAGAATCGTTGCTTCACTTTCTCGGCTGTTTTGGTTATTCCCAGATGACCTCCACTGGGACCATTATGGAACTCCGCCAAAACGTCTCTTATTTTGGAATCCGGTACGATGATCAAATTTCGGCTGCTCTTGCCATCTTCGCTTTCCCATTTACGTTGCAGGGATCCATTGACTAGAACTAAACTATCCCATTGAGCCCAGTATGATTTCATAAGTGGACTTTCGGCTGCGATGTCTTTCTTACTGGGCTTCTTGTTCTCTTCCTTTGCCGACATAATTTTGTTCAAAATGGGATCTTTACGCTGTTCTGTTGGCCAGTCCACTCCAGATTCGATGTGTAACAGCCGAATATCAACAATCTCCTCCTTATGTTCAGCTTTCGAGCAGTGCTTGCATTCTATACTGCAAGGTCGACGTGACAAAGCGTCAGCGTTACCGTGTTTTCCACCTTTTCTATGCTCGATACTGAAATCATAGCTTTGGAGCCTCTCGATCCAACGTGCCAGTTGAGCTTCCGGATTCTTGAATTGGAGCAACCATCGTAGAGCTGAGTGATCAGTCCTGAGCAAGAAGTGTTGTCCATACAAATATTTATGATAATGTTTTACACCCTCTATGACGGCTAGCAGTTCTCGTCGCGTTACACAGTAGTTCTTTTCGGGCTTGGACAACGTTCGGCTGAAATATCCGATGACCTTCTCCTTGCCGTCTATCTGTTGGGATAGCACACCTCCAATACCATGCGCGCTAGCATCTGTATCCAAAACAAATTTTTCGCCCGGAATAGGATACGCTAGAACAGGAGCTGAACATAAAAGTTCTTTTAAATGTTGGAATGAATCCTCCTGTTCGTCGCTCCACTGGAACTTCTGACCTTTTTGCGTCAATTTATGGAGACTAGCGGCGATGCTGGCGAAGTTTGGGACGAATCGTCGGTAATATGTACATAACCCAAGGAAACTTCTTAATTCGTGGAGATTTCGGGGTCGTGGCCAATCTATGACAGCTTGGATTTTGTCTTCATCGGTGGATATGCCCTCTGCAGTCACATGATGACCCAGGTATTTAACTTCCCGCTGGAAAAGGGAACATTTCTTTGCGTTAAGGCGTAGACCAGCGGCTGACAATTGCCGGATAACGTCTTTCAAGTTCTTAAGGTGCTCGTCAAATGTTTTGCCCATCACTATGATGTCGTCCAAGTATATCAAGCACGACTTCCAGTGCAACCCCTTCAGTACCCGCTCCATCAATCTTTCGAAGGTAGCCGGAGCGTTGCAGAGCCCGAACGGCATTACATTGAATTGCCAGAGACCGCCATTAACGCCAAAAGCCGTCTTTTCCTTGTCTTTCTCGGCGATCTCTACTTGCCAATATCCACTCTGCAAATCAAGCGTAGAAAACCATGTTGTTCCGGCTAGTGTGTCCAACGTGTCATCAATGCGTGGAAGCGGATAACTGTCCTTTTTGGTGACATCATTCAGTTTTCTGTAGTCCACGCAGAATCGGGTACTTCCATCTTTCTTTTTGACCAGCACAACTGGGGAACACCAAGGACTTGATGATGGTTCGATCACTCCACTCTCCGCCATTTCCTTTATGAGCTTTTGAACTTCGTCTCTTTTTGCCAGGGGAACACTTCGTGGTGCCTGTTTTATGGGCCTTTCTTCTGCGGTTTTAATTTCATGTTTCACTACAGATGTTCTTCCTTGATTTCCCTTTTCAGAAGCAAAAGCAGAGGCGTTTTTCCACAACAATTGCTTGGCTTTATTTCTCTCTGACGGCGATAGATGACGTGTCCAAGCCTCGAAATACCCTTCTAGATGTTTTCTCACTGCTCCATGTGTCTTTGATGAGTTGCCTTCCAAATTGACTATTGCCTCGGCTGGTGTACATTTTCCAATATCAGAAAATTTTACAATTTGCTCATGATTGTCAGACAAGTTCAAGACACGAACTGGTATTAGTCTCTCTTCGTTCGTTGTTACCAGGGCATTTGCTATCAAGATGTTGTTGCTTTTGTTTTCTGCTTGTTCAACAACCCACAATTGGCCGACTTCACAATCTCCATTCATAGAAACCCATATAATTGCTTCGGCATTCGGTGGTATAGACTCTGACTGGCTCGTTGTCAAACGTCTGACAGGTGTATTCTCGTCGTATCCCACGTTTACCGTTATTTCGGCATCGCACCATGTCATTACACGACGCTTCATATCCAGATTGAGGCCAAAAGCAATCATGAAATCCGCTCCAATTATAACTTCGTCCACTATATCGGCCACAATGAAATCATAAGTAACGGATTTGTTAGCAATAGTTAATTTTACGGTGACCTTTCCATATACCGTTGCGGGTTCCCCTGTAGCCGTGCGTAGCTTGACTCCAATCAGTGGTGTAACTTTTCCTTTTACTAAATCAGATCTAATGATAGACTTTGATGCACCAGTATCCAACGTCAAAGTACGCTTGTCGCCATTAATAACACCCGCAATAGTTAAATTGTTATTTTTCTGTTGAACTATTGCTATGGAGATGGTGGGGCCATCGTCTGTGGGAGCCAGCTCTTGCCCCGCTGAACTAGCTCGATTTAGTTTAAAGGTGACTCACTTGACTGTGGGGTCACCTTCTTATGGCTATTGTTTAATGGAGATGGTGATGTGGACCTTGACCGTTTGCGTCGTGCTTTGCATTCTCGAGCTAGATGTCCCGGCTTATCACAGTTATAGCATTTGATCCGGGATTTATTTGCCTCTTGCTTCATTTCTTGCATTGCCTGCTTCATGGCCTCTTTCATCGACTCAATAACGGACTTTGATTCATCACACTCTGTCTCTACTTTACGTACCTTGTGAATTTGAGGCCGCGCTAGCAATCTCGCAGTCTCCTGTGCAAGTGCGAATGTTACTGTTTCAGCGAATGTAGCCTTTTGTGACGCATATGTTGCACATTTTATATCTGGGTCTCGAATTCCATTGACGAAGGTTTCAATCTTGATACGGTCCACAAGAGGATGACTCTCACCTGGGTATGTCAAAAGCACTAGCCGCTCAACTTCTGTTGCGAAATCTTGTAGGGTTTCATTCGATTTCTGGATTCTTCCTCTCAACTCCATTCTGAAGATGTCCTGCTTGTGCTCTCCACCATACTTGCGTTGAAGTGCCGCTATTACTTCATTATAGTTATTTCTAGAAGCAGCAGGAATGCTTTGTATCACATCAGCAGCATTGCCCTTTAATGCCAATAGAAGTTCAATTGCTTTATCATCGTCATTCCACAAATTTCTACAAGCAACCATTTCGAATTGGAATTTGAAGACATCAAATGACGTTGAGCCATCGAAAATAGGAGTTTTGATTTTTGAGCCCTCGATGACGCGCACTGGACCACCTTTAATTTCCAGCTCTGACATTTTTTTCTCGATGTGCAGAAACTTCTCATCATGAACCATAATTTTCTCATCCACAGAAAGAACTTTCTTATCCAATTCCACAATTTGATTTTCTATATGGTCCACACGTTTTTCCATGCCTTCAGAAATTTGTTGTAGTTTTTCATTGAGAATTCTAGAATTTTCGTCCATCTTTTTTGAATTTTCGTCCATCTTTTTTGAATTTTCGGCGAATTTTTCTTCCAATTTTCTAGAATTTGCTTCTATTTTTCTAGAATTTTCCTCCATTTTTCTAGAATTCTCATCCATGATTTTTCTAGAGTTTTCCTCCATCATTTTACTCAAAACACTGAGCATTGATGTGTAATCTACAACACTCGAAGCCACAGACGGAGTTTCTACACTGCTGGTATTGACGAGTATTGATTCATCAATGTCTTCCTTATAATCAAACTCATGCGTCGCAATGTCCATATTACGCCGTTCAAACTCTTCCAGTAGACGCTTTTGAAGCTGGGCCTTATTGCCTGTTGTCGGCAGCTCCAGTTTGCTCAATTCCTTTTTTAAGTCTTCCACACGAAGCTCATTAAACTTCATTGTAGATTTTTTTTCGTTATTTCACTTCCGACACCAATTGTTACGTTTTTATATTTAGGCGTTTTTAATTACCCAACAATTAAAACACAGTTCTTTTAAATAACGACAATCTACAATTTATTTACTATGACTTCACACTTTACAATTCGTTCACACTGAAGTTATTCGTTTGACGCTTTAATTAAGACTGACTCGTTAGCAGCATGCGAGCGCTTTTATATATGACGGTGTGGCAATACGAGAACATTCTGGTAGCACTACAATATTCTGGCAACGCCAGAACATTCTTAGACAATGCTAGAAGGATCTACGATCATTAAGTTATTCGTCTGGTGGCTGCCAAACACATACACACTCACATAGATATATGCTCGCATTCTACAACAACAATGACAATAGACAATGAGATGAAATGAGAATGCAGAATAACAAAGCAAAGGGGTTGCTATTCTATGAGAGAGTAAGAACTAACATTTCGGTAAGCAAACCAAAGAACATAAAAGAAATTCAGGAAAATACTAGAAAATGAATAGATGATTCCAACAAGTGATAGCGAAATTTTATCGTTACAATTTGAAGTTTTAAATTAACGGAAACTAATTTAAATAAACTTATATCTATAATTATCAAATTCGTAACAATATATTTACCAATTTCCCTAAGTAATGCCTAACACATACATATCTAGATGAAATCCTTTTGTGGAAATTTTTGGAAAATTATTCATAATCATTGTTGTAGTTTAAATTAACCCCAAATATTTTGCAAACTTTCATATTTTATTTTCATAACTTCAAATAGTTTTTCTTTTCATAATAATAAACCAAATGGATATTGCCCATAAACATTTACACTCCATATTTAATGAAAATTGTCTTTGCCTACTTAATTGCATGCAATATTATTTGAATATCTTAAAAACCAGAAAGACATTTCAGAAGAACTTTTAATTTATGCTAAATTTCCATTGACATTAATTGAGGGACATTTGCAGCAAGCTTCAAAACACAGAAGATGAAACCAAATGTCCTTCGTAATGATATTGTCCTTGTTCCAGGCAATGTACACAACATCGCCTGGACGCTTTGATGAACGAGAGAAACTTTTGTAATTGGTTACTTAATTTGTATCCGTTTTCAGTAGGTATCCTCTTAGGTCCCAACTTCCTCCACGCCCTCCCCCATCACATTGCTTCTTGAAGCCATGGCCACTGCATGTTGAAAGAAGATGACAAGTTTTGTTATTAGCCTTCGGCTTCTGTGGCTAAATCTTAACTTTAGCATTGTTCCTGTTCAAACAATTGGCAATGTCTGTTAATTTGTAATATCCGTTTGAGTGCTGATTTCTACTTCCATCCCTTTCATCCTTTCTTCATGCTCCCTTTCTCTTTGCTAACAAAAATGACTATTGCGGAAACCTAAAGAAACCCTTAGTTAGTTAGTTGTATGTTGTGTGTGTGTGTGCATCTTGAAGGATTAACCACAACATTGTTGACAGTTTTGATTAGAAGGAAAAATCTTCAAATGTGTAAACCTTTCATCACTTCTCGAAGTAAGTTATAAAAACTATAATATAATTTATATAATTTAGATAATATCAATAAATATTATCTAAATTATATACTCCCAATAAAAATCACATCTAACGATGTCAAATGCATTCAGTGAACCCTCCAGGACACTAAAGCCAATTTAAATCTTTTTTAGATTTAATTTGGCTTTAGTGGCATTTGGGTTAAGTATAGTGGCATCCCGATATATCAGGCTCACTTAGACCAGGGAGCCACCGTGGTGCAATGGTTAGCATGCCCGCCTTGCATACACAAGGTCGTGGGTTCGATTCCTGCTTCGATCGAACACCAAAAAGTTTTTCAGCGGTGGATTATCCCACCTCAGTAATGCTGGTGTCATTTTTAAGGGTTTAAAAGCTTCTCTAAGTGGTTGCACTGCCATGTGGAACCCCGTTCGGACTCGGAAAGGAGGAAAGGAAAGGAGGTCCCTTGCCATTGAGCTTAACATGGAATCGGGCAGCACTCAGTGATAAGAGAGAAGTTCACCAATGTGGTATTTTAAAGACATGAATTCTTTGACCTCAATATGTAATGGTAGCATGACAATTTTTTTTTCAGTGTACTGAGGTGGGATAATCCACGGCAGAAAAACTCTTTTGGTGTTTGATCGAAGCTGGGTTCGAACCCACGACCTTGTGTATGCAAGGCGGACATGTTAACCATTGCACCACGGTGGCTTCGGATACTACAAAGTAAAACATATTTTCTTAATTCCAAACAAGTATATACGGCCGTAAGTTCGGCCAGGCCGAAGCTTATGTACCCTCCACCATGGATTGCGTAGAAGCTTCTACTGAAGACTGTCATCCACAATCGAATTACTTGGGTTGCGGTAAAACTTGCCGATGGCAAGGTATCTTAAAACTTCCTAACACCGTCTTCTAAATTACAAGGTAGTCCATACGTAGTATATATTAAACTAAAAAAGGCCGATTAAATACGTATATAATTAAGTTTAAAGTTTCTATAGAAATAGAATTTTGACAAGATTTTCTATAGAAGTAAAATTTGGAAAAAATTTTCTATAGAAGTAAAATTTGGAAAAAATTTTCTATAGAAATAAAATTTGGAAAAAATTTTCTATAGAAATAAAATTTTGACACAATTTTCTATAGAAATAAAATTTTTACAAAATTTTCTATAGGAATAAAATTTTGAAAATGTATTCCATAAAACTAAAATTTTGGTAGATTATTTTTGGCTCGAGTGGCAACCATGAATATGAACCGATATGGACCAATTTTTGTGTGATTGGGGATCGGCTATATATAACTATAGACCGATATAGACCAATTTTGGCATGGATATTAGCGGCCTTATACTAACACCACGTTGCAAATTTCAACCGGATCGGATGAATTTTGCTCCTCCAAAAGGCTCCGGAGATCAAATCTGGGAAACGGTTTATATGGGGGCTATATATAATTATGGACCAATATGGACCAATTCTTGCGTGTTTGTTAGAGACCACATTCTAACACCATGTTCCAAATTTCAACCGTATCGGATGAATTTTGCTCCTCCAAGAGGCTCCGGAGGACAAATCTGGGAATCGATTTATATGGGGGCTATATATAATTATGGACCGATATGGACCAATTTTTGCATGGTCATTAGAGAACATATACCAATACCATGTACAAAATTTCAGCCGAATCGGATGAAATTTGCTTCTCTTAGAGGCTCCACAACCCAAATCGGGGGATCGGATTATATGGGGGCTATATATAATTATGGACCGATGTGGACCAATTTTTGCATGGTTGTTAGAGACCATATACTAACACCATATACCAAATTTCAGCCGGATCGGATGAAATTTGGTTCTCTTAGAGGCTCCGCAAGCCAAATCGGGGGATCGGTTTATATGGGACCAATATGGACCAATTTTTGCATGGTTGTTAGAGACCATATACTAACACCATGTATCAAATTTCAGCCGGATCGGATGAAATTTGCTTCTCTTAGAGCGATCGCAAGCCAAATTTGGGGGTCCGTTTATATGGGGGCTATACGAAAAAGTGGACCGATATGGACCAATTTTTGCATGGTTGTTAGAGACCATATACTAACACCATGTACCAAATTTCAGCCGGATCGGATGAAACTTGCTTCTCTTAGAGCAATCGCAAACCAAATTTGGGGGTCCGTTTATATGGGGGCTATACGTAAAAGTGGACCGATATGGCCCATTTACAATACCATCCGACCTACACTACTAACAACTACTTGTGCCAAGTTTCAAGTCAATAGCTTGTTTCGTTCGGAAGTTAGCGTGATTTCAACAGACGGACGGACGGACGAACATGCTCAGATCGACTCAGAATTTCACCACGACCAAGAATATATATATACTTTATGGGGTCTTAGAGCAATATTTCGATGTGTTACAAACTAAATGACAAAGTTAATATACCCCCATCGTATGCTGGAGGGTATAAAAACTTTAAACCAAAGATGCTAAATCTTCAAAATAAGCCTTAGCCTATATTTGAAGCGTTTTTATCTTAAATCTAAAGATTCAATATTTCAGTTAATTTATGGAAAATTAGCCTTAATTTAAAGACATGCAACTTTAACGAAGGGACGAAATTTTTAAAAATATGTGTCCTAAATTTAATGAAAAAAAATTTTTTGAAGCATCATTATTTTAAAGAAATTTGTCATTAATAGTGTGAAATTGCGCATCCTAAAATTGAGGTTGCGTAATCTTTAATATCACGTAAATATTTTTGCAGTGTATATATGACAGCTATATCTAAATCTGAACAGTTTTTTTCCAAAATCAATAGCGATTGTCTTTGGGCCGAAGTAAGACCCTACGACAAATTTGAAGACAATCGGACTTAAATTGCGAAAATACATCAACGGACACTCTGGGAAATGATACGTACTTAAATCGAAAAGTTAGGACATGAATATAGTCTCAGTATTCTATCCCATGTTCATATATTCTATCTCATGTCTATATCCGGAACTACGCCATCTGTTGTCAACCCCACATTAGTAATTGACCAGCCTATTTTAGAGAAATACGTCTTTTATACTCATAAGTATTCGCAAGAAACGGAATCTTTGTGCTTACGATAATGGTTGTTCTATTCTACTTTTAAAATTGTATATTTGTTTAATACATTCTTGCATTGCATCGATTGTAAATTCTTGCAAATTTGTTGTTGCGAAACTTTAATGTATTCATTAAAATTTAACATTTGCAAATAGCTTGATCTCCACCATTGCAGATGGTGTCTTGCCATTTATGTGACACTTCCACTTAATTAACTTCAAGTATTTCCCCCAACCACTTTCACCATACAATTTAGAGTGTTATTTAAGCGCATGAATAATCATTGGAGTATCCTTGAAATGCAACACCATTGCTCAATTGTTAAGCAGCAAAAATAAATTGTGTTTGCTACGTTTGAAATATAATTATTACATTTTTATAACATCATGAACGAATAATGAACACTTTGGATGAGACTCAATTTCAATTTACCATGGGACGATGAAGTATTGATGGCTGCAGTTTATATTACCACCACAAGTATTCAATCCATGGTCCAGTATATTCCCATTCTATATAGAATACATATTGGAGTAACTACAGATATGGGTGAATGAGTGAATTACTTCAATGACTGTGCAATATGTAATGGTAGCATACCATGTCTCACGTACAATGCTTTAAATATGCTGCTTAAGCTATTTCCCTGGAAAATGATGATAATGAAAATAGAAGGATAACAATATTATTGGTGGAGCAAGGGCACCATATACTAGTGAGAATTGGAAGATTTTTATAAATGTTATTACGCTCTCCCCGCAGCTTTATTGAATTTTCAAGAGAAAATAACATTGAGATTCCGAAAGAAACACCGTCCCTATACAATAAGGCATGTCGTGAAATTCTACAGAGTGGAATTTTACGAATGGAAATATACAAACATGCACAGATAACACCATCAATTTCATTTCCACTATTCGATTTTAACAGAAATGAGCTGGGTTGCACAAATCACCATACAATACATGATGGTGCAAAACAAAATAAGTAGAAGGTTAGTGACAGAACGTTATTTCATACTCACTTAGACTATTCAGGCCATTGTGATACCACAGTGGTGCACATCTCTTTTCCTACTGAGTGCTGCCCGATTCCTTTTTATAGCTGAGTCCAAACGGCGTTCCACAATACGGTGAAACCACTTAGAAAAGGTTTGAAACACTCAGAAATGTCACCAACATTACTGAGAGGCGATAATCCACCGCTGAAAAACTCAGTTTATACAAAATTTTCTATAGAAATAAAATTTTCACAAAATTTTCTATAGAAATAAAATTTTGACAAAATTTTCTATAGAAATAAAATTTTGACAAAATTTTCTATAGAAATTAAATTTTAACAAAATTTTCTATAGAAATAAAATTTTAACAAAATTTTCTAAAGAAATAAAATTTTGGTAGATTATTTTTTGCAACCATTAGTATGAACCGATATGGACCAATTTTTGTGTGATTAGAGATCGGCTATATATAACTATAGATCAATATGGACCAATTTTGGTATTGTTGTTAGTGGCCATATACTAACACCTCCAAGAGGCTCCGCAAGCCAAATCTAGGGATCGGTTTATATGGGAGCTATATATAATTATGGACCGATGTGGACCAGTTTTTGCATGGTTGTTAGAGACCATATACTAAAACCATGTACCAAATTTCAGCCGGATCGGATGAAATTTGCTTCTCTTTGGGGCTCCGCAAGCCAAATCTGGGGATCGGGTTATATGGGGGCTATATATAATTATGGACCGATGTGGACCAATTTTTGCATGGTTGTTAGAGAAGCATATTTCAGCCGGATCGGATGAAATATGATTCTCTTCGAGGCTAATCTGAGGGTCCGTTTGTATGGGGGCTATACGTAAAAGTGGACCGATATGGCCCATTTGCAATACCCTCCGACCTACATCAATAAAAACTACTTGTGCCAAGTTTCAAGTCGATAGCTTCTTTCGTTCGGAAGTTAGCGTGATTTCAACAGACGGACGGACAGACGGACGGACATGCTTAGATCGACTCAGAATTTCACCACGACCCAGAATATATATACTTTATGGGGTCTTAGAGCAATATTTGGATGTGTTACAAACGGAATGACAAAGTTAATATAATAACTCAGAATATGATTGCAACGCTATTGCGGCATGCCCAAATTTTCCGAAACAAACAGGCGATCATTTGCTTCGAAGTACTTCGTGGGCGAGCAACTGTTGTTGTATTCGGCTCATTTTGAAACACCTGTACATTCGATTACAGTTTACTTTCGATTGCTGTTTACTTGCTTACGAGGGCGGTTCGGAAACTTCTTAGCCTATCAATGAAAGATAATAGTTAGTTTTTCAAAAATATTTTTATTTTTCAATATAATCTCTTGAAACTTCTTTATACTTAGTCCAACGCTTTTCTAGCAATTCTATCCCTTGATTAAAATAGTCTTCCTCAATGTCTTCAAAATAGTGGTTTACAACTGTAATTGCATCTTCATTTGAAGTAAAACGCTTGCCAGTAAGGATTTTTTTTAGATTTTGGAACAAGTAAAAGTCACTGGGAGTTAAATCAGGAGAATAAGGTGGGTGGTCAAGCAACTCGTACTTTAATTCGTCCATTTTAGCCATTGTTAAAACACTCTTGTGCGCTGATGCGTTGTCTTGATGAAAAATTATATTTGTGTTGTAAGCCGGACGTTTTTCTCGAATTTGTACATTTAATTGATCCAAAAGGTTGCAAAAGTACTTTGAATTTATAGTTTTACGAACTAAATCAACGATTCATCATCTGTCACGATTTTATAGACGGCTTTCGAATCACCGCAATCGTTTTTTGGAGCATGTCTTTCGACCATTGTAAAAGCTATGATTGCATTGCAATATATCCATAATTGGCCCGTACTTCTTCAAAAAGATAAAATGTGAATGGACAGTGTTGCATGAGCTGGACATGTGATTTCAAAAATCTACCAAATTTAAAAAATCTTTTCCAAATTTTTACTTCTATAAAAAATGTTGTCAAAATTTCATTTATACGTATTTTGTCAAAATTTTATTTTTATAAAAAATTTTCACAAAATTTTACTTTTATAGAAAGTTTTGAAAATTTGTTCAAACTTTTATTTCTGTAGAAAATTTTCCTAAAATTTTATTTCCATAGAAAATTTTCCTAAAATATTACTTCTATAGAAAATTTGGTAAAAATTTTATTTCTATAGAAAATTTTCTTAAAATTTTATTTCTTTAGAAAATTTTCTCAAAACTTTATTTCTATAAAAAAATTTCTGAAAATTTAATTTCCATAGAAAATTTGGTCAAAATTTTATTTCTATAGATTTTTTTTTTTAAATTTTATTTCTATAGAAAATTTTTTCAAATTTTATTTCTTTAGGAAATTTTCTCAAAATTTTATTTCTGGAGAAATTTTTCCTAAAATTTTATTTCTATAGAAAATTTTCTCATTTCTATAGAAAATTTTCTGAAAATTTTATTTCTATAGAAAAATCTTTTTATTTTATAATTTTTACTTATATAAAAAATGTTGTCAAAATTTCATTTATACGTTTAGAAAATCTTGTCAAAATTTTATTTCTAGAGAAAATTTTCTTAAAATGTTATTTCTTTAGAAAAGGTTCTCAAATCTTTATGTCTATAGAAAAGTTTCTCAAAATTTTATTTCGTTAGAAAATTTTCTCAAAATTTTATTTCTATAGAAAATGTTCTCATTTCTATAGAAAATTTTGTCAAAATTTTATTTCTATAGAAAATTTTCTCATTTCTATAGAAAATTTTATTTCTATAGAAAATTTTTTCAATATTTTATTTCTATAGAAAATTTTTTCAAATTTTATTTATTTAGGAAATTCTCTAAAAATGTTATTTCTATAGAAAATTTTATTTCTTTAGAAAATGTTCTCAAATTTTGTTTCTATAATTCTTTTTTTTTTAATTTTATTGCTATTGAAAATTTTCTCAAAATTTTATTTCAATAGAAAATTATTTCTACACTGAAAAAAAAACATTGACGTGATATTAAAGATTACGCAACTTAATTTTAGGATGCAAAATTTACAAAATATTAAGGACTAATTTCTTTAAATTAATGAAATTTGAATTAAAATAAAGTTTATAATCTTTGCTTCAAATTTTTTTTCATTAAATTTAGGACACAAACATTTAGGACATCAAAATTTTATTTCTATTCAAAAATTTTCAAAATTTTATTTTTACAGAAAATTTTGTCAAAATTTTATTTCTACAGAAAATTTTGTCAAAATTTTATGAAAATTTGATAAATGAGATCTGTATCCTAATTTTAATTTTATTGGTCCTAGATTTAAAACCAGATAGGTCGCTAAAAATGTATTTATTTTAACGAAGCCGTATCTTTAGCTCGGAATCAATGCCAAAATCCTTAATGGAAGGTCAAAATATTTGGACCCAAGGAAACTTTTATTGAGTGTATTGACAATTTTGTCGAAATTTTATTTCTATAGAAAATTTTCTCTAAATTTTATTTCTATAGAAAATTTTGTCAAAATTGTATTTCTATAGAAAATTTTGTCAAAATTATATTTCTATATAAAATTTTTTTCAAAATTTTATTTCTATAGAAAATTTTGTCAAAATTATATTTCTATAGAAAATTTTTTCAAAATGTTATTTCTATAGAAAATTTTGTCAAAATTTTGTAGAGAAAATTTGTAAAGTACATCTTAGTTGGTTGAAGAAGAATATTTTGCAAAACCTACCAAAACATCCAGAATTCTTCCAATCTACCGAACAGTAAAAATCTATCAAGTTTGATAGAATTCTACCAAATTGTGGCAACCGTGCACACAGCAAGCGTGGAATTATTGAGAGGCGAGTTCAGTGAACATTTTATTTCACTTTAGGGTCCTGTCAATTGGCCACCTAGAATATGCGATTTAACGCCTTTAGACTATTTTTTGTAGATCTATGTTAAAGTTCGTGTTTATACAAACAAGTTCCAAGGTCCATTGGAAGGCAATATTGAAGGATTTATTCGTGAGATACTGGCCGAAATGTTGAAAAGTGTATGCCAAAATTAGACTATGCGGTGGACCCTTTAAGGCGCAGTTGTGGTTAACATTTACATGAAATATTCTTCAAAAATTAAATTGTATGGGCCGTACGAATTTTATTTGTTTTTTGAAACTTTTCCTATAGCATAAAAAATCACCCTTTAATACAGCTTAGGTAAACATTTCTAAACTTAACCTATATTTTTTCTTGGTGGATTCACGTTTTTTGAATGAATGATTTAGTGCCAATGGTTTGTTTTTAATATGTGGTCCCTCTATCGACTAATAACCTAACATGTCTTAGATTTTAAAACGTTTCTCATTCATTATTGTGGATTTTCAATTTGAGATATAATTAAAATCCTTCATCATGGATAGATAGATTTTTCTTATAGGACACATGAACATCCAATCAATCACAAGAGTACAAACATTTCTTTAGCATAAAAGAGTTCGGGTCGATTTATCGACCCATCTGAATTTGAAAAGGGGGTATTTTCCCATTAACTGCATTATCTTGGTAGCTCATGGTACTGCATCAATGTCATTTTTGCAATAGCATTGTAGCACCCACTTTTTTAAAGTTGAATGCAATTTATTTTAAAGAAAACTAATTTTTAATGTACATGTTTGCCATACAAAATAAATCCTTTTGACATCATCTGTTGATTCTTAAACGAAAGGCAGAAAGGAAGAGATAGAGAAGTACACACACACACAGAGGGAATATGCAAAGCTCAAGGGTATTTACAGGAAACAAAAAGATAAACGGATGTGAACAACTATGTCTGCATAAGCTACAGTTTCTAAGCCTTGTTATTTGTTATTGTTAGATGATGAAGGAGCTTGAACGAAAACATGATTATAATTAAATACATGAGATTTACAATTAAATAAGATATTAATATTTTATATCTCATATAAAATGAGTAAAGTCTTCTGTTGACCTTGCAAGCAAAATGATAACATTTTACTTGTAAGGACATGACAATGAATTGTCCGTACACAATATGGTCGATGAAAAAATATTAAAATAATATGTTGTCGTGAGCATAAAGATTTCTAGCCTTTAAAATACAAATGTGCATTTTGTTTGTCATAGAGGCCTAGTTTTTCTGATAAAAAAATTGTTTCCTTAACCAATACATTGTCAACATTAAAAAAAAGTGAAGTATTTCACTAAAGCCAAACTAACTTTATTTTAGTTCATGGAATTATTATGTTTGGAGAAGGTTACTCTAATAATTTTTTGTGTACGTTAGTTAAATGAACTAAAAAACGAGAAAAAGTTATACACAAATTAAGCATAAAGATTTACATTTAAATATGAAGCAATTTTAAGGAACTTCGCAAAAGTTTATTTATAATTTATCGCTCGATATATACGTTTAGGAAAATTAGAGTAATTTTTACAACTTTTCGACTACGCAGTGGCGATTTTACAAGGAAAATGTTAGTATTTTTACCATTTTTGTCGAAATCAGAAAAACATATAATAGGGGAGCTATATCTAAATCTGAACCCATTTCAACCAAATTTGGCACGCATAGCTACAATGCTAATTCTACTCCCTGTGCAAAATTTCAACTAAATCGGAGTTAAAAATTGGCCTCTGTGGTCAGATGAGTGTAAATCGGGCGAAAGCTATATATGGGAGCTATATCTAAATCTGAACCGATTTCAACTAAATTTGGCACGCATAGCTACAATGCTAATTCTACTCCCTGTGCAAAATCTCAACTAAATCGGAGTAAAAGATTGGCCTCTGTGGTCATATGAGTGTAAATCGGGCAAAAGCTATATATGGGAGCTATATCTAAATCTGAACCGATTTCAACCAAATTTGGCACGCATAGCTACAATGCTAATTCTACTCCCTGTGCAAAATTTCAACTAAATCGGAGTTTTAAAATTGGCATATGAGTGTAAATCGGGCGAAAGCTATATATGGGAGCTATATCTAAATCTGAACCGATTTCAACTAAATTTAGCCCGCATAGCTACAATGCTAATTCTACTTCCTGTGCAAAATTTCAACTAAATCGGAGTTAAAAATTGGCCTCTGTGGTCATATGAGTGTAAATCGGGCGAAAGCTATATATGGAAGCTATATCTAAATCTGAACCGATTTCAATAAAATTTGGCACACTTGACTAAACTACTAATTGTACTCCTAGTGCAAAATTTCACCCAAATTGGGGTAAAACTCTGGCTTCTGGGACCGTATTAGTCCATATCGGGCGAAAGATATATATGGGAGATATATCTAAATCTGAACCGATGTCAATAAAATTTGGCACACTTGACTACTTTGTACTAATTTTTCTTCTTGTGCAAAATTTTAAGCAAATTAGGGTAAAACTCTGGCTTCTGGTGCCATATAAGTCCATATATATATGGGAGCTATATCTAAATCTGAACCGATTTATTCCAAAATCAATAGGGTTCTATTCCGAGCCAAACACATACTTGTGCCAAATTTGAAGTCGATTGTACTAAAACTGCGACCTAGACTTTGATTACAAAAATGTGTTCACGGACAGACGGACATGGCTATATCGACACATTAGCCCACGCTGAGCATTTTTGCCAAAGACACCATGTGTCTATCTCGTATCCTTCTGGGTGTTCCAAACATATGCACTAACTTATAATACCCTGTTCCACAGTGTGGCGCAGGGTATAAAAATAATTTTCATAGTATCGTTTGATCTGCAAAAAAATGTGCCTACCATAAATATTGATTTTAGATCCCATAAAATATATACCGATCGACTCAGAATCTCCTTCCGAGTCGATGTAGCCCTTGGTGTCCGTCCGTCTGCCCATGTATTTGTTGTTCGCAGGATTGCGGTCGCAATTATTAACCAATTCGGATGAAATTTAGTATATGGTGCTTTGTTGTAAAAATCGGATCAAATTTAGATATAGCTCCCATATATATGTATCGCCCGATTTCGAGAAATGGAGTCATATTGCGCTCATTTACTAAACGATCGACGTCCATGCATCGATCGAAACGACAGCATGCATACTCGAAGGGCAGATCTACTGAGACCGCTTTGCATGAACTAGTTAGCTTTATTGTCAATGAATACACAATCGTGGAGTTTCTAGACATCGAGGGGCCATTCAATAACGTCAATCCGAGCTCTATATTAAATAGACTTACAACTCTGAATGCTGATCCAGGTATACTTAGGCTGCTAGACAAACTGCTAATGAGGAGACGTATTTCGGCCACACTAGGGCAAGCAAACATACAAAGGCATGTGAACAGAGACACTCCCCAAGGAGGAGTTCTATCACCTCTTCTGGGAGCCACAGTGGTGCAATGGTTAGTATGCCAGCTGCTTCGACGGAACACCAAAAAGTTTTTCAGCGGTGGATTATCCCACCACAGTAATGATGGTGACATTTCTGAGGATTTCAAAGCTTCTCTAAGTGGTTTCACTGCAATGTGGAACGCCGTTCGGACTCGGCTATAAAAAGGAGGCCCCTTGTCATTGAGCTTAACATGGAATCAGGCAGCACTCAGTGATAAGAGAGAAGTTCACCAATGTGGTATCACAATGGACTGAATAGTCTAAGTGAGCCTGATACATCGGGCTGCCATCTAACCTAACCTAACCTATCACCTCTTCTTTGGAATGTTGCTATAAACAACCTTCTGGTTTCCCTAGAAAAAGAAAGGATAAAAGTTGTGGCATACGCAGATGATGTGGCGCTAGCAGTCAGGGGAAAATTCCCATCCACAATCAGAGATGTTATACAGAGAGCCCTCCGGATGACTGAGAAATGGGCGAAAGAGAATGGTCTTGGAGTAAATCCTGCAAAGACAAAATTAGTCATGTACTGCAAAGATCGCAAAACTTCCACGGTTAACCCCATATCCTTAGGAGGTATTGAAATTCCCTTTAGTGAGTGTGCAAAGTACCTTGGCGTTATTCTGGACAGGAAGCTGAACTTTAAACTTAATATTGTAGAAAGAGCGAGAAAAGCCATTGTAGCTTTGTACTCGTGCAAAAAGGTAATAGGAAACAAGTATATACGGCCGTAAGTTCCGCCAGGCCGAATCTTATGTACCCTCCACCATGGATTGCGTAGAAACTTCTACGAAAGACTGTCATCGAGTTACTTGGGTTGTGGTATCTTAAAACTTCTTAACATCTTTTTCTGAATTGTGTAATTAGTCCATATGTGGTAGAGAGCCAGCATTGAAATATGGGGACTATATACAATTATGAACTTGATATGGGCCAATTTTATGTGATTGGGGATCGATTTATCTGAGGGCTATATATAATTATAGACCGATATGGACCTAGTTAGGCATGGTTGTTAACGGCCATATACTAGCACAATGTACCAAATTTCAACTGACTCGGATGAAAATTGCTCCTCCAAGAGGCTCCAAAACCATCTCGGGATCGGATTATATAGGGGCTATATATGATTATGGACTGATATGGACCACTTTTGGCATGGCTGTTAAATATCATATACTACCACTATGTACCAAATTTCAACCAGATCGGATGAATTTTGCTTCTCCAAAAGGCACAGGAGGTGAAATCTGGGGATCGGTTTATATGGGGGCTATATATATTTATGGACCGATAAGGACCATTTTTTGCATGGTCATTAGAGACCATTTACTAACACTATGTACCAAATTTCAGCCGGATCTGATGAAATTTGCTTCTCTTAGAGGCTCCGCAAGCCAAATCGGGGGATCGGTTTATATGGGGGCTATATATAATTATGGACCGATGTGGACCAATTTTAGCATGGTTGTTAGAGATCATATGCTGACACCATGTACCAAATTTCAGCCGGATCGGATGAAATTTGCTTTGCTTCTTCTTCAAATTTGGGGGTCCGTTTGTATGGAGGCTATACGTAAAAGTGAACCGATATGGCCCATTTGCAATACCACCCGACCTACATCAATAACAACTACTTGTGCCAAGTTTCAAGTCGACAGCTTGTTTCGTTCGAAAGTTAGCGTGATTTCAACAGACGGACGGACATGCTCAGATCGACTCAGAATTTCACCACGACCCAGAATATATACTTAGAGCAATATTTCGATGTGCTTCAAACGGAATGACAACGTTAATATACCCCCATCCTATGGTGGAGGGTATAAAAAAGTGGGGACTAAAACCGAAAATTGTGCATTGGCTATACACGGCAGTGGTTAGACCTATAATGCTATATGGTGTTGTAGTCTGGTGGCCGGCACTTCAGCAACCGACAGGTTTAGATAAAGTTCAGCCTATGGCATGCTTGTGTATCTCAGGCGCATTTAATAAGACAGGAACAGATTCCCTTAATGCCATGCTGCATCTATTGTCTTTAGACATTTTGGCCAAACAGTCAGCTGTAACAACGGCTGTGCGGTTGCGCGAGCTATCGCTGTGGTCGGAAAAAATGTACGGTCACAGTTCGGTCCTTAAAATAATGCCAGATGTACCTAACGTAGTGGATTGCACTCTGGCGAAACCATTTTTCGACAAAAAGTTTGAAACTCTAATTCCCAACAGTGAGGCGTGGCGTACACAAACCCCGGGGAATAAAATATATATAGATTTCTACACTGATGGCTCCAAATTAGATGGACAAACGGGTTTCGGTGTATATTCTAAAGATCTGGAACTTCGAATAGCGAACAGATTACCTAATCACTGTAGTGTTTTTTAGGCTGAAATATTAGCAATAAGAGAGGTGGCAAATTGGCTGAGAAGTAATGCTCCAACAATTTTTGGCATTAATATATACTCAGACAGTCAACCTGCTATAAAATCCTTGGACTCTGTCTTCCTTAGCTCGAAAAGGGCCATCGACTGCCGCAAATCTCTCAACGATATGGCTGAGCAGTACAATATTCACCTAATATGGGTGCCTGGCCATAGGAACATACCGGGAAACTGCGAAGCAGATGAGTTAGCAAGGCTAGGAACTATCTTACATATTCCAGGGGAACTAGAATCCGTTGGTATGTCTTTGGCTACCTGCAAGCTCTTACTGCGTGAGAAGGCTGTCATGATGGCAAATGTTCGATGTGAGAATTGCAAGGGCAAATATGGCCCATTTAAACTTAAACCGCATACTAGATATGCTAGTGTTCTCAAGACGTCAGATATCACTTCTGATATCTGCAATAACGGGTCGCTGCCTGATAGGCGAATTTGCAAAAAACTATTGGTGCGAAGTATAATGACTACTGTATGAGCTGTCATGATGCGGAGGAAAAGGAATCAATTAAACATCTCTTGTGTGAGTGTCCTGCATTTTGTGTAAGGCGTACGCGAATTTTTGGGGGCATATATCGCTTTAGATTACTGGCGGACCTGGAAAACGTTAACTTAAGAAGTCTATTAATGTTTTTGGAACAATCTGGTTGGTTCAACAAAAGAAAATAATAGTGAAGGTTCAGTGGTTAAAACTAGAAGTGCCCCTATGTACTAGGTACTTTTAGTTAAATGTGGTATCATAATGGACTGAATAGTCTAAGTGAGTCTGAAACTTAATCGGGTTGCCACTTTAACCTAACCTGACTTTAAAATTGCCACAAAATAATCTATTTTACCACTCTTTAAGTGTGTCAAATTTAATCGAAATCGGTTCAGATCTAGACATGAATATGCATCACCCGATTTTTCCCAAATTTGGCCATAAGTCCCTTATATATCGACCGATCTTACTCAAACTTAGCACAAGTTAACTTTCTATGGTACCAACCAAACCTGCCAAATATCATTCAAATCGGTTCAGATTTAGCTCCCATAACAGGTTGGCTGATAAGTCCCCGGTCTAACAAAGAAAAACACATTTTATTGTCAAAATTCGTTTTTAATATTCAACATAGTTCCCTTCAAGAGCGATACAACGATTATAACGACCTTCCAATTTTTTTATACCATTTTGGTAGTACTCCTTCGGTTTTGTCTCAAAATACGCCTCAGTTTCGACACTCACCTCCTCATTGCAGCCAAATTTTTTCCCTGCGAGCATCCTTTTGAGGTCTGAGAACAAGAAAAAGTCGCTGGGGGCCAGATCTGGAGAATACGGTGGGTGGGGAAGCCATTCGAAGCCCAATTCATGAATTTTTGCTATCGTTCTCAATGACTTGTGGCACGGTGCGTTGTCTTGGTGGAACAACACTTTTTTCTTCTTCATATGGGGCCGGTTTGCCGCGATTTCGACCTTCAAACGCTCCAATAACGCCATATAATAGCCACTGTTGATGGTTTTTCCCTTCTCAAGACAATCGATAAAAATTATTCTATGCGCATCCCAAAAAACAGAGGCCATTACTTTGCCAGCAGATTTTTGAGTCTTTCCACGCTTCGGAGACGGTTCACCGGTCGCTGTCCACTCAGCCGACTGTCCATTGGACTCAGGAGTGTAGTGATGGAGCCATGTTTCATCCATTGTCACATATCGACGGAAAAACTCGGGTGTATTACGAGTTAACAGCTGCAAACACCGCTCAGAATCATCAACACGTTGTTGTTTTTGGTCAAATGTGAGCTCGCGCGACACCCATTTTGCACAGAGCTTCCGCATATCCAAATATTGATGAATGATATGACCAACACGTTCCTTTGATATCTTTAAGGCCTCTGCCATCTCGATCAACTTCATTTTACGGTTATTCAAAATCATTTTGTGGATTTTTTTGATGTTTTCGTCGATAACAACCTCTTCCACCACCGTCCTCCGTGCTCATTTCACCACGCTTGAATTTTGCATACCAATCAATTATTGTTGATTTCCCTGGGGCAGAGTCCGGAAACTCATTATCAAGCCAAGTTTTTGCTTCCACCTTATTTTTCCCTTCAGAAAACAGTATTTTATCAAAACACGAAATTCCTTTTTTTCCATTTTTTTCACAATAACAAAAGTTGCTTCACAAAAGACACTCTATCTCACAAACTAATTGTTTTACAGAAAACTAATTGACTTACTTCGTGTCAAATTTTGACACGAATCATTTGAAGGTTGGTACTATATAAAAATAATATGAATTTAATACTAGTGACGCCATCTATGTGTCAGACCGGGGACTTATCAGCCAACCTGTTATATATTATTTGTTACCCGATCTTAGGTTAGGTTAACCTAACCTACCCGATCTTACTCAAATTGAGCAAAAGGTAACCTTCTGTGGTATCATCTAAATCGGTTCAGATTTAGATATAGCTCCCATATATATGTATCGCCCGATTTTCAAAAATTTACCCTAATAACCCTATTTTTGACCTAAATAGCCTTATTTATTACCCGTTCTTACCCAAATTTAGCACAAGATAACCATCTTTTGCATCCACCAAACCTATCAAATATTTTCAAAATCGGTTCAGATTTAGATATAGTTCCCACACATATGTATCGCACGATTTTGAAAATGTTGCCCCTAATAACCATATTTTTGACCATAGAGGCCGCATTTATTATCAGATCTTATTCAAATTTAGCACAAAGCAACCTTCCGTAGTATTTATAGCTCAGACATTGCTGTCCAGATTGTGATAAAACTCCCATAAACATGTACCCCTAAATGTTCTTAAAAATGGAAATGCGGTTTATCTCCCAATTGATACCCCACAAACAATGTTTACTAATTCAGTAGGGGTGGTTTAGGGTATGATATAGTTGGCCCCACCCGACTTTCTACCTTACCCACTTGGTTTTTATTTACTGATGAAAATCTACAATTAAAATAAAATCATATTCTTTCTCACCAATGCAGAATAAACATCTGCTATCTTTATTTGACGGATTTTCACATTAATTTAATATCTCAATAAAATTGCACCATCTTCGACATAATTTCCATGAAAGACCACCGAAAAAGTGCTAATGAATTAATTACCTTTCATTTGTTTTTACCCAACACCACCAAAGAAATTCATTGAAAAACATGCGAAAGAATATCAAATGAATGCTCAAACAGACAGTGTTGCAATATGAAATGAAGCCTCAGGTGGCAATGAAGGATATTCTTGTGGCTATCGGAAAAGGTGGGGGAGGGGGGCTTATATATCCCCTGCTGTTGAATATCTACTGGGCCATGTGAGCAAAGAATAATGAGAAAAAACACGCATAAAAAATTCTTATTATATAATTTATGAGCCTACAGATGTTCCAAATCAGGAGAAAAAATACAGGACCATTTTATATACACTGCAAAAATTTTGAACAAGGAAAAAACTTTATATCAGAGAAATGAGTCTTCTATGCTAAGAAAAATTCGCATTCGTATTTTAAGAATAAGAAATCTTTATACACTCCCGACACTGTATAATCCAGCGTGGATTGCGTGCAAAGTTCTACTAAAGTTTGCCATCTACACTGAAAATATACTGACCCAATATGGGACAATGGGATTAGGGACAATGTTTTTTTAAATAAATAAATTTCTACTAAATTAAACTTCATATTGTTTGTTTTTAAAATGTTTATACTTGAATTTAAAATTCGAATCCTTGAAATTTATATCCCTCTGCCAACCGACGCGGTTGAAATTTTCTCTAATTACCATAGTATGTCGGTTCATAGTTATGTATAGACTCCTCTGTATAAACCGATCAAGATCCATAGTGGCTTACGTAGGTATTTAATATTCCCCTTTTTAATCTAACTTATGGTGATTTCGTTTGGGGAAAAAAGTGTTGTATACAAATGGTACAATATTTTATGGTGTTACCACAGTGTTGCCGAAACCCCTTGCAATGACAACACCGTTTGCGTGTGAAAACGAACAAAAAAGGTGCAACACTGATATAAAATCAAAACAAAAGAAATTTGGCGGAAATATTTCGATTATTATTAACAACTATTATTGGAATCTCGCCTAACACGCAAATTTTTCTTGAACTAAGGGAAATTGTTAAAACTTTTGATTTCATATATTTTTAATGATCTTACTTCTACTTCAGAGTACAAATTAATTACATCCTCAACAAAGTTTTTAACTCGCCGTTGGTCATTTCGTCCAAGCAAATGTTGTAACTTCTTCATCGTCGTCAGAAGAACTACTCTCCAATAGCGCATCTACAACGGTGTTGGCCAAAAAAAAACGCATTTGCATTTTGCTATTATATTAAAAATATTTAATATCGAATTTGTTGTCGCGGCACTAAACAATTGATATGCTTCTTCTTGGTAATTTAATCAGCTGTGTTGAAGAAATTGTAAAGCAACCAAAATACACGCATCACACACTTTCTTTTGTATTTGCAACAACGCTATTATTTAGGTCGAAGAATAAAAGCGTCTTCACCATCTGATTGAAAGTGTAACAATCTGCACCGTAGACCAGCTACGGTGTAAAATGGGTTGCACTTTTGCTCTTGCGATGGGTAACACCTCGTCAATCGAACGTGCACATTTTGGGTAGGCTGCACTGAATTTTCCAATCGAACAAAAATTTTTGATTTATGGGGGTAAGGTGTAAAATATGCAACATATTTTTTACCAATCGAAATCACCATTAGACTCCATATGCCCAGCAACAAAACGGTCGCCAAAAAAGTAGGGGAATAATTCTTTTTGGATCCGGAAGTGGTGCAAAATTGACGCAGAAGCGATGAATTTAACATGGGCTTGTCATAGGAAGGATGTCCACCATTTCAACAGCCGTTGCACTAAATATGCATCACTTTTTTGGATGTGATCCGAATTCTGTGTTTTGGATGTGAATTAAAAAATTTTGTGGTATTTTGGGAAATAATTCATTTTTATAGTTTTTATTTATGATTTTTAATGCAATCTAACATAATGCTTGTTTGGAACCTGTGACCTTAAATATTTTCAAAATTTCACAATTTTTCTAGAATGAGTTTAGAAATTTTTTTCGACAAAATGTAAATAATTTGTACCATTTTATTAATCCTTACCCTGTTTTTAACATATTTGAAACAAAAAATGTTAAAATTTCCCTTTAAAAGTAGGAATAAAGCAAGTTATAAACCAGTAAGGAAAGTCTAAAGTCGGGCGGGGCCGACTATATTATACCCTGCACCACTTTGTAGATCTAAATTTTCGATACCATATCACATCCGTCAAATGTGTTGGGGGCTATATATAAAGGTTTGTCCCAAATACATACATTTAAATATCACTCGATCTGGAAGAATTTGATAGACTTCTACAAAATCTATAGACTCAAAATTTAAGTCGGCTAATGCACTAGGGAACACAATGTTAGTAAAAAACCAGATCGGTGAAAAATATATATAGCAGCTATATCTAAATCTGAACCGATTTTTTCCAAAATCAATAGGGATCGTCTTTGAGCCGAAACAGGACCCTATACCAAATTTTAGGACAATCGGACTAAAACTGCGAGCTGTACTTTGCACACAAAAATACATCAACAGACAGACAGACAGACGGACATCGCTAAATCGAACCAGAATTTAATTCTAAGCCGATCCGTATACTAAAACGTTGGTCTATGATTACTCCTTCTTGGCGTTACATACAAATGCACAAACTTATTATACCCTGTACCACAGTAGTGGTGAAGGGTATAAAAATTGAATTAAAAGAACTCCCTGAGTAGTTAAAATAAAGAACATATCTGGAAGGACATTTTTGGAAGTGCTTTTAAAGTTGTGTGTTAGAAGTACTTCCAAATTGTTTTGCTGGGATGGATCAACTTGCACATTATAAGACAATTTTAAGAAGCTTTAAAATACCTTGTAATCGGCAATTGTTACCACAACCAAAGCAATTCGATTGTAGATGACAAACTTTAGTAGAACTTTTATTTATTATTTTTATATAGTACCAACCTTCAAATGATTCGTGTCAAAATTTGACGTCTGTAAGTCAATTAGTTTGTGAGATAGAGCGTCTTTTGTGAATCAACTTTTGTTATTGTGAAAAAAATGGAAAAAAAGGAATTTCGTGTTTTGATAAAATACTGTTTTCTGAAGGGAAAAAATACGGTGGAAGCAAAAACTTGGCTTGATAATGAGTTTCCGGACTCTGCCCCAGGGAAATCAACAATAATTGATTGGTATGCAAAATTCAAGCGTGGTGAAATGAGCACGGAGGACGGTGAACGCAGTGGACGCCCGAAAGAGGTGGTTACCGACGAAAACATCAAAAAAATCCACAAAATGATTTTGAATGACCGTAAAATGAAGTTGATCGAGATAGCAGAGGCCTTAAAGATTTCAAAGGAACGTGTTGGTCATATCATTCATCAATATTTGGATATGCGGAAGCTCTGTGCAAAATGGGTGCCGCGCGAACTCACATTTGACCAAAAACAACAACGTGTTCATGATTCTGAGCGGTATTTGCGGCTGTTAACTCGTAATATACCCGAGTTTTTCCTGTCGATATATGACAATGGATGAAACATGGCTCCATCACTACAGTCCTGAGTCCAATCGACAGTCGGCTGAGTGGACAGCGACCGGTGAACCGTCTCCGAAGCGTGGAAAGACTCAAAAGTCCGCCTCACAATGGACTGAATACTCTAAGTGAGCCTGAATCTTAATCGGGCTGCCACTTTAACCTAAACGTCCGCCTCTGTTTTGTGGGATACGCATCGAATAATTTTTATCGATTATCTTGAGAGGGGAAAAAACCATCAACAGCGACTATTATATGGCGTTATTGGAGCGTTTGAAGGTCGAAATCGCGGCAAAATGGCCCCATATGAAGAAGAAAAAAGTGTTGTTCCACCAAGACAACGCACCGTGCCACAAGTCATTGAGAACGATGGCAAAAATTCATGAATTTGGCTTCGAATTGCTTCCCCACTCGCCGTATTCTCCAGATCTGGCCCCAGCGACTTTTTCTTGTTCTCAGACCTCAAAAGGATGCTTGCAGGGAAAAAATTTGGCTGCAATGAAGAGGTGATCGCCGAAACTGTGGCCTATTTTGAGGCAAAACCGAAGGAGTACAAGCAAAATGGTATCAAAAAATTGGAAGGTCGTTATAATCGTTGAATCGCTCTTGAAGGGAACTATGTTGAATAATAAAAACGAATTTTGACAAAAAAAATGTGTTTTTCTTTGTTAGACCGGGGACTTATCAGCCAACCTGTTACACTGTCGTTAGGCCAAAGATACCAAGTCCTGAAAACACGAATGCGAATTTTGCTTCCGTTTGTAATACTTCGAAATATCGATTTCCGATCCCATTTGAAACAATAAAACTTTAAATTTCCCATTAAAAATATGAAAAAGCGAGTTATAAAAAATTGACTCAAATGAACTTCCTGTGCAGTTAAAATAAAGAAAATCTTTGGGATGACATTTTTGAAAGTGCTTTTAAAGTTGTGCCTTAAGAAGAACATCCAAATTTTTTTGCTGGGATGTTCGTCTGTCTCTCTGTTGTAATCACGCTTCAATAATGAATCTTAGTATTTTGTTTACAGGCAGGTCATGTTCGAAAATGGGCTATATCGGTCCAGATTTTGATAGAGACCTCATACTAACTGGCCCCCCGATTTGGGGTCTTGAGCGTCTTGACATTCGAATATTCATCCGATTTGCCTGAATAGGTGTGATTAGGTCCACATTTTTATATAGGCCCCATTTAGTCCCATCACCTGATTTAACTTCTTGGTCCTCTAGACATCGCAATTTGTATTTATAAAATTTAGAGGTATTTTAGGTTCGTAAATAGGTGTAACGAATATGGCATGGATCGTTCCTCCAGTGTTAAGTCTCCCGATTTCCATGTTGGTATTTATGTTTGCTATGCAGAGTATCTGTCATCAAATCCACCTGAAATTCTATATATATTTTCAAGTAACCCGACAAAGAGATTTCAAAGGAAACAATAATATTATTGTTGGTTTTTAAGTCCTTATAGTTAAGTGATTCGACTTAAAACTGTGTATCTTTATATTAAAGAAACTTTTGTTTAACTACACACAAAAAAATATTTTTCTGATTCAATCACAAAAAATTTTTTGATCCAAATAATTGTTTAAATGAAATGTCTTCACTCACGCAAAATGATAGCATCGACCACAATTTCAATTGAGCATAAAAAATATTTAATTAAAAACTTAATTGATTTGATTTGTAAATTTCAATTAATATTTTAATTGATTCAATTAAAATTTTTATTGGTTTTGATTGCAAAAATCAATTCATTTGCTAATTGATTCAAGTAATTATTTAGTTAAACTTCAATTCAATGTTCAATTAACTTATTAATTAAACCAATAAAACAATTAATATAGTTTTGCAATCGACATCGATTAAATATTTGACTTAAATTGTTAATTGGAACAAAAATTTGGTTAATTAAAACGAACATTTTCAATTATTTGCTTAACTATTTTGTGTTCTTAGTTTGATTAAAACAAGGACTGTATCATTTCAATTAAATTTATACTTTTAATCACTATTTTCAATCACTATCTTAATAGATTTTTTGTTTTGATTTTATTAACAATTATTTTTTATACCCTCCACCATAGGATGGGGGTATATATATAACCTTAAAGTATATATATTCAGGGTCGTGTCGAAATTCTGAGTCGATCTGAGCTAACTTCGGAACGAAACAAGCTATCGACTTGAAACTTGGCACAAGTAGTTGTTATTGATGTAGGTCAGATGGTATTGCAAATGGGCCATATCAGTCCACTTTTACGTATATCCCCCATATAAAAGGACTCCCAAATTTGTCTTGCAGACCCTCTAAGAGAAGCAAATTTCATCCGATCCGACTGAAATTTGGTACATAGTATTAGTATATGGTCTCTAAAAACTATGCAAAAATTGGTCCACATCGGTCAATAATTATATATAGCCCCCATATAAACCGATCCCCCGATTTGGCTTGCGGAGCCTCTAAGAGAAGCAAATTTCATCCGATCCGGCTGAAATTTGGTACATGGTGTTAGTATATGGTCTCTAATGGCCATGCAAAAATTGGTTGAAATCGGTTCATAATTATATATAGTCCCCATATAAACCGATCCCCAGATTTGACCTCCGGAGCCCTCCGGAAGAGCAAAATTCATCCGATTCGGTTGAAATTTGGTACGTGATGTTAGTATATGATATTTAACAACCATGCCAAAAGTGGTGCATATCAGTTCATAATCATATATAGCCCCCATATAAACCGATCCCGAGATTTGGTTTTGGAGCCACTTGAAGGAGCAAATTTCATCCGAGTCAGTTGAAATTTGGTACATTGTGCTAGTATATGGCCGTTAACAACCATGCCTAACTAGGTCCATATCGGTCTATAGTTATATATAGCCCTCAGATAAATCGATCCCCAATCACACAAAATTGGTCCATATCAATTCTGCCTCTCTAAGTACCGTGCAAAAGTCCATATCAATTCGTAATTATTTGTATACATAAAAATTTTTTTTTGATTCAATCACCAAATTAATTGATCCAATTAATTTTTTAATTGAACTGTCTTCAATCACGAAAATGATAGTATCAATCACAGTTTTAATTGGGCATAGATAAAATTCTTGATCAAATAAAAAATGATTGATTTTTTAAGCAAATTTCAATTAATTTTTTAATTGATTCAATTAAAAATTTAATTGATGTTGATTGCAAAACTCAATTAATTTATTAATTAAAAAAGGTAACTATTTTTAATTACTTTCTGAATTGGCTTAGAGTTTTTATTTGGATTAACAAATGATTGTTTGAAATACATTTTTAATTAAAACTAAAAATAAAAAATCAGCACTTTTTTTAACTGAATTAAATAGTCTTCCGAATTTGATTAAAAAGTTAATTGTAACAATTAATTTTTTAATTAAAAATTTTAAAATTTTGAATAATTGACTTAATTAACTTAACGTTTCTATCATGATTAAAAAGTTAATTGTATCAATTAACTTATTAATTGAAAAAATTTTCAACTTCAATTAACTTTTTAATTGGAAATTTTTTTGGTGATATTTTTTTTCTGTGTATACATACCTTTTTCTAATATATACTACGAATGGACTAACTCACAATTTAGAAAACGATGTTAAGAAGTTTTAAAATAAGACAACCCAATTAATTCGATTGTGGATGACAGTCTTTCGTAGAAGTTTCTACGCAATCCATGGTGGAGTGTACATAAGATTCAGCCTGGCCGAACTTACGGCCGTATACACTTGTTGTTTATTAGAAAATTAAAAAAAAAATCTATAATTTTTTAACTGACTGACCGTGTTTGATTAAAGAGTTGATTGTATCAATTAATTTTTTAATTAAAACTTTAAAAGAATTCAATCATTGACCTAATTGACTTAATGCTTCTAGTTTGATTAAAAGCTTATTGTACCAATTAATTTTTTAATTGAAAAAGTATTCAGATTCAATTAACTTTTTAATTGGAAATATTTTGTTGATATATTTTCTTTGTATGGTCAATAATTCGGAAAAATTCTTCAAAATTAATGATATTGTCTTTAAATTTGTTGATGTTTTGTATCTTGACTACAAAGCAAACAAGCGTTCAAAAGTAGGAGATATTTTACCACAATTTATTTTAAAGCCTGTTTCCTGGAATCAAATATACAAAACAAAAATTTAAAAGAGATTTGTGTCTTAAGGGTATCCTTACTTCCGTTCTCCGCTTCTTTGGCTCGGAATCAATATCAAAGTCCTTAGTGTAAAGTCAAAATCTTTGCAACCGGGCATGCTTTTTTTCAGCGTATAAATTTGTTTTTTTCATGTTACCCGTAACTGCAAAATTTCATAATAAAAATCCATCTATCGGTACCCTGTATGTCCTTCTCTTAGTTTCCTCAAATTGTATTTCATTTTCACTTGGTGCCTGTTTGAATCTCTCGGTCGTTGGCGGAATTAATGGAGAATTAGTAAAATTTTGTGTTGAAAATTAAGAGCACATTAAGCTAAAATGAAAAAGCACTTTTAATTTCCTTTCAGGAAATTATTTGTTGTATGTTCATTTGATGTTATGGTTGTTGTTATTGTTTATGGGGCATTTGTTGTTGTGTTATTCCATTCGAACATTAGGTGTGTTGCATACTAAGTGTCATGTTATTTCCATAATGTTATTCATAATTTTGTTAATGAATATGCTGGTGTCACCACTTCTTGAAATTCATATGGATCATTCCACGATACTGACTTTGAATTATATATGTCGAGCAGTACCTGATTTAATTTATTCGGATCCTATAAAATCATGCTAACAACAACTTAAATTTCCAAATTCGGACTCGACTACTATTAGAAATTAAGCTTTATTTCATGAAAAAAGTCGTTTAAAATAAAGATTTGAAAACAACGCTATTTTGCTTTTTAGCCAAGATGCAAAACGACAACAAATTTAAGAATAATTTTAAAGAATTTTTCAAAATTATTAAAGTCAAATTGGCCTTAATCAAACAAAATTTTCTTTCATTTTAGGATATCCAATTGTAAGTTGAATCACTTAACTATAAAGACAAAACGAATTCATAGAAAATACATCGACTATTGAACAAGGAAAAAAATGCGTCTTCTATGCTAAACAAAAATTTTCTATACATTAGTAGTTTAAGGACAAGTATGTTAATATTGGGCCTCACTACAATATTATTAATTAAATAGTGTAGGATTAGCATAAATTGACAAGAAGAATCACATCAAACCATCAGGTAAAGATTATTTTATTTTGCCAACTCGGTCTCCTAAATGTCTTCTCCAAATCTCTCTTGCCACGTACCTTCCATGTTCTATAGAAAATAATCTACCAACATTTGGAGAAAATTGTAACAAAAAATTGTGTCAAAATTTTATTTCTATTCAAAAATTGTCAAAATTTTATTTTGAAAGAAAATTTTGTCAAAATTTTATTTTTATAGAAAATTTTGTCAAAATTTTATTTTTATAGAAAAATTTGTCAAAATATAATTTGGTAGAAAATTTTGTCAAAATTTTATTTCTATAGAAAATTTAATCAAAATTTTTTAATTTCTATAAAAAATTTTGACAAAATTTTATTTACATAAAAAATTTTGTCAAAATTTTGTAGAAACATTTTTATAGAACATTTTTTCAACATTTTATTTCTATAGAAAATTTTGTCAACATTTTACTTCTATAGAAAATTTTGTCAAAATTTTATTAAAATGTTATTTCTATAGAAATTTTTTTCAAAAATTTATTTCTATAGAAAATTTTGTCCAAATTTTATTTCTATAGAAATTTTTGTCAAAATTTTATGTCTATAGAAAATTTTGTCAACATTTTATTTCTACGGAAAATTTTGTCAAAATTTTATTTCCATAGAAAATTTTGTCAAAATTTTATTTACATAGAAAATTTTGTCAAAATTTTATTTACATAGAAAATTTTTTCACAATTTTATTTCCACAGAAAATGTTGTCAAAATTTTAGCTCTTTGTCTTCTCCAAATCCCTCTTGCCACGTACCTTCCATGTCCGGTTATGGGTTTCCACCATAGTTGCAACTTGTGCCAAAAATAATCTACCAACATTTGGAGAAAATTGTAACAAAAAATTATGTCAAAATTTTATTTCTATTCAAAAATTTTCAAAATTTTATTTTGATAGAAAATTTTGTCAAAATATAAATTTTATTTCCATAGAAAAATTTTTTAAGACTTTATTTATGTAGAAAATTTGTTCAAAATTTTATTTTTACAGAAAATATTGTCAAAATTTTATAGAACATTTTTTTCAACATTTTATTTCTATAGAAAATTTTGTCAACATTTTCTTTCTATAGAAAATTTTGTCAACATTTTATTTCTATAGAAAATGTTGTCAAAGTTTTACTTCTATAGAAAATTTTGTCAAAATTTTATTAAAATTTTATTTCTATAGAAAAATTTTTCAAAATTTTATTTCTATAGAAAATTTTGTCAAAATTTTATTTCTATAGAAAATTTTGTAAAAACTTTATTTTTACAGAAAATTTTGTAAAAATTTTATATTTACACAAAATTTTATTTCTACAGAAAATTTTGTCAAATTGTTATATCCATAGAAAATTTTGTCAAAATTTTGTTTACATATAAAATTTTTTCACAATTTTATTTCCACAGAAAATTTTGTCAAAATTTTAGCTCTTTGAAAAATTTTGTGAATATTATATTTATATAGAAAAATTTGTCAAAATTTAATTTGTATAGAAAATTGTGTCAACATTTTATTAATTTTTTTCCTATAGAATTTTTTTCACAATTTTATTTCTAAAGAAATTTTTTCAAGATTTTACTTCTATGGAAAATCTGGAAAATTTTGTCAAAGTTTTTTGTATATATTTATTTCTAAATTGTATTACTGTATAAAATTTGTAAGAGAGAGAATATTTTGCAAAATCTACCAATCTATCTAGAATTCTACCAATCTACCAAACAGTACACTGAAAAAAAAATATTTATGTGATATTAAAGATAACGCAGTCTAAATTTTAGTATGCGAAATTTACAAAATATTAAAATAATGAAATTTGAATTAAAATAAAGTTTATAATCTTGGCTTCAAACATTTTTTTCATTAAATTTAGGACACAAATTTTGTAAATTTGCATCCCTCCGTTAAAGTCGCGTGTCTTTAAACTAAGGCTAATTTTCCTTAAAGTAAATAAACACATTTTGGATTTAATGAAATTGTCCTTAAATTAACTGAAATATAGAAACTTTAGATTTAAGATAAAAACGCTTCAAATATAGGCTAAGACTTATTTTGAGGAAAATACATCGACTATTGAACAAGGAAAAAAATGCGTTTTCTATGCTAAACAAAATTTTTCTATACATTAGTAGTTTAAGGACAAGTAATCTTAGACTCACTACAATATTATTGTTTAGTAGAGGATTAGCAAAAATTGACAAGAAGAATCACATCAAACCATGAGGTAAAATTTTAATTTAAAATTTTGGTTTAAATTTTTTTTTTTTGAAATTAAGAAAACATTTTTTACTTTGAAGTATCCGCTATAATTTGGATTTTAAAACTGGCATTTGTTTGTACGTGAGTACATTTATTAATAAACCGCGAAAAGAGAATGAAAATTTAATAAATGAGATCTATATCCTAATTTTAATTCTATTGGTCCTAGATTTAAAGCCAGATAGGTCGCTAAAAAATTTCTTTATTTTAAAGAAGCTGCATCTTTGGCTCGGAATCAATACCAAAATCCTTAAAAGAAGGTCAAAATCTTTGGATCCAAATAAACTTTTTTTGAGTGTAGATTAGGTTAGGTATCGTGGCAGCCCGATATTTCGGACTCACTTAGACTATTCAGTCCATTGTGATACCACACTGGTGAACTTCTCTCTTATCACTGAGTGCTGTCCGATTATATGTTAAGCTCAATGACAAAGAACCTCCTTTTTAGAGCCGAGTCCGAACGGCGTTCCACATTGCAGAGAAACCACTTAGGTAAGCTTTGGAACCCTCAGAAGTGTCACCAGTATTACTGAGGTGGGATAATCCACCGCTGAAAAACTTTTTGGTGTTTGGTCGAAAATTGGTTTTAACCCACGGTGGGCATGCTAACCATTGCACCACGGTGGATCCCTACCAAACAGTAAAAAATCTACCAATTTTGGTAAAATTCTACCATCTGTGACAACCGTGGTTTCCACCCAAATAAGGTAAGATTGCGTTTTCTAGGAGCTCAGTTTATTATCAGTGAACGACCTGCATTGCAGATATCTAGACATATTTGTTTTGTGTCTTCGCAACTCTTGCATTTCTTTAGTCACTCATTCGCCCCTTTTGCGTGTTTTACACGCAATATGGGCTTGCATTGAAGATCTAAAGGTATTTTGGGTTCACTGTGGTTCAATCGTTAGCATGTCCGCCTTGTATACAACGGCTTGAACTCATTAATCCCAATTTCGGCTGGTGACATTTCTGGGTATTTCAAAGCTTCTCTAAGTGGTTTCACCGTGATGGGAAATTCCGTTCGGATTCGGCTTTAAAAACGAGGTCAGCTTATCATTAAGCTGAACATAGAATCGAGCATCACTTATTGATGAGAAGAAAAAATTGAGCATAAAATTTTTTTTGTCGGGCACGGAGAAGATTCCTTTCCCGAACATGTACCGGAAAATGAAGCAAGTTGCCTGTTTCATATTTATTTCATGAAGGAGCTTCCTATCCCGTACAATATAACAAATTAAGTACTTCAATGCCATTTAGTGAACACCCTCCGCCTTTCCTGTAAATTTCAAGAAAATCCAAGCAAATCCAAAAATTTAAGATTTTCCACTACTCCAAAAGAAAGTTTCCCTTCCCCGACTAGATATCGAAAAATCATGCGACCTATATTAATTTAATCATCTTTTCCCACTTTTCACATAAACTTAATGTAAATCGGAGAAGTTTATAGTTTGTTCAATTTAAAAAAAGGGATGTCCCCTTACACCATCAAATATCAAAAATAAATTAAAAGATTTTTGTCCAGAGACCACACCAAACCTAATTTAAAATTTTCCAAAACATGGAAAATTTTCTCTTCAAGTTTCAAAATGTAGGGTAGAGGGGAGTTCCCGTCCTCATCCAAATATCACAAACAAGGTAGGTGGTTGTTTTTAAGAGAGCACCTAATTTAAAATTTTCCAAAACATGGGGAATTTTCTCTTCAAGTTTCAAAATGTAGGGTAGAGGGGAGTTCCCGTCCTCATCCAAATATCACAAACAAGGTAGGTGGTTGTTTTTAAGAGAGCACCTTAAGCCTACCCGGGAAACTTCAAGAAAATCGGGGAACTTTTCTCCAAGTTTCTAACTGTCGGGAACGAAGAGGTCCTCTGACCTTATCAAAAGTCGGGTACCCTATATTAATTGTATAACCTGCCTCCCTAGTAGCCATATTAATTTCATAACCTCCCCCCACACCCTCTGTAAATTACAAGTAAATCGGAGTTTAGTTTTTTGTATATACTTAAAAAAAGTGGGGCAAAGTGGATATCCTGACCAAATCTCAAAAAGTAAAGTAGCGGATCTTTGTCTATACGCCAATGCCTTTTCGGAAAATTTCAAGCAAATCGGAGAAGTTAAGTCCAATTTTTCCAAAGTCGTACAAAGGAGAGGTTCTCCTTATAAATATCAAAAATGCAGGTACCCCGTATTAAGTTCACAACCTCCCCTACGTCCTCTGTAAATTTCAAGTAAATCGCAGAAGTTTAGTTTTGACATTGTAATTTAAAAAATTAGGCAAAAAGAAGATCCCCCTCCCCGACCAAATATCGAAAAATAAAGTAGCGAATCTTTGTGTAGACGCCACTCCCAATTTTCTTTGAAAATTTCAGGAATATCAGCGAACTTTGTTTCAATTTTCAAAGACTCGGGCAAGATATCAAAAACTGAGGTACCCTATTCTCTGGAAATTTCAAGTAAATAGGTTCACCCGTTTCCGAGCTTACCCGGAACCCGTATACGAACAAATAAACAAATATACCCAGAAAAAAATTTTACGAAAATTTTTCCAATTAAAGTCTTAATTGAGTTTTAAAAAATATTCAATTAAAAATTTAATCGATTCAACAAATGTTTTTATTGAAACAAAAATCAATGACAAAAATTAATAGTATTAATTAATATTTTAATTGGATCAATTAACTTTTTAATTGACTTTCATACTATCATTTCTGTGATTGAAGCCATTTCAATCAAAAATTAATTGGATCAATTAACCTTCTAATGCCCCAATTTTTTTGCCAGCTAATTAAATATTTAATGTTAACGACACAAAAGCAAGAAAACGAAATAAGAACAAGTATATACGGCCGTAAGTTCGCCCAGACCGAATCTTATGTACCCTCCACCATGGATTGCGTAGAATCTTCGACTAAACACGGTCATCCACAATTAAATTACTTGGGTTGCGACTGATGGCAAGCCATCTTAAAACTTCTAAATTGTAAGTTAGTCCATGCGGGATATATAGTAGACAAAAGAAAGGTCGATTAAATACGTATATTCAGTTCTTGACTGGTATATATAGGGAAGAAATAATTACGAACCGATATGAATTTTTATGCGGTAATTATAGATCCAGAATTGAAATATGGCGGTCGCTTTTGATGGGGAGTCAAAATTTGGTCATTATAAACTTGACGTATTTCTTTCAATTTTGCATTTAAAAAACCTGAACACCCCTCATTTTGAAGGTGTGTGTGTGTGTAGAATGTTGCTCCTATTTTGATTTTGGAATTCACTCTTCAGTTGTCAAAATGCCGTCCAAGCAAGAAGAGCAGCGTATCAAAATTTTGCTCGCGCATCGCGAAAATCTGAGCTACTCGCACGCAAAGCTGGCAAAATCGCTAAAAGTTGCCAAATCAACCGTTACAAATGTAATTAAAGTGTTTGGGGAACATTTGTCGACAGCCAGGAAGTCTGGATCGAGGGGAAATCGAAAACCGGAAGCCGCTGAGACGACAAAGAGAGTTGCCGGTAGTTTCAAGTGATATAAGCTGGGTGTATCGTCTACAACCGTGTATTGACCCAAAAAACGAGCCGAACTATCGATTTACAAGAAGGTAGTGACTCCAAATCGCGATGATAAACAAAATACGACGGCCAAAGCTGTCAAAGTTCGCAAAAAAATATCTGGTTTGGCAAGCCATCTGTACCTGCAGCATTTTCATAGCTTCCGGGACTGTCAACCAAGAAATTTACGTGAAAGAGTGTTTGAATAAACGTCTGCTGCCTTTCCTGAAGAAACACGGTTATTCCGTACTGTTTTGGCCGGATTTGGCATCTTGCCATTACGGTAACAAGGCCATGGAGTGGTACGCCGCCAACAACGTGCAGGTGGTTCCCAAGGACAAATACCCTCCCAACACGCCAGAGCTCCGCCCAATTGAGAAATACTGGGCTATTGTCAAGCGGAACCTAAAGAAGACCAAAAAAACTGCTAAGGAGGAGCAGCAGTTCAAGGCAAACCGGCTTTCTGCGGCGAAGAAGGTGGAAGAGGTGGCTGTACAAAATCTGATGGCAGGTGTCAAGCGTGAGGCCCGGCAATTCGGATTTGGAAAAGCGAAAGCCTAACTGAATATTTTTCCTGAATTGAACTTGAAAAATAAATTTAATTTGATTTTTTAAATAAAATAAAATTCTGACAAAATTTTCAATAGAAATAAAATTTTGAAATAATTTTCTATAGAAATATAAAATTTTGACAAAATTTTCTATGGCAATAAAATTTTGGTAGATTATTTTTGGCTCGAGTGGCAATCGTGATTTTTCTGTGATTGGGGATCGGTTTATTTGGGGGCTATATATAATATAAAGGGTGATTCTTTTGAGGTTAGGATTTTCATGCATTAGTATTTGACAGATCACGTGGGATTTCAGACATGGTGTCAAAGAGAAAGATGCTCAGTATGCTTTGACATTTCATCATGAATAGACTTACTAACGAGCAACGCTTGCAAATCATTGAATTTTATTACCAAAATCAGTGGCAGAAAATCCGCTTTTTTATCGACAAATTTTGTTCAGCGATGAGGCTCATTTCTGGTTGAATGGCTACGTAAATAAGCAAAATTGCCGCATTTGGAGTGAAGAGCAACCAGAAGCCGTTCAAGAACTGCCCATGCATCCCGAAAAATGCACTGTTTGGTGTGGTTTGTACGCTGGTGGAATCATTGGACCGTATTTTTTCAAAGATGCTGTTGGACGCAACGTTACGGTGAATGGCGATCGCTATCGTTCGATGCTAACAAACTTTTTGTTGCCAAAAATGGAAGAACTGAACTTGGTTGACATTTTGAGGGAAAACTTCGGAGAACAATTCATCTCAAGAAATGGACCGGTAAGTTGGCCACCAAGATCATGCGATTTGACGCCTTTAGACTATTTTTTGTGGGGCTACGTCAAGTCTAAAGTCTACAGAAATAAGCCAGCAACTATTCCAGCTTTGGAAGACAACATTTCCGAAGAAATTCGGGCTATTCCGGCCGAAATGCTCGAAAAAGTTGCCCAAAATTGGACTTTCCGAATGGACCACCTAAGACGCAGCCGCGGTCAACATTTAAATGAAATTATCTTCAAAAAGTAAATGTCATGGACCAATCTAACGTTTCAAATAAAGAACCGATGCGATTTTGCAAATTTTATGCGTTTTTTTTTAAAAAAAAGTTATCAAGCTCTTAACAAATCACCCTTTATAAGGGCTATATATAATTATGAGCCGATATGGACCAATTCTGACATGGTTGTTAGAGACGATATACTAACACCATGTACCATATTTCAGCCGGATCGGAAAAAATTTGCTTCTCTTAGAGGCTCCGCAAGCTAAATCTGGGGATCGGTTTATATGGGGGCTATATATAATTATGGACCGATGTGGACCAATTTTTATATAGTTCTTAGAGACCATATACTAACACCATGTACCAAATTTCAGCCGGATCGGATGAATTTTGCTCCTCCAAAAGGCTCAAGAGGTCATATCTGGGAATCGGTTTATATAAGGGCTATATATAATTATGACCCGATATGGACCAATTTTTGCATGGTTGTTAGATACCATATACTAACCCAAGTACCAAATTTCAACCGGATCGGATAAATTTTGCTCCTCTAAGAGGCTCCGCAAGCCAAATCTCAGCGTCGGTTTATATGGGGTTATGCGTAAAAGTGGTCCGACTACTTGTGCCAAGTTTCAAGTCGATAGCTTGTTTCGTTCGGAAGTTAGTGTGATTTCAACAGACGGACGGACGGACATGCTTAGATCGACTCAGAATTTCACCACGACCCAGAATATATATACTTTATGGGGTCTTAGAGCAATATTTCGATGTGTTACAAACGGAATGACAAAGTTAATATACCCCCCATCCTATGGTGGAGGGTATAAAAATTTATACGGTAAAATTCAGTATATGCTGCAAAACCTCTTGAACAGTTTTAACTAAGTTTTCTTTTTTATTTTACCCCTTTTTATTGTCTTAAGGTGTGTTTTACTAAACACTTCCTGATATAAAGAAGTCCTCCTAAAGGCTGGATTGGGCATTTTAGAGTTACTTTCGTGGTTGAAGACAAAAAATATTTTCTTGTGGGTAGTTTGGTTTTTATCGAGCTTGTTGAAAACTAAGTTCCCGTTCTTCCCTTTACTGTTTTATCAAAGTATATTTTTTTTTATCGAAGATAACTTTTATCCGATTTCATGATAAATATCACTGTTGTTATCCTTTTCATGCCGATAATCACATTAAAATAAATCTCCTAGTTTTTATCATTATAAAAAAAAGTTTTTACATTTGAGTCTGAATTTGACCAGACCATGTCATAAATGGATTATAATGATTCTCTTTTTTATTGTTGTACAGATTAATTTTCCATCTGCACAATAACTTTTTCATAGTATCTTTTGGGTTTTGGTCTCTGTGACAAAGGAAAAAAGTTTCAAAAGTTTTTTCTCCTTATCCATTATACATAAGAAAAATATTGGGCATACCACTAGCTCCAAAATGGCAATGTTACAAAATAAATCCACAGAAAACAAGATTTCAATAACAAACTTTATAAAACTCATTCATTCGTATACCGCCTACTTATACGATTGTCTGGTTAGGATTGTATTCAACTTTTGTCCCATAAAATTCGACATTGCCATGCTTTAGTTGTGAAGGTCAAAATCTTTGAATTCATAGTGGTCTTAAAATTGTGTGTGCAAAATTAATTTATTCCTATCCCAGAATCATTAACTTTTTGTCCCCAACTACTATAGTAGTTGATGAGACATTTACGACATGTTAAGGATGTGTACGAGATAAACCTCTGTGGTGAGATTTGTTTACACATCAGGGTGAAACAAGATTTATTCATGAGTTACAAATAAATTATGTGGACATTTTTTTTTATGGATATTCTATTGCAAAGGATATGTATAAAATCTTCACCACACTGAGAAACATGTTGTCGTTAAGGCAAATATTTCAAGTCCTTAAAATACAAATGCGAATTTTTCTTAGCATCCCATCAAAAAAGCGTCGCCAAAAAACTAGTGAAAATGTTATTTTTGTTTCCGGAAGTGGTGAAAATTTGAGGCAGAAGTGATGAATATAACAAGGACTTGTCATAGGACGTATGTCCACCATTTCAACAGCCGTTTCACTGAATTTGCATAACTTCTTAAGGTGTGAAACGAATTCAGTGTTTTGGATGTGAATTAAAATTTTTGCGATATTTTGCGAAATAAATATTTAAAATTTTTTTTTTTTATAATTGTTATGCTTTCTAACGCTTCTCTGCAATAATTTTTTTATTAATTCTTACTCAGTTTTTAAGATATTTGAAACAAAACACTTAAAATGAACAATTAAAAATATGAAAACAGCGAGTTATGCAAAAATTAAAATAAAGACCATCTTTTGGGAGATATTTTTGGAAGTGCATTTAAAGTTGTTCCGTTATATTTTTGCTAAGACAAAAGAAACATTTCTCTAATAAAGGGTGATACGGTCAAAATTTGGTCAATATAAACTTGACGTATTTCTTTCAATTTTGCATTTAAAAAACCTGAACACCCCTCATTTTGAAGGTGTGTGTGTGTAGAATGTTGCTCTTATTTTGATTTTGGAATTCACTCTTCAGTTGTCAAAATGCCGTACAAGAGCAGCGTATCAAAATTTTGTTCGCGCATCGCGAAAATCCGAGCTCCTCGCACGCAAAGCTGGCAAAATCGCTAAAAGTTGCCAAATCAACCGTTACAAATGTAATTAAAGTGTTTGGGGAACGTTTGTCGACAGCCAGGAAGTCTGGATCGAAAACCGGAAGCCGCTGAGACGACAAAGAGAGTTGCCGGTAGTTCCAAGCGAAACCTTAACCTCTCTCTCCGAGATGTCGCAAATAAGCTGGGTGTATCGTCTACAACCGTGCATCGAGCCAAAAAACGAGCCGGACTATCGACTTACAAGAAGGTAGTGACTCCAAATCTCGATAATAAACAAAATACGGCGGCCAAAGCGCGATCCCGGAGGCTGTACACGACGATGCTGACGAAGTTTGACTGCGTGGTAATGGACGACGAAACCTACGTCAAATCCGACTACAAGCAGCTTCCGGGACAGGAGTTTTATACGGCAAAAGGAAGGGGAAAGGTAGCAGATATTTTCAAGCACATAAAACTGTCAAAGTTCGCAAAGAAATATCTGGTTTGGCAAGCCATCTGTACCTGTGACTTGAAAAGCAGCATTTTCATAGCTTCCGGGACTGTCAACCAAGAAATTTACGTGAAAGAGTGTTTGAATAAACGTCTGCTGCCTTTCCTGAAGAAACACGGTTGTTCCGTACTGCTTTGGCCGGATTTGGCATCTTGCCATTACGGTAAAAAGCCATGGAGTGGTACGCCGCCAACAACGTGCAGGTGGTTCCCAAGGACAAGAACCCTCCCAACACGCCAGAGCTCCGCCCAATTGAGAAATACTGGGCTATTGTCAAGCGGAACCTAAAGAAGACCATAAAACTGCTAAGGACGAGCAGCAGTTCAAGGCAAACTGGCTTTCTGCGGCGAAGAAGGTGGAGAGGTGGCTGTACAAAATCTGATGGCAGGTGTCAATCGTGAGGCCCGGCAATTCGGATTTGGAAAAGTGAAAGCCTGAATATCTGAATATTTTTCCTGAATTTTATACTAATTGAACTTGAAAAAGAAATGTAATGTGATTTTTTAAATAAACGATTTCACCGATTTACACGCGTTTTCCCTTGACCAAATTTTGACCGTATCACCCTTTATTAGGTTTTTCCTTGTTCAAAATAAGATGGAAAGAAAATTCAGTTTGACTAAGGTTAACTTGGCTTTAATAATTCAGAAAAATTCTTGAAAATTAATGATCTTGTATCTTAACTACAAAGCAAAATAGCGTTCAAAAAAACACAGAAAAAAATTTCAACAATTTTTTTTTGTCAATACATACAATAATATGTAATTTGTTACTACAATAACGATTTTAAAAGAAGCTACTGTTGAGTGAAAAATAAAATTTCAAAAATAAAGAAAACACATAAATTTCAGAAAAAGCATAAAATCTTCATTTGTATTGATAGTACGGTCCATATAGTTTAATGTTTGAAGATTATTTCAAGCAAATGTAGACCGCGGCTGCTCTTCAAATGGTTCGTTCGCTTGGTCAATTTTTTGACATACTCAGTGTTTCCAGTATTGAGGATTTTACCCCAAATTGGCGAAATTTTGTTGTGGATAGGGACAAACCTTTTCGAGTTGGGGATTTGATGAGGAATTTCCATAAATGTGGGGTTTTTTGGGGAATTTTTTTTGAAATCGGGTGAGTATATCTGGTTCACATGAAATTTTTATACCCTCCACCATAGTATGGGGGGTATATTAACTTTGTCATTCCGTTTGTAACACATCGTAGGTCAGATGGTATTGCAAATGGGCCATATCGGACCACTTTTACGTATAGCCCCCATATTAACCGACCCCCAGATTTGGCTTGCAGAGCCTTTTGGAGGAGCAAAATTCATCCGATCCACTTGAAATTTGGTATGTGGTGTTAGTATATGGTCTATAACAATCATGCAAAAATTGGTCCATATCGGTCCATAAATATATATAGCCCCCCATATAAACCGTCGATTTGAGCATGTCCGTCCGTCTGTTGAAATCACGCTAACTTCCGAACGAAACAAGCTATCGACTTGAAACTTGGCACAAGTAGTTGTTCTTGATGTAGGTCGGATAGTATTGCAAATGGGCTATATCGGGGAAATTTTTTTGAAATCGGGTGAGTATATCTGTTTCCCATGAAATTTTTATACCCTCCACCATATTATGGGGGGTATATTAACTTTGTCATTCCGTTTGTAACACATCGTAGGTCGGATGGTATTGCAAATGGGCCATATCGGACCACTTTTACGTATAGCCCCCATATAAACCGACTCCCAGATTTGGCTTGCAGAGCCTCTTGGAGGAGCAAAATTCATCCGATCCGCTTGAAATTTGGTATGTGGTGTTAGTATATTTATGGTCTATAACAACCACGCAAAAATTGGTTCATATCGGTCCATAAATATATATAGCCCCCATATAAACCGTCGATTTGAGCATGTCCGTCCGTCTGTTGAAATCACGCTAACTTCCGAACGAAACAAGCTATCGACTTGAAACTTGGCACAAGTAGTTGTTATTGATGTAGGTCGGATTGTATTGCAAATGGGCCATATCGGACCACCTTTACGTATAGCCCCCATATAAACCGACACCCAGATTTGGGTTGCAGAGCCTTTTGGAGGAGCAAAATTCATCCGATCCGCTTGAAATTTTGTACGTGTTGTTAGTATATGGTCTATAACAACCATGCAAAAATTGGTCCATATCGGTCCATAAATATATATAGCCCCCATATAAACCGATCCCCAGATTTGACCTCCGGAGCCTCTTGAAGAAGCAACATTCATCCGATCCGGTTGAAATTTTGTATGTGGTGTTAGTCTATGGTCTATAACAACCATGCAAAAATTGGTCCATATCGGTTCATAATTATATATAGCCCCCATATAAACCGATCCCCAGATTTGACCTCTGGAGCCTCTTAGAGGAGCAAAATTCATCCGAAGTAGTTGAAATTTGGTACGTGGTGTCAGTATATGGTCTCTAACAACCAAGGAAAAATTGGTCCATACAGGTCCATTATTATATATAGCCCCCATATAAACCGATCCCCAGATTTGACCTCCTGAGCCACTTGAAAAAGCAAAATTCATCCGATTCGGTTGAAATTTTGTACATTTCGCTAGTATGTGGCTGCTAACAGCCATGTAAAAATTGGTCCATATCGGTCTATAGTTATATATAGCCAATGCTCAATCACACAAAAATTGGTGCATATCACCAAAAATAATCTACCAAAATTTTATTTCTGTAGAAAATTTTGTCAAAATTTTATTTCTATAGAAAGTTTTTTATTTCTATAGAAAATTTTATCAAAATTTTATTTGTATAGAAAATTTTATCAAAATTTTATTTCTATAGATAATTTTGTCAAAATTTTATTTCTATAGGAAATTTTGTTAAAATTTTATTTCTATAGATAATTTTGTCAAAATTTTATTTCTATAGATAATTTTGTCAAAATTTTATTTCTATAGAAAATTTTGCCAAAATTTTATTTCTGTAGAAAATTTTGTCGAACTGAGTTATATACGACTTTAATCGGCGTTTTTTTTTTTTGTTTAATATATCCCCCGTATGGACTAACTTACAATTTAGAAGACGGTGTTAAGGATTTTTTAAGATACCTTGCCATCGGCAAGTTTTACCGCAACCACAAGTAATTCGATTGTGGATGACAGTCTTTAGTAGAAGTTTCTACGCAATCCATGGTGGAGGGTACATAAGATTCGGCCTGGCCGAACTTACGGCCGTATATATTTGTTTTTATTTGAATATTGAATCGTCAAAAAGAAAACTTAGCTCATCGGCATACAATAAGATGCAAAGAACCCTACGGGAAATTGGTGCAAATTGCCACTGACGGACCTATCACAGAACTTTTACCGGTGCTCCAGTTTGTCACAATTTTTAAATAGTCATAATTTATTTATCACATTTAGTGAACTGGAATTTCAGAATAACCGATGTTAAACGTATTTGAAAAGTTTTTAATTTTTAGGGCGATTCGGATCACCAAAATGAAATTAATTCCTAAGAGTTTGTCCGAGACTGGTTCATGAGGATCTGTCTATGGGGTGCTCCTACTAAATTGTCCTAGGACGTGTCGTTACGAATGAGTCCAAGACGTGTCCTAAAGTGTAAATTTGCCCCGTCATTGACAAACCCATGTTCAAGTGACAGGTCTCTTTCATAGGTTTTGACCAGAACTGGGACTGGTCCATACACACCAGAGACTAGTCCTGTACCGGTTCTGTGGCTGATCCATTTCCCGTATGGAAGCTTTTGGACTAGATAGGACACAAGATTTTTGTTTGGAGGCCCACACGCTAATTTATAATTTTACTCAGCTTGGCTAAGACATTTTCTACAATTGTTAATTGATTTCATACCAGTGTTAATCACTAATTTGGACAATATATTCTACAAATATAGAAATGATGAAGATAGCTCACCTTCGCGTTGATCTACCACTTTTATTATCTAAGTATTTAGTAGTAAATTTTCATTGATAAATACATGGTGACCGAAATCCTACTTCCATTTCTTCAGTATTTGGAAGAAGACCATCGGTCTCCTGGTGTTGTATTTCGAATTCTTGATATTTTGCGCAGGTTCCAAGCTGCTATTACTATATATATAAACCGCACCAAACATTGACCTTTTCTGGATTCATAGGATATCATCTCACGGTAGCGCTCACAATTACGTTACGATGCACATCATCTTTGAAGAAGTACGGATTGGCTGATCTTATCTTCAAAATCGACAATTCTGCTTACTTACCTACCCATTGAGCTAAACTTGTGCTTAGTCGCTGAACACAATTTGTCGAGAAGAAGCGCGCGTTTAACTTACTTAACAGAGCCCGCATTTTAATAGTAAAATTCCATAATTTGCAAGCAACGTTCGCTTGTAAGACCAAACTGAAGATGTTTGACAGAGGAACAAAACACGAAGTGTGCGTCAGCCGTTTAAACCAGTGTTGCCAAAACGATAATAGTTAAAACATCACCCTTTACTTTATGAGGTCTGAAATCGTCAAAATCGAATGACAAAATCAGTATACCCTCCATCCTATGTTTGAGGGTACAAAAGGAATTTCCCAAATATATTGAGCCTTTTTATACCCTCCACCATAGGATGGGGGTATCTTTGTCATTCCGTTTGTAACACGTCGCAATATTGCTCTAAGACCCCATAAAGTATATATATTCTGGGTCGTGGTGAAATTCTGAGTCGATCTAAGCATGTCCGTCTGTCCGTCCGTCTGTTGAAATCACGCTAACTTCCGAACGAAACAAGCTATCGACTTCAAACTTGGCACAAGTAGTTGTTATTGATGTAGGTCGGATGGTATTGCAAATGGGCCATATCGGTCCACTTTTACGTATAGCCCCCAGATTTGGCTTGCGGAGCCTATAAGAGTAGCATATTTCATCCGATCTGGCTGAAATTTGGTACATGGTGTAAGTATATGGTCTCTAACAACCATGCAAAAATTGGTTCCTATCGGTCCATAATTATATATATAGCCCTCATATAAACCGATCCCCAGATTTGACCTCCGGAGCCTCTTAGAGGAGCAAAATTCATCCGATCCGGTTGAAATTTGGTACGTGATGTTAGCATATGGTTTCTAACAGCCATGCCAAAATTGGTCTATATCGGTCCATAATTATATATAGCCCCCATATGAACCGATCCCCAGATTTGGTTTGCGGACCCTCCAAGAGTAGCATATTTCATCCGATCTGGCTGAAATTTGGTACATGGTGTAAGTATATGGTCTCTAACAACCATGCAAAAATTGGTTCCTATCGGTCCATAATTATATATAGCCCCCATATAAACCGATCCCCAGATTTGACCTCCGGAGCCTCTTAGAGGAGCAAAATTCATCCGATCCGGTTGAAATTTGGTACGTGGTGTTAGTATGTGGTCTCTAACAAACACGAAATGGACACGAATTGGTCCATATCGGTCCATAATTATATATAGCCCCAATATAAACCGTTCTCCAGATTTGATCTCCGGAGTCTCTTGGAGAAGCAAAATTCACCCGATCCGGTTGAAATTTGGTACGTGGTGTTAGTATGTGGTCTCTAACAAACACGAAATGGACACGAATTGGTCCATATCGGTCCATAATTATATATAGCCCCAATATAAACCGTTCTCCAGATTTGATCTCCGGAGTCTCTTGGAGAAGCAAAATTCACCCGATCCGGTTGAAATTTGCAACGTGGTGTTAGTATGTGGCCGCTAATAACCATGCCAAATTTGGTCCATATCGGTCTATAGTTATATATAGCCGATCCCCAATCAGACAAAAATTGGTCCATGAACCGATACATATTCATGGTTGCCACTCGAGCCAAAAATAATCTACCAAAATTTTATTTCTATAGAAAATTTTGTCGAAATTTTATTTCTATAGAAAATTTTGTCAAAATGTTATTTCTCTAGAAAATTTTGTCAAAATTTTATATCTATAGAAAATTTTGTTAAAATTTTATTTCTATAGAAAATTTTGTCCAAATTTTACTTCTATAGAAAATGTTGTCAAAATTTTATTTCTATAGAAACTTTTATCAAAATTTTATTTCTATACAAAATTTTGTCAAACTTAATTATATACGTATTTAATCGGCCTTTTTTAGTTTAATATACTACGTATGAACTACCTTGCAATTTAGAAGACGGTGTTAGGAAATTTTAAGATACCTTGCCATCGGCAAGTGTTACCGCAACCCAAGTAATTTGATTGTGACAGTCTTCAGTAGAAGTTTCTACGCAATCCATTGTGGAGGGTACATAAGCTTCGGCCTGGCCGAACTTACGGCCGTATATACTTGTTTAATATATAAAATATTGAGTAATTACTATTTTGAATTTGAAATTGCAATAACAGCCGTAAGAATGTTACTTTTACTAATATTTTTGACGCAATTCGGGCAAACTCTCTCTTGATATATCGAGGGAAGGTCAACATCTCTGACCCACTGTGTTGCACTTCTCCACCATTTTGTAATCCAAGTTCATTTGAATTTACCATATCGGTAAAAGTTGTTTTTTTTTTTAAGCAAGGATGATTTTGAAATTACAATTAATTACAAACGATACCATCCACACACAGAGAAGGAATAGGATCACCTCAAACTTGTTTCAAGAGCATAATGTTATTTTTTCACGGGTAACATGTAACATGTTTGTCGAATCCATGTCATTTTCTCGGATATTATATACAGTATGTCAAGAAAGTATTTTGACATTGCCAAATATTTCAAATTCTAGAAATAATTGAAATATTAAATATTTTATTAAATTTTTAATTTTGTGTACGTATGTATACTTTGCAAAATACATAATAAGATATTTTTTTAAAATTTCATTATATTTAATTTTGGAACAAAACATAATTTTTATCCCATTGTCAAAACACTTTCTTGACAAACTGTATGTATCTGATTTCGAAAAGCATGTAATGTTTGACGAGAAAAGAATATTTTTGCGACAAAAATATTACATAATCGTCGTGAAAAAGTAACATGATGCTCTTGAAACATGTTTGTGGTGATCATATTCCTTCTCTGGGTTCATATACAACCCCAACCATTTCAACCTTTCACATATTAACACAATCTGTTTTAGCTCACTCTAATATACGAAATGTTGTGGACAATGTCCTACCCAAAAAAGGACATTAAATTACCAACAACCAAGTCGTTTCGTCTTTTCCACAGCTACTTTTGTCACTTGAGCAATTCAAAGAATTTAATGGTCTATCAAATAAAAACTTGTAACTCAAATAAATTTTTCCTTTTATGGACTGATTTGAAATACTACTGAACATGTCACCAAACGTAGATTATGTTTATGAAGCAATCATAGAATGTCTATGAATTTATCTTTTAAAAGAACATTGTACATATTTACATTTCCTGCTCCTCTCCCAAAGGATATAACACTTTTCTTTGAAGCGAAGAAGTATAAACTGTTCACCCACCCAATTGGAATTCAAATTGTATGAGATCTTTATTTTTATAACTTTTTAACATACAACCATTTGTCAATCTAGACATTGTATTCAAATCTAAATAAGGCATAGGCAATTGGGGTTTGATGTGATTAGATAAGTTCTAATCCTAAGAGTGAACACAATTTTATGCACCTTCAATAAAATTTTCAATACTGTAATGGGATGGCAACAGCAAATTAAGTCCACTTTATTTGTAGTGATATACGATTTATCCGGGGTTTCAATTCTAAATAGATTTGATATATTTCGGGTGAGCTCGGAGTCGGCTTAACCGATAAGCTTTAACCCTCTATCACTCATGAACTCCGATTTGTATGATTTTTTGTATTGGAGATGATAACAAAAAAATAAAATACACGTATTTTTTAATTTTCATTTATTTTTATTATTTGAAGAGAAACTTCCACAAATTGGGTGTGTTGCCAAACATTATTTACCACCAAAAACAAAAAAAACGTGAAAATTGTTCAAAAAGAAAATTCTGCCAAAATTTTATTTATATAGAAAATTTTACCAAACTTTTATTTATATAGAAAATTTTCCAAAATTTTATTTCTATAGAAAATTTTGCAAATATTTTATTTCTATAGAAAATTTTGCCAAAATTTTATTTCTATAGAAAATTTTGCGAAACTTTTATTTCTATAGAAAATTTTGCAAATATTTTTTGTTTTCTAGAAAATTTTGCTAAAAGTTTATATTTATAGAAAATGTTACCAAAATTTGATTTCTATAAAAAATTTTCCAAAATTTTATTTCTATAGAAAATTTTGCCAAAATTTTATTTCTATAGAAAATTTTACCAAAATTTTATTTCTATAGGAAAATTTTTCAAAATGTTATTTCTATAGAAAATTTTGGCAAAAGTTTATTTCTATAGAACATTTTATCAAATTTTTAATTATATAAAATTTTCCCAAAATGTTATTCGTATAGAAAATTTTGCCAAAGTTTTATTTGTATAGAAAATTTTGCAAATATTTTTTGTTTTCTAGAAAATTTTGCTAAAAGTTTATATTTATAGAAAATTTCACCAACATTTGATTTCTATAAAAATTTTTCCAAAATTTTATTTCTATAGAAAATTTTGCCAAATTTTTATTTTTATAGACAATTTTATCAAATTTTTATTTATATAAAATTTTGCCAAAATTTTATTTCGAAAGAAAATTTTGCCAAAATTTCATTTCTGTAGAAAAATTTTCCAAATTTTTATTTCTATAGAAAATTTTGCCAAAATTTTATTTCAATTTTGCCAACATTTTATTTCTATAGAAAATTTAATTTATAAAAAATTTTCCCAAAATTTTATTTCTATAGAAAATTTTGACATTTATAATATTTTTCAAGAGCAAAAATGTATTTCTATAGAAAATTTTGCCAAAATTTTATTTCTATAGAATATTCTATCAAATTTTTATTTATATAAAATTTTGCCAACATTTTATTTCCATAGAAAATTTTACCAACATTTGATTTCTATAGAAAATTTTGCAAATATTCTTTTTTATAAAAAATATTGCTAAAATTTTATATTTATAGAAAATTTTACCAACATTTGATTTCTATAGAATATTTTGCCAAAATTTTATTTCTATAGAAAATTTTATCATTTTTATTTATATAAAATTTTGCCAATATTTATTTCCATAGAAAATGTTGCCAACATTTTATTTCCATAGAAAATTTTGCCAAAATTTTATTTCTATAGAAAATTTTGCAAATATCCTTTTTTGTTGTTGTTTTTTATTTCAGCTTAAAACCATACATTGACTAAACTACAAGAGTAGCTTAACCAACAGAGGAAAAGAATGTTTGTCAAATTTATTTGGGCAAAGCCCTATAGACTGCAAGATGGTTGGATGGACGCACGTTTCGGAATTACCACATTCCTCATCAGCATCCTCTACTTGCAGCAAAACTATCAACCAATTATCAGAATAAATTCAGGCAGTTTATTAAACCCAACAAAAACCACACTTGAACCCTCCGAAAAAAGGTTTTACATTGATAGCCGGCTTATGCCGAAATAAATTCGAAACAAACATATCTCTTTTCCTATGCCACTGTCAAATCATCGATTTGAATTCACATGGCTGGGTTTATTTTGAGCGTGCCTCCTCTTCTTTTTCCATTTGTTTTGTTTTGTTATTGTTGGTTTTGTTCTTTAAGCATTGTTGTTGTTTTTTATTTCAGCTTAAAACCATACATTGACTAAACTACAAGAGTAGCTTAACCAACAGAGGAAAAGAATGTTTGTCAATCCTTTTTTATAAAAAATATTGCTAAAATTTTATATTTATAGAAAATTTTACCAACATTTGATTTCTATAGAAAATTTTTACAAAAATTTTATTTCTATAGAAAAATTTTCAAAAATTGTATTTCTGTAGAAAATTTTGCCAAAATTTTATTTCAATAGAAAATTTTATCAAATTTTTATTTATATACAATTTTGCCAACATTTTATTTCTATAGAAAATTTTATTTATATAACATTTTTTCAAAATTGTATTTCTATAGAAAATTTTGAAATTTGAATATGTTTCAAGAGCAAAATATTATTTTTGGTTGGTGAGCACATAACATATTTGTCGCCATCATGTTATTTTCTTGGAAATTATGTATCTGATTTTGGCAAGCATTTTATGCTTAGCGAGAAAACAATATATTTGCGACAAAAAAAAATATTCCATGTTCCGCATTCAAAAATAACATTTTGCTCTTGAAACATCTTTGAGGTGATCATATTCATTCTCTGGTTGTGGAACACACCTTGTAAATCTCAGGAAACGATAACTATCACCTTCCTAGCACTGTTCTCTCTAATTTTGTGAGCTGTCACGTTTTGTTAATTATTCCCTTTAATGCGTAAGGGTATGGTCACACTACACAAATATTTACCAAAATGAGTTTCAAACATTTTTCCAGGACCATTTTGTAAATATGTGGATAGCGTTTTCAGAAAATACTCCTATCGTGATGTTATGTAACCAATATGAGCTAAAAATGATTGATGGTTTGAGTGTGTCGACGTATTCTTTTTCGATTTCTGTCAAATATTTGTCCAGTGTGACCGTACCCTAAGTATGGTTAGTTCACTTTAACGCTTCCACACGTCTTGAGCTATATTTTATTTATCTCCTAATTACTAAATACCTTAGAATTGTAAACAATTATACAGAAAATTATTTTAAAAGTGTTGCTCATAAATAATAACAATTTTATCATGAAATCTTCAATTAACGATTGACTCATTTATCTATGTCACACTTTAGCATACAATGCAGTTTATTTGTACACGTACCAAAGATTAAAAATAATATATATGAACTGCGGTTTACAACAGCTTAGGGTGTTTTTTTTTTGCTAAGTACATATTGTAATATATAGATTGGCGGTTATAGCGAATTTCCATTTCCCTCCTTCTATTCAAGCATTGCAAATGAATAAGCGCACCACTAATTTTTTTTACGTTTCAATGTTATACATTTTTTGTGTTAGTTTTTATTTTTTATTAAATTTATTTTTGTATTCTATATTGTTTTTTACATTTGGAAATATTTATACGATTTTTTACCACAATGCAATTTATATAAACTTTTTTATTGAATTGCTCTGCATTATTCTTTTATTTATGGAAAGTATTTCATGTTTTGATTGTCACCATGCTTTAGACAAAGCGACTAATGTCCATATTCATAATAATTTACAGACAGTTTATCGAATGAATTTGTATGAAAATAGTAGGTTTGGAGGCTAAGTAAAATTTTATGAATATGGGTACAGCCGCAGAGTATGTCGATAATAAATAAAAAGAAAATCAAGAATTATATTTGGAAGATTATCAAGAAAATAGAGCCAAGACGATTTGTTCATATGAAATCCACCATAAGTAGCATTGTCATTGTGAAGAGTGATCTGTCTTCTTGGAAGCATTGTGATCAGATCTTAAACATTTCAATTGCGGCTACATCAGCATTCAAATAATGCTAAAAAGTGCTAAAAACTATATTAAAATGCCAAATCATTAGGTTGATATTTAGAAGCCTTCACAGTGGACGATTTAGCAAATGTAATAAACCACATAGTGGTCAGGTTAGGTTAGGTGGCAGCCCGATATATCAGGCTCACTTAGACTATTCAGTCCATTGTGATACCATTGAGTGCTGCCCGATTCCATGGTAAGCTCAATGACAAGGGACCTCCTCTTTATAACCGAGTCCGAACGGCGTTCCACATTGCAGTGAAACCACTTAGGGCGTTTTCGATTCGCAAAAAAATGTTGCCTTGGTGTTACACTACTTTTTCCCTAATTGACATTTCGGCCAAATGATAGTGTAATTCTAAAGTTATTATTAATTTATAATATTGTAAGGTATAAAGTATCCAAAATCTATGGCAGTGTCCTTGATATCTTGCAATCAATTTCGAGAATGTTGCACCTTTTTTCCCAATCGAAATCGCCATTAGAGAAGCTTTGAAACCCTCCGAAATGTCACCAGCAATACTGAGGTGGGATAATCCACCGCTGAAAAACTTTTTGGTGTCCGGCAGGAATCGAACCCACGACCTTGTGTATGCAAGGCGGGCATGCTAACCATTGCACCACGGTGGCACGGTGGTATAATAAATGCCAAATAAAGTGTTTACCAGAAATATTGATCTAAGACTCAGAATCGCCTCCTGAGCACGGTTGCCACTCGAGCCAAAAATCTACCAAAATTTGAAGAAAATTTTACCAAAAAAAATACCAACCAAAAAATCTTATTTTGCAAAATTTTACTTCTATCGATAATTTGGTAAGATTTTATTTCTACAGAAAATTTTTTCTAAATTTTATTTCTATAAAAAATTTTGTCAAAATTTTATTTCTATGGAAAATTTTTGTCAAAATTTTATTTCTATAGGAAATTTTGTCAAAATTTTATTTCTATAGAAAAATTTTGTCAAAATGTTAGTTCTATAGAAAATTTTGTCAAAATTTTATTTCTATAGATAACTTTTTTAATTTTTTTCTATAGAAAATTTTGTCAAAATTTTATTTCTATAGAAAATTTTGTCAAAATTTTATTTCTAAAGAAAATTTTGTCAAAATGTTATTTCTATAGAAAATGTTGTCAAAGTTTTATTTCAAAAGAAAATTTTGTCAAAGTTTTATTTCTATAGAAACTTGTGTCAAAATTTTATTTCTATAGAAAATTTTGTAAAAATGTTATTTCTATAGAAAATTGTAGTATGAGGGGAATATTTTGCAAAATATACAAAAACTTCAAGAATTCTACCAATCTAGCAAACAATACAAAATCTACCATTTTTAGTAGAACTCCACCAACTGTGGCAACCATGCTTCTAAATCGATCTAGTCCTTGGTGGCCATCCGTCAGTCCATGTATTTGTTGTTCGCAGGATTCCGGTAGCAATTATTAAATGATTTTGATGAAATTCGGTACATGGCGTTTTTTTCTTACGAGAATAAACGCTATTGAATTTGGAAAAAATCGGATCAAATTTAGATAACATATAGCTCCCATATATATGTATGGCCCGATTTCGACAAATGCGGTCACGTTGTTTTTTTTACTAACCGATCGTCAAATTTGGCACAACGTAATCATTTTCATCACCCTTCAAGTCTGTAAAAGTTCATTGAAATCGGTTGAGATTTAGATATAGCTCTCATATATATGTATGTATTGCCCGATTTTCACAACTTTGGCCATAAAACCTTTACTTATCAACCGATATTACTCAAGGCTTACTCTAATTTTCTATAGTAAATACTAACAATATGTGCAAAAAACATCGAAATTGGTTCAGATTTAGCTATAGCTTATTTGTGACCATACAGACTTAGTTATAGCTTATTTGTGACCATACACAGAAACAAATTTCACGAAAATTTTTCCAATTAAAATCATAATTTAGTTTTAAAAATATGCAATTAAAAATTTAATTGATTTAACAAAATGTTTAATTGAAACAAAAATCAATCACATAAATTAATAGCATCAATTAATTTTTTAATTAGATCAATTAAAATTCTAATTGATACTATCATTTCTGTGATTGAAGACATTTCAATTAAAAAATTAATTGGATCAATTAATTTCGTGATTGAATCGGTTTTTTTTTTTTGTATAGTAGCCTCATTTATTAACAGATTATACTCAAATTTAGCACAAGGTATTCTTCTGTAAGCCAGCAAAAAAAGCGTCGCCAAAAAAGTAATGAAAATGTCCTTTTTGGATCCGGAAGTGGTGCAAAATTGACGCAGAAGCGATGAATTTAACATGGGCTTGTCATAGGAGGGAAGTCCTCCATTTCAACAGCCGGTGCACTGAATTTGCATCACTTCTTTATGTGTGATCCGAATTCAATGTTTTGGATGTAAATTTAAAAAATCTGTGATATTTTGTCAAATAAATATTTTTTATAAATTTTTATAATTTTTAATGGATTCTAACGCTTGTCGGAAACGTTTGACTTCAAATATTTTCAAAAATTCACAATTTTTTCAGATTGGATTTAACACTTTTTTCGACAAAATTTAAATGATTTGTATGTATGATTTATGAATTCTTACTCGGTTTTTAACCCATTTGAAACAAAAAAAGTTAAAATTATCCATTAAAATTATGAAAAAACCAAGTTGTAAAAAAATTAATTAAAAGAACTTCCTGGGTAGTTAAAATAAAGAACATCATTGGGAGTGCATCTTCTGGAAGTGCTTTTAAAGTTGTGCCTTTGGAAGAACTTCCAAATTTTTTTGCTGGGTATATCAACCAAACCTCCAAAATATAATTGGAATCGGTCCAGATTTAGATATAGCTCCCATATATATGCATTAATCGATTTTCCAAAATTTGGCCATAATACTCTTATTTATTAACCAATATTACTCAAATTTTGATGAATTTGCCGATCGTATTCAGACCATATTGGTAGCTTACATAATAATATTGCCCGATTTTCACGAATTTGGATTTATTACCCACACTAATTGGGCGATTTCCTCTTTTTATACCTTCCACCAAGGATGGGGGTATATTAACATTGTCATTCCGTTTGTAACACATCGAAATATTGCTCTAAGACCCCATAAATATATATATTCAGGGTCGTGGTGAAATTCTGAGTCGATCTAAGCATGTCCGTCCGTCCGTCTGTTGAAATCACGCTAACTTCCGAACGAAACAAGCTATCGACTTGAAACTTGTCACAAGTAATTGTTATTGATGTAAATAGGTCGGATGGTATTGCAAATGGGCTATATCGGACCACTTTTACGTTTAGCCCCCATATAAACCGACGCTTAGATTTGGCTTGAGGAGCCTCTTGGAGAAGCAATATTGGGGGCTATATATAATTATGGACCGATGTGGACCAATTTTTGCATAGTTGTTAGATACCATATAATTACACCATGTATCAAATTTCAGCCGGATCGGATGAAATTTGCTTCCCTTAGAGGCTCCGAAAGCCAAATATGGGGATCGGTTTATATGGGGGCTATATATAATTATGGACCGATATGAACCAATTTTTGCATGTTTTTTTAAAGACCATATACTAACACCTTGTACCATATTTCAGCCGGATCGGATTAGGTTAGGTTACACTTTAATCAGCCCGATTTTATTCAGGCTTACTTGGACTATGCACTCCATTGCGATAAAAAAGGTTAGGTTAAACAGTTGTCTCCCACCTGCGTTGTACTGTACTGTACAAATCAACAAAATGTTCTACTATTCATAGAAATTCAACCAATTGATAATATATCCTAAAAGCTATTTAATCTCTTGGGTATTCATAATAGCCTACTTGCAAAATACAACTATTATTTTTATTTTCCTTCTTTAGTATTCAAGTGTTAGTTGTGTGTTTCCTTCAAAAATATGCTTACTTTACGAAATCTCCTTTAGACTGGAATATATTCGCAATGTTAAAAGTACAAATACAATGTTAAAAAAGATATGCCTCATAAGTGCAGCACGAATGTAGTTAAGCATCCTATATGGCACGTAAGGACATTGACTAGATTTTATTACCATTCGTACTGCTTCTTTATTCGTGTTACGAGATTTGCGTAATACATGGTATTGCAAAAAAGTGAAGTACCCAAAAATAGGTACACTAAAAAAAGTTTATTTGCTTTTAAGATTTTGGTTGATTTTGATTGATTCTGAGGCAAAGAGAATCAAATCTCTTTTACGGAATTTTCCGCTTTAAATGACCATTTAAAATCTACATTATAATAGAAGCGTCAAATTAAAATATATTTGTATACCCTCCACCATAGGATGGGGGGTATATTAACTTTGTCATTCCGTTTGTAACACATCGAAATATTGCTCTAAGACCCCATAAAGTATATATATTCTGGGTCGTGGTGAAATTCTGAGTCGATCTAAGCATGTCCGTCCGTATGTTGAAATCACACTAACTTCCAAACGAAACAAGCTATCGACTTCAAACTTGGCACAAGTAGTTTTTATTGATGTAGGTCGGATGGTATTGCAAATGGGCCATATCGGTCCACTTTTACGTATAGCCCCCATATAAACGGACCCCCAAATTTGGCTTGCGGGGACTCTAAGAGAAGCAAATTTCATCCGATCCGGCTGAAATTTGGTACATGATGTAAGTACATGGTCTCTGACAACCATGCACAAATTGGTCCATATCGGTCCATAATTATATATAGCCCCCATATAAAGCGATCCCCTGATTTGACCTCCGGAGCCTCTTGCAGGAACAAAATTCATCTGATCCAGTTGAAATTTGGTACATGGTATAAGTATGTGGTCTCTAACAACCATGCAAGAATTGGTACATATCGGTCCATAATTATATATAGCCCCCATATAAACCGATCCTCAGATTTGTCCTCCGGAGCCTTTTGGAGGAGCAAAATTCATCCGATCCGTTTGAAATTTGGTACATGGTGTTATTATATGGTCTCTAATAACCATGCAAGAATTGGTCCATATCGGTCCATAATTATATATAGCCCCCATATAAACCGTTCCCCAGAAAATTTTGTGAAAATTTTATTTCTATAGAAAATTTTGTCAAAATTTTATTTCTATAGAAAATTTTGTCAAAATTTTTGTTCTATAGAAAATTTTGTAAAAATTTTTGTTCTATAGAAAATTTTGTCAAAATTTTATTTCTATAGAAAATTTTGTCAAAATTTTATTTCTATAGAAATTTTTGCCAACATTTTTGTTCTATAGAAAACTTTGTCAAAATTTTATTTCTATAGAAAATTTTGTCAAAATTTTATTTCTATACAAAATTTTGTCCAAATTGTACTTCTATAGAAAATGTTGTCAACGTTTTATTTTGTCAAAATTTTATTTCTATAGAACTTTTATCAACATTTTATTTCTATAAAAAATGTTGTCAAACTTAATTATTTAATCGGCCTTTTTATATCCACCACCATAGAATGGTGACGGGGGTATAGAAAGTTTGTCATTCCGTTTGTAACACATCGAAATATCGATTTCCGACTCTATAAAATATAAATATTCTTGATCAGGGAGAAATTCTAAGACGATATAACGATGTCCGTCTGTCCGTCCGTCCGTCTGTCTTTCTGTCTGTTGTAATCACGCTACAGTCTTCAATAATGGAGCAATATTGCTGAAATTTTGCACAAACTCGTCTTTTGTCTGCAGGCAGGTCAAGTTCGAAGATGGGCTATATCGGTCCAGGTTTTGATATAGTCCCCATATAAACCGACCTCCCGATTTGGGGTCTTGGGCTTATAGAAATCGTAGTTTTTATCCAATTTGCCTGAAATTGGAAATCGAGAGGTACTTTAGAACCATAAAGAGGTGTGCCAAAAATGGTGAGCATCGGTCCATATTTTGGTATGGTCCCCATATAAACCGACCTCCCGATTTGGGGTCTTGGGCTTATAGAAACCGCAGTTTTTATTAAATTTACCTGAAATTGGAAATCTTGAGGTATTATAGGACCACAAATACGTGTGCCAAAGATTGTGATTATCGGTCCATGTTTTGGTATGGTCCCCATATAAAGCGACCTCCCGATTTGGGGTCTTGGGCTTATAGAAACCGTAGTTTTTATCCAATTTGTCTGAAATTGGAAATCTAGAGATATTTTAGGACAATAAACAGGTGTGCCGAAAACGGTGAGTATCGGTCCATATTTAGGTATAGCCCCCATATAGACCGATTACCCAATTTTACTTCTTGGGCTTCTAGAATCCGAAGTTTTTATCCTATTTGCCTGAAATTGGAAATCTAGAGGTATTTTAAGACCATAAACAGGTGTGCTGTAAACGGTGAGTATCGGTCCATATTTTAGTATAGCTCCCATAAGAACGATCTCCCGATTTAACTCCTTGGGTTTCTAGAACCCGTAGTTTTTATATGATTTGCCTGAAATTGTAAATATTCTGGTATTTTAGGCTCACAAAAACGTATATCGGATTAAGGTTTTATCGGTCCATTTGGTAATGCCTCCATATAGACCGACTTCACTTCTTAAGGGAGTAGAAGGCGCACTGATCATGAAAATTGCTTGAAACTCAATGTAAAATTTCCAGATTTTACTTCTACAGATTTAAGATTTCAAATCAAGACGTTATTTTATAATTTTTTTGCACACTTACAAGAGATTTTAATGATTCCTCTAAAACTCAAACAAAAATGGTTCTTATAAATCCAGAATCCTCAAGCACTCCTGAAATTTCAAAGGAAACCCCAATATTTGGTTCATGGTGGTGGGTATTTATGATTCGGCCCGGCCGAACTTACTGCTGTATATACTTGTTTAGTTTAATATATACCACGTATGGACTAAATAAATAATTTTTAAAATTTGTAAATGATTATTAATGCATTATAACACTTGTCTGGAACTTTTGTGATCAAATATTTTCAAAAATTCGAAATTTTTCTACAAAGGATTTAGCATTTTTTCGGCTAAATTTAAATAATTTGTACCATTTTATTAATTCTTAATCTGTTTTTAACCTATTTGAAACACAAAGAAAAATAAATTTCCCATTAAAAATGTGAAAAAACCGAGTTATAAAGAAATTGACTCAAATGAACTTCCTGTGCAGTTAAAATAAAGAACATCTTTGGGAGAGCATTTTAGGAAGTTCTTTTAAAGTTGTGCCTTGAGAATAACTTCCAAATTTTGTTTGCTGGGCAACAAAAACAATTTTGCTTTAAAAAATATCATTAAATTAATTGAAATATTGAATCTGCGATTTAAAAATAAAAAAGCTTAAAATATAGGCTAAAACTTATTTTGAGGATTTTTCGTGTTTGGTTTAAAGTTTCTTTGAAATTTTACTTGTTTTTATTGTATTCGACCTTTATTTGATTCTTCCAATTAATAAATTATTGATAAAAACTCGAGTTCAGTATTTTTATTTTTATTTAATATTTCGTCTTTTCATTGAAAGACTTCATGGGAGAAATTTTTGAAAACAATAAAAATATTACACCCACTATTGAGTAGAACCTAACGACTCGGAGTCTGTTTCATACTCTTTGAAATTTAGAAAACATTTTTTACTTTGCAGTGTTTGTTATAAATTGGATTTTTACACATAAAAAAATTTGAACCCACCGGGAATAAAATTTCAATACCAAAAATCTTAAGCGAATGTCACATTCTTTGGATTCGAGTAACTATTTTTTCGAGGATTTGGATTCAATTTAAGACAATATATATTATTTATATTAAGACAATATATATTTTTTTCAATGTAACAATGAAATTGCATTCGAGTTTAGAATGGAATTGGAATATTTTATGGCATCGTCATTACTTAGTATTGAATAGAAGGTAAACTTTTGCTGTGGTTAGCATTACATAGAACAACGATGACCTTCACGATTTTATTTTATTACGAATAATAAAAAAATGGAGAATATTATGTCATAGAATTTCATCCAAATGTTCAGTTGTACTATTTGTAGGCAATTAAATGGGAATTTTTGGCATTTAACTGAGTATGATACCATTTGATAAGATGATAATTGCTATAATAAAGCAGAAGCCAGTAGGATTCTTTCAAAGACGGTTCGATATAAACATAAACTTTTTATTGATGTCTGTATGTGACCAACTCTTAGAATCGATTCTAGTTCGTTTTTATACGAGATTATTAGAATTTAATATTTATCTATTTCTGATAAGATTGTTTCAAAATCGATTACACTTTTTGTGATATTTCTCACACTCAAAAAAGTGCACATGGATGCTAATATTTTGACTTTCCCTTAAGAATGCTGGTATTGATTCCGAGACATAATGAAATTTTACTTAAAATAAAGTTTATAATATTTGCTTCAAAACGTATTTTTAATAAATTTAGGACACAAATTTCGGAAAATTTGCATCCCTCCGTTAAATATATATGTCTTTAAACTAAGGCAAAATTTCCTTAAATAAAGAAATACATTTTTGACTTAAAGACATTGTCCTCAAATTAATTGAAATATTGAATCTTTAGATTGAAGATAACGACGCTTCAAAGACTTATTTTGAGAATTTAGCATTTTTGGTTTAAAGTTTTTTTTTTAATAAAAAAATCCGTTATAATTAGGATTTTTAAATTGACATTTGTTTGACGTGAATAGCTTTATTAATATACTGCGAAAAGAGAATGAAAATTCGATAAATAAGATCTGTATCCTAATTTTATTTTATTTTTTTCCTAGATCCTAGATGTCGCTAAAAATGTATTTATTTAAGCCACAACTTTGGCTCGGAATCAATACCAAAATCCTTAAGGGAAGGTCGAAATCTTTGGTTCCAAGTAAACTTATTTTTGAGTGTAGCTTTAACTTTAGAATCCATAAAATTAATATCTGCGAAATGTTTTCTTAATTGTACAGTTAATCTTAGATGTTTTATATTTAATCCAAAGATTCAATACCTCAGTTAGTTTAAAAATTATTTATTTATTATTAATATTTAATTTTATATAACCCTAATATAAACCGACCTAGGAGTTTTACTTCTGGAGTCTCATGGAGAAACAAATTTCATCCGATCTGATTGATATGCCCTCTAACAATCGTAAAAAAAATGGTTCATATCGGTCCATAATTATATACAGCCCCCATAAAAATCGATCCCTATATTTTATTTGCCATGTAGAACTTTCTGCAAATTCCATGGTAGATGGTACCTAAGAATCAGCCTGTTCTAACTTACTGTCGTATATCATGGTTGCCAAAGTTCGTAGATTTTGTACTGTTTGATAGATTGGTAGAATTCTTGACGTTTGGTAGATTTTGCTAAATATTGCACAAATTTTCTACACCCAAAAATAAGTGAACCCACCGTGGAAGAAAATGTAGGTTTATTTTAGAAAATTTTAACAAAAATAGTTCTCTAACTGCAACATGTTATAAATAAGTTAATACTTTTTGTCAAACTGAAGAATTTTTTTAAAAATAATTAATTTTTTTCGCTTGTTTAAGAAAATTTCATATGTTGAAAGAAAAAATTGGATTTATAAATTGTTAAAATGTTTTTAGCGCTGTACGAAGTTCAAGACAGGTACAATTTTAGTAAAATTTACTCATTTGAGAGACTTACGAACTCAATTTAAGCAAACTTCTGCCATTTTATTAAAATATGAACTATTTTATTTTGTAGTAAAATTGTGCACTATATTTGTATACAACTTTTTTTCTTATTTTTAGTTCACGTCATTAAAGTTAGCAAAAAATTATTCAAATAAGGAACATTTACTCTTATTGTGCCAAATTTAACTAAAATCAACTAATCTTCATGAACTAAAATAAAGTTCAGTTGGCATTAGAGCCCCTTTTTTCTGGGTGTATAGAAATAAAATTTCACAAAATTTTCTATCAAAATAAAATTTTGACAAAATGTTCTATGGAAATAATATTTTGACAAAATTTTCTATAGATATAAAATTTTAACAAAATTGTCTATAGAAGTAAAATTTTGACAAAATTTTCTATAGAAATATAATTTGGACAAAATTTTTTATAGAAATAAAATTTTGACAAAATTTTCTATGGAAATAAAATTTGGACAAAATTTTCTATAGAAATAAAATTTTGACAAAATTTTCTATAGAAATAAAATTTTGACAAAAATTTCTTTGGAAATAAAATTTTGAAAAATTTATATATAGAAATAAAATTTTGACAAAATTTTCTATAGAAATAAAATTTTGACAAAATTTTCTATAGAAATAAATTTTTAACAAAATTTACTATAGAAATAAAATTTTGACAACATTTTCTATAGAAATAAAATTTTGACAACATTTTCTATAGAAATAAAATTTTGACAAAATTTTCTATAGATATAAAATTTTAACAACATTTTCTATAGAAGTAAAATTTTGACAAAATTTTCTATAGAAATATAATTTTGACAAAATTTTTTATAGAAATAAAATTTTGACAAAATTTTCAATGGAAATAAAATTTGGACAAAATTTTCTATAGAAATAAATTTTTAACAAAATTTCCTATAGAAATAAAATTTTGACAACATTTTCTATAGAAATAGAATTTTGACAAAATAGATATAAAATTTTAAAAAAATTTTCTATAGAAGTAAAATTTTGACAAAATTTTCTGTAGAAATATAATTTGACAAAATTTTGTATGGAAATAAAATTTTGATAAAATTTTCTATGGAAATAAAATTTTGACAAAATTTTCTATAGAAATAAAATTTTGACAAAATTTTCTATGGAAATAAAATTTTGACAAAATTTTCTATAGAAATAAATTTTTAACAAAATTTACTATAGAAATAAAATTTTGACAACATTTTCTATAGAAGTAAAATTTTGACAAAATTTTCTATAGAAATATAATTTTGACAAAATTTTTTATAGAAATAAAATTTTGACAAAATTTTCAATGGAAATAAAATTTGGACAAAATTTTCTATAGAAATAAATTTTTAACAAAATTTCCTATAGAAATAAAATTTTGACAACATTTTCTATAGAAATAGAATTTTGACAAAATAGATATAAAATTTTAAAAAAATTTTCTATAGAAGTAAAATTTTGACAAAATTTTCTATAGAAATATAATTTGACAAAATTTTGTATGGAAATAAAATTTTGATAAAATTTTCTATGGAAATAAAATTTTGACAAAATTTTCTATAGAAATAAAATTTTGACAAAATTTTCTATGGAAATAAAATTTTGACAAAATTCTTATAGAAAGAATTAAAATTTTCTATAGAAATAAAAATTTGAGAACATTTTGTGTGGAAATAAAATTTGAAAACATTTTTCGTAGAAATAAATGTTTGACAAATGTTTCTATAGAAATAAATTTTTGAGAAAATGTTCTATAGAAATAACATTTTTACAAAATTTCCAAAAGATATAAAATTAGCAAAATAAGATTTTTTTATTCGGTAGTTTTTTGTTTTTTTTTTGGTCAACATTTATTTATAGAAATAAAATTGTGGAACAATTTTCTATAGAAATAAAATTTTAGTACAATTTTCTATAGAAATAAAAGTTTGACAAAATTTTCTATAGAAATAAAATGTTGACAAAAATTTCTATAGAAATAAAATTTTGACAAAATTTTCTATAGAAATAAAAATTTGAGAAAATTTTCTATGGAAATAAAATTTAAGATAACTTTATATGGAAATTAAATTTGAAACAATTTTCTATAGAAATACATTTTTGACAAAATTTTCTATAGAATTAAAATTTTTACAAAATTTTCAATAAATATAAAATTTGCAAAATAAGTTTTTTTTGTAATTTATTGGCAAAATTTTCCGATATTTTGGTAGATCATTTTTGACTCGGGTGACAACCGTGTCGTATATACATACTTATTTTCTTAGTCCAAGCATGTCTCAAAAATTTTATGAACTAAACGTGTGTACACTGAGAGAAGAATTTTATTTTCTGAGGGATAACAATTTAGACAACGTAATACTTTTTATATATGTCGACCCATAATTCCATATGTTCCTTCTATTAACCTTAACTTAAAGTGTTAATATAGAAATAAAAGTTTGACAAAATTTTCTATAGAAATAAAATGTTGACAAAAATTTCTATAGAAATAAAATTTTGACAAAATTTTCTATAGAAATAAAAATTTGAGAAAATTTTCTATGGAAATAAAATTTAAGATAACTTTATATGGAAATTAAATTTGAAACAATTTTCTATAGAAATACATTTTTGACAAAATTTTCTATAGAATTAAAATTTTTACAAAATTTTCAATAAATATAAAATTTGCAAAATAAGTTTTTTTTGTAATTTATTGGCAAAATTTTCCGATATTTTGGTAGATCATTTTTGACTCGGGTGACAACCGTGTCGTATATACATACTTATTTTCTTAGTCCAAGCATGTCTCAAAAATTTTATGAACTAAACGTGTGTACACTGAGAGAAGAATTTTATTTTCTGAGGGATAACAATTTAGACAACGTAATACTTTTTATATATGTCGACCCATAATTCCATATGTTCCTTCTATTAACCTTAACTTAAAGTGTTAATATAGAAATAAAAGTTTGACAAAATTTTCTATAGAAATAAAATGTTGACAAAAATTTCTATAGAAATAAAATTTTGACAAAATCTTCTATAGAAATAAAAATTTGAGAAAATTTTCTATGGAAATAAAATTTAAGATAACTTTATATGGAAATTAAATTTGAAACAATTTTCTATAGAAATACATTTTTGACAAAATTTTCTATAGAATTAAAATTTTTACAAAATTTTCAATAAATATAAAATTTGCAAAATAAGTTTTTTTTGTAATTTATTGGCAAAATTTTCCGATATTTTGGTAGATCATTTTTGACTCGGGTGACAACCGTGTCGTATATACATACTTATTTTCTTAGTCCAAGCAAGTCTCAAAAATTTTATGAACTAAACGTGTGTACACTGAGAGAAGAATTTTATTTTCTGAGGAATAACAATTTAGACAACGTAATACTTTTTATATATGTCGACCCATAATTCCATATGTTCCTTCTATTAACCTTAACTTAAAGTGTTAATATAAGAAGAAGGAGCTATTTCCTCCGGAACGAAAGTTTAGACAAACGTAATTCCTTTTAATGTAAATTAATTTCTGTAAGAGCAAATAAACCCCAAACTTTTTTATTTGCTTTTAAAGAAAATTCTTTGTTTTCTAATATTTTGTTTCTCAGAAAAGAAAACCCTTCTTTCAGTCTAAATCCATAGTTTTCGAATTTGTCCTCCAAAAATAAATGATTTCACTGAAACCAGTCCATATTTCTAACTCAAATAGAATCGGTCTGCACTCATTGATTTAAGAACAGTTGACCCTTATTCCCCATGGGCGAAATATGTATGTACACAATTTATTAAATCACTTAATGTTACTTCTATCACAAGATTGATAGACAACCTGTATATTTTATAATCCGAAAAGATTCATCACAAACAAATTTATCAACCCTTCTACTTGAGTTGAGTGGATTTTGATGAATCCATACAACCACACCAAACGAAAAATCCAAAACGTCTCTATAATGGAAAATGACTAACCAAAGTGAACCACACAAAGTAATAGCATACATACATCATTTATCATTTTTTTATTTTTAGACTTTTGTAAACCAGTTTTCCCAACCAATTGAGGGGGAGGGATGAAGCAAAAATTTCCACTTGGTTGAAAATTGATAAACAAAAATGTCATATTTTCCCCGATAGCTTTTCCGTTGACCAATACACACCGTTTAGATTCAATATTTCATCGAATATCCTCGATTCACTTTCAATCCAGAGGCAGTTCATCAGAATCAAACAAAAAAGTTGATTAGTCTTCATCTTGGTAATGGTAAGTAGTTAATAATTCAAAAAAGATAAATGATTTCCCATCGATATCGACACTCAACATTCTTGTGTTTCGTAAACAATGAATAAAGTCAATAAGGGACATAGGGCGTAGCGTAGGATATTTTGTTGTGCAAACCCAAGTTAAGACTTTTTAGTCCATTAAGCTTTTAAACGGAATCCACTTACAATTTTTGGTTTGCAGTACATTGTAATCCCAATGGCTCCCAATTGAACGAAAGAAGATACCTGGTTTTGTTTCTTATTTCAGTTGGTCAAACGGCATAGAAAATCAGAAATTTGATTGCTCCAACAACCTAACCTTGTACTCATAACCATATTTATTTAATTTTAATTCGGTACGAACAATGAAAGACTGAAAAGAAAAGATTTTGGCCTTCTCTTAAGGATTTTGACATTGATTGTGTGCCAAAGATGCCTTTTTTAAAACAAAGACATTTTTAGAAAGATGTCTAGCTTTTAATCTAGTATCTAAAATTAATACACATATCTCATTTATCGAATGAGATATTTTCGCAATATATTAACAAAGCTATTCACATACAAATACAGGATGGCTAATAGGTATTGCAACCAACTTTATTTGTGATGGAATTCAAACATAATAGTATGATGTTTTTATATTTGGCTGAAAACCGCAAGTGACTATGATTAGAGCCGAGAGCCACCGTAGTGTAATGGTTAGCATGCCCGCCATGCATACATAAGGTCGTGGGTTCGATTCCTGCTTTGACCGAACACCAAAAAGTTTTTCAGCGGTGGATTATCCTACCTCAGTAATGCTGGTGACATTTCTGAGGGTTTCAAAGCTTCTCTAAGGGGTTTCACTACAATGTGGAACGCCGTTCGGACTCGGCTATAAAAAGGAGGTCCATTGTCATTAAGCTTAACATGATAAGAGAGAAGTTCACCAATGTAGTATCACAATGGACTGAATAGTCTAAGTGAGCCTGATACATCGGGTTGCCACATAACCTAACCTATGATTAAAGCCCTCCAGCGTATAAATATGAATAAATCTTTTATTTCTCGTGTCCAAAAAGGAAACGAAAAGAAAAACGATAACAACACCAGAAATGATCCGGAATGTGAATATCTCAGTAGTAGAAAACTTTCTGGTGAGATAAACATATTTGCAGGAATAACTGCAACACATGTTGAAAAATTAGATGTGAGTAAAGCCAATGAAGTTCCAAAAAGTGCAAGGGCTCACCGATGAAGCCACCGTGGGGTGCAATGGTTTGCATGCTCGCCTTGCATACAAAGGGCAATGGTTTACATGCCCGCCTTGCATACAGTTTCGACCAAACACTAAAAAGTTTTTCGGTGTTGGATTAACCACGGACTCCACACATTGGTTCCGCAATGTGTGGAGTCCGTAAAGCTCAGCTATAAAAAGGAGGTCCCTTGTCATTGAGCTAAACATATAATCGGGCAGCACTCAGTGATAGGAGAGAAATTCGTCACTGTGGTATCATAATGAACTGAATAGATTAAATGAACTTGGAATATTGGGCTGCCACTATTCCTATCCTACGAGTAACTTAACTTACTAAGGAGTTGCTTCGTGTGACCACTTACCGAATTTGGTTTTCTCTGATGAAAAGCCAATCCAAATTGAGCAGTTTGTGAACAAAATGATGGGGTTTACCTTCCAAAGAGGTCAACTAAAAATTTACACCTTCGATTGACCACAAGAATTCAAGCACCGCCAACAGTCGCTCCTCGGCATTAATTTTGACCTACGGTCTAATATTATTAATGTCCTAAAGACAGTATTGAAGTCCTGGGCAGACAAACAATTCGGCCGCAGACCATGGAAAATTTTTTGAAAATTTTATTTCTATAGAAAATTTTGTCAAAATTTTATTTCTATAGAAAATTTTGTCAAAATTTTATTTCTATAGAAAATTTTGTCAAAATTTTATTTCTATAGAAAATTTTGTCAAAATTTTATTTCTATAGAAAATTTTGACAAAATTTTATTTCTATAGAAAATTTTGTAATAATTTTATTTCTACAGAAAATATTGTAATAATTTTATTTCTATAGAAAATTTTGTCAAAATTTTATTTTTATAGAAAATTTTGTCAAAATTTTATTTCTATAGAAAATTTTGCCAAAAATTTATTTCTATAGAAAATTTTGTAAAAATTTTAACAAGTTGGCTGATAAGTCCCCGGTCGTGTCAAAATTTGACGTCTGTAAATCAATTAGTTTGTGAGATAGAGCGTCTTTTGTGAAGCAACTTTTGTTATTGTGAAAAAAATGGAAAAAAAGGAATTTCGTGTTTTGATAAAATACTGTTTTCTGAAGGGAAAAAATACGGTGGAAGTAAAATCTTGGCTTGATAATGAGTTTCCGGACTCTGCCCCAGGGAAATCAACAATAATTGATTGGTATGCAAAATTCAAGCGTGGTGAAATGAGCACGGAGGACGGTGAACGCAGTGAACGCCCGAAAGAGGTGGTTACCGACAAAAACATAAAAAAATCCACAAAATGATTTTGAATGACCGTAAAATGAAGTTGATCGAGATAGCAGAGGCCTTAAAGATATCAAACGAACGTGTTGGTCATATCATTCATCTATATTTGGATATGCGGAAGCTCTGTGCAAAATGGATGCCGCGCGAGCTAACATTTGGACAGCGACCCGTGAAAGTCGGCTGGCAAAGTAATGGCCTCCGTTGGGGATGCGCATGGAATAATTTTTATCGATTATCTTGAGAAGGGAAAAACCATCAACAGTGACTATTATATGGCGTTATTGGAGCGTTAGAAGGTCGAAATCGCGGCAAAACGGCCCCATATGAAGAAGAAAAAGTGTTGTTCCACCAAGACAATGCACCGTGCCACAAGTCATTGAGAACGATGGCAAAAATTCATGAATTGGGCTTCGAATTGCTTCCCCACCCACCGTATTCTCCAGATGCTCGCAGGGAAAAAATTTGGCTGCAATGAAGAAGTGATCGCCGAAACTGAGGTACTACCAAAATGGTATCAAAAAATTGGAAGGTCGTTATAATCGTTGTATCGCTCTTGAAGGGAACTATGTTGAATAATAAAAACGAATTTTGACAAAAAAAATGTGTTTTTCTTTGTTAGACTATAGAAAATTTGGTAATTTTTTTTTATAGAAAATTTTGTCTAAATTTTATTTCTATAGAAAAAAAAAAATAATAAAATTAAATAGACCTTTTTTCTATTTTAAAAGATTTTCCTGCTGTGTCTACTACTAACAAAATTCTTTCGGTGTAAAATATAAACTTCATTTGATCGGAAATCGATATCTCAACCATAAGTATTTCATAGAGCCATAGAAAAAATTCGCTATTAAATTTCGCTAGTAAGTTTCGTCTCCTCTCCATACCTCACACGCCTCTGTAAAGACCATACATACGCAATCTTGGCTTCTGGGATATTGTATTCCCTTGAACATAGAGGCCAAATAAAGATCGTCTTCATGGTAGAGAGTTTGTGATATAAATTAGTATAAGAAATGTTAAATTATTCATTAGAATTTCATTAAGTTCCTGCATAAATTGGGAATTTGGCTTTTCCACACAGATGAACAAGTAATCAATCAGTGAAATTTCCACATTTGTTAACGAAAAAGCGGAAAACATCAACAACACCACCAACCATTCATTTGACGGTTGTAAAGAACTAATGATTGTCTTACTTACTTTTGAAACTCGCTGGATGTTCAAATATTCCAAATAATTGCGTACAAATGGATTCGTCGTCGAGGAGACGTCAATGCACAAAAAAGTTTTCGTTCTATATTTAATTTTAATAGGGGTGGGTGAATATGGGGCAGGCTGGTTGTAATCCTTAAATCAAATTATTTGTTTAAACATTCAAGCACACGCGTTCACGCACTCACACTTTAGGGACACCAGTTGTATGTGTTGTGTGTGTGTGTGTGGTACGATACAAGCTCACACAATTACCGGCAGACGAAGCGGCGGCACTTTTTCCTTCTTTCTGCTCTCTAATGAGGATACAAAATTTGTTGAATGATGTCTTCCATTAACTTTTCAAATAAATTTACAGCGAAATCTTATTAGCGCTCAACACCAAACTTTTATACGGGTGCATGGATCCTCCGCAATTGGCATGTATGTCACGCATATACAATTTACACCAAATAAAATTTCCTTAAAAGAAAATCTTTTCTTATACTTTTATTATTTATTTTTTTTTACTTTCTTGATTCAATAATCATTTGTTTTGGGGTTTTCTTATATAAATTCGTAGTGTTTTTGATTTCTAATCGGATTTTGGTTTTACAGATTTTTGGGTTTATTTCCTTATCACTTTAACAACACACTTGTGGGATTTTCAAATATTCTTTCAAAAAAAATGAACTAACACTTGTTATTTTTTGCTGTGTTTTTGTTACTGTATCCGCTGTTAACGACCGTCTCAAACGACTACATAAACACGAATGATGAATTTTAAATCAGGAAAACCGTTAAGGTGCTGTTATGCCATGTAATAATCCCTTCAATGTTAACTCTTAACATTAGCAATAGGCAAAGGAGACCTGTTAGAGTGTCCAAATAAACACAAGCAAACAATTGTTGAACGTCATCAGTCGAGTATTCCACCACCTCAGTCAGTATACCACCACCTGTTAAGAATATAAACAATGTTATTTGCAATGGGGATTTTGGGGTGGTTTTGTAGTTTTGCAGCGTGAGTGTAAGGAACTCGTCTAAACGAAACCTTGCCGATGTATGATGTATTTCTCCTTTTGAAACGTTCTCCTTTGAATGGAGGGACATTGTTATACCAAAAGCTGAGCTTTTACTCTCGTGATTTTTGTCTCTATTTTTAAAAGCAGAGATGCCAGTTGTGATAAACGAATGTGACAAATAATATATTTTCTTTTAATCAATTTAAGGATATAGATAAAATGGTCTATGTGAATTCCATATTTGAGGTCTTGAATGTTTTGATTACATAGAAAAAAATATCACCAAAATATTTCCAATTAAAAAGTTAATTGAAGTTAAAAATTGTTTCAATTAATAAATTAATTGATACAATAAACTTTTTAATCATGATAGAAACATTAAGTTAATTAAGTCAATGATTGAAAATTATAAAATTTTTAATTAAAAAATTAATTGATACAATTAACTTTTTAATCAAATTCGGAAGACTAATTCAGTTAAAAAAGTGCTGATTTCTTTTTTTTTAATTTTTAATTAAAAATGTATTTCAAACAATCATTTGTTAATCCAAATAAAAACTCTAAGCCAATTCAGAAAGTAATTAAAAATAGTTACCTTTTTTAATTAATAAATTAATTGCGTTTTGCAATCAACATCAATTAAATTTTTAATTGAATCAATTCAAAAATTAATTGAATTTTGCTGAAAAAAAATCAATTAATTTTTTAATCAAGAATTTTTTCTATGCCCAATTAAAACTGTGATTGATACTATCATTTTCGTGATTGAAGACATTTCAATTAAAAAATTAATTGGATCAATTAATTTGGTGATTGAATCAGAGAAAAAATTTTTTATGTGTATGCATTTTGCATTTAATGTTCCGAAATGTTTTATTTTATCAAATGGTGGATATCAGACAATTCTTGCCGATGCCCTGCCAATATTTTTTGAATTTGACGGCGCTTCTGAGAATCCCCACCACGTCGAAAACAATCGTATACGACATCCAAAACACGTCGGAAAAGCGCCGTCACTATTGAGAAGTTATAACACGCCAAGTTACTACAAAAAAGTATCGCATGAGTGCAATTATTAGGTGCCTTTTTCAATAATTTTAGAACGACGCCAATAAGAGCCCCTTCAAACAATCAGAAAAAGTCAATTTTAAGATAGTTGTAAAAGAATCATTGCGGTCAAGTAAAACACTATTGTTTAGATGTTTATTAATTTGATTAAACATTTATAAATTCTTATAAATATAAGATTTATACCACTATCACAACACATTTAAAATAATTTTTTGCATTAATAATAAAATGATGTTGAGTTACATTTTGCAGCGTCTATCAGCCAGTGTTTTTATTCTCGATGGAGGCAGCGTGTCCGTAAAATAACAGGTTGGCTGATAAGTTCGCGATCTGACACATAGATGGCGTCGCTAGTATTAAATGCATATTATTTTTATATAGTACCAACCTTCAAATGATGCATGCCAAAATTAAACGTCTGTAAGTCAATTAGTTTGTGATATAGAGCGTCTTTTGTGAAGCAACTTTTGTTATTGTGAAAAAAAAAATTAAAAAAAAAAAGGAATTTCGTGTTTTGATAAAATACTGTTTTCTGAAGGGAAAAAATACGGTGGAAGCAAAATCTTGGCTTGATAATGAGTTTCCGGACTCTGCCCCAGGGAAATCAACAATAATTGATTGGTATGCAAAATTCAAGCGTGGTGAAATGAGCACGGAGGACGGTGAACGCAGTGGACGCCCGAAAAAGGTGGTTACCGACGAAAACGTCAAAAAAAATCCACAAAATGATTTTGAATGACCGTAAAATGAAGTTGATCGAGATAGCAGAGCCTTAAAGATATCAAAGGAACGTGTTGGTCATATCATTCATCAATATTTGGATATGCGGATGCTCTGTGCGAAATGGGTGCCGCGCGATCTCACATTTGACCAAAAACAACAACGTGTTGATGATTCTGAGCGGTGTTTGCAGCTGTTAACTCGTAATACACCCTAGTTTTTCCGTCGATATGTGACAATGGATGAAACATGGCTCCATAACTATACTCCTGAGTCCAATCGACAGTCGGCTGAGTGGACAGCGACCGGTGAACCGTCTCCGAAGCGTGGAAAGACTCAAAAGTCCGCTGGCAAAGTAATGGCCTCTGTTTTTTAGGATGCGCATGGAATAATTTTTATCGATTATCTTGAGAAGTGAAAAACCATCAACAGTGACTATTTTTCTTTTCTTTGTTAGACCGGGGACTTATCAGCCAACCTGTTATCTGAAAAACAATCACTTTATTCTTATTCCATTTGGAAAGTCAAAAATTGTTCACAAATGTACCTTTTACAATTTTAACGCCCATTTTCATGAAGCTCCGTTAGTGCTCCGTATCGATCCGACACACTGTAAGATTCTTTACAAACACCGACATTCCGTCCGGTATAACCCCTGCCAATATTTTTTTAATTTGGGGCGCTTCTGAGAATCCCCACTACGTCGAAAACAGTCGTATACGATATCCAAAACTCCTCGGAAAAGCGCCGTCACTATTGAGAAGTTGTACCACGCCAAGTTACTACAAAAAAGTATCGCATGAGTGCAATTATTAGGTGCCCTTCTGGATACATTTAGAAGGACGCCAATAAGAGCCCCTTCAAACAATCAGACAAAGTGCATTTTAAGATAGTTGTAAAAGAATCATTGTGGTCAAGTAAAACATGATTGTTTAGATGTTTATTAATTTTATTAAACATTTATAAATTCTCATAAATATAACATTTATACGACTATCACATCACATTTAACATATTTTTATGCATTAATAAAAGATTGATGTTGAGTTACAAGTTGCAAGTTGCAAGTTACATGTTGTAGCGTCTATCAGCCAGTGCTTTTATTCCCAATGGAGGCACGGTGTCTGGAAAAATATTGGAAAAACTATCACTTTATTCCATTTGGAAAGTCAAAAATGGTTCACCAATATACCTTTCACAATTTTAAGCTAAATAACTATGTTTTCAACACTTCATTATCGTTTTTATTTAAATAAATTATAAGAAGCTAGTTGTGCTTGGTGTTTCACAAAATATAAAATGGCTCTTGTAACAATAGTGATGGCAAAATACTTTCATGCGAATAGTGATCGCAAAATACTATCGTGAGTCTGTGGCAGCGATGAGGATGAAATGGAACTTTGAAATGCTGGCAGGGAACTGATAGTCTGTAAAGCGCATTAGGAACTTAACTGCCGAACATTTTTCAGTTAAAGTTAACTGGAGAGAAGATATTTGGAATTTACTTCTGTTAACTGGCAGTTAAAGCCTAACGGAGCTACATGAAAATGGCCGTAAGCGAAATAACTATGTTTCAGCACTTCATTATCGATTTTATTAAAATAAATTATAAGAAGCTAGTTGCGCTTGGTGTTTCACAAAATATAAAATGGCTCTTGTAACAATAGTGATGGCAAAATACTTTCATTTACATTTCATACTTCCCCATCACAGTTGGCGATTGTTGCAGTGTCACTTACGAGTCTGTTGTAGCGATGGGGATGAAATGGAACTTTGAAATGCTGGCAGGGTGGGAGACCTATACAGAAATAAAATGCCGTAGTTAAACTAATGCTATATTTACTTATTTTTATTGTAAAAAAAATATTTGTTTGTAGTTCAATATTATTATTATATTAATTTTTTAATGATTTTTATACCCACCACCATAGAATGGTGAAGGGGGTATAATAAGTTTGTCATTCCGTTTGTAACACATCGAAATGTCGATTTCCGACTATATAAAGTATATATATTCTTGATCAGGGAGAAATTCTAAGACGATATAACGATGTCCGTCTGTCCGTCTGTCTGTCTGTCTGTTGTAATCACGCTACAGTCTTCAATAATGAAGCAATCGTGAAATTTTGCACAAACTCGTCTTTTGTCTGCAGGCAGGTCAAGTTCGAAGATGGGCTATATCGGTCCAGGTTTTAATATAGTCCCCATATAAACCGACCTCCCGATTTGGGGTCTTGGGCTTATAGAAGTCGAAGTTTTTATCCAATTTGCTTGAAATTTGAAATCTAAAGGTATTTTATGACCATAAAGAGGTGTGCCAAAAATGGTGAGTATCGGTTCATGTTTTGGTATAGCCCCCATATAGACCGATCTCCCGATTTTACTTCTTGGGCTTATAGAAACCGCAGTTTTTATTCAATTTACCTGAAATTTGAAATCTAGAGGTATTGTAGGACCACAAATACGTGTGCACAAACTTGTGAGTAGCGGTCCATATTTTGGTATAGCCCCAATATAGACCGATCTCCCGATTTTACTTCTTGGGCTTATAGAAACCGCAGTTTTTATTCAATTTACCTGAAATTGGAAATCTAGAGGTATTGTAGGACCACAAATACGTGTGCCAAAAATTGTGAGTATCGATCCATGTTTTGGTATGGTCCCCATATAAAACGACCTCCCGATTTGGGGTCTTGGGCTTATAGAAACCGTAGTTTTTATCCAATTTGTCTGAAATTGGAAATCTAGAGGTATTTTAGGACCATAAAGAGGTGTGCCGAAAATGGTGGGTATCGGTCCATATTTTAGTATAGCCCCCATAAGAACGATCTCCCGATTTAACTCCTCGGGTTTCTAGAAACCGTAGTTTTTATCTGATTTGCCTGAAATTGTAAATATTCTGGTATTTTAGGCTCACAAAAACGTGTATCGGATTAAGTTTTTATCGGTCCATTAGGTAATGCCTCCATATAGACCGACTTCACTTCTTGAGGATGTAGAAGGCGCACAGATCATGAAAATTGCTTGAAACTCAATGTAAAATTTCCAGATTTTACTTCTACAGATTTAATATTTCAAATCAAGACGTTATTTTATAATTTTCTTGCACACTTACAAGAGATGTTAATGATTCCTCTAAAACTCAAACAAAAATGGTCCTTATAAATCCAGAATCTGATATAGTCCTCATAGGTGAAATCTTTAAATTTATCTTCGGGAAGTGCCCTCAAGTCCTCAAGCCCTCCTGAAATTTCAAAGGAAACCCTAATATTTGGTTCATGGTGGTGGGTATTTAAGATTCGGCCCGGCCGAACTTAGTGCTGTATATACTTGTCTTTTTTATTTTCAGTACATTTTTTCTATGAGAGTATTGTAATTTTGTGAACTGCAGTTAAAAAATTCGAAGTTTGTGAGCTCCGTCCAACATTGATACCGTAACTTTTTGAGTACAGTGTTGCATTTTGGGTTAATTTACACTTATGTCGCTTGTTTTTTTACGACATTAGAATATATACTCTTTGATGGAATGCGCCTAAATGCATACGCACTAAAAAATGTTAGCAAAGACATAGCCTTGTTCCCATATACAAACGTTTGAAAAATACTAAAATTCAGTAATTTTTCACATATTTTTTCAAAGGATTAGGGTAATATTCTAGTTGAGGAATTGTTGAGAAAATCGCGTTCTCAACAAAAAACAACAGTAAAATTCAACACATTAGCAATAATTTCTTAATTGTAATCCTCAAATTGAAATGCATCGCTACTCAATAATTTCTCAAACAGTTTTCAATTTGAGATAATTAAAATTTTTGCGAATATTTTCTAACCACAATTTGTATGAAATACAATCCCAGTTCTAACTGAAAGTCCACGCTATATTCCTAGGGATTTTGTATAATTTATTAATTTTTTCGGTAAAAAATATAATAATATTAAAAATATCATTAATAATATATAAAAACAAGTATATACAGCACTAAGTTCGGCCGGGTCGAATCTTAAATACCCACCACCATGAACCAAATATTAGGGTTTCCTTTGAAATTTCAGGAGGGCTTGAGGACTTGAGGACACTTCCCGAAGATAAATTTAAAGATTTCACCTAGGAGGACTATATCAGATTCTGGATTTATAAGAATCATTTTTGTTTGAGTTTTAGAGGAATCATTAACATCTCTTGTAAGTGCAAGAAAATTATAAAATAACGTCTTGATTTGAAATCTTAAATCTGTAGAAGTAAAATCTGGAAATTTTACATTGAGTTTCAAGCAATTTTCATGATCTGTGCGCCTTCTACATCCTCAAGAAGTGAAGTCGGTCTATATGGAGGCATTACCTAATGGACCGATAAAAACTTAATCCGATACACGTTTTTGTGAGCCTAAAATACCAGAATATTTACAATTTCAGGCAAATCAGATAAAAACTACGGTTTCTAGAAACCCGAGGAGTTAAATCGGGAGATCGTTCTTATGGGGGCTATACTAAAATATGGACCGATACCCACCATTTTCGGCACACCTCTTTATGACCCGAAAATACCTCTAGATTTCCAATTTCAGGCAAATAGGATAACAACTTCGGATTCTAGGAGCCCAAGAAGTAAAATCGGAAAATCGCCTATACCAAAATATGGATCGATACTCACCATTTTCGGCACACCTCTTTATGGTCCTAAAATACCTCTAGATTTCCAATTTCAGACAAATTGGATAAAAACTACGGTTTCTATAAGCCCAAGACCCCAAATCGGGAGGTCGTTTTATATGGGGACCATACCAAAACATGGACCGATACTCACAATTTTTGGCACACGTATTTGTGGTCCTAAAATACCTCTAGATTTCCATAAGCCCAAGATTTCTATAAGCCCAAGAAGTAAACTCGGGAGATCGGTCTATATGGGGGCTATACCAAAATATGGACCGATACTCACAATTTTTGGCACACGTATTTGTGGTCCTACAATACCTCTAGATTTCCAATTTCAGGTAAATTGAATAAAAACTGCGGTTTCTATAAGCCCAAGAAGTAAAATCGGGAGATCGGTCTATATGGGGGCTATACCAAAACATGGACCGATACTCACCATTTTTGGCACACCTCTTTATGGTCATAAAATACCTCTAGATTTCAAATTTCAGGCAAATTGGCTAAAAACTACGATTTCTATAAGCCCAAGCCCAAATCGGGAGGTCGGTTTATAAGGGGACTATATCAAAACCTGGACCGATATATCCCATCTTCGAACTTAACCTGCCTGCAGACAAAAGACGAGTTTGTGCAAAATTTCAGCACGATTGCTTCATTATAGAAGACTGTAGCGTGATTACAACAGACAGACAGACGGACATCGTTATATCGTCTTAGAATTTCTCCCTAATCAAGAATATATATACTTTATATAGTCGGAAATCGATATATTTATGTGTTACAAACGGAATGACAAACTTATTATACCCCCGTCACCATTCTATGGTGGTGGGTATAAAAATAATATTAATGAAAATTATCATACATTTAATGTTTGAGTTTCTTATAATCAATGTAAAATTTCATAAAAGTAATAATTAGAATTATTAAATTTATGAAAAAATGCATTAGATTAATTACCATTTTCATGCTGCTTTAATGATTTTCATCATGAATAGTATGAATAACATTCATAAATATAATGAAAAGTTTTCATTAATATAAAAATGGGGTTTCATTTAAGTAAAAAAACGATCATAAATAGAATGATGAGATTTCATAAGTGTTATGAATAATTTTCATTAATGGTATGAAAACCTTTCATGTATGCTATGAAAACTTTTCATAAAATTCAATGATTGCGTTTTATAAATATTATTACAATTTTCATTAATTTCAAAGTTATGAAACAGGTTTCATAAATATAATAAAAAGCTTCATTGGGATGAAATAAAGAACATTTTTCATAAATATTCTGAAAAATGCATTACTATTATGAACACTTTTTTCTGTGTACTTACCTTAAAGACCAAATAAATCTAAATTCAAAGTTTCTGGCAAATCGTCTCAAAATCAATATATGTATGAAACACACTTGTTAAACCTCTTTCTGGTACCAAAATGAACCTACGATCCAAACCTTAGTCAAATCGAATGAATCGGCAGATCGATTTATGTATGTAGGACTTCCATATTTTGCATATAACTTTAAGGATCCCAAATAAATCTGAAATCAACGATTCTAGTAAATCGTACGAAAATTTAAGAGTGGGAAAAACGCTAGACTCTTTGGCAATTGGTAATGGGTCTGGTATGATCCATGGGTGATGGGTCTGGCATGATCCATCTTCGAACTTTACATGCCTGCTCCCAAAGAAAAAATACTTTCCTCCGGAATGGATATTTTCTTTAAGGGCCAATAAATCTGAATTTATTATGTGAATATATGTATCTCAAATATATTTCATTTGACTTTATTGAAAATTTTTTAGTGTTAAAAGAAAACTTCTCGTGTTCAAAATTTCGTTCCTCAGAAAAGTCTTATTTCAGTGTGCCAACATTTCAAAACGAGTTTTTCGTTATTGACAGCGGTGCGTAATAAAGGGATATCGTTAAATCGCCTTAATATTTTATCTTGGGCATTGAAATGGATCGATTCATTCCATCTTGCCTAACATTCTAGAAGAATAAAAATTTCCGGTTTTTTACCAAAAATTGGTGGAAGAAAAACATGTAGGCAAATTGGATGTTTATATCGATTTTGGGGTTTTTTGAGCAATAATACAGACTTTTAACTTCAATTGTGGGTGTATTTCGGTTGTTTCGAATTTCAGGTGGATCGAGTGAAAAATAAGTCTTCAGAACGCTCATAAAGTCAAATCTGTGAATCGCTATATAGCTTGAAGAAAACCTCAGGAAGATTAGGGAATCAGATCTGCACAGAAAAAAATTTCATGAAAATTTTTCCAATTAAAATCTTGAGTTTTAAAAAATATCCAATTAAAAATTGAATTGATTCAACAAATTTTTTAATTTAAATAAAAATCAATCACACAAAAGTAATATTATCAATTAATTTTTTAATTGAGTGTCAATTAATTTTTTTTCTGTGATTGAAGAAATTTCAATTAAAAATTAATTGGAGCAATAATTTCGTGAATAACAAAAACATGTGTGTGTGAGGATAAGTCTGTATGGGATCTAAATATAATCGTACACCGATATAGATCAATCAATTTTTGGCGTTACTTCAGGTTGAATACCCACATTACGTATTGGTCGCCAGGCGGATGGGGTGAAAAAAGGCCTTTAAAACATTCAATAAATCCGTCTATGAGGGACTATAGTGAAATCTTCCAATTCCATCTCTATATAACTGAACACAATATTTGTTTGTTTCCTTTTTTTATTAAAAAAAATAATAATAATAATTACTCTAAGCATTATATTTTTAAGAATGCCACGACATTAAATTTGAATTACTAAATGAAAAAGGAAGTTTTGTTGATTAAATTTCTACACAACGTTCTTCTTACACGGAACATAAGAACATCAAGCGTTCTTCTTAATAAAAAAATAATAAGGCTTTCTTTTTCATATTTTCCCATTATATTTTTTACGAAAAAACACAATTCGGAAAAGGTCTTCTATAAATGAAGACAATACATATTTTATAAAAAAAAAAAGTCTGCCTATGGAAAAGTGCTTCGTTCATGGTCACACAGAAACACAATCCCATCGTAACAAAATCTCAAAACTCCTCGAAAAAGAACAACTTTGATATGAAATGATAAATTATATGAAGATTTTTGAGGTGTGAGTGGTAGTGTTGAAGTTGTTTCGATGATGTTATCGTAAAGCTACATCCTATTGTTGTTTTACAGCCTTTTTGGGTTTGGGACTTTGTGTTTGCTTGGGACTGCTTTGTTTACCGGGTTTCGGTGATGTTTTTGGTGTTTTGGACTTTGGTGGCGATTTTTCTATAAATAGTAAAAAAAGCATTGATTAGAAACTAATCTCCATATAAGAGTTAATATGTTCGACTTACGCAAAGCACGTAAAGTTTCTTGCGGCAGCCACTCATAATCAATGGAGCTATCATTTGAGGTACCAGTTTCAATGGTCTTCTTGGCTGCAGAACGCTTACGTTTACCGGAAGAGCCCAACAAATATTGTTGACCAATGACCAAAAGAAGTACCACAACACCAGCCATCAAGAGATATAAGAAGAAGGTTTCACCGTCGAGACCCTCATCAACTTCGGAAATCAAAATGGTTTCGTTGAAGACAGCTTCACTGAATTGTACACCATTGGAATCTCTATAGTTCATGGCAATGTTTAAACCAAAGGGACGGCCAGCGAATTGGTCAGATGGCATGAATGAGTACGAGACGGTAGCTTCAGAACCGGGTTTTACTTCACGGTTATAGGCAATAGCAGAGAAGTTTTGAATGTAGTAGTTGAAATCCATAGGGTAGCGGAAGGAAGCTTCGACAGATTCAACAACGAAATCATTGGGTCCTTTATTGGTGAAGCCAATCAAGAATTCAACAGGTTTTCCACCGGGCAAATCCAATTGTTGGCCAGGTGTGTATGTGGGTTTGGTGAATAACAGGAAGGTGTCCGCATACGGTGATGTCGTTTGCAGGGGTTCCGAGTCATCGTCAGTTTCAGCATCTTCGCCAGTCACAGAGCCATCATCTCCATCGGCTTCAACAATATCATCCTCAGCAGCATCTTCAGCAAAAGCGGAGAATTTGTTTGCTAACCAATAAGAAAAAGTGAAAGTCAAATTAGATGGTTTGCTAAGTATCACTCAATGAAAAAATCTCGCAAAAATGATCAACTTATCAAGAACCCCGACGTATCTTCGAATTACCCTAAAATTACAAACATTTTCTTTATTTTCATTCAAAATCAAGCATTTTCCTCAATGTCAAAAAATATTTTTGTCGTCGTATTTCTGCCACGTCAAATTTACGTCGGCTGCTCGAGCTAAGAGAGGCAACAACAAAGCCGACTTCAGTTCACGTATCTATCATGCAAACATACACACAAACACATTCACTTCTTCCATAGAAATTTTGGCTTTATGGTCAGCATAAATACTTACATCCATTAAATGTGCAGATTATGGTTGGCAAGACCAGTAATAAAATCAGCATGTAATTCTTCATATTGTGTCAATAGCTCCGTTCGAGAACCCCATAATTTTTGATAATTATCACAAATTTTTACTGGAAGTCGTTCGTTTACATCAAAAAGCCAGCAAAAGAGAGTCAGAGAGAGAGAAAAAATGACAGTTCTAGCTTAAATATTTTGCAAGTTTTTGCTAGAGATTTTTTCTCCAGTAAAATCTTGCAAAACCTACCATTTGTAAGAATCAGCTGTTCATTTTGTAAACAAGTTATTTAAAGATACACTCTTTTTGCTGTGGTCAATGTAAGTTTTAACAAAACTTGTAAGTACCAGTTATAAAACCCCGGACAAATGGAAATTACTACAGAACATTCGATTGGGGATGGTACCCACTCCATAGAAATGCAAGGTAAATACATTAGCTTTTTGAGTTATTACAAAGATAATTATACAAAATAATTAAAGGACCTGCAACTGCTGTGTTAGCCACCGTAATGCTTTTAATGGAATCATCATCATCGGAGAGTGAGGATGAGGAGAATGAAATTATTATACACATGTTAAGAAGGGAAAGCAACATCTTCCATAAAGGCATGGCTATATTCCAAGAAAAAAATAGGAGAAATTCGATCAAATCATATATAGAAGAAACAGTTCCAAAATATAATAACGTCGAATTTCGTTCCCACTTTCGAGTTTCACGAGAAATTTATGAATCGCTGACAAATCTCTTTTCCAAATGGCCCCACTATGAAATGCTTCGTTCCGATAAACGAATTCCAGCAAATGTTCAAGTTTTATGTTTTTTATGGTTTGCTGGTCATGAATCTTGCAGTTTTCGAGATCTGTCTGATCGATTCAATATGTCCCTTTCAACAATAAGCGCTATAATAAATAGGGTGTCTTTGTTTTTTAGCAGTTTGAGTCCAGAAATTATACGATGGCCGTCAGATGAAAAGAAGGAGGAATCATCTAAATACTTTGCAGAGAAATGTATGATACCAAAAGCTATAGGTAGAACTTTGTACAGTTTTGTTTTTAAATTATTAATCCAATGTTTCCAATTACAGGTTGTATTGATGGTACCCATGTAGTCATTGACCCACCAAAATCTGGAAAAGATGAATATATTGATAGAAAAGGGAACGTAACAGTTTGCTTACAGGGAATATGTGATGAACGCAATAATTTCATAAATGTATTTGTCGGATATCCTGGATCATGCCACGATAGTTGGGTTCTGAAGAATTCACCAATATATAACAAGTTACCGTCATATTGTGGAGGTTGGACATGTCTACAAGTTTAGACTTTCCTTAATTCTTTATTTTCAGATTATTATTTACTAGGTGATTCAGCATATCCTTGCAATAAATACATCGTTACACCTTACAAGGACAACGGGCATCTTAGAAAGGCTCAAAAAGAGTTCAATATGAAACTGAGTACTGGTAGAATTAAAATTGAACACTCATTTGGAATACTAAAGCAACGATTCCGGCAGTTATACTACTGCAAATTGCGAGGAATGAGAAAACTTTGCCATTTTATAAGAGCCTGCTGTGTTCTTCATAACATTGCTAACGAAGATGGTATGCATTTTGAGCCAACTGCATTCCAGGAAGAGGAAGAAGATTTTATGGATGATTATCCAGATAACGACAACATTTCGCGTGGAGATGACGTGCGAAACGCAATATCAAAATCAATACAAGATGTACTTACTACAAAGAATTAATTTTAATTTATTTAACTTTTAATTATAGCTCTACATTTAAAAATATAGTAAGGTAATCATATCGACTAGAGAATACAGCAATCCCTCGATTTACGTTGTTTCGATTTACGTCGTTAAATTTTTTGTTTTATCTACCTTATATGAATATTGTTTTTAAGAACTCTGAATCCAAATCTGCATTTGTTTTTTTTTCTATCAGCTCGATTTTGCGAGATATACCGTTATGTTCAAAATTAAGACACTTCCGCTATATAAATTGGAATAACTTGAAAACAGTTCAACATATTAAATTAAAAAAAATCAGAAAATCCCTAGCAATATTCTCTTTTAGCCGTCTTTACATTGTTTTTCAATTTTTCAAGTAGTTTTGGAGATATCGTTCAAGGAAAGACGGCTAAAAGAGAACATTGTTAGGGATTTTCTGATTTTTTAATTTAATATGTTGAACTGTTTTCAAGTTATTCCAATTTATGTAGCGAAAGTGCCTTAATTTTGGCCATAACGGTATATCTCGAAAAATCGAGCTGATAGAAAAAAATAAATGCAGATTTGGATTCAGGGACCTCAAATTACTAAAAATTCACTATAAATTTCAATAAAACGAGGGATTACTGTATTTATTTCACATAGAGTAATACTATTTATTTTTATAGAAAGAAACATTGTTTGCACTGTTAATTATTTTTTGTGAATATTTCTATTACAAAGACGAAATAGAAAAAAATAAAAAAATTCATTTACACTGAAAATTATTTTAAAACTATTTCATTTCACTAAATAAAACATATTTTGTAATTTTCATGTTGTATTTTAAATTTTAGAAATATGGTGAAAATACCAAATGTTCATTTTGGTTAACTAAACTGTAAGTTAGAAATTGATAAATTAAATATCTTGGAAGTATTGATAAACAAATTATTTTTTCAATATGTTCACTAGGGTTTCAAGCAAATCCACTTTCTTCTTCTCCAGAGCTTCTTTTCGTTCGGCACGTTCTTCTCTTTGTTTCATACTTTGTTCTAATGTTTGTTGTAGAATTGCATCACTCTCTTCTCTTTTTTTTGCATGTTCTTCAGACATGTCTATGAATTGTTGAAGGGCTGTTTTCCGTTTTCTTGATGATGAACTACATGGATCTTCGAAAAATATAAAAAATATTATAACATGAAAAACCTGGTTAAGTGGACCCAAGACTCAAGTCCGTATTGCTACGGGCTTGCTGGCATTGTGATCTATAAATCTACATCTAAATTGAGAAACAAATTAGTCCTGGACGGTATCGTTTTACTACCAATAAATATTACAATAGAATGATGACGCATGCAAAGAATATGTATCGACATTGAAATTTGTTATAGGATCACATTACACTCAAAATCTACATTTCAGATTTGAAATCTACTTTTTATAAGGCAAATGACAGTTGAATCTAGTAAAAGTGGATTTTGAAATTGTAATGTGAATGAGGTATTAGAATAAATAATAACAAAACGTCATTAACCGAATTATTTTCGAAATAGGACGATTTTTTCCGTGTAAGGCGTACCCTTAAAATTCCAAACGAAATTTTTGTACCTGTTTCAGATAAATTTGGGCCTTCGATGAGTTTTAAATCCGCCGAAGACACTTCCGCTTCACTGTCGAGTACAAAATCTGGATTTATAGACTTTTTTCCTGCAAAAGATCGTCCAATTCGCTGCAAAACGAAAGGACATAATGGTATTAGATTCTTAACAAACATGTGCATGCATTTTTTAATTTACCTTTGATAAGGGCACGTCTGCCTATTCCGACCAGTCTTAGAGTTGTAAAGTTGTGTGCGTTTGTATTTCCGTTCCAAACTGAAATACTTGGTTTCCACTTGTTGAGAATTGAAATTGTATCCAAGTGAACACAATTCTTCTGAAATCTTTATCCACATTTGTTTTTTATTTTTTAGGCTGGCCGATTTTCCCACTTTTGGCCGTAATTCTTTCACTTTGGATATCAAAAATTTTACTGCTGGCTCAATCCACACGGACTTCCCGGCTCCTTCATCGTCGTTGGTGCAAGTGATGACTTCATTTTCAACGTGGAACTCTTGGTGGGGGTAAAGAAAGTCATCTTCACTCTGGGTGAAAACTACTTCCTCAAAACTATCACCAGCAATTTCGTCCACCACATTTTGCTGGTATTCCTCATCTGTAAAATGTCCGAAAGTTACATTTTCTTGAATTTATTTATTTCTTGTATCATACTTACCGAAAGAAATTCTTTTGTATGTTCCCGGTGAGCAAATTACGTCCAATTTTCTTTTATTCATTTTTCTTGGTTTACGTATTTGAAACATAAAATACAATCACCTGATCTGTTTTATTTGCAAGTTTTTACTGGATGGCGTTCGCGTACTTTTTGTGGCAAGAGAGCAAAAACAAAGCAAAGAGAGTAAAAACGGTTTTTACTCTCTTGCTGGTTTTTACTGGATATTTTTTACTGGAAAAGTACGCGAACAAACCTAATATCGTTATAGCTTTTCTCCAATTATCTCAAAATATCACAAACAAACAGCTAAGGGAAAAGCTTAATGCCGCGACTCACACGCTCCTCGTTCAAAATGATGTGACGGCAGCGAAATCTGAAAAACGTATGAAAGCCGAATGTGGGGGTATTAGAGAAAACATACAACGAAGTTTTGTTTTGACATTAACGAAATGTTATTACGTGTCGAGGGTTGTCAAATTGTATCTGATTGAATTTGACGGCCTATTTTTAGGAAGTGTCCTGAAGTATATGCATAACAGGGTGATTTACATTTCTTATTATTCAATTTTTGTATTATTAAAGTTTCAAGATTATAAATAGGTATGTTTGCGTACTTTTCCAGTAAATATTGTCCACTAAGAACTTGCAATGGATTTTACTCGCTTTGCTAAAATTAGCAGAAATGTACGGGAACGCTCCTTCACTGCTTCTCAAAGGTCAAATTTGATATCTCTCTGGCTCTCTTATGCTTTTTTGAAATCAAATAACGACTTTCAATAAAAATTTGTTCTCGAACAGAGCTATTATCTACATAAAACTAAGTCACAAAGCAAAGAAAACCATATATTTATTGTTATTTTGTCGATATTAAGTTCGTGTTTCGCAAATGATAACTAAAATTACAAAAAAAATAAGAATAAATATGTAGCTTTTTCATTTTTTGATAGCCTAATATCAATGCAGGCTGGTTTTGGGTCCAAATGATTTTTATTACATATCACACTTACATAGTGGCTTTGTTTTGCAAAGAAGATGAAAGAATTAACATTTTGTTTGCAAAAAGTTGCTTAATTTGGTGGGTATAGTCCAAATTATCAATTCAAAAAGTTTGCTATCCTTTAAATAACGTATTAAGCTGAGTACTATGTTCAGTTTTCAGGCTGAAGACCAGCTTGTTTTCACGGTTACTTTTTTTAATTAACTAATTTAGAAATATAAAATTAATTGCAATCGATTCCTTGGATCTTTTCCATCCATTATTTGGCAAGACTCGATCAAAATATAATCGTCTTCATAAACATATTTGTACTTTTAATTTAGTGTTCTTACTGATTTAGTTTTCACTTTAGCGATTTTAGCGGCTAAACTCGAACTTAATACTCACCTTTAACCGTGGAAATATTTGATTTTCACAAGAGAAAAAAGAACATAGTACCGGGCCTTTAAGAGTACACTCTACAGCGGTCGATGTCTGCTGTTATATTTTTATACTTGAGGGTCTAACGGACAACAAATTATAAAATTTTTAAGTTATTTTCCCCAAAGCATATTTTTTTTAGTGTTCATTTATTTCCAAAATATAAATTTGAATAAACTTAAATAAACAAAAGTTAACTATATTTTGTGTAGCAGATCTATATACTACGTCCCATGCAAGGGCACTCTAGTATAATTATTATGTTATAACTAGTTCTTTTTTTTAAGATTACAATCTTTAAATTATTTAGGAAATAATAATATATACATTTGTAATGAAAAATATATACAAAAAACATCACTTTTGGATGGGTATTAAAAAAAAAAGATAGGTCTAGAAAATAAAAGAGAAAATAAATATGCAGCTATATATGTAACCACCAAAATTTTTTCGGTTTTGGTTTTTGCGTTGCGCTAATATCTTTAACTGATATGCTAGTCTCGTATCTAAGATCAATATGAGTATTTTCGCAGTTGATTGCCTTTATGTTTGCCCGTCTGTAGTTATGATAAAATATAGGGACTCCGTTTACATTTTGAAATACGTTTAATTTATCTAGAAAAATGAATGACTCTGGGGGGACTTCCCCAAAGCATATTTACGAACCAAAAGTAGTTTTTGGTATATTTTTGCACTGTAATATGGTGTTCTCACCAAGCATGTTTTGGGGTTTGAGATGTTTTCCCTTTATAAGCACTTCAAAACGAGTCGTTTTCGCCATACTAAAAAACAAGTTCAAAACACAAGTTTTCCTCCAAAACACGTAAATTTAAGAATATGAACCCACCTAATTTGGAATATACCCCGAATAACATACACTATTCAAAATATATGTCAAAATATTGAAATAAGTTTCATAGAAAAAAAAGTATAAACAAAGGCTTTTAAGAACATGGACATGTGAAAATAATATAAAACATTTTTTCCCTTTGCGCTCGCGGTAATTATTTGGACATAGGTTGCGTATATGTGAATTTCGAGTAAATGTGAATTTCTAGTTTCCATGGCAACTGTCAAACTAAAACATCTCAACCCGGTGTGAACGGTGAAATATTTTGGAAAAACGAATGAGGAAAACGAGTCGGTGGGAACATAGCATAATATACTTACAAGCTTCTAAATACGATCATCAAACATTTTGTTTGCTGTTATGCCTCAATTTGATAAATATTCAGATTTTTGGGCTATAGATATTCATAAAATGTTGTTTTAATTGTGTTAGGATAGCTGTTATGCCTCATTGTCTATTTGTTTCTCCCAAACTAAAACATGTTTTAGAGTAATCGAGTTTAAAAAGTAGCAGACAATGTTTGTTATTTCAGCTAACAGTGACTGCTTTGGGTGTACCTTTATTATCCGTCCGTTTTGAAACAATTACAGCCAATTTCTCATATCCGAAACGAATGCTTTCGTTCGACTAGAATGCCCAAAACATCTGAATTTATAAAGGAAAATCAGCTGTTTTTGGCATTTCAGTCGAACGAAAGCGTTCGTTTCGGATATGAGAAATTGGCTGTTAAATATATCTGCTAATGCGCTTTACCAACTATCAGTTATTCCGGACGGAATGTCGGTGTTTGTACAGAATCTTACAGTGTGTCGGATCGATACGACTTGTCGGCGATGACTAAATAATCGGTAAATGTGTTATCGATCCCATAAACATGCAGCAGTATCGATTATGCCTTCGGACTTAACATATAATGTGGACAATGTATGGGATATGTTCGACACGAGCACTGTCGTCCGGAATAACTGATACTCTGTAAAGCGCATAAGGTCCTTTCAAACGTATGAAAATCTCTTCAACAATTAAATTAAACAATTAAAAATTCATTTGTTTCAATTTTTTTAATTAAATTTTTTTAAAGATCATATTATAAATTTTATTTCTTGTAAAAAGCTGCAAAGACAAAAACATACCTCTGTAGCCTGAATAGTCTAAAGGGCACCTTATACGGTCGGATAAACCCTACGACACAACACGTTGCGGCGACAAATCCGCTAGTATAAGGCCATGTTCGCGTGTTGCGGGGACGTGTTGGCATAAAATCAAAACAACTTGGATTTTTTCCGGTTGGGAGGCACAAATCTTCACGTGTAAGGGGATGTTCGCCAAACATTAGCAAAAACAAATTTATTTTCATAATTAAAACAAGCATTTCTGCAATGAAATTAATGAGGGATCGCTCATTCAGCTTGGAATTTTTATTGTTTCTTCCATTTTTATTGAAAAAATGGCTTTAAACCTAACTTTTCGTCCATCTTCATTGTTTGTGTTTATGCTTCTTCTTATTTCTTCATGTTGTTATCATAATTGTTCGTGCAGTGTGAGGGTAAAACTTGAACGAACACACAACAAATAGGCGAACCTCTGTCGTAGTGTTTATCCGACCGTCTAAGGTCCGCTTAAGTGAGCACAAAATAACGATTTTCGAAACAAGTTGAAACTTAAGTAATTTTATTTCACATATCCTATCCTTTTTGACGATCACTATTGTGAACTTTGACAGCCCGTTTCTATACGTCGAACAAGCTTTATCGATATTTCTGGCGTGGGAGATCAAAAATATAAAAACAGAAACAGAAAAACTACCTTTTTTACCGACTTTCTTCAGTTATTGCAGGTATTGCGTAATAATTGTCTTTTTAAAGATATTTTTAAAACAAAAACAAAGAAAATTCAAGTCAAAAGTTCCTATAAACAACAATTATAAATTTTCTTACACACCCATTAAATCGCATATGCGACAATACAACTCTGGGGGATGACACATAGCACACTGAACGAAGATTCAACGAAACAAAACAAATTCGCCAAAAATTAACGAAATATCGTTCTTTTCGTTTCCGGCTGTCACTTTGTGTGTGTGTCGCACGTGAATTTTTTAATTGAAAAATCACAAAATATTGATATAATATGGATAAACCAGTAGTTTGGGCACGTGTCATCAAAGTTTTGGGCCGTACCGGTTCCCAGGGTCAATGTACCCAAGTCAAAGTGGAGTTCCTCGGTGAACAAAACCGTCAAATTATCCGCAACGTTAAGGGACCCGTTCGTGAAGGTGATATCTTGACATTGTTGGAATCTGAACGTGAAGCCAGAAGACTTCGCTAAGGGTGGAACTGTCATCAAAGTTGGAAGGAGGCTGATATAAAATATTGGACACTACGGCTATTATGGAATTTATATTTTAGAAATATATAAGAAAAATTGTGTTAACACCAGCTAACCTAAAGAAAATAAAACAAGCCTCTGGAATGCTTTGAGAATAAGAATTATGTTTTATAAACTGTTTGTGTGATGTGAAAATTCTTGATGATTTTGGTTTGTATTTGTGTTGCTAAAGGTGAATGCAGAAATTGTTGCTCATGCTGGTGCAGTATTATCAATATTGCAATTTTATTATTGGAAGACTACTTGCTGTTGCACTACACATGCCGGTTGTGGGACCTGTGCTGGTATATCCCAATTTGGAATTTCATAATTTCCACATTCAGTCATACAGCATGAATTGGTTTAGTAGTTCTTTGTTACACATCTTAGTACATAGGCTCCTTCTGGACATATTATAAGCAATGTCATAGGAGGCGTAAGAAGTTGAAGTAAAACAGATAACCGACACAAGTTCTAATATAAGATTTATCTTTTTTGTAGGAAAAGTTTTGTAGGTAAAGTTTGGATTGTATCTGAATACTTCTTTTCCCCATTCATTTAAATGTTATTGAGCTTAATATAGAATCGGGCAGCACTCAGTGATAAGAGAGAACTTCACCACTGTGGTATTACAATGGACTGAATAGCCTAAGTGAGCCTGAAATATTGGGCTGCCACAATACCTAACCTTCATTTACGAGACTGTTGTAAATTCGGAACATTTTAAATATAAATAAATAAATAGCTACATAGCAGCTTGCAGCGACAAATTGGTGCATAAGCTTCTACAGGTCCCAGAAAATGGTAAAAAGAAAGAAAGAACAAGCCGGTAGAGAAGAATACCTTAATCTACTGAGGGACAAGCAAAAACGTATGCAAATCGTTTAGGCAGAAACATGTCTCGAACAACCCGGCGCCCACAGCTAATAGGACAGGGCATGATGGTATCAAACCATTGGTCTGATAACTTCTCATGCTTGAAATTCTTTAGTCGATATTGGGAAGTCTGTCCTTTGCAAGTGATCGCTTGGCTTTCAGTTTACATCTTTTTATTTTTTTCTTAGTTTAACTTTATTTAAATTAAACAATATGAGTACGTTTTATATATTCTTATTGGTTTTACTGGATATACAGTTCATATATTACGAAATTCGAGTTTTAGTTCTACATTATAATCTCCATGTACAACTGAGGTTACATTCTAATTGGATTGATCTATCGAGAACCGGAACTAATTTTCGTCGAAGAAATAGTATGCAAGATTGCGTAGGAAACACGACTGGAATGGTAAAAATGTTTGGTTGGCTGATGGCAGGCATAAGGTCACAAAGTTTATTCATTAAAAAATATATTGTACAAAATTTAATATCCAAATATTGTGCGAAATTCACATTGAGCAGATAAATGTAAAAACTGTAGGCCGGTTCGAAGTTTATATACTATATATCATGGATTTTAATTTTTGGGCACCGATATATTTTAGAATAGTAGGGTTCCATTGGGATCTAGTTATATATACAGATCATACAACCAAATATATGATGGTTTTAGATTTTCAAGATATTGAAGTAAAATTAAAAGATGTTTAGAGGCCACATTAAAAATAGGTCGATATGAACAATTTTCAAAATTATGTGAGCCAGTGAATAATTAATTTTAAATTGGATGCCGGATAGACGATTAGGTTAGGTGGCAGCCCGATGTATCAGGCTCACTTAGACTATTCAGTCCATTGTGATACCTTATTGGTGAACTTCTCTCTTATCACTGAGTGATGTTAAGCCCAATAACAAGGGACCTCCTTTTTATAGCCGAGTCCGAACAACGTTCCCCATTGCAGTGAAACCACTTAGAGAAGCTTTGAAACCCTCAGAAATGTCACCAGCATTACTGAGGTGGGATAATCCACCGCTGCAAAACTTTGTGGTGTCCGGTCGAAGCAGGAATCGATCTCACGACCTTGTGTATGCAAGGCGGGCATGCATGGTGGATTAGGTGCCTAGAGGATCTAGACGTAAATCAGCACTCTGGTAAACATGAGGGACTCAAACATCTTCGGCGAACTTTGGATTACTTTTGGCAACTGCGTTGTAGAGCTCGACGGAAGAGGGTTTTTGGCTGAAACCGATGTTCGGCAAAAAAGCGATATTTTCCTATTATTTTCCTCAAATTTGTAATTAAAAAAATGTTGCGTGTTTTAGTTCAATATTGGAATATTTTTTCAACAAATGCATATATACAACAATAAAAGGTAATTCAGTCCAGTAGTTTGATATTATAATGACAAAAAATGATGTTTTATGATTTTTTTTACGTTTTATTTACACGGGTATTTTTACTGAAGCAAATTCAACTTTTGGATAAATCAGTATCAAATAAATTATTCAAAAAGCTTAGGTTAATCGGCCTCTTGACGCCGAAGACAGATTCATGGCCGAATGGCGAAGACGATGCTTTGGTCGAGCTCTACTGCGTTGCTGTTGCAGACTATGAACATTTTTCTAATTTCTTTAACACAAGATAGTTCACATTTTCTTTACCCCTCTGAACGTGGAAAGATAGCAGTGGATATTTTATCATTGTGTGGTAAGGCCCAATAGGTCCTTAGGCGAAATTTCTGATCTCGTAAGAAATCTTAATATAAATTGCGTAAATAAATTGGTATTTTAGTTTTGGAACAATTAAAACACTGATATAAATATACGGTTATATAGAAGAATTTTCATTTTAAGTAAATTTTAGTTCAATTATTATATGAGTGTTTCTTCAAGATGTAAGGCTCAATATTAACAAGCTCTTCATCAATATATAACTGAAAAACATGGCAAAATAATTTGTTTTTTCCTAGTTCCCAGAGACGAGAACTTACAGGTATTGCTGGAAGGAAAAAAATTAGCTCATATGTCAACATTTGTGAAAGCAGTGTGATAAATAAATGTTGCTATATCTACGGGATGTATGCGGAATATAGGAAAATAAATTATGGTAATATGACCATCATTGAGAAAATATAACTAAAAGTATAGTTATTAAACAATAATGCTAAGCAAGTATTAAGGGTCCGGTATGAATGGGATAAATAATAAAAATCCTTAAACTCAGTTGTAGTTCAGAACTTCTACCCCTAGGGAATAAATTTTATCACCAGGTCGGTCTCGCTTCTGAATTAAAAAATTAATGCACAAAAGTTGTATATGAAATTATTTAAATTTTAAATATGACCTAAATTTATAAATAACAAAAATTACAATTTTTAATTTATAAAATACAAATTCTTCAGATTCACAGCCGATTTTTTTATTAAAAATTGTAGTCAAATGCCAGAAATAATCGATACGAGTTTCATAAAGTCATTGTGACATTAACAAACTGCCTTGGGTTTCAAGCACTTACAATAAGTTAAACCCATGTTAAGGTATTCTTCAAAATCTTCTGAGGGCTCGATCAATGTCTTGTAATAGCCTATTCCTTCAAACTTATAAGGATCGAGAAGCTGAGAGTTATACTTTAATTTTAAAACCCAAGCGTGAAAATATTTGAACAAATCATTAACTAATTCTATATAAAAAGCTAATGGTTTGTGGTAAATGTCTCCAAGAATTAGCGGCGTTTGCATTGTCATATCCAGTTGGGAACATAAATCATCAAATGTGCGACAAGATGATCTTAATTCATTTATGGAATTCGATATACGACAACTGCAACAAAAGAATAAAATAAAACCCGATTTTAATATCTGAATATCCGTTTATGCTTACTTCGATGTCTTCAAAGTTTTGAGTTTTTCACAGAATTCCTGTAGGATCGTTTCTTCAGCTGGATTGGCATAAATATCAGGAAATTTGCAACATGGTCCCGTGCTACGAAGGAAAAATGAGTATTTACGAAATTTTGTTTAACTCTCCAGGAGCTCTTTACCTTGAAAGAAGGATATAACGTTGCGACAAAACCCATAATCTGGAGACCATATCCTTTTGCAAAATCATCTCATGTTTCATTAATTCGTTATGGTCGCGTAATTCCTTTTCAAGAATCAAGAGGTGTTGCAATACTTCCTCTTCCATTTTAGTGTGTTCTAATATACGATCATTTATGCTTTCTCTGATAGACATGATCTAATTTAAGAAAAAAAAATGAAGCTTAGTTTGTCAATACTGTAATTCAGAATATCCCCTACCTTGTAAACATTTCTACAGCTGAGGTTAGACCGTTTTTTAATTTGTTGGTTTTCTCTAGAAATAGTTGGCAATACCTCCAGCGGAAATTTGTAGCTGTTAATAGGTACGTTCGTTAACTTTTCAAGTAAAACTTGCAAAGAAGTGATTAAGTCGCGTGTATCTCTAACAAAATTTGATTTCTGACAAAATGTCTGCTACCCATGAGAAATTCCTGGCACCTTTGCTAATAAAGTTTTGGCTATAGTTTACATTGGGCGAGTTTTAGAGAAAACCAGTATATACGGCAAGGCCGAATCTTATGTACCCTCCATCATGGATTGCGTAGAAACTTCTACTAAAGACTGTCAACCACAATCGAATTACTTGGGTTGTGGTAATACTTGCCGATAGCAAGGTACTTACAACTCTTTAACATCGTCTTCTAAATTAGAAGTTAGTCCATACGGGCAGATTCAAAAGCTATATAATTCAGTTCTTGACCGGAATGCATTTTTTCTCGGTAAAAGAGAGGCAGAAGTGAAATATGGATGGTCGGTTTATATAGGGGCTATATAAAATTATGAATTTGTGTTATTAGTACCAAATTTTAGCAAGATCAAATGCAATTTGTTTATCCGGGAAGAAGTCCATCTGGGCATAGGTTTATCTGGGGGCTATATATAACTATAGACCAATATGAACCACTTTTGGCGTGGTTGTTGGCGACCATATTCTAATACAACGTACCAAGGTAATGGAATATATACTCAAAACTCAAATAGTTGAACGTGTTTTTTCAAGTGGAGTTCTCGGTGAGCATCAATATGCCTACAGAAAGGGTTACAATACAGCTGCAATGCTGTTAACTATGACGGAGTATGTCAGGGAGAGGCTGAATGCTGGCGATGATTGTGTTATGGTGTCCTTGGATTTGTCAAAGGCTTTTGACCGTCTGAATCACTCAATGTTAGTAAGGAAGCTGCATACGCAATATGGTTTTACGTCATCTGCATGTAAGATGGTTTGGTCATACTTAGTGAAAAGGTCTCAGTTTGTGCGTATGGGTGACCGTGATTCATATGTGGCAGATCTGTCTTGTGGTGTGCCCCAGGGCTCTGTGTTGGGACCACTGTTTTTCATAATGTTTGTTGATGACTGTGTGGATTGCCTAGATTTGAACGTGGTCAGACCCTACTTATATGCAGATGACGTTCAGCTGATCTTTACTGGCTTTAGGGGAATTTCACTTGTTCTTGAGTCAGGGATTAATGATAATTTGCGGTCTCTTTCTGAGTGGTTGACGGACAATGGCTTTGTTCCCAATCCGGACAAGACTAAGGCGGTTATGTTCCGTACCGGTCATCGTTTGTTTTCATATCCGAGGATTCATATGTGTGGTACTAATATTGAATTCGTTGACAGTACTAAGTGCCTAGGGGTGATGATTGATGATTGTTTGAACTTTAGTCACCATATTGATTATGTTTCCTCCAGGGTCACATTGGGACTTAGGAAATTGTACTGTTGTGGTCTGAATTTGCCTCTTCCGGTGAGACATATGATGGGTTTTGCGTTCCTAATGACTCAGGTGAACTACTGCCTTGAATTGGTATCATGCACTCAACACTATAATAGAGACAGGATCAGGCTTATCGTCAATAGAATAGTGCGTTTTGTATACGGTCTTCGTAGGTTTGATCATGTCAGTGACTATGTTAGAGAATTCCTTGGATGTAATTTTGAACAATATGTTTCATTGCGTAAACTGATTTTTTTCTATAAGGCTATTCAGAGATCGTCACCCGCAGATTTACTCTCGAAATTTATTTTCTCCCATTCTGTTAGGAACCCACAGATTAACATACCTCAGATTTCCTGTTCTACATTCGAGAGATCGTACATAGTGTCCGTTGCTAGAATTTGGAATTCTCTCCCGTTAACACTGAGGTGCTTCAACTTTACTGTTTACCAATTTAAGCAATTCCTGTTACAGAGGTTTTTGAATGAATGATTTATATAATAAATTAATTAATAAAAATGTCTGTCATTGCCAATGGTAGTTATCCTTATTTTCTGGAATAAGTATTGGTGGATATTATTTGAACCTTTAGCCATATTTTTATTTTTATTTTTATTATTTGCTTTATTTTTGCTTATTTGGTTTGCACTTATATATTCTACACTTTTTCTAAAAATTCATTAATATTGTTATTTAATTAAATGATAAATTTACTTTAGATTTTATATAATTAATTAGTTATAGAGGCAATGCGCTATTATTGGCCTTTCTGGCTTATTGTATTGTCGTAAATAAAAATAAAAAAAAAAAAAAATAAATAAAAAAAAAAATTTCAGCCGAATCGGATGAAATTTGCGCCTCCAAGAACTTTGCTTCCTACTAATATAACGTACAAAATTTTAAACGAATCGGACAAAATTTGCCCCTCCAAGAGGCTGTGGAGTCAGGGGATCGGCTTATATGGGGGCTATATATAAATATGGACCGATATGGATAAATTTTTGCATGGTTGTTAGTGGCCATATACTTACACAACATAGAAAATTTCAACCGAATCGGATGAAATTTGCTCCTTCAAGAGGCTCCGAAAGCCAAATCTGGGGATCGGTTGGGGACTATATATAATTACGGACCGATATGTACCAATTTTGCATGGTTGTTAGAGACCATATACAAATATATCGTACTAAATTGTAACTGAATCGGACGAAATTTGCTCCTCCAAGATGCTCCGTCAAATCTGGAAATTGCTTTATATGGGGGCAATATGTAACTATGGACCTATATGACCAATTTTAATAAGAATATTAGAGACCATATACTAACACCACGTACCAAATTTCAACCGGATCGGATGAAATTTGCTCCTCCAAAGGGATCCGCAAGCAAAATCTGGGGATCGGTTTATATGGGGACTATATATAATTCATCATCATATACTAACACCACGTATCAATTTTCAACCATATCTGAGATCTGGTTGTAATGACAAAATATACCACCATCCTATGGTGGAGGGTATAAAAAGGCTAACGTAGGCTGCAAAACAAATAAAAGAAAAACGCTGCTGAATAAGGAAATCAAAAATAAAGAAATTGGGTTTCTTTACGAATCTCACATCATTTGGAGGGAATAATCCAAGGCCTATTTTCAATAAGTTTTATTTACACAAAATGACACAATCATTTATTCAAATAACTGAAAAAATCTATGACTTTCCCCCTTTCTAGTACCAACCTTAAACCCCTTTCTAGTACCAACCCATAAAACCCTTTTCTAGTACCAACCTTAAAATGGAAACTAATTGATTTCAAAGATCGAAAAATTATATTTTACAAAACGTGTAAAAAATTTCAGCTCGACTTGTAAAATCACAGATAATTTTCATATTTACTGCCGGTTCATGGAACTTTCGTTCGCCTCGAGACGAACAATTTCTTAAAAATTACTCATTGATATATAAACATGAAGATTCTGTGGATTTTCAGTTATTTGGGGTTCGATTATACATTTGTATACCGGCAAAAAGGTTTAACCACTGCATTACTTATGGAAACAGCATTATCGGCTGCAAAATACATCTCCGGCCATTACATTTTACGGCAACGAAGTTTATATACAGATGAGTATTAGGCTTAACAAGGCAAATGTTTTTGGATGCATTCTGTCTTCTTCGATCTCAAGCAAGAGCAGTGAATTAAATATTCCATTAACCTGTTTACGTTATTCGTTTTAGGTTTGATTAATGCGGCATAATCTTCAATTGATATTGTATCCTTAACATCTAATAGTTCAGCCCAACATTGGAGTTTACATGAATATTGGTAGAAATAAGAAAATATATCATTTATCAAGATCAGAACATACATTAAAGGTCTGGTAGAAGCGGTGCCCATAATAAATGGACTCTCTGTCAAAAAATCTAAATGATCGCAACGACGATGTAATTCAGCCATATTTTTTTGAATATCTTCTAAAGATTTAGTTAGTTTGAGGCTGTGAACGATATAATTATTAGATTTGTACTGAATGCTAGCTTTAGATACTTACTTGGAGGCATGAATTTGCTGTAGTTCAGAATTGGTTTGATTTAAATACCTTTTCTCTGCATGAAATGAAACAAACTCAGGATAAGTTTTAACACAAACACCACTTCTAAAAACAAAGAGAAAACGTATGTGAAGGCTAGACGTAAACTTAGCTTTTTGTGGGATTTTCTTATAGAAAATTTCGTATGGGAGCAAAACATAAATAATAACGTCTCCCGGAATTTCGGGTAATGGGAAGCAGAAATTTTTGCTAGAGGTGCATACCGGACGTTAAATAGAGAATTATCAAAATTTTCTGCTACCCATATTTGCTAACGAAAATTCCGTGAGGCGTTATTATTTATATTTTGCTCCCATAAGAAAGGCCCACAAAAATCTTAAATTTGCCTCTAGAATAATATCGTACCATGTAATCTATCTCAAAGAAATTTTAGATTCTCACCCAGTCAACAACAAATATTTCTGTGAATTCACCCAAGCATCGTCTATTATTTTATTTTGTTTCTCCATCTCATTCTCCACCAATGCGTTATGATTTTTAAAAAGTTGTTCTAGTGTTAAAACAATTTCCTGAACTCGTTTTTCGCAGTTATAATCACATCTGGTGTAAATGGGTTTAATATTTTCGAAATTTGGTATAAGGGACATAATATCAATTCCCTCTTCTTTTGGATACAAGCGATAATATTTGGCATTGTTATGTTTAATTTTGTCATGCGATATAACGTTACTAGCTTTCCAGAAATGAAAATAATCATTTGATTTATCCTCAACGATTTCTGTAGATATATTTTGCATATTACGAAAAGTTTCTGATTTGTACCTTTTTAAACAGAAATTTATATGTATGTATATGTGAATCGCTTTCATCTGAGAGTAAAATCAAAAATTACTATGATGTCTAGTACATTGGTTTGAACATTTGAAGGTTTAAGCCCAGTATGTACTACTTTTGGCTATTTTTTTCGAGTTGAAAATCGCTATTTTCGCGATTACTTTTCTTGAAGTAATCAAAATTATAAATGAAAAAAAAAACATATTCCCATATCATCTTGCCGAAATCCCGGTTAAGGCCGGTATGCACCTCCTGCCGAAATTTCCGCTACCCATAAGAAATGCATTGCTATATATTTGCTAACGAAAATTCCATGAGGCGTTATTGCCAATTGTTTTGCTCCCATAGGAAATACTTTGAAAAACTGTGTTATTGGCATACAAACGAAATTTCCGCTAAAGGTGTATACCAGGCTTTTGCAATTTACTTTCGTTAGAGATATAAACCGAGCTTTAGCATCACTGTTATTCACATCTCGTAACTGTCACATGTCGTCCAGCTGATCTGTGTTTACATGCCTGTCGCCGATTTGTAAAATTGCCAGGAAAAATTAACAAATTTCGTAATTAACCAAATAACATAGGACTGAAGAGGAAGAAGATGGTATTTAAATGCCAAGAAGATAGTTTTTTACGGCATGTAAGTATTACGACAAATCAAACTTGAGAATGCGATATATGGGAATTTTTAATATGGAACAGCATGTACTAAAATTTCTTTAAGCTTGTTTATTGTTTTTTGGCAACTTCAAAAATTGTATCCCTTCTATTTCAAATCATCTTTGGACTACTTTCAAATTTCAGTTCACAACCACTGTGGTATCATGTGAAGCCGCTAAACTAAATGTCTCTCCTCCTGGCAGTTCTGAATCTGAAGAAGTAAGAGGCTACAATGTCGTTTGCGAGGATACAATACTGTTTCCCGAAGGTGGAGGTCAACCTTGCGACTTCGGCACAATAAATGGGGAGCCTGTTCGTAGTGTCGTTCGCAAAGGAAATGAAGCCGTTCATTTTGTAGAAACAAATAAAAGTTTTGATGTTGGCGCTGAAGTAAAACAAAGTGTTGACTGGGAACGTCGTCTGGACCACATGCAACAGCATTCTGGACAACACTTAATTACAGACTTGTTTGATAAAGAATTCAGTTATGATACAACGTCCTGGTGGTTGGGCAGTGAGACTTCTTTTGTCGAACTCAATACAAAGCATGTCATCAGCCGCGATTCATTAGATTTGATTGAGACTTTAGCAAATAATATCATAAGAGAGGGCAAAGCCGTAAATGTAGCATTGATCGATACGAAGACATTGTCGCAGGTAATTTATGACGAAATTGTATTTTTCGGAAGAAATTCTCAAAATCTTATTTGTAACATTCGTAGATGGACGGTGTAAGGGCACCAAGAGGTTTACCCAAAGATGTAGAAGGTCCAGTTCGTGTTATACGCATTGAAGGACATCGAGATAATATGTGCTGTGGAACACACGTATCGAATTTATCGCAATTGCAAAGTGTTAAACTTTTGTATGCGGAAAAGGTTAAAAATAGTGTCAACGTTCACTTTGTTGTTGGCGAAAGAGTAACTAAACTATTAGGGAAATGCTTCGAAAGAGAACAACAGGTTACTCTGGCTTTAAAGTAAGTCCACTGATAAATTTTATGTTAACAAAAAAAAAATAGTAGTTTAGTCAGTTAGTACACTTATAAAAAAAAAAAGACTGATGTGAATAGCCCAGCAGGCAAAAGACTGTTTTTTAGCAGGGTATTTGCTAAGGAAGCAAACAACCTCATATTTTGGAACAACACTGTAGAATAGTGCTAATTAGAATTCTAAACAACTTCAAACTTATATGTTAATATATGATCCCAATCATTTTAGTTGAGAGTTTTGTACTCTAAAATCAGCTTAGAGTACAAATGGAAAAATGGCTAGCAGTAATAATTGTCCCAGACCACTAAATCCAAAGAAATCGCCACTAAGCTTACTCTGTCACTTGTTATTGAATCAGAAATGTATAGAAACGTTGATACTCGAATCTTAGGTATTTATTTAATAATCCATAATGGGCATATAGACATGCTCATTTCTGTATTAGAAAAGTCGAGATGTTTGTTTTGTACAGGTTTATATTGTTAGTTAATTTTGACAGCATAATGGCCCAAGGCGGTAATCTAACAAATTTAGTATTTATAAAATATTTTGTTGCTGATCAAAAGCTTTGCTCGTTGAATGTTTAAGGCAATTAAATGCCTTATGGTTGTGAATTTAGAAAGACTTCTTCAGTTTATACTAATAATCCTTTTCCTTTGCAGAGGTGGACCATCACAGCACGTGGATTTAATTCAAAAACTTCAAAACAATTTGAAAGCTGGAAAAAAATCTTTTCAAAAGATGCTAAAAGATTTTGCTATCGCAGAAGCAGAAAAGGTTGAGAGGCTACCCAAGCCATTGCCAAAATATTATAGTTTGCATAGGAATGATGGAATTGAGCCAGATTTCATTAACACATTCTTAAGAAATGCTCCCGACAACATTGCTCTATATTTTTTGACTGTTTCTGAACCTGCCGTAGGACGTCAACCGAGTAAGGGGCATATGGTGTTAAGAGGCGATCCTGAATTAGTACAACATTTTGGACCAATATTCATGGAAATGTTAGATGGTAAAGGTAATGGTCAAGAGGGTACTTACCAAGGCAAAATTAATGATTGCGATAAAATACCTAAATGTGAGGAAATGCTAGAAAAACATTTTGCAGTCAGTACTAAAGATGCTGTTGCTCCACCACCAGCCCAGGGATCATAATTAACGTTAAAAATGGTTATATTGAAATTTTGAATCGAAAGGCTTGACTAGATTGTTGACATCATTGTACTATATATTTTCCATAATAAATAACAATGTGAATTTTAGTTTATAAAGCTTACAAATAATTTACATCGTAATTGTGCAGTTCATATTTTAAACGCCAAAAATGATTCCAGAATCCAATATCTATTACGTGTTGAGGTATTGCCCAAAATGAAACTTTTGTATATTCGCATATAGCTGGATAAGTACAATCGTCACTGTCGTATAAGTCTTCCCACATCAATGTTAATATACCAAGTGATAAGAAACGCAAACGTTTTTGGTTAATATCCTCTTGCAATCGCCTTAGATAAGCGTCCGAATTAGGATTTTGCATGGAAGGACTAACTAGAATCATCTGGTTTGTTGCCAAACGAAATTGACGAATAAAATCTTCTTCGTTGGGATTACGTTTTCCACACAAATAAATGGTTGTGCCAGCCACACCATAAAATAATGCTTTCTTTGGCTTTTCGATGCTTTCCTTAACAACACCAAGAGCTACATCTTTATAATCGGTTAAGAGACTCTTCCAGTAGTTCGTAAGCTTTTCCACAAAGGTTCCTTTAAACCGTTCCGGTAATGTGAATGTATTGTCGATTTTAGTGCGCAAACTTGCCACACGATTAGATAGAGAGAATAGACGCATGTTGTGAGATGTTTGCTATATAGTTTAACTCATGTATTTATAAAATATTATTTAACGTAATAGCAATGGTCACAGCAGCACTATCAATAAGGAACAGCTGATAGTGTCAAGGTGAAATGTCATTATGTACAGTGTTGCCACGATCATTTTTTCTTTGTAGAACCATTTAGCCACACTGTCATATGGGATGTTCATAGTGGAAAATTGTAGAATAATGGGGCTGCATTCTTTTATGCGCCTGACAGACTATTGCAAGTTTATCCGAACGACAGTGGTCGTGTCGAACATATCCCATATATTGACCACATTATAAGTTAAGTCCGAAGGGATAATCGATACTGCTGCATGTTTATGAGATCGATAACACATGTATTAATTAGTCATCAAAGAATTGTCGTATCGATTGGACACACTGTAAGATTCTTTACAAACACCGACATTCCGTCCGGAAAAACTTATAGTCTGTAAGACGCATTAGTACTGGACGAAATATCCCAATAAACACAGGATGAGCGTTTTTCAAATGCAACAGTTCTTCAGTTTGAAGGCCGGTATGCACCTCTAGCGAAATTTTCGGTAGCAAAAATTTATTTAAGTCTACAACAAAAAAAAACAGGGCTGTGTACACAAATTTTAAACCAGCTAATCGCTTTTAAAAATTGTTAATATATGTTCCAAATATTCCTCAAATAAATTGTTTATTATTTACAGACCTTTTAAAACTTTTACGCACACAATGATTGTAATAAATTAAATGTTTGCTGCCAAAATATGCTTTTGACTACCCTGTTATTTTCATTAGAGGTGCGTACCAGCTTACGAAATTGAACGCTACCGAAAATTTCGTTAGCATAAATAGCAATGCATTTCTTATGGGAATGAAATTTTTCGCTAGAGGTGCATACCGGCCTTGAGGGTAAATATCATTTTCAACATAAATTCAACTTGACTTGAAAAAGCTCATCTTCAATTCATCTTCAAATTGTTTGCGAATTACAACCAATTTGGCAAAATGTTGACGAAAACTTTGAAAATGTGTTGAAGATAATTGGAGAAAACTTTGACAAAACACTACCCTGAAATGCAACGAAAAAACCACATGGTTTTCAATACTACTTTGGACAACAAAGTTCGTGGAAGAAATACAAAAATGTGGAAATTTTTTAATAATCAATTGAAATTGCTTATAATAATTGGTAAGTAAAACTAAAACACGAAATGAAAACTTGAAGGAAGTCACTAAACTCAAATCTCTTTGCAGACAACTAAAATATTTGGATGCTGATTCTTGGACACATTAAGAGGCTGGCCGATGAAAAATGGTAGTGGCTTATCGAGAAGAGAAAGTTTCCATAAATCAAAGTGCAACCAAAAAAACTTGGTATTTATGCTTTTCCATATCAACAACTACTGGATGATAATTCGCATCACATCGATAGTTTAATTTATATCGCATCATCGGTTTAAATTTTAATTTGTGAATTGAAATTGCTGGAAATTTATTCCAATTATCTGGTCATCAAGTTCCTGAAAATTGCCAGTATTTTAATAACACCAACGTTCTTGAGGAAATCACGAAGTACGTGGTCAGTTGGAAGAAATACAAATTGGTAAGTCAAAATAAAAAGTGAAATGAAAACATAATGGAAATCACAGAACTCGATTGTTTTGCAGAAAACTAAAATCATTGAATGGTATATTCTTGGAAGATGTTGGCCGATGAAAAACCGATGAAGGAAACAACAAAGAAAAGTTTTCAGAAAACTTACAAAGTGCAACCAATTAAAACAAAGTGCAACAATTCCTATATCAAGAACTTCTGGATGAAATTACATTTTGATTGGTATAATATTATTATTTTCATATATTATTAATGTTATTTTTAAGATTATTATATTTGTTAACGAAAAAATAATAAAATTTACAAAATCCCTAGAAATTTAGTATTGACTTTCAGTTAGAACTAGGATTGACTTTCATACAAATTGTGGTTTGAAAGTATTCGCAACAATGCTAGTTTTTTATTTTTCTCACATTGAAAACTGTTTGAGAAATTATTGAGTAGCGATGCACTTCAATTTGAGGATTACAATTGAGAAATTATTGCTATTGTGTTGAATTTTACTGTTGAGGGTAATGTCTGTTTTTTGTTGAGAACGCGATTTTCTCAACAATTTCTCAACTTGAATATTACCCTAATCCTTTGAAAAAATGTTTGAAAAATTATTGAATTTTAGTATTTTTCAAACGTTTGTGTTTATTGGGATTTGTATGAGCTATACAGAAGTATTGCCAAGATGAATTTGTGTAAATTGACTTTTCTTCCCTTCGCAATAGTCATTTCCCAGCCGTACATCCTTTGGATTAGGGTCACTAATGGATTTCGCCAACAAATTGAAAACAATCAGAAGCGATATCTAAATTTATAAGTAGATTTCATATGCTTTATGCACCGTCCAGACTAGAAGTTATTCCGGACGGAATGTCTGTGTTTGCAAAGAATCTTACAATGTGGCCAATAGATTTGAATTGTCGGCGATGACAAAATAATCGACAAATATATTATCGATCCCATAAGCAAGCAGCAATATCGATTATGTCTTGGAACATAACTTCTAATGTAGCCAATATTTGGGATATGTGGGACACGACCACTGTCGTCCGGATAAACTTATAATTATAAAGAAGAGATTTTAAATCCAATTTTAGTAAATTAACTAATAAAATATACTATACTAGTCTATCACAATTGATAATCCAAACATTCATGTTTGGATATATTTCAGCTGATTGTAAAACACCACCTCCATCATAGCTAGACCACCGTACAGGGTTGTTATTTCCTTCTGAAAAAAAACGGGAATAGACCTAATACCCCGTTTTCAAAACACAGTTTTGACAGACGTGCAATGTTTTGAATAATTTCATTGGAAATTGGTCTAGGCTTCAAAATTATCTTTTAGTTGTTAATACTTCATTGATTTGTAACTATGCCAAAAGAATCCAGATTTTTCAACATTTCGTGTAATGGATCATATAAAAAACGTTTTCGGAAGCAGAAATGTATTACTGACCAGCAACAAGTTGACACCGAAAAAGGTGGTAATGGTAGTGAGGATGAGGATGGAAGCCAGCAAAATTCAAATTTAAAAATACATTCGCAGAATAGCGAAAATCGACGCAAATCCATTGGAATGCGTTGCAGGCGTTACAATGAAAATAATGAAATTGATAGGCTACTGCGGTGTCATTCTTCATATGTGCGACGTCAGGTAACACACTCTGTTTTGCCCTCTTTTAATATGGGTTTGTGGCCACAAGATGAATTGGTTACTTATCCCTCTTGCGCGTTTACACTTCCCCGCCCTATATATATTGCCAATGGTAAACAGGAATTAATAGATTTATGTCATGTGCGTCCTATGTCTAGAGATTTGTTTCGAAAACGCATTTTAAAATCAAGGAGTTCATATCATGGTGCCAAGAAAGGTAATATACAAACATAAATTTGCTTAGAGTTATATTTACTAATTTATGAATGACACTTTTAGGCAAAAAATCAATAAAAGACTACGAAAAAAATGGAATATACCATAGCTCTGTTTTCGACACCGCTGAACGATTACTCACCCAACCAGATCCATACTTTCATGGCAGTTATGATTATTACTATACAGGAGGAAATTTATGTATACTTCCTCAAAGCGGGAAGATAGTACATGCAACTGGGTCCGATTTACAAACGTTGGGTAAACCAAAAATCGAAAAAAACAAGCTGGTAGATATTTAATTCTTGTATGCCTTCTTTGCAGAAATTAATGAATTCCCAATGCCAGAGGATTTTACTGTTACCACTTCTTTGAGCAAAGTGGCTTCCAAGAGATTAAGCGAAAAGTGTGAAATATTCGAAATAAAGCCTATGATTCCTTATAATGGTTCTCAAAAGGACAGTTTTATTGTCCGCCAAAGAAATCTGATCCACCTCAATTATCTGAATAAAGATAACGATATAAAAGTCTTGGCACAATTTCGTACAAAATCTACACCTTTCATTAGTTTTTCACAATCAGAACGTGATAGCAATAAACTGCTCTTGACAACAATGAAACAGCATATACGACTTTACGATATAAATGTTGATGTGCCTAGACTGGTTCAATTGTTCGAAATCGATCCACTTAATAAGAAATTTTCCTGGAATATGATAAGACCTTGGCGTGAAAATACATTTTTATATTGCAACAATTATGAATTTTGTGTAATCGACGTAAGAACTTCACCCGATCAATGGATGTCGTCAGCAACATCAGTTATCACGAATGATTTCCTATGTGATCATATAACTGCCATTCAACCCAGTGCATTTAATAATTTATTTTATGTAGCAACTAACCATACGTTGAGTTGTATGGACATACGTCACATTAAAACCTCTTCATCATATAATGAGCCCGAAGCCGTAATAAGTCGTTGGTCACATCAATTGCAATATAGTCCATTATTGTTAGATACATATCGATTGCGAAATGCAGAGTATATTGCTCTATCATCACCATTATCAGGAGATTTAAACATTTGCCAGTTGCATCGTCAAAAAAACGATGAAAAACAAATCATACAAAAATCGCAGCGGGAACCCAAACATATTTTCAAATCGCCATGTTTGCCATATCAACCACCAACTTTGCTTGAAGCATATGATCGGGCCCGCTTAGAGGGTCATTGTTTACAGCCGGAGACAAATGTAAAGAATCGCATATTAGCTTGTTCTACGGGATTGACATTTAGTGAAGCAGCATTGCATGATAGTCAACTTCCTGCTCTTGGGTTAATTCTTACTTCAAATTCTATGGGTGATATTTTTCTACAGGCGTTGACTAAACGTGAGGCTAATGAAAGCGACACCAGATGTAGTACCCAGAGTACTGAAACAATAAAAGATTTTGCAAAGAAACTTTCCGATCAGGAGGAGCCATTAAACTATACACATATTGAAAATATGAAAGGTATGTATTGAATATATTTTAATTGAATTTATTAAATTAAAGATTAAGTAAATTAGCAAACATTGTTTTAGTTCCGCTGAAACAAACGGATTAGGTAACACAGGGGCTATCATAACACATTGCTCAAGAATCTGAATTTTTCTCAAATTAAATCACAAAATCAACTTGTTTGCTGATCGCATTTGGGAGCTATTATGGAATTTATAAAAAATATTTTTGGTTCTTGAACATCCTTTGGGTAACATTTTGAAACTTAAAAATATTACGAATTGTTATTCGCTAGACCATTAATTACAAAAACATAACTACAGATACCGACTGCTGTTTTAAGCCGAATGTTTCCTTTGGGTGCTCTATGTAATTTGCCCTCTGTTTGCCAGTGTGCCTATGGGGATGATCACGCATCCTCCTTTAGGGATTAGAAACCATTGGATGACATCATAACAATACAGACAATTTGTCATTTCTAGATTAGAGCTACAGTTTCAATGAAAATATCTTTCAATTCTAGTCTCTGAAGCGATTAGAAGTAAAGGACACTAAAAATAATTGAAATTTTCGATATCAAAGAAAACTAGATTTAAAATTTACTTGAAATCAATTAAAAATGGTGTCATATTAGAGATACCAATAGGGACTAAAAAAGTCGAAGTGGACTTTTTTGTATTCTGTAAATCCGCCTAATCGACTACGGGGAATATTCTAAAACGACTGAAATTGTACAATCGACCTTTTATGTTGGCCAATATTGGCACTTGATAAAGGACATTTACACTCATAACTTTTCATTAATGATGACCATAAAACAGATACTTTAGACAATTCTAGAATTTCTATCTAACAAAAATATCTGTCTGGGTCTCCTAATAAAACATATATTTTCAATGTGAAAAAAAGAAATAATAACTAGAAATTAGTCTATACGTAGTAAAGAGTTTTTACACTGACAAAATTTCCATTTAAAGACTCATAAAAAAATAAAACAAAAAAATTTGCAATTAAAAAGTTAAGTTAACTGATACAATTAACTTTTTAAGAACGTAATCAAAATTAATTGTTACAATTAACGTTTTAATCAAATTAAAAATAAAGTCAGTTAAGAAAACGTGTGAATTGAAATTTTATCTGAATTGAAATTTTATTTAATTTAAAAACGAAATTCCATAATTTTGTTCGGGTATTGAAGGTAAAATAATAATGTATAATAGGCTGACTAAATAAATAAATAATAACACAATAAGTAATTAATTACTTTATTTAAAAATTATTTGAGTTGTGCCAAAAATTAAGTAAATCTTTAATTAATCCAATTAAAAAATTAAGAAATCAATTAACTTTTTAAATCAAGAATATATTTAATTAATTCTGTGATTTATTGGTGATTGCTTCAATTAATTTCATGATTGAAAATTGTCCGTGATATGGCATACACATAGCATGTGTATGTTGAAAATTTATGTTTTGATATTTTACAAGGGGAATGACGAAATTCTTACAGCCACATCTATAGTTCATGGCCAATTATAACAAAATTTCATCGAGAAACAGTTGCACCTACTAGGTTAGGTTAGGTGGCAGCCCGATGTATCAGGCTCACTTAGACTATTCAGTCCATTGTGAATACCACAGTGGTGAACTTCTCCCTTATCACTGAGTGCTGCCCGATCTCATGTTAAGCTCCGAACGGCGTGAAACCACGTAAAAAAGCTTCGAAACATTCAGAAATATCACCAGCATTACTGAGGTGGAACAATCCATCGCTGAAAAACTTTTTGATGTTCGGTCGAAGCAGGAATCGAACCCACGACCCTGTGTATGCAAGGCGGGTATGTTAACCATTGCACCACTGTGGCTCCCGTTCCGCCTACTAAAACATACATATATTCAAAGCAGATTTTAAGAATTCTTAATGTTTACCCTAAAGTTTAGGGCCTAAGAATTTCAAAATAGATCGCTCTACTACTACTATATTTTTTCAGACAATTTAGAGATTTAATGGTGGTGAATGCGAAATATTGAATACATATCTTTTACTTTGTTTTATTAAATATGAATATATATTGAATTATAGAATTTGACAAAATATGTAACTAACATTTTCATATTTTTATCTTTATCTTTCCAACAGCTATGCGTAAAATTTTCCTTTGTTCATTTCTGAATAGAGAAATTAAAGAAGATGTGGATGCAATGGACGACAGTTATAGTGAAAATGATATTGCTAATCCCATACAGCCCATTAAAAAGAAACGAAAACGGCTTCATCTTGGGCGATGGCAAAAATCATTATCCACTTTACACTCTTATAAAGACGCATTAGTTCCTGATCTTCTATCCATATGGGACATTGAAATGGACAATGAAAATGATGCACTACGACTTGGTAATTTAGACGGTAGTAGTCGTGTTAAACCAGATCCTGAGAAGAAAGTACAAAATTGGCTTGATATTAACGTATGCCCTCCTATGGTTAATATACCAAATACAAACGTATCGGAAATTGATACTAGCATATTTCTGAATCAAAGTCAAGACATAATCGATTTTGAAAATGTAGTTCAATCCACACAACTAATAAATGCATCTACGTTCGATACAACTTTGCATAATAATACTACTGTTAATTTGGATATATCTAAAAATAGTGATGTGCCTTTGAATACTACAAGCAATTCCCTGGATCAAAGTAAAAAGAAGAAAAAGGCGAAAAAGTTTGTAAAAGGTTTTTAAAATAAGATAAGATTTTTAGACGCTTAACCTCATCTGTCTTACTGGTGATATTACCAAACATTTTTCTAAATTACATTTATAAGTTTGTTCAAATATATTTTCCTATTTCCTATATATTTGTATAATAAATACTGTATTGGACGTTAAGATAGCAGCCCATTACATAAATTTCTTTGGTATATTTCTCAATGCGATTATAATTCTGAACGTTGCGTAATGAAAACGGGTGTCACATCAAAGAGAGTGCTGAAAAGAGGTCCTCATCTCTTCTCCATTTGACTGATATTTGTCTTTAGTTATTTTTTAAGTTATAGGTTAGGTTGTAGAGGATGACATGAATTCTTGAATCGAATTGATGTCCACTTAGACCACTATATGCCTATTGGGTTTCCTCGTGGTCATTTTGTCATCTTCTCTTGGTCAGGTGAAGATAATGCTGAACACTGGCGCAGGAAGTGGTGCGAGTCTTCCGTAACTTCCAGGTCAAGACACCATCTGTAAATGTAATCATCTTTACTACGTTTCTCTAATGTGTTATGATCACTTATAATGCCAGTTAAAAGCCTAAACTCTGGTCTGTTCATAGCCATTGGATTTTTGCAATCCTTACGATTTTTTTCTTTTCGTTCCAACTTGGTTTGTTCGCAACCTTCCGAGGAGACCCAATGTCCTCGCCATAAGTAGTTCCTCATATTTGACATGAATCCTGTAAAGACATGAAGACAACGTAGAAAAATGTCCGCAAGCACATTATTCGTTCCACGAGCGTCCTCCTTAGCCAGAACATATGCTTCTTCATTTCTCATTATTCCACAGTGCCCAGGTATTCACAGAGTTATACTGTGCTGTTAAGTGAGAGACCTTCACAGAAAAAAATATCACCAAAATATTTCCAATTAAAAAGTTAATTGAAGTTGAAAATTTTTTCAATTAATAAATTAATTGATACAATTAACTTTTTAATCATGATAGAAACATTAAGTTAATTAAGTCAATGATTGAAAATTTTTAAATTTTTAATTAAAAAAGTAATTGATACAATTAACTTTTTAATCAAATTCGGAAGACTAATTCCCTTTCACTACCGAAATAAACCTAATGTTAAAAACTTTAATTTTTCTTCTGTTTTTACTTGAACTAACAGCATGTAGAACATTTCCATTTTGAAAACCTACTTCAAATACTTCAAGAGCTATATGAGCTTGTTTTGAAAATTTGATTCTTGAATTGTGACCAAGTGGCCTTACGAAAATAATCGCTATTTGGCCTATAATGTCCTTCAAAGTGTGAGCAAAAATACAAAAAAGAACCCGAAAAAGTGTCAGCTATAGTTTTGGTATGAATGTCCATTTACTAGAAACATACAGTAGAAAAATTGTCTCAAATTTTTGTATTTTTCGTTTATTTCTAAAGAAGTTTACAAAAATGTATTTTGGACCTCACCAATATGGAAAATAATTATAGGGTATTTAGATTACTTTAAAATAACATCGAGAAATAAATCAAAACTAAGTGGAAAAATAGAATTTGGTGTCTTTTTCGAATGTCCTTCAAAGCGGACATCGGTAGTGAAAGGGTTAAAAAAAAGTGCTGATTTTTTTAAAATTTTTAATTAAAAATGTATTTCAAACAACCATTTGTTAATCCAAATAAAAACTCTAAGCCAATTCAGAAAGTAATTAAAAATAGTTACCTTTTTTAATTGATAAATTAATTGAGTTTTGCAATCAACATCAATTCAATTTTTAATTGAATCAATTAAAAAATTAATTGAAATTTGCTGAAAAAATCAATTAATTTTTTAATCAAGAATTTTTTCTATGCCCAATTAAAACTGTGATTGATACTATCATTTTCGTGATTGAAGACATTTCAATTAAAAAATTGATTGGATCAATTAATTTGGTGATTGAATCAGAAAAAAATTTTTTTGTGTGTTATGTTTACATTGTACAAGGCCTGTATAGCTGCTTGATTAAAAAGCCGATATCTCCTCTGAGTAAAGGTTGAGTAACTTGTCATGCGTTAATCCGTGCGTTGATGGAAGGGTTGATATTTTTCAGTTTGAAGCACTCCCAATAAACACAGGATGAGCGTTTTTCAAATGTAACAACTTTTCAGTTTGAGGGTAAATATAATTTTCAACATAAATTCAACTTGACTTGAAATAGCTCATCTTCAATACATCTTCAAATTGTTTGCGAATTACTTTCAATTTGCCAAAATGTTGACGAAATCTTTGAAAAGTTGTTGAAGATAATATGAGAAAACTTTGACAAAACACTACCCTAAAATGCAACGAAAAAACCATGTGGTTTTCAATACTTATTTGTGCAACGAAGTTCGTGGTCAATTGCAAGAAATAAAAAAATGGAAAATTTTAGACAAATAACCAAATAGTTTATAAAAATAGGTAAGTGAAAATAAAAAATCAAATAAAACTTTAAGGAAGTCACTATATAAATATATATCTCTTTGCAGAAAACTAAAATTATGGATTCTACGTTCTTGAAAACATTAAAAAGCTGACCGATGAAAAAATGGTGGACAATTAACTGGAACTGCTTCAAATAGTTTACAATAATTGGTACGTCAATATGAAAAATTAAATCAACACTTTAGAGAAGTCACTAAATTTAAATCTCTTTGCAGAAAACCAAAATCTTTGGATGCTACATTCTTGCAAACATTAAGAAGCTGACCAATGAAAAATGAGTGGCTTATCGACAAGAAAAAGTTTCCAGAAACATTACAAGTGCAACCAATTAAAATTGTTAAAAACAACAAATTGTTGAAATCAACAACTTCTGGATGAAAAAGGGTATCACATCGTCAGTTTAATTCATACGCTATTATCAGTTTAAAATGGATATTTTGTGAATTCCTTCTGCTGGAAATCAATTCTAACACGCGGTCCAGTACGTTCCTAAATTCAAATTGCCCGCATGTTAATAAATTTTAATGCTGTTTTATGACACCAAAAGGAAGGAAAACGAATTATCAATGCAAAAGTGCTTACTAATAATTTTTAAGATATTTAAAGTTTAAGATATTTAAGATATTTAAAGTTTTGTTGTTTGTTTTTTTTTTGTTCTTATTTGTTGCTTAATAAGATTATTATTTATCAATTGGTATTGTAGTGTATTATTATATATTTTATTTTTATGAAAATGAATAAATTATACAAAATTCATAGAATTTTGGCTTTGACTTTCAATTTGAAGTGGGGATATCATTCATACAAATTTAGGTTGAAAAGTATTTGCAACGATGTTAATTTTGAATTTGACTCGCATCGAAAATTGTTTGACAAATTATTGAGTAGCGATGCATTTCAATTTGAGGATAACACTTGAGATATTATTGCTAATGTGTTGAATTTCACTGTTGAGGGTAATGTCTGTTTTTTGTTGAGAACGCGATTTTCTCAACAATTTCTCAACTTGAATATTACCCTAATCCTTTGAAGAAATGTTTGAAAAATTGTTGAAATTTTGCATTTTTCAAACTTTTGTGTTTATTGGGCTCTAACAAAAGTGTTGCTTTCAAAGAAAATTCAACTCTGCAATCAACGGACAGCAGTAACGCATGGTATGTAACTCAACCTTTACGGTCTTATCAAAACCAACTCAGCAGCTTTTGTGAATGTATATATTACTGTCTGAAAGATACTGTAGTCGCTATCTAAAGGCCGGTACTATGTTCATTCTTGCGAAAAATTTTTATGGAAACCATTATTTCGCACATAGAAAGCGGCGTTTTTTTAGGTAGCTTGGAGCGCTATTTTACAGGGAGCGATATTGGATTAAGTTGGTGGTTGTTGCTTGTTTTTACAAAATAACATTTTATTTTTCCTTGGGCAATTGATCTGCTATTCCTTTGATCCTTTGTATAGTTTCGGAACAAAAATATGGTCCGTGTTTGATTTATAAACCCGCACAAATAGTTTTTATAAATAAATTATTTCTTAATTCACATTGCAAATGGCGCCGTGCTATAAACGTCAGTTTTTCAACACGAAAAAACAAAGCCTTTAAGGCCGGTACTCTGTTCGGTTTTCGCGTTGAAACTCCATACAAAATCAAAAAATGCGAAAAATTTGCGAAATTTTTTCCATTTGTGATACTTTGTTTTTTCGTGTTGAAAAACTGACGTTTATAGCACGGCGCCATTTGCAATGTGAATTAAGAAATAATTTATTTATTAAAAACTATTTGTGCGGGTTTATAAATCAAACGCGGACCATATTTTTGTTCCGAAACTATACAAAGGATCAAAGGAATAGCAGATCAATTGCCCAAGGAAAAATAAAATGTTATTTTGTAAAAACAAGCAACAACCACCAACTTAATCCAATATCGCTCCCTCTAAAATAGCGCTCCAAGCTACCTAAAAAAACGCCGCTTTCTATGTGCGAAATAATGGTTTCCATAAAATTTTTTCGCAAGAATGAACATAGTACCGGCCTTAAAGCTGTGATACTTTTGTGCCACCTCTCTGTTGCACCACTAAATGCGATACTTTTTACCATTTTGCGCCACGTTTTTGTCATACTGTGCCATCTTTTAATTAAATTGCCATAATATTAGTGCTTACTTTTACCGCCTAAAAGTATGAATGAACAATTTTCTATAGTAGTGAAACCGGGTTAATCTTCTGAATATTAAATTTCAAAGATTGTCACCTAAAATGGAGACAAAATTAATGTTAGACTAGTTAAGATCTAAATTAGAAAAGTTATTTCACTATGCTATTTAATACCCTAATTAAATGTGTTTAACTGTTTACTTTTTTTTTATGAAAAAGATTGCAACTTTTTTAACCTTTTCTGGCTTGTGCCACCTTTTCTGGCTTGTGGCACTTTTTGTGCAACTTTCTAGAAATTCTCATCGGAGCCTTGGTAAACTTCAAATAAACTATTGTATTTGCTGCTGTACACAGGTAATTCATTTTCCAGGCGAATCATATCCTAGTTTTCCTGGTTTCTGCTTTGAAAGTGTAACAGGTTGGCTGATAAGTCCCCGGTCTAACAAAGAAAAACAAATTTTTTTGTCAAAATTCGTTTTTATTATTCAACATAGTTCCCTTCAAGAGCGATACAACGATTATACCGACCTTCCAATTTTTTGATACCATTTTGGTAGTACTCCTTCGGTTTTGCCTCAAAATAGGCCTCAGTTTCGGCGATCACCTCTTCATTGCAGCCAAATTTTTTCCCTGCGAGCATCCTTTTGAGGTCTGAGAACAAGAAAAAGTCGCTGGGGGCCAGATCTGGAGAATACGGTGGGTGGGGAAGCAATTCGAAGCCCAATTCATGCATTTTCTCAGTGACTTGTGGCACGGTGCGTTGTCTTGGTGGAACAACACTTTTTCTTCTTCATATGGGGCCGTTTTGCCGCGATTTCGACCTTCAAACGTTCCAATAACGCCATATAATAGTCACTGTTGATGGTTTTTCCCTTCTCAAGATAATCGATAAATATTATTCCATGCGCAACCCAAAAAACAGAGGCCATTACTTTGCCAGCGGACTTCTGAGTCTTTCCACGCTTCGGAAACGGTTCACCGGTCGCTGTCCACTCAGCCGATTGTCGATTGGACTCAGGAGTGTAGTGATGGAGCGATGTTTCATCCATTGTCACATATCGACGGAAAAACTCGGGTGTATTGCGAGTTAACAGCTGCAAACACCGCTCAGAATCATCAACACGTTGTTGTTTTTGGTCAAATGTGAGCTCGCGCGGCACCCATTTTGCACAGAGCTTCCCCATATCCAAATATTGATGAATGATATGACCAACACGTTCCTTTGATATCTTTAAGGCCTCTGCTATCTCGATCAACTTCATTTTACGGTCATTCAAAATCATTTAGTAGATTTTTTTGATGTTTTCGTCAGTAACCACCTCTTTCGGGCGTACACTGGGTGAACGCAGTCCTCCGTGCTCATTTCACCACGCTTGAATTTTGCATACCAATCAATTATAGTTGATTTCCCTGGGGCAGAGTCCGGAAATTCATTTTCAAGCCAAGTTTTTGCTTCCACCGTATTTTTTCCCTTCAGAAAACAGTATTTTTTCCATTTTTTCACAATAACAAAAGTTGCTTCACAAAAGACGCTCTATCTCACAAACTAATTGACTTACAGACGTCAAATTTCGACACGAATCATTTGAAGGTTGGTACTATATAAAAATAATATGCATTTAATACTAGCGACGCCATCTATGTATCAGACCGGGGTCTTATTAGCCAACATGTTAAGTCAAGTGCATTTTCGTGTGCGTGCGTGAGTAGGACTTCTCTTTTCGTGAATGTGCTTGAGTAAACATTTTATGATGTTAGAGAATTTTTTGTGCATTTTTTAAATAAATACACTACTTTTATATCGAATGAGACTCTTATATCTTCTATACAAGCCTCATCCACCCTGACGTATGAGTATTAAAAAATTCGTGTATAAAATTCTCCACATTAATTATACGTCCTCATGTACGGTTAAAGAAGCTTCATGTATAAAGAAATATGTTTTACCACAGTCGTATATGGGGGAAGAGAAATTAAAAAGTGTCTTCTTAAAAAACAAAATCCTGAATTAAAATTTATATGACAGACACAAATATTCTTATCAACATGCTTTATGTCTAATTAAATATAGACACACATTCGTCTCAAAAGATGCTTAGCACTCAACATTTGGCGGTAGTTTGAATATAAATATGTCTCGAAGAAAATGTGAAATTGGTTTGGTTCTTTCATTCTACCACCAAAGTCAATGAGTTTGGTCTACTTTGTCTCCCGTTTGCTTTACTTTCTCCCCATGCCTTAAATATTTACTGTCTCTAGTCTCATTTTACTCTCGTTTCTCTCAATTTTAGTACTACAGGGATATTTTAGAACGCATTCTAAGGAATGAAAGGAATTCATTGAGTCTCTACCTGTAACATCAACAGTTTTATAACAGTCGTGTTGGCAAACGTTTGTGGTGCTCGGATAAAGTTTAAAAGGATAAAAGTGACATTTAAAAAATTTCAAACAAAAAAAGTTTTTGTTGATGGAAAATTTTAATCAAATTAAGAAAAACATCACAAGGAAAATAAAAAAATGTGAATAAAAAAATAATTTTGTGTTAATTAAATTCATCATAGAAAAAAATATATTGAATGAAAAAAAAAATGTAACAAATTCCAAGTGTTATGCAAAAATTGGTTTGTGTGCCATACAACAGTGATACATACATATATCTTTACTTAAGTAACTTGCCAGCCTCCAAGTCAAACACCCCCACCTATACCTACTGTTACCATTAAATCTCCATCAACGACAACAACAAACAAAAATACCAAAGAGTTTTCTCTTGCTCCTCTTGTTCTCACATAGGAGACAAACACAATCATACGAACTGTGAATAACGTTGTTATTTTGATAAGAGATCTTAGTCCATGTCAGCACCTCTTCAATCCCACCGCCAATTCACTTTCTGTTAATGTGCGTTACGTTGTCCTCTGTTGCAACACCAGTTCTCGGTTATTCGGTTGTAGTTGTATGACATTCGTGTGTTCGGGTTTTTATTCTCTCACTCTGGTGCTACTGTTATACTCACTCTTCGCATAGAATATATCGTAATTGTTGTTTGTTGTTTATTTTTGCTGTCCTCATATCTGTGAATTGAAATCTCTAACTCTCATTTATGCTCTTTGTGTGGCTAAATAAAAGTAAAAGTGAAATTGTCCTGAATGCATTGTGGGCGATGATGATGAATGGCCAAAATTCACACACATACCAATACATGTAATAACTAAAAAGAAATACAAATACAAAAAGCGAATAGTAAACAAACAGAAACAGAAAATTAAATCTAAAGAATGTGTCCATGTGATTCACATGTGTGAGTTTATGTAAACTGATGATTTGTGTACGAAACCTTCGTCTTAACAACGACAACAAATGCAAACAAACATTATTCGCGCCACTCTACCATACATTTCAAGGCAGGCCTATTGTCAAAGTCACATCCACTTGTATATATGTATTTTTTGGCTACTGCGCTGTCATCATTGACTGCCTTTAAAAGAAATTGTCCCTGCTGCTTTGATATTTAAAAGTTCATCACAAAATTTTTTGCTGTTATATAACAGAAGCTTTGTAAAATTAAAAAAGTCTGTTATTTTCTGCTGCAAACCAAAAAAAAAAAACTTCAAAGAAAATAATATTAACACGCTTCCCGAAAAGGTATCACTACACAAGAATTATAGTCAATGGTATTGCACACATACATATATAAATAAATATATGTTTCTAAAAGTATAAGTTTGTGTGTGTGAGCACGGTTAAACATTGAGCACACTAAACATTATGGCATTTATGTTGTTTTTTTGATGAGCAAGGATAAATGTTTATGAACCCTTGGTAGGTAGCTATAAATTAATCTGATGCCGTGGATACATAAGCATTTTTCTATGTCAAGACCATGCAATATCCTTTTATTGATTTCAATGTTAATGTCCTCACATTTATTGTTCATTTCTCTTTTTATTCCGTTTGTGAGAATTCTTATTTTGTTTCTAAAGCATGCGATGTTTTGTTGGGTTAGATAATAAAAGCATTTTTAAGCTGAATTGAAAAAGCGTATATAGTGATAAATATCTAAGATAATATACATATAATCGTAATACATTAATTATTTAGGGCCTAATTAGGCATAAAGCGATATTGTTATATAATGAATAAGAAATAAAAAAATATTAATTGAACTTATTAGAAACTTTTATGGAATTTTTCAATTTTATAAAAAAATTTTAAGATTTGATTTACGGTAAATTTAATAACAATTGCAGCTTCAGCCCCGAATATAAAATATGCAGTTTTGTCCAAATTGGAGCCATAAATATATAAGCATATATCATTATGGTTTAAAAATGATTGCTTATTTTGAAATTTAGGAAAATCGGATGGAAAAATGCGATTCGATTTTTTTACCTGTAATTTGATGTTCAATTACCTCAGTAATTTTTGGTTAATTTTAGAAATTTTTTGAACTAAACTATATTAAAAATGCCGATATCATAAAAGAGCTAAATATTTTTTTTTGCTTGATTAAGAAAATTTTGTAGTTTGAAGAAACAACAAGTGTATACGGCCGTAAGTTCGGCCAGGCCGAATCTTATGTACCCTCCCCCATGGATTGCGTAAAAACTTCTACGAAAGACTGTCATCCACAATCGAATTACTTGGGTTGTGGTATCTTAAAACATCTTAACATCGTTTTCTAAATTGTGAGTTAGTCCATACGTGGTAGAGAACCAGAATTGAAATATGGGGGTCGCTTATATGGGCGCTATATACAATTATGAACTTGATATGGACCAATTTTTGTGTGATTGGGGATCGATTTATCTGAGAGCTATATATAACTATAGACCGATATGGACCTAGTTAGGCATGGTTGTTAACAGCCATATACTAGCACAATGTATCAAATTTCAACTAACTCGGATGAAATTTGCTCCTCCAAGAGGCTCCAAAACCAAATCTCGGGATTGGTTTATATGGGGGCTATATATGATTAAGGACTGATATGGACCACTTTTGGCATGGCTGTTAAATATTATATACTACCACCACGTACCAAATTTCAACCAGATCGGATGAATTTTGCTTCTCCAAAACGCACCGGAGGTCAAATCTGGGGATCGGTTTATATGGGGGCTATATATAATTATGGACTGATATGAACCAATTCCTGCATGGTTGTTGGATACCATATACTAACATCACGTACCAAATTTCAACCGAATCGGATGAATTTTGCTCTTCCAAGGGGGGTGGGGGGTTAAATCTGGGGTCGGTTTATGTGGGGGCTATATATAATTATGGACTGATTTCGACCAATTTTTGCATGGGTGTTTGAGGCCATATATTAACACCACGTACCAAATTTCAACTGAATCAAATGAATTTTGGTCTTCCAAGAGGCTCCGGAGGTCAAATCTGGTGATCGGTTTGTATGGGGGCTATATATAATTATTGACCGATGTGGACCATTTTTTTGCATGGTCATTAGAGACCATATCCTAACACCATGTACCAAATTTCAGACGGATCGGATGAAATTTGTTTCTCTTAGAGGCTCCGCAAGCCAAATCGGGGGATCGGTTTATATGGAGACTATACTTAATTATTGACCGATGTGGACCAATTTTTGCATAGCTGTTAGAGACCATATACTTACACCATGTACCAAATTTCAGCCGGATCGGATGAAATTTGCTTCTCTTAGAGGCCTCGCAAGCCAAATCGGTTTATATGGAGACTATACTTAATTATTGACCGATGTGGACCAATTTTTGCATAGCTGTTAGAGACCATATACTTACACCATGTACCAAATTTCAGCCGGATCGGATGAAATTTGCTTCTCTTAGAGGCCTCGCAAGCCAAATCGGGGGATCGGTCTATATGGGGGCTATATATAATTATGGACCGATGTGGACCAATTTTTGCATGGTTGTTAGAGACCATATACTAACACCATGTACCAAATTTCAGCCGGATCGGATGAAATTTGCTTCTCTTAGAGTCCTCGCAAGCCAAATCGGGGGATCGGTTTATATGGGGGCTATATATAATTATGGACCAATGTGGACCAATTTTTGCATGGTTGTTAGAGACCATATACTAACACCATGTACCAAATTTGAGCCGGATCGGATGAAATTTGCTTCTCTTAGAGGCCTCGCAAGCCAAATCGGGGGATCGGTTTATATGGGGGCTATATATAATTATGGACCGATGTGGACCAATTTTTGCATTGTTGTTAGAGACCATATACTAACACCATGTACCAAATTTCAGCCGGATCGGATGAAATTTGCTTCTCTTAGAGGCCTCGCAAGTCAAATCGGGGGATCGGTTTATATGGGGGCTATACGTAAAAGTGGACCGATATGACCCATTTGCAATACCATCTGACCTACATCAATAACAACTACTTGTACCAAGTTTCAAGTCGATAGCTTGTTTCGTTCGGAAGTTAGCGTGATTTCAACAGACGGACGGACGGACGGACGGATGGACATGCTCAGATCGACTCAGAATTTCACCACGACCCAGAATATATATACTTTATGGGGTCTTAGAGCAATATTTCGATGTATTACAAACGGAATGACAAAGTTAATATACCCCATCCTATGGTGGAGGGTATAACAATTACACCAGCATTTCTCATTAGTTCATGGCCTCAAGCCCAGCGAAAAATCTCAATATTGTAAAATTCCGAATGTCAACTATGAAAACTTAACATTTGCTTCCACCGTAAAAAAGGGTGCGAGTACACTGAAAAAAAACATGCCCGGCTCCAAAGATTTGGTCTTTACACTAATGATTTTGGTAATGATTCTGAGCCAAAGAAAGTTAAACATAATTCTCTTTTGATTTTGAGTTGTACGTAACTGATTCTTAGAAGCAAATTTTAATTTATTCGTTTTTCAGTTTTTTTCTTCTATATATTTTAGCTTTGTCAAACTTCTCTATCAGTACAATCAAATAGGTTCCCAGCAAACAAATTTGGAAGTTCTTCTGAAGGCACAACTTTAAAAGCACTTCCAAAAGATGTACTCCCAAAGATGTTCTTTATTTCAACAACACAGGAAGTTATTTTAATTCAATTATTTATAACTCGCTTTTTTCTTATTTTTAATAGGTAAATTTATTTTTTTTTTATTTTAAAAAAGGTTAAAAACAGAGTATGCTTTAATAAAATGGTACAAATAATTGAAATTTTGTCGAAAAAAGTCAAAATCCATTCAAGAAATATTTCGAATTTTTCACAATATTTTAATTCAAACGTTTCGGACAAGCGTTAGAATGCATTAGAAATCATAAAAAATTATAAAAATTATTTTTTTTAGCAAAATATTACGAAAATTTTTAATTCACATCCAAAATACTGAAATTGAATCACAGAGTAAGAAGTTATGCAACGGCTGTTGAAATGGTGGACATCCGTCCTATAACAAGCCCGTGTTAAATTCATCGCTTCTGCGCCAATTTTGCACTACTTCCGGATCCAAAAAGAACATTTTCACTACTTTTTGGCGACGCTTTTTTTACTAGGTTGGTTTTGGTATATTGGCTGCTCGTTCGGGTAATTTCTTGGTTACACATGGAAGGCAACTTTTTCCCTTAGGGTTGTCGTGCAAGCAAAGGAAATCTTTCTTATTTGCAAAGAAAAGTGGTTGAAAATGTTCCTTTTTTACTTTTTGCTTGATAAGTGTTGGATTATTGAATAGCATAAAAGCCCACTAAAAATAACTATACAAATATATAGAAAATTGGCAAGATTTTGTTTTTTCAATTTAAAAACAAGTAAGGAAAGTCTAAAGTCGGGCGGGGCCTACTATATTATACCCTGCACCACTTTGTAGATCTAAATTTTCGATACCATATCACAACCGTCAAATGTTTTGGGGGCTATATATAAAGGTTTGTCCCAAATACATACATTTAAATATCACTCGATCTGGACCGAATTAGATAGACTTCTACAAAATCTATAGACTCAAAATTTAAGTCGGCTAATGCACTAGGGTGGAACACAATGTTAGTAAAAAACCAGTAAGGAGAGTCTAAAGTCGGGCGGGGCCGACTATATTATACCCTGCACCACTTTCTAGATTTACATTTTCGATACCATATCACATCCGTCAAATGTGTTTGGGCCTATATATAAAGGTTTGTCCCAAATACATACATTTAAATATCACTCGATCTGGAAGAATTTGATAGACTTCTACAAAATCTATAGACTCAAAATTTAAGTCGGCTAATGCACTAGGGTGGAACACAATGTTAGTAAAAAAATATGGGAAACATTTAAATCTGAAGCAATTTTAAGGAAACTTTGCAAAAGTTTATTTATGATTTATCGCTCGATATATATGTATTAGAAGTTTAGGAAAATTAGAGTCATTTTTACAACTTTGCGACTAAGCAGTGGCGATTTTACAAGGAAATTGTTGGTATTTTGACCATTTTTGTCGAAATCAGAAAAACATATATATGGGAGCTATATCTAAATCTGAACCGATTTCAACCAAATTTGGCACGCATAGCAACCATGCTAATTCTACTCTCTGTGCAAAATTTCAACTAAATCGGAGTTAAAAATTGGCCTCTGTGGTCATATGAGTGTAAATCGGGCGAAAGCTATATATGGGAGATATATCTAAATCTGAACCGATTTCAACCAAATTTGACACGCATAGCTACAATGCTAATTCTACTCCCTGTGCAAAATTTCAACTAAATCGGAGCAAAAAATTGGCCTCTGTGGTCATATGAGTGTAAATCGGGCGAAAGCTATATATGGGAGATATATCCAAATCTGAACCGATTTCAACCAAATTTGGCACGCATAGTTACAATGCTAATTCTACTTCCTGTGCAAAATTTCAACCAAATCGGAGTTAAAAATTGGCCTCTTTGGGCAAATGAGTGTAAATCGGGCGAAAGCTATATATGAGAGCTATATCTAAATCTGAACCGATTTGGCTGGTATTTTGCAAGTTTTTCGAGACCCATAAAATATTCGGATGTACGGAATTTGAGGAAGATCGGTTGATATACACGCCAATTATGACCAGATCGGCGAAAAATATATATGGCAGCTATATCTAAATCTGAACCGATTTTTTCCAAAATCAATAGGGATCGTCTTTGAGCCGAAACAGGACCCTATACCAAATTTTAGGACAATCGGACTAAAACTGCGAGCTGTACTTTGCACACAAAAATACATCAACAGACAGACAGACAGACAGACAGACAGACGGACATCGCTAAATCGACTCAGAATTTAATTCTAAGCCGATCCGTATACTAAAAGGTTGGTCTATGATTACTCCTTCTTGGCGTTACATACAAATGCACAAACTTATTATACTCTGTACCACAGTAGTGGTGAAGGGTATAAAAATATGGGAAACATTTAAATCTGAAGCAATTTTATGGAAATTTCGCAAAAGTTTATTTATGATATATCACTCGATATATATGTATTAGAAGTTTAGGAAAATTAGAGTCATTTTTACAACTTTTCGACTAAGCAGTGGCGATTTTACAAGGAAAATGTTGGTATTTTGACCATTTTTATCGAAATCAGAAAAACATATTATGGGAGCTATATCTAAATCTGAACCGATTTCAACCAAATTTGGCACGCATAGTTACAATGTTGATTCTACTCCCTGTGCAAAATTTCAACTAAATGGGAGTTAAAAATTGGCCTCTGTGGTCATATGAGTGTAAATCGGGCGAAAGCTATATATGGGAGATATATCCAAATCTGAACCGATTTCAACCAAATTTGACACGCATAGTTACAATGCTAATTCTACTCCCTGTGCAAAATTTCAACTAAATCGGAGTTAAAAATTGGCCTCTGTGGTCATATGAGTGTAAATCGGGCGAAAGCTATATATGGGAGATATATCCAAATCTGAACCGATTTCAACCAAATTTGGCACGCATAGTTACAATGTTGATTCTACTCCCTGTGCAAAATTTCAACTAAATGGGAGTTAAAAATTGGCCTCTGTGGTCATATGAGTGTAAATCGGGCGAAAGCTATATATGGGAGATATATCCAAATCTGAACCGATTTCAACCAAATTTGACACGCATAGTTACAATGCTAATTCTACTCCCTGTGCAAAATTTCAACTAAATCGGAGTTAAAAATTGGCCTCTGTGGGCAAATGAGTGTAAATCGGGCGAAAGCTATATATGGGAGCTATATCTAAATCTGAACCGATTTGGCTGATATTTTGCAAGTTTTTCGAGACCCATAAAATATTCGGAGGAAGATTGGTTGATATACACGCCAATTATGACCAGATCGGTGAAAAATATATATGGCAGCTATATCTAAATCTGAACCGATTTTTTCCAAAATCAATAGGGATCGTCTTTGAGCCGAAACAGGACCCTATACCAAATTTTAGGACAATCGGAATAAAACTGCGAGCTGTACTTTGCACACAAAAATACATCAACAAACAGACAGACAGACGGACATCGCTAAATCGACTCAGAATTTAATTCTAAGCCGATGCGTATACTAAAAGGTTGGTCTATGATTACTCCTTCTCAGCGTTACATACAAATGCACAAACTTATTATACCCTGTAATTACGAAACGACAGTGAGAGAGCACATTGAAACTATTTTAATTGAAGAAATTTATTTCATTCATATTCATTTCTTGTTACTTATAATTATGTATGTGCTAATATGAATATAATATTTGAAATAAAAAATTTAAATTTGGCAATGAAAACAAAAAGTTTGATCACAGAATTGGATTACAGAATTGGGCAACTTAATTCGCTATCTTATATCAATTAAAAAGTCGATATCTCATTAAAAAAAATCAATGAATAATTTTCACTTATTCAAAATAAAGCATATACCATAGACGCTTTTACTATGGTACCTATTTCTCCTAATGATAATTGGTTTCACAGCACGGTGTTAGTGTGGGCTCGTTACTGTTTGTATGACTACAAATGATTGTTATCACACAATTTGTGGGGAAATGTTTACCTATGTTTTATTTCCATTATGATGTCAATTTTAGTAATAATCCCAAGCTACAAATAAATTACTTTATAAACAATTAAAGTTTAACATATGTGTTGTATGTTTTTCATTGCTAATATCACGAGATATTATTTTGATTTAGTTTAAAATTAGTATTGGGAAACTGTGTGTTTAATAACAAATTTTAATTTAATTTGTATTTAATTAATATTTTAACAGCTCTAGTATTGACACAATAATTTCTAATTGAATTTTGAAGTTGTCAGTGCAGTTAGAAATTTATATAGCATACTTTTAGGTGCTCGAAATAAATATTATAAATTGTTCTGACCATTAGCGTAGCTAGACAATTTTCCTAGGGGGGGGGGGGCTATAGCCATCTATCTAAAAATGGACTGAAGTTATAGGTTCAAGTAATGTTTTATTTTATAAAAATAAATAAAAAATGAGACTTCTGCTTAACTAGACAATTAATTTATAATAAAGCAACTAAAAGTTGTTCCACAATTTTTCCAGAAAAAAAAATTGGGAGTTGTTATAAAGGCACAACTTTAAAAGCACTTCCAAAAATGTCCTCACAAAGAAGTTTATTATTTTAACTACACAGGAAGTGTTTTAATTCAATTTTTATAACTTTTTGTTTCAAATAGGATAAAAAAGTAAGAATTAATAAAATGATACAAATTATTTAAATTATGTCGACAAAATGCAAATTCCTTTCTAGAAAAATTGCGCATTTTTATACCCACCACCATAGGATGGGGGGGTATATTAACTTTGTCATTCCGTTTGTAACACATCGAAATATTGCTCTAAGACCCCATAAAGTATATATATTCTGGTCGTGGTGAAATTCTGAGTCGATCTGAGCATGTCCGTCCGTCCGTCCGTCCGTCTCTTGAAATCACGCTAACTTCCGAACGAAACAAGCTATTGACTTGAAACTTGGCACAAGTAGTTGTTATTGATGTAGGTCAGATGGTATTGCAAATGGGCCATATCGGTCCACTTTTACGTATAGCCCCCATATAAACGAACGCTCAGATTTGGCTTGCGGAGCCTCTTGGAGGAGCAAAATTCATCCGATCCGAATGAAATTCGGTACATGGTGTTAGTATATGGTCTCTCACAACCATGCAAAAATTGGTCCACATCGGTCCATAATTATATATAGCCCCCATATAAACCGATCCCCCGATTTGGCTTGCGAGGCCCCTAAGAGAAGAAAATTTCATCCGATCCGGCTGAAATTTGGTACATGGTGTTAGTATATGGTCTCTAACAGCCATGCAAAAATTGGTCCACATCGGTCCATAATTATCTATATAGCCCCCATATAAACCGATCCCCCGATTTGGCTTGCGAGGCCCCTAAGAGAAGCAAATTTCATCCGATCCGGCTGAAATTTGGTACATGGTGTCAGTATATGGTCTCTAACAACCATGCAAAAATTGGTCCACATCGGTCTATAATTATATATAGCCCCCATATAAACCGATCCCCCGATTTGGCTTGCGAGGCCTCTAAGAGGTACATGGTGTTAGTATATGGTCTCGAATAACCTTGCAAAAATTGGTCCACATCGGTCCATAATTATATATAGCCCCCATATAAACCGATCACCAGATTTGACCTCCGGAACCTCTTGGAAGACCAAAATTCATCTGATTCAGTTGAAATTTGGTACGTGGTGTTAATATATGGCCTCAAACTCCCATGGAAAAATTGGTCGATATCGGTCCATAATTATATATAGGCCCTATATAAACCGATCCCCAGATTTGACCTCCAGAGCCCCTTGGAAGAGCAAAATACTTGCCATTCGGTTGAAATTTGGTACGTGATGTTAGTATATGGTATCCAACAACCATGCAGGAATAAGAAGTTTTAAGATACCACAACCCAAGTAATTCGATTGTGGATGACAGTCTTTCGTAGAAGTTTCTACGCAATCCATGGTGGTGGGTACATAAGATTCGGCCTGGCCGAACTTGCGGCCGTATATACTTGTTGAAAATATTTTAGGTCAAACGTTTCCAATTCCCATTATTTATTTGGGAAAATATCACAAAAATTTTTAATTCACACTGAATTCGGATCACACCTTAAAAGTGATGCAAATTCAGTGCAAGGGTTGTTGAAATGGTGGGCATCCGTCTTATGACATGCCCATCTAAAATTCATCGCTTCTGTGCCAATTTTGCATCACTTACGAATGCAAAAAGGACAGTTTTACTACTTTTTTGGCGATTTTTTTGTAGCGTTATTAAGATTTTCATTTGTGAATGAATAGTTTTAATATTATTTAATATTTTTTTAATTAAATCGACTAAAACTCTGACTAAACAAATTAATAAAGGTACTTAGTTATTAAACTAAACATAAATTAGGGAACTTAAATATAAGTTCAACCACAGTTTTATTTCATAAATACAATGAAAGTCTTTAGCGGAACTTTGTGCAAATGTATTTACTTATTTAATATTATATAAAAGCAAAGGAAAATCGTAAATAGGTTTTCAAATTCTGGGGTGGTCTACAAATTTTTCGGGGGTCTAAGCCCCCTCCCCAGAGGCCTTCCTACGCTTATGGTTCTGACAGCTCACTCAAAAATAATTTTGTATTTGTTAGCTCACTATATAAAATGCCATTGTCGTCAATTCCACAAAGTCAATAAAATAATATAATGGAAATTCATTTGCAAACAAATGATTCAATATGCAAATTACCAATAAATTCCAATAAAAGCCAGAGATCACTTTGTCACCATTATTTTAATGTGATAAAAATAAAATTCGTTTGTATTTAAATATAACTTCATCAGAGTTTGTTATTATTTAATTTATGCAATTGCTTAATTAGCACCCTAGTGGTGCTTAAAGTAAAGCATGCCAAAAGTTTAGTTCGGAATTAATGGGGCGAGAATATTGTTTAATATTTCCCGCAATGACGTGGGAAGTATGCTAGTGATATGAAAATAGATCCATTAACCCTTTCGCTACCGAAATAAACCTAATGATAAAAACTTTTATTTTTCTTCTATTTTTATTTGTACTAGGTTAGGTTAGGTGGTAGCCTGATGTATCAGGCTCACTTAGACTATTCAGTCCATTGTGATACCACTTGTACTAACAACATGTAGAACAAAACTTGTCATTTTGAAAACCTACCTCAATTACTTCAAGAGCTATATGAGCTTGTTCTGAAAATTTGATTCTTGAATTGTGACCAAATGGCCTTACGAAAATAAGCGCTATTTGGCCTATAATATCTTTCAAAGTGTGAGAAAAATTAAAAAAAACGTAAAAGTATCAGCTATAGTTTCTGTATAAATGTCAAAAATGGGGCAACGCTTCATAATGAATATGAGCCCAATGAAAGCGAGCCCCAATAAAATTTAACTGAAGCATGAAAATCGACCCCAAAATAAAATTAGGGCTCATTTTCTCTTCTAATTTAAAAGATAGTGTGCAAATTAAATTCAACTTATGGAAAAAGTATGAAGAAAAAAAAAAAAAAATAATTGTTACTTAGTAAGCATCTCTTAGAAATCGCGTTAGCCAACTTTGGACTATGTCCAAAATGGACGAAGGTTGTTCACGTACATTAGCGTAGCTAGACAATTTTCCTGGGGGGGGGGGGCTATAGCCCCCCTAGCTAAAACTTTATAGACTGAACTTATAGGTTCAACTAATGTTTTATTTCATAAAATTGAATACAAAAATAGACATCAAAATAACTCGACAATCAATTTATAATAAAGCAACTAAAAGTACCCTACGGGAAATTGGTGCAAACTGCCATTGACGGACCTATCACCTTTGCTTCTTTGCTCCAGTTAGTTGCAATTTTCATATTTAGTAAAATAAGAATAAATAAAATGGTACAAATTATTCAAATTTTGCCACAAAAATGCTAAATCCATTATAGAAAAATCGATAATATTTGAAAATATTCGAGGGAAAACGTTTCAAACAAGCGTTAGAATGCATTAAAAAAGTATAAAAATTATTTATTTGGGAAAATATCACAAAATTTTTAAATCACATTCAAAACACTGAATTCGGATCACACCTTACGAATTGATGCAAATTCATTGCAACGGCTGTTGAAACGGTGGACATTCGTTCTCTGACAAGTTCATATTTCATTCATCGCTTCTCCGCCAATTTTGTACCACTTCCAGACCCAAAAAGAATATTTTCACTTCTTTTTTGGCGACGCTTTTTTGCAGCATTACTAAGATATTAATTTATGAAAGAATAGTTTTAATATCAATTACTATTTTTTATTCAACTAAATCATAAGTTCAACCACAGCTTTATTTCATAAATATCAGACTTCTACCACAACCCAAGTAATTCGATTGTGCATGAAAGTCTTTAGTGGAACTTTGTGCGTAATACGAGTATATACTTGTTTAATTTTTATAAAAATGTAAAATCGTAAATAGGTTTTCAAATTCTGGGGGGGGGGGGGCTAACATTCCCCCCCCCCCCCCCCCCCCCCCCTCCTCCAAAGAGGCCTTCCTACGCTTATGTTCACGTAAAAACCAAATCTGCTGCTACAACAAAAGTGTGTAAAGTTGCATCCATCCCCAAATCCCCGAATGCGAAAACAAACCCCACTTGAAACAATCACGTTTGCCATATTTGGTAGAATTATATATTATAAAAATAAAATTTAATAAATATAATTTTTTTCGAAATAAAATTTTGGCCAAGTTTTCTACAGAAATAAAATATTGAAAAAATTTTCTATAGAAATAACATTTTGACCAAGTTTTTTACAGAAATAAAATTTTGACAATATTTTCTATTGAAATAACATTTTGACAATATTTTCTATCGAAATAAAATTTTGACAAAATTTTATATAGAATTTAAAAATTGACAAAATTTTCTATAGAAATAAAATTTTGACAAAAGTTTCTATAGAAATACAATATTGACCAATTTTTTATAGAAATACAATTTTGACAAAATTTTGTATAGAAAAACAATTTTAAGAAAATTTTCTATATAAATACAATTTTGACCAAGGTTTTTTTATAGAAATAAACTTTATCCATGTTTTCTATAGAAATAAAAAAAAAAACGTTGTGTTGTTGTTTTCCATACAATATTTTAGGGTCCTGCTTCATTTAGGATGTGGGGCTTGTTTGCATGCGGTCCATATTTATAGCGCCGAAAGCGAAGACTCTGATTAATTTTTATATGGAATATTGGGTATTATTTTTAAAATGCAAACGCACCCAAAAAAATAAAATGAATTTACACACAAAAACAAAAGAAATTTTGTTTTTATGGGCGCGTTGCTTATTTCGGACGATTCACAGTTGTTCCAAATTGTTTTTTTTTTAATAATTCTGCAACTTTTGAACGGATAAAGATATTGATTTAATTTGTAAGAAGTGATTAATTTTTATTTGAAATATTGGGTATTATTTTTAAAATGCAAATGGACCCAAAAAATGAATTTACACAAAAAAACATACAAAATGGTGCTGTTGTGTTCCGTATAATTTTTTTGTGTTCCTACATCATTGATGCCCATTTTCGTGGATCCCATATTCAAAGCGTAATTTCTGAGTTGATTTTTATGTTTTTTTTGTGGAAATAGCTTTTCAATATATTCTCCTTTTAATTTGATACACTTGACGCAATAATGCTCCAAATTTGTGAACCCGTCTGAAAAATACGTTTTCTCGGGACTTTCAAAATAGACCAACGACGCATCTGATATTTGTGCCCAGGGAGTTTTTCATGCTTGAAAACAAACCAAAGTGGCCGAGATAAGCAAACCATCGCACAGTGGTTCCAAATCGCTTTTTTTTTGGAAATAATTCTGCAACTTTTGAACGGATAAAGATATCAACATATTTTTTTGTGTCAAAGCTGAGGTGTTTTCCTCTAAGTTGGCCTAAGCGTTGACAGTTGGTCACCTCGGGGTCTGAAATTTTGTTTCAGCTGTTAACTCTGCAATTTTGAACCGATTTCGATGGTTTTTTTGTGGGCGCGTTTGCTTATTTCGGACGATGCACAGTGGTTCCAAATCGCTTTTTATACCCTGCTCCACACTGTGGAACAGGGTATTATAAGTTAGTGCATATGTTTGCAACACCCAGAAGGAGACGAGATAGACACATGGTGTCTTTGGCAAAAATGCTCAGGGTGGGCTCCTGAGTCGATATAGCGATGTCCGTCTGTCCGTCTGTCCGTGAACACATTTTGTAATCAAAGTCTAGGTCGCAGTTTTAGTCCAATCGACTTCAAATTTGGCACAAGTATGTGTACTGGCTCGGAATAGATCCCTATTGATTTTGGAAGAAATCGGTTCAGATTTAGATATAGCTCCCATATATATCTTTCGCCCGATATGGACTAATACGGTCCCAGAAGCCTGAGTTTTACCCCAATTTGGTTAAAATAGCTTTCGCCCGATTTACACTCATATGACCACAGAGGCCAATTTTTTGCTCCGATTTAGTTAAAATTTTGCACAGGGAGTAGAATTAGCATTGTAGCTATGCGTGCCAAATTTGGTTGAAATCGGTTCAGATTTAGATATATCTCCCATATATAGCTTTCGCACGATTTACACTCATATGACCACAGAGGCCAATTTTTAACTCCGATTTAGTTGAAATTTTGCACAGGGAGTAGAATTAGCATTGTTGCAATGCGCGCCAAATTTGGTTGAAATCGGTTCAGATTTAGATATAGCTCCCATATATAGCTTTCGCCCGATTTACACTCATATGACCACAGAGGCCAATTTTTAACTCTGATTTAGTTGAAATTTTGCACAGGGAGTAAAATTAGCATTGCTGCTATGCGTGCCAAATTTGGTTGAAATCGGTTCAGATTTAGATATAGCTCCCATATATATGTTTTTCTGATTTCGACAAAAATGGTCAAAATACCAACATTTTCCTTGTAAAATCGCCACTGCTTAGTCGAAAAGTTGTAAAAATGACTCTAATTTTCCTAAACTTCTAATACATATATATCGAGCGATAAATCATAAATAAACTTTTTCGAAGTTTCCTTAAAATTGCTTCAGATTTAAACGTTTCCCATATTTTTTTACTTTACCACCTTAGTGCATTAGCCGATTTCAATTTTGAGTCTATAGATTTTGTAGAAGTCTATCAAATTCTTCCAGATTGAGAGGTATTTAAATGTATGTATTTGGGACAAACCCCAACACATTTGACGGATGTGATATGGTATCGAAAATTTAGATCTACAAAGTGGTGCAGGGTATAATATAGTCGGCTCCGCCCGACTTTAGACTTTCCTTACTTGTTTTGGAAATAACTTCTGTAACTTTTGAACGGATAAAGATATCAACAAAATGTAGCTATTAACTCTGCAATTTTGAACAGATTTCGATGATTTTCTCTTTGTAAAGCTCTACAAAAAAGCTCACTTGCGTGTGGAATTATCTTTTACCGTTAGACAGATATGAGAATGCAGTTAAGAAGAAAAATTACGGATCGACTCATAACCGGATCTTCTAGGTGCAAAATACTGACCCCACTTTGTCAAATTTTTGCAAAACAATGAATTGTGGGGCCTATCTGCAAACGGTAAAAGATAATTGCACACGTACGCGAGCTTTACAAGTTCTATCCAGCAAAGAAAAAAATCATCGAAATCGGTTCAAAATTGCGGAGTTAACAGCTGAATTTTGTTGATATCTTTATCTGTTCAAAAGTTACAGAATTATTTCCAAAAAAGCAATTTGGAACCACTGTGCATCGTCCGATATAAGCAAACGCGCCCACAACTTTCTCGTTTTCAACATTTCGCGCTAGATAAGACCCATGAGATATTATGATCAATCGGAGATCGCGTTGGTTGTCTTATTAGGCTCCGCATTAGCCATTTTCGAGTCCCTTAGACCAGGCAGGTATAGCTTATTGGTTCTGTAATTTCAATTAAAATATTAATTGGATCAATTAATTTCGTGGTTGTATTGAAAACAAAATTTATCCGTGTGCGATTGTAGATTGTTGTTTTATAGATAATGAGTAAGTATAACAATATTACGCCCATTAAACAAAAAATATTCTTAAGAAAGTGGCATAATACCTTTAGCATTCTAATAATTATGTATATCACAGCTCTTTCTTGCTTAGTTTTTTTTTTTTGTCCGCCATATTACTTTTTCTCATATTATTTTTAGCTATAAAGCGGAAATCATTCATGTCTCCGTATGTGTGGCTATAACAGAATCCAACACTTTGTGACAACTTTATTTTGTTATCTAAGGATCAAATAACTAACGACATATACAAGAATGTGATTTCTTCGTCCTTTGTAGCCATTGAATTTATCCTGACATTGAGTACACTATAATACCTCTTCTTTGTGCCATTCGTGGCAATGACTGTCATTATTAGACACATTGACCAAAGACGTTTTCCCACTTTCCCGTTGTAGGATGAGGACAGTTTGTTCAACAACTGTTTGCGGTCATTAATTTACGAGCCATGCTGGAATGTTATTTCCATTGTGCTTTAACGCCATCCATTGAAATGATAAATATGCGATGAACTCTTTAAGTGGGAAGTGTTTAGTTGACATTGTCCTAAAATCATCTTGTGACAGTAATAGGTTTCTTTGCATCTAGTTAAGAACAATATAATAAATTAATGTATATAATGAAAGTACCAAAACAGGCGACTTAATAAGTGTTTTAAACATTTATGAATGAGTAAATTGATAACTTCTTTCGTATGTTGAATATCGAAGGTATTCATGACCAGGGTTGGCCTGTCACAAACTGTGACTTTTGCGACATACATTTGCGACGGTATAATACGTATGTCGCAAAAGTCGTAAACCTACTGTAGAAAACCAAATTTTGAATAGAAGAAATCCTGAACATTTTTTAATTTAGTTTGACAGCATTTGCTGTGAGTTTCTGCAGAAATTTGTGAAAGTTTTCCCATGGCCAAGCCTATTTTCTTAGGTGGTATCGAAATTCCCGTTGGTGAGTGTGCAAAATACCTTGAGGTTATATTGGACAGGAGACTGAACTTAAAGCTAAGAAAGGACGAGAAAATCCACGGTTTCCCTGTACTCGTGCAAAAGGCAATAGGGAAAATGTGGGGACTAAAACCGAAAATTGTGAACATTCCTAAGAATTGAAACTTCTTCGCACATACCATCGTCTCGGTTATCATCGAATTCGCTCACGACTCACGCGTGAGTCACGCTCATGGCAACGGCGTGAGTGTGCGTGAGCGTGATTAACATACCCAAATGTCGTGCGTGAGTCAAGAAAATATTATCTTCGTGAGTAAAGATTTACGCTCACGAAATTAATCCCGCTCACCAACATAAAACGCTTAAGACTTAAATTCATTTACAATTTTAGTGACACCTGGGATGTTAAGAGTGTAATAACGCTCTCGATTTTAATGACGCTCATGTTTTCAGACACGTCACTAGGGTAAATTACTCAAAAAATTGTTCGTGAGTCACGACATTTTTCGTGAGTCACGATATTTTTCGTGAGTCACGGTATTTTTCGTGAGTCACGACATTTTCGTGCGTGAGTGTGCGTGAGTATACATTTTCTTTTCGTGAGTGTTCGTGAGCGTGAGTCCTACCAAACAATATCGTGCGTGAGTGTGCGTGAGTAAGATTTTTCCGTCGTGAGTGTGCGTGAGCGTGAGTAAAATACTACTCACGTGCACACCTCTAATGTATTCCCATACAAACGAAACGAACTTTCAAAAATAGAAAAACTCAAATTCATACGAATTCGAATGACTGCCTTTCTTTCGAATGGGTTTTTCGTTCGATATACAGAAACAGGGCATAATACATTTTTCTGATTGCGATGAGAAAGCTCGAAGCCTTTTATTCAACTTTTTCAGCATACACTCAAAATGCAATATTTACGTAGATTTTTTTGACTTTTGCGCTTATCGTTCCACAATTACCGTTTCGATCAATTTGCCTTCATTTTATGAACAAATTAAACCAACTGATTTACAAGTTATAATTTAAAACTTTAACTATTTCATAATTTTTGGCCACTTTTTTATATATACTTTTTTGGATGATGTTTATTTAGTTAATAGGGCCTAGCGCATTGATGTAAATAAAACAAATTTTAATTACATGTTTCCCAACGTTTCGTCGATGTACAGTGGCGTGCAAAAATGAGTACATAATTAATTTTTTTGAATTCTAAACGAATAAAAAAGCAGCAATAAAGAAACTCAAAATAATTTATATTTTTCTTTATTCCTTCTTCAATTCTAAATAAAACAACAAAAAACTCAAAACAAAAAGTAACAAAATAACAAAAAAACTCGCATGTACTCAATTTTGTACTTCTCTATACCGGTGTCAGTTGGAACATTTTCTAGTACTTGGTTCATATCCCATATTTATACGTTTTGGCATAAATGCAACCAATTCCTGTACAATTTCATCTGGTATATGCTTCACACCATGCTTCACAGTTTGTTTAACATGGTGGCGTTGAATGGTAACACCAGCATGACGCTAGCAATATTGTTTACCGTCCGATTGGAAACGGTTAAATTTTGATTCATCTGACCAGGTAACACGTTTCCAGTCATCTGTCGTCCAATTTTTATGCCCTCTTGCAAACTTAATTCGCACCTTTTGATTCTTTTCCGACAATGCAGGTTTATTTTTTTTACATTCAAGCTGTACTCGTTCCCACAAGTCTTCTAATTTTGATGGAGCTGATTTGTACAATCCCAGCCGTCTTCCCACGATTGACCATAAATTCTCAATCGTGTCGAGGTCGACGCTTTGCGCTGGCCAATTCATCACTTACAATTTTTGCTCACTAAACAATTTTTTCACTAATTTTGCACTATGCTTTGGATCACCATCCTGTTGAAATACTACTTCATCTTCAGGATAGGCACTCTTGCCAACAAACTCGGGAAGATTAGTCTGCAAAATGGCGAGTTAGTCTTCCTTCTTCATTATACCTTCAATTTTCTGCAATGGCCCAATGTGCCACCAAGTGAAGCAGCCCCAAACAATTAAGCTTCCACCACCATGCTTCACAGTTCGTTTAACATGGTGGCGGTCAATGGTATCACCAGCACGACGCCAGCAATATTTTTTAGCGTCCTATTGGAAACGGTTACATTTTGATTCATCTGACCAGATAACACGTTTCCAGTCATCTGTCGTCCAATTTTTATGCTCTCTTGCAAACTTCATTCGCGCCCTTTGATTCTTTTCGGACAATGCAGGTTTATTTTTTTACATTCAAGCTGTACTCGTTCCCACAGGTCTTCTTATTTTGATGGAGCTGATTTGTACAATCCCAGCCCACGATTGACAATAAATTCTCAATCGGGTTGAGGTCGGGGCTTTGCGCTGGCCAATCCAATTGAAATTTTTGCTCACTAAGCAATTTTTTCACTATTTTTGCACTATGCTTCGGATCACCATCCTGTTGAAATACGACTTCATCTTCAGGATAGGCACTCTTGTCAACAAACTCGGGAAGATGAGTCTGCAAAATGGCGAGTTAGTCTTCCTTCTTCAGTTATCTGTCGTCTAATTTTTATGCTCTCTTGCAAACTTCATTCGCGCCCTTTGAATCTTTTCGGACAATGCAGGTTTACTTTTTTACAGCTGAAACATAACCAATGTTGTGGAGCGCTCGTCTTGTTGTCCTTTCACTAACTTGCTTATTTTTTGGCAACAGTAGTATTTTTCGGCGTTACGGACTTGTTCTGCCTCATTTCTGCCATCATAAGGCGAGCGTGCGATTCGGTCAACAGTTTTCGGCGGCCTCTGGTTTGCTCTTTGGGAGTAGTATTTCGTCTTTTTTGGACGCGAATGACCACAGACTGACTTATATTTACGAGGGCAGTTCGGAAATTTCTTAGCCTAGCACAAAAAGCGCGGTATAAACAGAAAAAAGTTAAGTGTTTTGGAAACTTCCATCTCTGTTATGAACACGTGTTAAATTTTGTTTCGATCTGGCAACTCATTCATATAGAAACAGGTGTTCAAAAAAGGCGCATCCGCAATTTTTTTACAATGGAAAAATTTGAAATGCGTGCTGTCATTAAATATTTACATAAAAAAGGTTCATCGGGACATGAAATTCACAATGATATGGTGAATGTGTTAGGTGAAAGTGCTCCTTCATATGCAACAGTAAAAAATTGGGTTGCTGAATTTAAACGTGGTCGTACAAGCATTGAAGATGAACCACTAGTGGACAGCAACAACAACAGAAATTGTAGACAAAGTGCATGATATGGTATTAAATGATCGACGAATAAAAATGCGTGAAATTGCTAATACCATGGGCATCTCAAATGATCGAGTCCATTTAATTTTGCATGAAGAACTATAGATGAACAAGCTTTCTGCAAGATGGGTGCCGCATTTGTTAACAGTCCATCAAAAACGCATACGAATGATCATTTCTCAAGCTTGTTTGGATCGTTTTAAGCAAAATAAAATGGATTTTAAGCGTCATTTCATAACTGTTGATGAGACATGTATCCACTACCAAAAGAACAATCCAAACAATGGACTGAAGCTGGAGGAAGTGCCCCAAAGAAGGCAAAAGCAATTCAATCGGCTGCTAAGGTTATGGCAACGATTTTTTGGGACTTCAAAGGCATTTTATTGATTGACTATCTGCAAAAGGGTAAAACAATAAATTCGGAGTACTATTGCAACCTTTTGGATCAATTAAATGTACAAATTCGAGAAAAACGTCCTGGCATACAACACAAAAAAAAATAATTTTTCATCAAGACAACGCACCAGCGCACAAGAGTGTTTTAACAATGGCTAAAATCAACGAATTAAAGTACGAGTTGCTTGATTTAGCTCCCAGTGACTTTTACTTGTTTCCAAATCTAAAAAAATCCTTGCTGGCAAGCATTTTACCTCAAATGAAGATGCAATTGCAGTTGTAAACCACTATTTTGAAGACCTTGAGGAAAACTACTTTAATCAAGGGATAGAATTGCTAGAAAAGCGTTGGACTAAGTGTATTGAAGTTTCAGGAGATTATAACATATTGAAAAATAAAAATATTTTTGAAAAACTAACTATTTTATTTCATTAATAGGCTAATAAGTTTCCGAACCGCCCTCGATAAATTTTCCAATTTAGCCCTTTCACTACCGATGTCCTCCTGAGAGGACATGACTTTGAGAGTCGATTGTACATTATCTTTGTATGCTTGATATAATTTTTTTATTGGAGTATGTTAAAGGTGTCCTTCTAATATTAATTTACCAGTTGTATATAGTTGAGTATATAATTCGTCAATTTTATGCAAGTTTTTTCTATGGAAAAAGTGAAATTCCCATTTTTTTGTCATTTCTAATATTGCCCTTGACCAATTAAGGTGACCTATTTATAATATACAGATATTGATTTTCTCTGCATTAGAGAAAATGTTATCGAACCAAAGGACATACAAAAATTGAAAATTGAGTGTACGATATATGCAGTGTAAGCCCATAAAGTCATGTCCTCTATAGTGGACAACGGTAGCTAAAGGTTGCAAACTTTATACAACCCTTTAAATAGTATTAAACAAAACAGTTTGTGTGGAATGGCAAAATTCGAAATTATTTTACAAAAAGAGATTGTATGGAGCTCTGAGAATACCATAGGAGCTGGAAAAATATTTTCACGACTTTGAGATTTCAAGGAACTCAACCCAATTTTGGTGAAAATGGTTCAAGCCCTCTTTGTCTTTCGCAAAGCAGACAAATATTTATCCTATATATATCCTTTTTTATACCAATTTGGAACCTCAATGAGTTTTAATAAAGAACTTAATACCCAATTTACGATATTTAATTCGTAAATCAGAACATTGAAAAAGAGTTATCAAAACTAAGTTTTCGATTTTTCTGTACACAGAAAAAAATTTCACGAAAATTTTTCCAATTAAAATTTTAATTGAGTTTTAAAAAATATTCAATTAAAAATTGAATCGATTCAATAAATTTTTTAATTGAAACAAAAATCAATCACAAAAATTAATAGTATCAATTAATTTTTTAATTGGATCAATTAATTTTTAATTGACTTTCAATTAATTTTTTAATTGATACTATCATTTCTGCACACAAAAAATTTTTTTTCTGATTCAATCACGAAATTAATTGATCCAATTAATTTTTAATTGAAATATCTTCAATCACGGAAATGATAGTATCAATTAAAAAATTAATTGAAGGTCAATTAAAAAGTTAATTGATCCAATTAAAAAATTAATTGATACTATTATTTTTGTGATTGATTTTTGTTTCAATTAAAAAATTTGTTGAATCAATTAAATTTTTAATTGAATATTTTTTAAAACTTTTTTAAAACAATTAAAATTTTAATTGGAAAATTTTTCGTGAAATTTTTTTGTGTGTGTGATTGAAGACATTTCAATTAAACAATTAATTGGATCAATTAATTTCGTGGTTGAATCAAAAAAAAAATTGTGTGTAATCAAGCAATTCTATGGATGTTTACATCACAAGTCGTGTATTACAATCACGCTTAAAGAGATGGGCCTCAAGTAAATGCTGAAAAACGCAGCACAAAACATACATATATGTCTATTAAAATGAAAATTTGGGAAAACATGTATACATGTTTGCAGTCAGGTCTTGAAATGAGTTTCGGTTCTTATTAGTATTTTGAAAAATACTTCCCACAATATTGGCTTTGACAATGTTACTTATTTTCCAAACAATATCGGCATATTATTATTTCCCAAAATACATATCATACTAAAATAAAAAAACACATATCATACTAAAACAAAAACATATCATACTAAAACAAGAACAACAAAATTTTTTAACAGAATTGAAGGTCACGTACACACAAAAAAAATTCTTATTCAATCACAAAATTAATTGATCCAATTAATTTTTTAATTGAAATGTCTTCAATCACAGAAATAATAGTATCAATTAAAAAATTAATTAAAGGTCAATTAAAAAATAATTGATCCAATTAAAAATTTAATTGATACTATTAATTGCTGTTATTGATTTTTGTTTCAATTAAAAAATTTGTTGATTCAATTAAATTTTTGATTGAATATTTTTTCAAACTCAATTAAAATTTTAATTGGAAAATTATTCGTGAAATTTTTTTCTGTGTATGAAAAAGTTTCTAAATATAACATATTTAGGTGAATTGACTCCCTTCACTACCAATGTCCACCTAGGTGGACATCTTGTATATCCATGTTTACATAATTATACTTCTGAAAATGGTTGTTTTATACACTATGCTACTAAACTGAACAAGTTCTGAAGAAAAAATAATTTTGCAATGGCTACTTTTATTTAGGTAGTGAAAGGGTTAATTTTTACTTGATATTATTGTAGTACACTTCGAATAAAGCTTTAACTCTTACTAGCAAACACGTTTCTGATTAGTCTTATATATACTCGATACTTCTAAACTTCTATTTAGACTATGTGCCATTATCATTTCCTTTTTTATTCTGTATAGACATTTCTTTTGAGATGATTGAAGAAAAAAAAAAGTTTTGTATCCTAGGTTCACTGATTTTATACCAAAAATATCAAAACAAAATTCTCTATGCTAAGCAAAATCCAATTAAAACAAAATTCTTAATTAATAGAAAACACGTCTTCATCGTCTATTGCTAGTTTTTTCGTTCATTTCCAAAGGAAGGTAATGGAAGAGAAGAAAATTGCTTGCTATTTATACGATAAGGGTAATAAAAAGCATTTACACATCATCACCAACAAGCACGGTCTGATCCTCTAAATTTGGACTTTAAAAAAGTTTTGTGAACAAGAAAGACGAACACATTTGTCTATAAATTTTTTATGAGATTTAAAGTGGAGAAATTTTTAAAAAGAAACTAAGATTTTCTGTGCAAATAAGAATATACAGTGCTGTTCAAAACATTTGCAACCATACCGCCTATTGAAAATAAACCGAAATTATAATAAAAATAAAAATATTAAAACTAAGACGTTAATGCAATGTTGTTGCTTATAAGTTTATAAGTTTTAAAGATTTAAGGAAATAAGGAAACTAACGACAACGACTTTTGCAACTAATATTGCCCCATATATTTAAAAAAATTAAAGTTATTCTAACTTTCAACGATAAATGTTAATAGTATATACTATAGCAATGCCGTTTGATTACTTCTGCGCATATTTCATCGTATGCCATCCGGTTGGGTGTACCTCAACAAATTTTACTTTCCTCTTTTAATTTGTGAAAATTTTATCAAAATTGTATTTCTTTAGAAAATGTTGTCAAAATTTTATTTCTATAGATAATTTTATAAAAAATATATTTCTATAGAAATTTTCGTCAAAATTATATTTCTATAGAAAGTTTTGTCAAATTTTTGCTTTTATAGAAATTTTTGTCAAAATTATATTTCTATAAATTTTTTTTTTGTTAAAATTTTATTTCTATGGAAAATGTTGTCAAAATTTTATTTCTATAGAAAATTATGTCAAAATTTTGTTTCCATAAAAAATTTTGTCAACATTTTATTTCTATAGAAAATTATGTCAAAATTTTATTTCTATAAAAAATTTTGTCAACATTTTATTTCTATAGAAAATTTTGTCAAAATTTTATTTCTATAGGAAATTTTGTCAACATTTTACTTCTATAGAAGGGAGCCACCGTGGTGCAATGGTTAGCTTGCCCGCCTTGCATACACAAGGTCGTGGGTTCGATTCATGCTTCGACCGGACACCAAAAAGTTTTTCAGCGGTGGATTATCCCACCTCAGTAATGCTGGTGACATTTCTGAGGGTTTCAAAGCTTCTCTAAGTGGTTTCACTGCAATGTGGAACGCCGTTCGGACTCGGCTATAAAAAGGAGGTCCTTTGTCATTGAGCTTAACATGGAATCGGGCAGCACTCAGTGATAAGAGAGAAGTTCACCAATGTGGTATCACAATGGACTGAATAGTCTAAGTGAGCCTGATAGATCAGGCTGCCACCTAACCTACCTGCTATAGGAAATTTTGTCAAATTTTTTTTTCTATGGAAAGTTTTGTCAAAATTTTATTACTATGGAAAATGTTGTCAAAATTTTATTTCTATAGAACATTTTGTCGAAATTTTATTTCTATAGAAAATTTTATAAAAATTATATTTATAGAAAATGTTGTCAAATTTTTGCTTCTATAGAAATTTTTGTCATTATTATATTTCTATAGATTTTTTTTGTCAAAATTTTATTTCTATGGAAAATGTTGTCAAAATTTTATTTCTATAGAAAATTATGCCAAAATTTTATTTCTATAAAAAATTTTGTCAACGTTTTATTTCTATAGAAAATATTGTCAAAATTTTATTTCTATAGGAAATTTTGTCAACATTTTACTTCTATAGAAGGGAGCCACCGTGGTGCAATGGTTAGCTTGCCCGCCTTGCATACACAAGGTCGTGGGTTCGATTCATGCTTCGACCGGACACCAAAAAGTTTTTCAGCGGTGGATTATCCCACCTCAGTAATGCTGGTGATATTTCTGAGGGTTTCAAAGCTTCTCTAAGTGGTTTCACTGCAATGTGGAACGCCGTTCGGACTCGGCTATAAAAAGGAGGTCCTTTGTCATTGAGCTTAACATGGAATCAGGCAGCACTTAGTGATAAGAGAGAAGTTCACCAATGTGGTATCACAATGGACTGAATAGTCTAAGTGAGCCTGATACATCGGGCTGCCACCTAACCTAACCTAACCTACCTGCTATAGGAAATTTTGTCAAAATTTTATTTCTATGTAAAGTTTTGTCAAAATTTTATTTCTATGGAAAATTTTGTCAAAATTTTATTTCTATAGAACATTTTGTCGAAATTTTATTTCTATAGAAAATTTTATAAAAATTATATTTATAGAAAATTTTGTCAATTTTTTGCTTCTATAGAAATTTTTGTCATAATTATATTTCTATAGATTTTTTTGTCAAAATTTTATTTCTATGGAAAATGTTGTCAAAATTTTATTTCTATAGAAAATTTTGTCAAAATTTTATTTCTATAAAAGATTTTGTCAACATTTTATTTCTATAGAAAATTTTGTCAAAATTTTATTTCTATCGGATTTTTTGTCAAAATTGTATTTCTACGGAAAATGTTGTCAAATTTTTGCTTCAATAGAAATTTTTGTCAAAATTATATTTCTATAGATTTTTTTTGTCAAAATTTTATTTCTATGGAAAATGTTGTCAACATTTTATTTCTATAGAAAATTTTGTCAAAATTTTATTTCTATAAAAACTTTTATCAACATTTTATTTCTATAGAAAATTTTTTCAACATATTATTTCTATCGGAAATTTTGTCAAAATTTCATTTCTACGGAAAATTTTGTCAAAATTTTATTTCTATAGGAAATTTTGTCAAAATTTTATTTCTACGGAAAATTTTATAAAAATTATATTTCTATAGAAATTTTCAACATTTTATTCTATAGAAAATTTTGTCTTAATTTTATTTCTGTAGAAAATTTTATTAAAGTTTTATTTCTATAGCATATGTTGTCTTAATTTTATTTCTACGGAAAATTTTGTCAACATTTTATTTCTATAGGAAATTTTGTCAAAATTTTATTTCTATAGGAAATTTTGTCAAAATTTTATTTCTATAGAACATTTTGTAGAAATTTTATTTCTATAAAACATTTTGTCAAAATTTTATTTCTATAGAAAATTTTATAAAAATTATATTTCTATAGAAATTTTCGTCAAAATTATATTTCTATAGAAAATTTTGTCAAATTTTTGCTTCTATAGAAATTCTTGTCAATTTTTTATTTCTATAAAAAATGTTGTCAAAATTTTATTTCTATAGAAATTCTTGTCAAAATTTTAGTTCTATATAAAACTTTGTCAACATTTTATTTCTATGGAAAATTTTGTCAAAATTTTATTTCTATAGAAAATTTGGTCAAAATTTGATTTCTATAGGAAATTTGGTCAAAATTTGATTTCTATAGGAAATTTGTAAAAATTTGATTTCTATAGGAAATTTTGTTAAAATTTTATTTCTATAGAAAATTTTGTCAAAATTTTATTTTTATAGAAAAATTTGTCTTAATTTTATTTCTATAGAAAATTTTGTCAAAATGTGATTTCTATAGAAAATTTTGTCAAAATTTGATTTCTATAGAAAATTTTGTCAAAATTTTATTTCTATAGAAATTCTTGTCAAAATTTTAGTTCTATAGAAAATTTTGTCAAAATTTTATTTCTATAGAAAATTTTGTCAACATTTTATTTCTATGGAAAATTTTGTCAAAATTTTATTTCTATAGAAAATTTGGTCAAAATTTGATTTCTATAGGAAATTTTGTCAAAATTTGATTTCTATAGGAAATTTTGTTAAAATTTGATTTCTATAGGAAATTTTGTTAAAATTTTATTTTATATAAAAATTTTGTCAATATTTTATTTTTATAGAAAAATTTGTCTTAATTTTATTTCTACAGAAAATTTAGTCAAAATTTGATTTCTATACAAAATTTTGTCAAAATTTTATTTCTATAGGAAATTTTGTCAAAATTTTATTTCTATAGAAAATGTTGTCAAAATTTTATTTCTATGGAAAAATTTGTCAAAATTGTATTTCTATGGAAAATTTTATCAAAACTTTAGTTCTATAGAACATTTTATCAAATTTTTATCAAAAAGCCTGATCGAAAGACTGTCGTTTTTGTCATATATTTTAAACACATATATATGTGTACAATTTTAAAGAAATCGGGTGAAATGAAGGATATACATATTTATATTAGCAGGATATGTGACATTTACAATTCCCTACAACTTAGTACCATAAAATGTGTTTTCTATCTCAAATCTGCTTTGCCTTTTCGGTTAAAAGTCCGTCTAATTTCAATAGACCAATCGAAGGACATGTATACTTGGTGGGTTGCCAGAGCCATTGTGGTGTAATGAATAGCATTCCCGTATTGCTTAACTAGGGTAATGGGTTCAACACCGGCATACACCAGGAATACATAAAAATCCTTTTATTTCATCGCAGTGAACCGGGTGATAAAGTAAAGAAAATCGTCTCCATGTGTTTTTCCACGTCGTGTCACACGCCGTTCGGACTTGGCTATGCCATAAAACGGAGACCACTTGATATAACAATTTTCTCACAATGTACTATCCAAATGTGGTTCCAATGAAAATGGTATAATTATGATTCTATTTGGCATTTGTCTAACCACGGTACACATTTTAAATTGGGCAACGAATCTAAAATGAGATTTCTGAGGATTAAATGTACTTATAAATCATCATGAAATTGTTGACCGTGTACTTAAATGGCACTGGTGTGAATGGGAGGAAATAAAGACGTCATATGGCATGGTATCCCAGAGGTTCAAATACTGCCAAATTGTAGAAATTCAATGGGCAATAACCAAAGACATCAACTTTAGATCGTTCTTCCCCAAACTATATTACTACCAAATAAAATTTTACATTTAAACGAACCAATTGTATGCTTTAAAAAACTTTTTTTAAGCATTAACTTTGTAGCTCAACTTTGTAGATTTTTGGTAAATGTTTTTAGAACTTCATTCAAAGCTTAAATATTAAGCCAATTCAGGAGAAAAGGCATTTTATTTAATGTTTTCAATGATATCGGAAAATAAAGGGCAAGTTCGGTTTTTTATAATACAAATACAAAATTGTTGGTATATTTACAATGCTTACCTATGAATATTTTGGAGAACAAAAAATAAATAAGCGAAATTAAAATATTTATCCATACACAGTAAAAAATGTCACGAACATTTTTCCAATTAAAGTCTTTATTGAGTTTTAAAGAATATTCTATTAAAAATTTAATTGATTCAAAAAAATTTTGAATTGAAACAAAAATCAATCATAAAAGTATTCATTAATTTTTTAATTGACTTTCAATTAATTTGCAATTAAAAAAATTTCATAAGTATTATGGTCGTACGTTTAAATTTTATTATTATAGTTGTTCAAACTGGGCTTTTTGGTCAGTTGGATATTGTATGAATTAAATAAAACTAATTTATTTCATATTTTACTCAACAAAACTCAACTCAAACTTTCAATTAAAAACAAGTAAGGAAAGTCTAAAGTCGGGCCGGGCCGACTATATTATACCCTGCACCACTTTGTAAATTTTCGATACCATATCACATCAGTCAAATGTGTTGGGGGCTATATAAAGGCAGAATTTGATAGACTTCTACAAAATCTATAGACTCAAAATTTAAGTCGGCTAATGCACTAGGGTGGAACACAATGTTAGTAAAAATAAAATATGGGAAACATTTAAATCTGAAGCAATTTTAAGGAAACTTCGCAGAAGTTTATTTTTGATTTATCGCTCGATATATATGTATTAGAAGTTTAGGAAAATTAGATTCATTTTTACAACTTTTCGACTAAGCAGTGACGATTTTACAAGGAAAATGTTGGTATTTTGACCATTTTTTTCGAAATCAGAAAAACATATATATGGGAGCTATATCTAAATCTGAACCGATTTCAACCAAATTTGGCACGCATAGCTACAATGCTAATTCTACTCCCTGTGCAAAATTTCAACTAAATCGGAGTTAAAAATTGGCCACAGAGGTCATATGAGTGTAAATCGGGCGAAAGCTATATATGGGAGATATATCTAAATCTGAACCGATTTGAATAAAATTTGGCACGCATAGCTACAATGCTAATTCTACACCCTGTGCAAAATTTCATTTAAATCGGAGTAAAAGATTGGTCACGGTGGTCATATGAGTGTAAATCGGGCGAACGATATATATGGGAGCTATATCTAAATCTGAACCGATTTGAATAAAATTTGGCACACTTGACTATAGTACTAATTGGCCTTCTTGTGCAAAATTTTAAGCAAATTAGGGTCAAAACTCTGGTTTCTGGGGCCATATAAGTCCATATCGGGCGAAATATATATATGGGAACTATATCTAAATCTGAACCGATTTCTTCCAAAATCAATAGGGTTCTATTCTGAGCCAAAACACATACTTGTGCCAAAGTTAAAGTCGATTGGACTAAAACTGCGACCTAGACTTTGATTACAAAAATGTGTTCGCGGACAGACGGTCATGCCTATATCGACTCAGGAGCCCACCCTGAGCATTTTTGCCAAAGGCATGTGTCTATCTCGTCTCATTCTGGGTGTTGGAAACATATGCACTAACTTATAATACCCTGTTCCACTGTGTGGCGCAGGGTATAATTAATGGATCATTTAATTTCGAGATTGAATCAGAAATTTTTTTGTGTGTATTTTGGTGTGCCAATAATGATTGGTTTAAACAAGAAAGATGGAGTTGAAAGTTTTCTCCGATGAGAATCCATACCTAATGGAGCAGTTTGTGAACAAACAAAATGATCGGGTTAATTTGCCAAAGAGGTCAGCTCAATATTTAATCCATCGAGTGGCCTACACTAAACTGATTCTAAATTTTGATGCTACTTCCAACAATTTTTGCTTTTGAACAATGAAATTAAAAAAATGAAAAGAATATATCGCTTTACTTTACTGCTTTATATATCAGATGTCCTGTATAACCTACCAAACTAAATGCCAATGAAAATAAGTGGAAATGTCCATTTTAGGTCCGTCCGTAAAGCAATCCAATATAGGGCGGATATTAAGTATCCATGGAATTTATTTCTACTCACTTATTCGGATGTTATGCAGTTTTAATATTTCAGAATTCACTAGAAAAAGTCATGGCTAAATTTGGCATACCTAGTTATGGACTTAAATACCTATAGATTTCCTATTTCAAGCAAATGCGGCATCTAGATATCCTAGACGGGAGATCGGTCAGTACGGCATCTATATTAAATCATGGAACAATAGTAAATAAATTCGATACAGAGCTTTTGGGACATAAATACCTATAGATTTCCAATGTAAGGCAAATCGTATAACATTTAGTGTTTTAAAAGCCCAAGAAGTCAAATTGGACCGGTCCAAATGGAGGCTATACCAAAACGTATACACACCGTTACACACCATACGGCGAGATGGACAACCGGTTTAAATGGTACGAGTCCAAGAAGTCATATCGGATGTTATATCGAAACATTGATCTATATAAATTACATTCGGCATAGATTCTCTAGATTTTCCGATTTTAAATTTTAGCCAAATCGGTTGAAAATTGAACATGCCCTGAAATAAAGGGATCGAGCTGTACCAAAAACATAAACCGAAACACACTATATTTGGCACAGCTATTTGTGGACCTAAAGAATTTAAGCAAATCGAATGCGCAGACCTTTTTTCTCACAGTGTACACAAAATTTCAAAATATTAATTTCACTTTCATAGCAAACAGTTTTTTTATTACTCTCACAGTCTACAAGTAGTGCGACCATCAATCATCATGACTTTATCGTCTGCTAAATCTTTGATAAAACGCGGATTTTATCTTAACAATGACAATCACATTGTCGGAGCATTTTATCTTTATTCGAAAAAGGAAAAGTCTGTATCAAATAAAATTCGTGAATGAACACGTTCTAATGTCATTTTGCGAAAGAAATGCTGTCGTCATCGAAAAACATGAAAATAAAAACAATCTCTGTCTGTAACCAAGAAAAAAAAGGATTTTTCTCTTTAAGACATCAAATGGGTAACAAAACAAAATCCACGATGCAATGAACAAACCACGATTATATAAAAAGAACTCAATGATTGATGATTTAAAAGTAAGAGATTTAAAAGTGATACCACATCATACACCGAAAAAAAGCATGCCCGGTTCCAAAGATTTTGTCTTTAGTTTAAAAATGTTGGTATTGATTCCGAGCCAAAGAAGCGGAGAATACAAGTAGGGATACTTTTAGGACACACTTCTCTTTTAAACTTGGTTTTTGTGTTTTTGCTTCCAGGAAGCAAATTTTAATTTTTCGCTTTTTCAGCTTTTTTCTTCATATGCCCTTTAAAACGAGTTAACGACAACTTTATTTTCAAAATGAAGACTCGACTTCCAGTAGAAAATATGCTACATTTCAAGTTAAAAACTGTCCTTAAAATAAAGTGTTGAAAAACGTGTCCTATATTTGAACGATTTTTTGCTTTGTAGTCAAGATGCAAAAAGACAACAAATCTAAAGACAATTTCATTAAATTTAAATAATTTTTCTAAATTATTAAAGTCAAGTTGACCATAGCCTGAAACCCATTTTAAGTCAAGTCACTTAATTATAAGGACAATACGACTTCATTGAAAAGTTTATCGACTTTTGGAAATGCGTCTTCTATGCTAAGCAAAATTTGCATTCGTATTTTAAAGACATGAAATCTTTCACCTCACGACAATATTTTTATACCCTGCGCCACACTGTGGAACAGGGTATTATAAGTTAGTGCATATGTTTGCAACACCCAGAAGGAGACGAGGTAGACACATGGTGTCTATGGCATAAATGCTCAGGGTGGGCTCTTGAGTCGATATAGCTATGTCCGTCCGTGAACACATTTTTGTAATCAAAGTCTAGGTCGCAGTTTTAGTCCAATCGACTTCAAATTTGGCACAAGTATGTGTTTTGGCTCAGAATAGAACCATATTAATCTTGGAAGAAATAGGTTCAGATTTAGATATAGCTCCCATATATATATATATATATATATATATATATATATATATATATATATATATATATATATATATATATATATATATATATATATATATATATATATATATATATATATATATATATATATATATATATATATATATATATATATATATATATATATATATATATATATATATATATATATATATATATATATATATATATATATATATATATAGACCTATATATATATACACCTAGACTTTGATTATAAAAATGGACGGACATGGCTATATCGACTCAGGAGACCACCCTGAGCATTTTTGCCAAAGACACCATGTGTCTATCTCGTCTCCTTCCGCGTGTTGCAAACATATGCACTAACTTATAATACCCTGTTCCACAGAGTGGCGCAGGGTATAAATATCAGGGCTTAAAAATTAAGTTCATATAGAAATGAAAAACCGTTACGTTGTATACATATAAAAACATCGCCATTTCGACAATTTCGTTATAAAGGGTGTTTAAAATTTCAAGGGTCGATGTTGATTTTGAATAAAACACAAATTATTTAGGAAATTATTGTAATTTTATTTTATTATGATATGTTGGTATTACTCAATTATGTATGGAACAAAATTTCGGCCAAATGGGCGCCGCGATCTCGGTGGCACACCTTCATCCGATGGTCCGAATTTTCGATGACGCTGAGGCATAATGGAGGTTCTATGCCGTTAATGTGCCGAATTATCTCATCCTTTAGCTCTTGAATTGTTGCTGGCTTATCCACGTACACCTTTTCTTTCAAATAACCCTAAAGAAAAAAGGCCAACGGTGTCAAATCACATGATCTTGGCGGCCAATTGACATCGTCATTACGTGAGATAATACGGCCATTGAATTTGTTGCGCAAAAGAGCCATTGTTTCGTTAACTGTGTGGCTAGTGGCACCGTCCTGCTGAAACCACATATCGTCCACATCCATATCTTCCAATTCGGGCCATAAAAAGTTCGTTATCATCTCACGATAGTGAACACCATTCACAGTAACTGCCTGACCGGCCTCATTTTGGAAAAAATACGGCCCGATGATGCCGCCAGCCCATAAACCGCACCAAACAGTCACTCTTGGTTTTTCGACAATCACTCTTGGATTCTCATTCGCCCAAATGCGGCAATTCTGTTTAGTGAAGAATCCACTGAGGTGAAAATGCGCCTCATCATTGAAGATGATTTTCTTCGACCATTGATCATCCATTGTTGCCATTTCTTGGAACCATTTAACACGCTGTTGGATTGTGTATCTCTCCATGGTTCAAATTGAGTAAGTCTGAAATAGAGAAATGTCAAAAAAATTCGGAAAAAACTTAGCGTTTAGGTGTGGTTCACATTCAACATCGGCCCTTACAATTTAACCACCCCTAATTCCACTAATATTGAGTCCATTATTAAAAAAGAGAGCAAATCGCTCGATTGGCGTATGTGCAAATAGGGCAATATATTTATGTAAGAGCTACATGCAAGTCTAAATACGATCGACAAGTACATCTAAATTTGAAATGTGAGTAACTCTGGTTAATAAATAAGACTATTATGGCAAAATTCGAGAAAATCGAGCGATACATACATATGGGAGCTATATCTAAATCCGAACCAATTTCGATAATATTTTGCAGGTTTGATTGATACCAGAGAAGGTTACCTTGCGCTAAATTTGAGTTAGATTGGTTAATAAATGAGGCTATTATGACTACATTTTAGAACATCGGGCAATGCATATATCTAAATCTAAACCGATTTCCATGATTTTTTGCACATATGGTTAATACCATAGAAAATTAGAGTAAGCCATCTTTGAGTAAGATCGGTTGATAAAAAAGGGTTTTACGGCAAATTTGGAAAAATCGGGCGATACATATATGGTAGAGGTGTGCACGTGACACAAAATTGTCGTGACTCACGAAAATTTTCGTGATTCGTGAGTCACGCTCATGACAACAGCGTGATTGTGCGTGAGCGTGATTAACAAACCAAAATGTCGTGCGTGAGTCACGAAAAAAATATCTTCGTGAGTGTGCGTGAGTAACGAATTACACTCACGAAAATATTCCGGCTCACCAACATAAAACACTTAAGAGTTAAATTCAATTACAATTTTAGTGACACCTGGGATGTTAATAACACTCTCGATTTTAATAATGCTCATGTTTTCAGACACTTCGGTAAGGTAAATTAATCATAAAATTATTCGTGAGTCATGATATTTTTCGAGAGTCACGATATTTTTCATGAGCCACGGTATTTTTCGTGAGTCACGACGTTTTCGTGCGTGACTGTGCGTGAGTCCTACCAAAAAATATCGTGCGTGAGTGTGCGTGAGTATGATTTTTCAGTCGTGAGTGTGCGCGAGCGTGAGTAAACTATTACTCACGTGCACGCCTCTAATATATGGTAGCTACAGTTAAATGTGAACCGATTTCGATGAAATTTTGCAGACTTGAAGGGTGATGAAAACGATTACATTGTGCCAAATTTGATTTGACGATCGGTTTGTAAAAACACGCAAAGTGACCCCATTTGTCGAAATCGGGCCAAATGATATATATGGGACCTATATCTAAATTTGATCCGATTTCTTCCAAATTCAATTACGTTCGTCTATATTTCATCAAAATCAGTTAGTAATTGTGACCGCAAACCTGTGAACAACAAATACATGGGCACACGGACGGATGGACACCAAGGGCTAGATCGACTCAGTAGGTGATTCTGAGTCGATCGGTATATATTTTATGGGATCTAAAATCAATATTTCTGATAGGTTCATAATATTTGTTTTAAAGATTCATTTCTTTAAATTTGGGACACCAATCTTTGAAATTTGTTTCCCTCCCTTATAGTCGTATGTCTTTGCTTCTTAAAGTAAAGAAAACCATTTTTGATTTAAAGAAACAATCTTATAAGTTTTTTTTTTTTTTAATTAAAACATTTTCTACTTGAAAGCATCTATTACAATTTTGGATTTTTAAACTGACATTTATTTATACGTGAATAGCTAGAATTAAATTTCGGTAAATGAGATTTGTATTCGAATTTTATTTTTATAAAAACTAGATTTAAATAGCTTCCATAAAAGTTTCTTTAATTTAGAGAAGCCACATCTTTAGCTCAGAATCGAAACCAAAATCTGTAAGGGAAGATGAAAATCCAAAACAAAAAAAAAAACAAATTGTGTATATAATACACAACTTTGGAATCAGTACATAAATTTTAGCTAAATGTTAAACCCCATACATAGAAAAAAGTTAAAGTAACCCAGCAAAAAAAGAGCTACCAAAAAAGTAGTTTAGATCCCCAATTTGTGTTCCAGAAATAGTGCAAACTTGGATCATATCCAATGAATTTTACATGGACTTGTCATAGGACGGAAGTACTCTATTTTTGGATCCTTTGCATTGCTTTAGAAGTTATGCCCAAGGCATGAAGAAATTTGGATGAAGAAATAAAAATAAAAAACTAAAAAACAATTTTTTTCCAATTTCACTTTTTATGTTTATCAGTATTTTTTCTTACACTTTTATTTTCTTATTATCTAATATTTACAAATTGAAAAACTTTTTCGCTTCCATCGGGGGTTGAGCCTGAGTATGTTGGCACCATTACAGAACGCCTTAGCAGAACACTCAGAATTTGTTTTATTATTATACCCACCACCATAGAATGGTGACGGGGGTATAATAAGTTTGTCATTCCGTTTGTAACACATCGAAATATCGATTTCCGACTATATAAAGTATATATATTCTTGATCGGGGAGAAATTCTAAGACGATATAACGATGTCCGTCTGTCCGTCCGTCTGTCTGTCTGTCTGTCTGTCTGTCTGTCTGTTGTAATCACGCTACAGTCTTCAATAATGAAGCAATCGTGCTGAAATTTTGCACAAACTCGTCTTTTGTCTGCAGGCAGGTCAAGTTCGAAGATGGGCTATATCGGTCCAGGTTTTGATATAGTCCCCATATAAACCGACCTCCCGATTTGGGGTCTTGGGCTTATAGAAATCGAAGTTTTTATCCAATTTGCCTGAAATTTGAAATCAAGAGGTATTTTACGACCATAAAGAAGTGTGCCAAAAATTGTGAGTATCGGTCCATGTTTTGGTATAGCCCCCATATAGACCGATCTCCCGATTTTACTTCCTGGGCTTATAGAAACCGCAGTTTTTTCAATTTACCTGAAATTGGAAATCTAGAGGTATTGTAGGACCACAAATACGTGTGCCAAAAATTGTGAGTATCGGTCCATATTTTGGTATAGCCCCCATATAGACCGATCTCCCGATTTTACTTCTTGGGCTTATAGAAACCGCAGTTTTTATTCAATTTACCTGAAATTGGAAATCTAGAGGTATTGTAGGACCACAAATACGTGTGCCAAAAATTGTGAGTATTGGTCCATATTTTGGTATAGCCCCCATATAGACCGATCTCCCGATTTTACTTCTTGGTTTTATAGAAACCGCAGTTTTTATTCAATTTACCTGAAATTGGAAATCTAGAGGTATTGTAGGACCACAAATACGTGTGCCAAAAATTGTGAGTATTGGTCCATATTTTGGTATAGCCCCCATATAGACCGATCTCCCGATTTTACTTCTTGGTTTTATAGAAACCGCAGTTTTTATTCAATTTACCTGAAATTGGAAATCTAGAGGTATTGTAGGACCACAAATACGTGTGCCAAAAATTTTGAGTATCGGTCCATGTTTTGGTATGGTCCCCATATAAACCGACCTCCCAATTTGGGGGTCTTGGGCTTATAGAAATGGTAGCTTTTATCCGATTTGCCTGAAATTTGAAATCTAGAGGTATTTTATGACCATAAAGTGGTGTGCCAAAAATGGTGAGTATCAGTCCATATTTTTGTATAGCCCCCATATAGACCGATTTCCCGATTTTACTTCTTGGGCTTCTAGAATCCGAAGTTTTTATCCAATTTGCCAGAAATTGAAAATCTATAGGTATTTTCGGGTCATAAAGAGGTGTGCCGAAAACGGTGAATATCGGTCCATATTTTGGTATAGCCCCATAAGAACGATTTAACTCCTTGGGTTTCTAGAAACCGTAGGTTTTATCTGATTTGCCTGAAATTGTAAATATTCTGGTATTTTAGGCTCACAAAAACGTGTATCGGATTAAGTTTTTATCGGTCCATTTGTAATGCCTCCATATAGACCGACTTCACTTCTTGATGGTGTAGAAGGCGCACTGATCGTGAAAATTGCTTCACATTTCCAGATTTTACTTTTACAGATTAAAGATTTCAAATTAAGACGTTATTTTATAATTTTTTTGCACACTTACAAGAGATGTTAATGATTCCTCTAAAACTCTAACAAAAATGGTTCTTATAAATCCAGAATCTGATATAGTCCTCATAGAGGGATATCTTTAAATTTATCTTCGGGAAGTGTCCTCAAGCCCTCCTGAAATTTCAAAGGAAACCCTAATATTTGGTTCATGGTGGTGGGTATTTAAGATTCGGCCCGACCGAACTTAGTGCTGTATATATTTGTTTTTAAAAGTGACTGCAGTGATATTTTAGCTTTTACAAAGACATTAATTTTAGGAAATTAAAATTTACAAGGCATTATATTATTCTATTTTATTCTGTAATTTTATATATATATACTTTTTTAATGCATGAACAAATTTGGTTACTTTAAATTTATTTACCATGTCCTTATGTAATATACACTACAATAAAAATCCCAAACTTTTAATGCACTACTAACCTACTTTAGCATTATAAAATGGATGTTAATTATAATGAAAAAGCACCTTAAAACCAGCACAAACAAAATTGTATGTAAATGAATGTGAGTGGAGAGGCACTACATCGGCACCAGCACCAAAAGCACCACCAGCATCCATAGAAAATATTTAACGTTAGATTCAGAGTCAAAATCCCTAACAAAAAAACAAAAACGTAATGCACTCAACCTATATAACGTTTGCATCAAAAGCATAACAAATTCTAAAAAACAAAAAGCTTAACATATTTTACATCTTCAATCGACAACTACCATCAACTGTTGACCGGAAACCAAAACTAACTAACGACAAACCAAACCGCCCTAACCATTTGGTTTAATCGACTTCATCACCATACAAAATGGCTAATACAGCACAGCTATTGAGACGACAAAGCTCCCGGGACATTATATTAAAATCACAAAAGAGTATTGACCAACATGAATTAAGAGTAAGTGCTTTTCTAATCTAACCTATCTTGCTTCTTCTGTGATACCTTTATGGCATTCTTTCCTCCTGCATTCGCTCAATCATTCTTTGTTTATGTCCTTTTGAGTTGCAAGAGTAAATTAACTTTTTTAATTCGATTTCAATTTATTACGTTTCTGTTCTTGGTTTTTATCCTTCACCCAGGAGCTACGTGGTCGCCTGGTCTCACAGCATAGTACAAGTAGTGGTCCACATCATGGACCCCATCATGGTCCCCATCATACCCCCATGTATGGGGCTACTAATCAAGCCTTTATGTCAGATGCCTTTGATGAATCATCTGAAGTTGAGGATACAGAAGCTAGCACTACTAAAGCTGTGGCTGATTTGGTTGCTGCCATTGAAAGTGCTCCAGCCGATATTGTGGAGGGTGAAAAGGAGGGCGAAGAACGTGAAAGTTGGGATAGTAAAATAATGTTTCTGCTAGCTACAATAGGGTGAGTATACATATACATTTTTATATATATAAATGTGGGTTTGAATTACGCGTATGGTCCGACAAGTACTTAGTCTACTAAATTAATTATAGAGTACACTTAAAGATAAGTTTTCTGTTACGAGGAACGGCATTTTAGTCAAGCGAAGCTTTCTTTTGATGCTAAAAAGCTATACTTTTGAAAACAAATAAAAAAGTTTGCAAACAATCGTTGAATTGTTTGTCATACATTCGAGGTTAATTGATCTCAAAGAGAATAAGGGAAGGAATTTAGTTTGTCTAAGAGTTATTTTTTTCACCCAGGCCAAATCTTAATTACCTATCATGGATCAAATAGTATATTAGTTACCTGTGAAAAATTATCATCGAAAGGAATTAATTCAGGGACAAGAAGTCAAAACCCCGTAGAGTTAAACAGGGAGTTCCCCAGGGTGGGTTGATATCTCCGGCACTATTTAATCTCTACCTATCCTCGATTCCACTGCCTCCTGACGGCGTTGGGATTGTATCATATGTGGACGCTTGTACAATAATGGGGTCCGGGCCCATTGTTGATGATATATGCGATCGTTTAAACGCCTATATTGCTGATCTTACCACTTATTTCACTGCTAGAAATTTAAGGATATCTGCCACCAAATCCTCAGCCACACTGTTCACTACATGGACGGCGGAAGTAAGTAGGCAGTTGAATGTTAGAGTCGATGGCGAAATAATTCCGACAGTAAAGTACACCAAGGTACTCGGGGTCACAATCAACAGCCTTTTTAAGTCGTCTGAAGTTGAAAGTTTTTGTTAAGGATTTTTTGCCAGTAAAAACTTGCTAGAGTTTGTCATAAACAAATCGTACGTGCAATAAATTTCATAGAGTCAATTAGAAAAGTAGTATAAAAATAAATAATTTTTATTATTGTAATCGATTTAAAAGCTTTAAATTAGCTGATGGCCAATTGGTACTGGATGGCGTTCGCGTACATTTCTTCTAATTTTAGCAAAGAGAAAAAATCCATTTTTACTCTCTTGCAAGTTTACGTTACAATAAGTTGGTAATATATGTCTTTACGTTAAAGGAACTGTTCCCTTATTATACCCTCCACCATAGGATGGGGGGTTTGTTAACTTTGTCATTCCGTTTGTAACACATCGAAATATTGCTCTAAGACCCCATAAAGTATATGTATTCTGGGTCGTGGTGAAATTCTGAGTCGATCTGAGCGTGTCCGTCCGTCCGTCTGTTGAAATCACGCTAACTTGCGAACGAAACAAGCTATCGACTTGAAACTTGGCACAAGTAGTTGTTATTGATGTAGGTCGGATGGTATTGCAAATGGGCCATATCGGTCCATTGGCTTGCGAGGCCTCTAAGAGAAGCAAATTTCATCCGATCCGGCTGAAATTTGGTACATGGTGTTAGTATATGGTCTATAACAACCATGCAAAAATTGGTCCACATCGGTCCATAATTATATATAGCCCCCATATAAACCGATCCCCCGATTTGGCTTGCGGAGCCTCTAAGAGAAGCAAATTTCATCCGATCCGGCTGAAATTTGGTACATGGTGTTAGTATATGGTCTCTAATAACCATGCAAAAATAGGTTCACATCGGTCCTTAATTATATATAGCCCCCATATAAACCGATCCCCCGATTTGGATTGCGGAGCCTCTAAGAGAAGCAAATTTCATCCGATCCGGCTGAAATTTGGTACATGGTGTAAGTATATGGTCTCTAACAACCATGCAAAAATTGGTCGATATCGGTCCATAATTATATAAAGCCCCCATATAAACCGATCCCCCGATTTGGCTTGCGGATCCTCTAAGAGAAGCAAATTTCATCCGATCCGGCTGAAATTTGGTACATGGTGTTAGTATATGGTCTATAACAACCATGCAAAAATTGGTCCATATCGGTCCATAATTATATATAGCCCCCATATAAACCGATCCCCCGATTTGGCTTGCGGAGCCTCTAAGAGAAGCAAATTTCATCCGATCCGGCTGAAATTTGGTACATGGTGTTAGTATATGGTCTCTAATAACCATGCAAAAATAGGTTCACATCGGTCCATAATTATATATAGCCCCCATATAAACCGATCCCCCGATTTGGATTGCGGAGCCTCTAAGAGAAGCAATTTTCATCCGATCCGGCTGAAATTTGGTACATGGTGTTAGTATATGGTCTCTAACAACCATGCAAAAATTGGTCCATATCGGTCCATAATTATATATTGCCTCCATATAAACCGATCCCCAGATTTTACCTCCGGAGCCTCTTGGAAGATTAAAATTCATCTGATTCAGTTGAAATTTGGTACGTGATGTTAATATATAGCCTCAAACACCCATGCAAAAATTGGTCGATATCAGTCCATAATTATACATAGGCCCCATATAAACCGATCCCCAGATTTGACCTCCGGAGCACCTTGGAAGAGCAAAATTCTTCCCATTCGGTTGAAATTTGGCACGTGATGTTAGTATAGGGTATCCAACAACCATGCAGGAATTGGTTCCTATCAGTCCATAATAATATATAGCTCCCATATAAACCGATTCCCAGATTTGACCTCCGGACCTCACAAATGCAAGCGACTTTTTTATCATTACGACCTTTTACGACTTTTTTGCGACTTTTTCAAAATTTCCAACGGTAACATTGCTCCGTAGTACACCCCAGGATCACCTTTATGCGGAAACGAAGATCATCCCAGTGCTTAGACACAATATGTTGTCAAAGCTGTACCTCACGGGTTGCTATCACAGTATCCATCCAAATTACCATCTTGTGGATATACAACCACCACCCAGGAATGTAAGGGTTGATCTTAATCTTTTAGAGTGCGAGATCCAGCGTTACAAAAGTGAGCCTCTAGATCAGGCAGCATATCAGACAGGTCTGAACAGAATTCATGAGGATACTGTAGCTGAAGCGGTGAGAAGCTACAAGGTTAATCCTGTTCTCGGAGTCCGACCACCGCCCATAGCACCAGTAGAATGAGACCTCCCGCGGCAGACCAAGGTAGTTTTGGCCTAACTAAGATCAGGCAAGTCAGCCGCCTCAATTCCTACCTATCAGTAAGTGATAGCAGCGTAGCTGACGTGTGTCCCATCTGTAACCAAGGGACACATGACTCTCGTCACCTCATCGTTTGCCCAGCTAAACCTACCCGTCTCACAACCAGATCATTCTTGTCGCAGACTTCCTAGATCTGGACACTAGTTGAAGTACCACAGCATAGCAGAAAATGGATGAAATTCATTAAAAACTGTTACAACAACAACAATTGATAATATAAAATAGAATTTAAGGTGAATTTGATGAAACATACTTATCCTAGAAGATCGGCTAAAATGGTACGGTTCTCGAAGTTTTTTTATTTAAAGTTTCTACATATGGAGGAAACATGCCTGTAGTTATTGAAGTGCCTAAAAGTATGTTATGCTAAAAAAATTTTATTTTTATACGAACTCACCTCTGTGTTGAATTTGGTCATTTTCAGTGAATAGCCTGAAAATATGCAATAAATTAACTCTGTCACACACTAGTTTGTTGCCTGCCTTTGGATAATTCTTTCAGATGCAGATCGCATAAATAGATTTTAGCAATATGACCACAGACTTATGGCCAGTGTCTCATCCTCCGATTAATTTTAACCGGTGGATAGACCTTCGGTTAGTAAAATTTTTGTATGGAATCAGCTGTTTCATCGACAGGATAAATAATAACAAGACATTGAGAAACTGGCCCTTAGTTTGTTAATTTCGTCAAGTCTAAAATTTTTCTTTCACATGGATTCATTTCGGGGGGGTTTGATCCCCCTCATCCCCCCCTGAATACGGCCTTGGATATCAGGATATAAAAATTAAGTCCATAAACTAATGAAAAACTGTTACGTTGCATTACATCGCCACTTCGACAATTACGTTATGTGTGCAACATCAATAAGAATTTGGCGAATTTTCGGTAAAAAATTTTCAGAAATAAATGTTTCGATGTCATCATCGTTGGTACTTATTTCACTTATGGAAGGCGTTTCTGATAAAGTTGTCAAAAACTCGACAACGTAAATCGAATGGCGACGCACATAGGTAGATATTGAGTAATTAGGCGGCCAAAAGTCAAAATTTGAAATTCGTAGTAGGCATACAATTTTGACGTCTACCTGTAGTAAACACTTCCCCGAATTACCCCCCATCCTTTTTTTAACAACCATACGTTACCCCTTCCGTGCAATTAGACGCAATTTGATCGTTGACGTGATACGTATTTCGATTTGGGTGCCCGGATTATATCAAATTTCGCAATACGCATGTATTCTTATTTTAAGTTGTGTAGTGAAGTGAAAGTGATTCCAATAGCTCAAGTAAGCTTCTATTAGATAAATAATAGTTTTAACTTTTATTTTTAACTTTCGTTATATTTTTCGGTAGTTGAACATATCCTCTTTTTCAAATAAAAAAAATAATTTTTTTAATTTCAAAAGAAATTTTGTTATGGATCAGGATTCGTCCGGATCATATTTTTTTGTTTATTGAATATGTTACACAAAAACAAGAGCCGCAGAATCTCGCAGAATCCAGCAGACAGCAGTTCAAAGTAGTTTGTTAAAAAAAAAATTAAAAAAAAAAAATTGCTATGGAGATGCCTAGTTCATCGGGGGTGAAAATAGTAACTCGTAAATGTCTGTTTGAGCAAATGCAAATTCAAAATTTACCAAATATGGATGAAAAATTGGAATTTTTAGAAAACCACTTGCTATTGTCTTGCGGAGACACTGTGGAAAGAAAAAAGGACCTTAAACATAAATTTTCCTACATCAAACACGAGTTTAAACAGAGATGGCTAAAAGCTCATAAAGTTGAAGAAGTTTTTATGAAAAACAACCAGAATTGGCTGGAAGGCACTTTTGAAATACCAGTGCATTCGCTTAATCAACCAGGTCTTCCGAGCAAATCATTTTCGGAATCGAGTGAACGAAGCAAGAGAAGAAAAACTGAGGAACTTCGATCAAATGTTGATGATGAAATGATTATACATGCCGCACAAGTCATATTGCAAACGAAGGGACAGATAAATGCCTCAAAAGTGCTCAAAGAAATAGGAAATTCGCCAACAAAGGCTAGTCAATATAGAAAAGCCTATTCCAAGACCAATGAAACCATTGCTCCTTTGACCCCGTTCCAAGCACTCAAAATGTTCGTAGAAGCTGATCTAACAAGACGACAATATGAAATAATAAGGGCAACTAACCCAAAGCATTACCCTTGTTACGACCTTTTGTTGAAAGCAAAACAAGAATGCTACCCACCAAAGACGGCATTGCGAGTAACGGCTACCTGCGCAGAAATTAATTTACAATACCTAATGGATCATACTATTCAACGGTTATCAATCTACCTGGAAGAAGTGTTATTAACCCTTAACGAAATTGAAAGAAAGTCATTAACGATCATTTATAAATGGGGTTGTGACGGGTCACAACAAGCGCGGTACAAACAAAAATTCTCAGAAGACGCCGAATCCGATGCTAGTATATTTTTGAGTTCTTTTGTCCCGCTTCAAATTATTTGTGGTAAAGAAAACAATAAAGTGTTATGGCAAAACCCAACACCATCATCACCACGATTTTGCCGCCCCATCAGATTTCGGTATGTGAAAGAAACTACAGATGTAACAAAAGAGGAAATATGTTATGTGCAAAATGAAATTAAGAACCTCACTCCTACAAAAGTACATATTGATGGAAAAGAATTTGATTATAATCATATTTTGAAAATGACCATGGTTGATGGCAAAGTTTGCAATGCTGTAACCAACACGACCTCAACTAGCCGATGCTATATATGTGGCGCCACTTCCAAAGATTTCAATAATTTAAGCAAACAGAACGAAATAAGTCCCGATGCTCTTAAGTTAGGAATTTCGGTATTACACGCAAAAATACGTATTTTTGAGAGCATTCTGCATTTGGCATATAAATTGCCCGTGAAGAAATATGGAAAGAAAAGGACCCAGGAAGAGAAAGCATTAGAAGAAGAAAGGAAAAAAGAAATCCAAGAAAGATTCCGCTTAGAAACTGGCCTGTTGGTTGACATGCCTAAAGCCAATTTTGGTAATACCAATGATGGAAATACGAGTAGGAGATTTTTTGAAAACACAGAATTAGCGGCGGACATAACAGACATTAACCACGAATTAATATATAGATTTAAAATCTTATTAGAGGCGATTTCAAGTGGACACAAAATAAATACAACAAAATTCAAAGAATATGCCTTCAACACCGCGCAAATGTATGTGGAATTATACGACTGGCATCCCATGACTCCAACAATGCATAAATTACTATTACATGGGGCGACCATCGTAGATAATGCACTGTTGCCCATCGGCCAATTGTCGGAGGAGGCTGCAGAAGCACGAAATAAACATTTTCGGTCATACAGACAGAATTTTTCAAGAAAATTTTCAAGGGAAGAATGCAACCGTGATATTTATCAAAGATTGCTCCTTACTTCAGATCCACTCGTAAGTAGTGAAAGATCGTTAAAGAAAACTTCACACAAGATTTTTTCTAGTGAAGTTATAGAACTATTAGAACCTGCCGAGCCCCACACAATATAGTATTGAGCACGAAGAAGTCTAGATAGAAACATCTTTCAATAAGAAAATTTAATTCATTTTTATTTATTTATGATTTATGAGAATAAAATGTGTTTTTTATTATAAAATATATGTTTTTCTTATTTATTTTTTAAAATAAATAGGTAGTTTTTTTTAAATACAGTCTTTCGAAGCCATTAACGTCCAAAAATATTTTTGGCCGCCTAAATATTTCAAATCGACCACTGTGCGACGTATATCGAAGTTGGATGGAACGAAAAATTTGACGACGTAAGTCGAAACAACGTAAACCGGGGCGACGTAAACGGAGGGAATGCGTACACTCAAGCAAATTATTAGAGGCAATTTATTCTTCGTAAAACTTATGAAAACCAATGAATATTTCGTCGTTTTAATGAAGAATTCGCGAAGACAAGTTAATCAAGAATGTTTCGTAAAATTCACGAAGATTATTGATGCGGTATGGAAAGAATGGCACTGGCAACACATATGGCGATGTAGAAAGCTTGAGGTACAATGAAATTATGAGATGATCTGTAGAGGATGGTAATGGAACCACTGAGGGAGAGTCGGTCGATAGTGCGGTGGGAATTACAACCCTAACCTCTTAAGTTGAGAGTACGTATGTATCGGCTTACTGCAAGAACAAGTTATTTAAGTCGTTAAGTGAGCTTAAAGAGATGGGAAAAAGTGAATGGAGATAAATTGAGCAAATCGTCAAAAACGGACTTTCTAAAATGGGGAAACGGGTAGGGAGAATTTACATCCGACGCCAAATGGAATACTGGTTTAGATGTACTTCAGTTGACATAAGACAAAGAAATAGGACTTTCCTTTAAGCTTCACCTAATATAACAAGTACAAGAAAACCTTCAGGATTTCTTCGTACTGCTTAAACATCACGGCGTTTAATTTCTCCTCTTACGTTTTACTTTGGCGGTATGTTGTCTTAAGCGTTCATCAATTGGTTTGAGGATTAAATGTGAGATATGAGCCCAGAACGACCCCTATTCTTCCCTTGTCTCACACAAAATAGTATTGCTCTATTTGTTTACATATCAGTAGCATCCATTAGATGCACATACATATGTGGCTTAGATTCTTCGATTTATTGAATTTCTTTGTCGGGCACATTTTAATGCAACAATCGCATGGGAATCTAATGGAAGCATAATGGATATTACTTCCCAAACACACATTGTGTGGATGCATGCATATGTAGTTTCGTAATGGTCTCTTTCCGATGTAACAAACTCGTTCGTTCTAACTTTTCCTATTTCTCTTTCATTCCAGCTATGCCGTTGGCCTTGGTAATGTTTGGCGTTTTCCATATCTGGCACAAAAGAACGGGGGTGGAGCATTTCTGGTGCCCTACTTTATAATGTTGTGTATACAGGGCATACCCATTTTCTATTTGGAATTGGCCATAGGCCAACGTCTACGCAAAGGAGCTATTGGTGTATGGAGCCAAGTATCACCCTATTTGGGGGGCATTGGCATCTCATCGGCTGTCGTCAGTTACATTGTGGCATTGTACTATAATACGATAATAGCCTGGTGCCTCATTTACTTGTTGCACAGTTTTGAATCACCACTGCCTTGGGCGGAATGTCCAACACGTCTCTATGCCAATTATACTTATGATCATGAGCCGGAATGTGTGGTAAGCGTTGTCGAGAAGATATGAAGAATAACGACAAAGAAGAACAGTGCCTTGAGTTAATTTAATATCATCCTTTATTTCTTGGCATTTGCAGGCATCATCACCAACGCAATATTATTGGTATCGCACCACACTACAATGCTCCGAAAGTGTTAATCAACCGGAAAATTTCAATTATCACATGGCTATAGCGCTTCTTGTGTCGTGGTTCCTTGTCTACATCTGTATGGTTCAGGGTCTAACGTCATCGGGCAAAATTGTCTATGTGACCGCAATATTCCCTTATGTGGTTTTGATTATATTCTTCTTCCGTGGCATCACACTAAAGGGTGAGTATGAGTTGAGTGAGTGGGTGGGTAAATGCCTTTATCGGGGATAAAGAAGCACAAAATCACTGATATAAAGTTGGCCAACAAGAGCATTCATTGGAATTATAAGTGTAGATATGGCTGTGGATTTAATTGTTTGGGTCTTATTATGAGGAAGACAAATTTCGTTTTCACAAAAATAGGAAACACTTATCTTTTCGAAAAACTGTCACATAGCAGAGGCCGTATCGCAACCCTTTAGTAGTCAACACTAATCGAAGGCCGTGCCATATTCTATTTTTCTCCTATTTTGTTTAGGTATTCTACATTTTGATTGCGCTCTTTATAGATATCCTGTAAATCGAAATGGAAAAGTGTGGAGTCTTTCTATGATAACTGATGTTCTTTTTTTTTTAACTACATACACTCAAAAAAAAGTGAACTCTCTATTTCACTAAAGCCAATTTAACTTTATTTTAGTTCATGAAATTATTATTATTGGAGAAAGTTTCCTCTACTCTAATAATTTTTTGCGTACGTCAGTTAAATTAACTAAAACCGAGGAAAAAAATATACACAAATGAAGGATAAAGATTAACTAAATTCGTGTCTTCCACAAAATAGTTCAATATTTCTTTAAATTTGTTAATTTTACTACGAATGCGTCCATCATGAACTTCGTATGTCACTAAAGACATTCTTGCAATTTTGAACTCCAAATTTTTCCTTCTAACTACAAACTTTTCTTTAACAAGTGAAAAAACTTAATTATGTCTAATAAATTTTCTTGAATTTGTCGAAAAATATTTACTTATTTTAATGACATCGGCGTGATGCCAGCGTTTGTTATACTGTTTAGTCAAACATTTCTAAAAATATTCAAAATTTTCTAAAATTAACCGAAATTTTTCTTAAAGGCGGGTTCACTGTTTTTGCAGTGTAGGAAGTTCTTTTAATTCAATTTTTTTATAACAAGCTTTTTTCATATTTTTAATAAGTAATTTTAACTTTTTTTTGTTTCAAGTGGGTTAAAAACAGAGTAAGAAGTAATAAAATGGTACAAATTATTAAAATTTTTTCGAAAAAATGCTAAATCCAATCTAGAACAAGTACAAACGGCCGTAAGTTCGGCCAGGCCGAAGCTCATGTACCCTCCACCATGGATTGCGTAGAAACTTCTACTGAAGACTGTCATCTACAATCGAATTACTTGGGTTGAGGTAACACTTGCCGATGGCATCTTAAAACTTCCTAACACCACCTTCTATAGAAATAAAATTTTGACAAAATTTTCAATAGCATTAAAATTTTGACAACATTCTCTATAGAATCAAAATTTTGACAACATTTTCTATAGAAATAAAATTTTTCCAACATTTTCTATAGAAATAAAGTTTGACAAAATTTTCTATAGAAATAACATTTTGCCAAAACTTTCTATAGAAATAAAGTTTGACAAAATGTTCTATAGGAATAACGATTTGAAAAAATTTTCTATAGAAATAAAATTTTGACAAAATTTTCTATAGAAATAAAATTTTGACAAAATTTTCTATAGAAATAAAATTTTGGTAGATTATTTTTGGCTCGAGTGGCAACCATGATTATGAACCGATATGGACCAATTTTTGTGTGATTAGGGATCGGCTATATATAACTATAGACCGATATGGACCAAATTTGGCATGGTTATTAGCGGCCACATACTAACACCACGTTGCAAATTTCAACCGGATCGGATGAATTTTGCTTCTCCAAGAGACTCCGAAGATCAAATGTGGAGAACGGTTTATATGGGGCTATATATAATTATGGACCGATATGGACCAATTCGTGTCCATATCGTTGCTCTTCTTCGGGTATTTCCATCTAAAATTTCTCAAATAATCTTGGAAGTATCTGGAAGTATTGCTAAGGAAGCAATGAAATAACGTCTTGAAATCTAAATTCTGTAGGTTTTTACCTCCATGTTTTCCCCTCAAGAAATCGGCAGACGATCTGTATGGAGGCTTGACAAAAAAAAATGAAGCTAAATTCGACTTCTAAGGTGGTCCTAAAATAGGTTCATATTCCAAATTCAGAAAAACCGGATAAAAATTGCGGTTTCTACAAGTCCAAGAAGTTAAGTCAGAAGATCGCCTAATATGGGGGCTATAGCAAAACATAGACCGATATACACCATATTCAGCGCACCTATTTGTGGTCCTAAATTATCTTTAGATATCAGCCTTCAGGAAAATCGGTTAAAAATAGGGGGTTTCTAGAAGCCCAAGATGCCGAATCGGGATATTGGTCCATATGGAAGCTATGCCGGCACACCTATTTGCGGTTCTTAAATGCCTAAAGATACCAATTTTCAGGAAAATCGTATAAAAATTACGGCTACCAAAAAACAAATGGGGCTATATCCAAAAATTGCCAGATACATACCATATTCTGCACAGCTAAAATTACCTCTACATATCTACTTTTAGAAAAATGGGATTAAAATTGTGGCTTCTAGATGCCCAAGAAGTCAAATCGGGAGATCGGTCAATATTCGGTACACCTATTTGTGGTCCCATATTAACTCAACCTGTTAATTTTTTGAACAAATCTTTGATACAAATTCAGGCTTCTATCGATATGGTGGCAATCAATTTGTATCCTAAAATACCTCTAGATGTCCAACATTAGGCAAATAGGATAAAAATTACGGTTTTCTAGAAGCCCGAGGCCCCAAATCAGTGAGTCGGTTCATATGGGGGCTACATGCAAGAATGGGCCGATATGGATCAAGTTTTGCCTTGTAGTTTGGGGCCATATATTGGCATCATGTACCAAATTTCAACGGGATCAGATGAAATTTCTTCTTCCATGAGACCCCAGAAGTAAATTCATGGGATCAATTTATATTGGGGCTATACAAAATTATGAACCGATATGGACCAATTTTTGCATAATTATCTGCCATACCGTACCGAATTTGTACTGTATCGGATGAAATTTTCTTCTTCAAGAGGCCCCGAAGGTTAAATACGGGGATCGGTTTATATGGGAGCTATATATAATTATGGACCGATTACGACCAATGTTTTGCAGTGTTGTTAGAGGGAAAGTACTCGTACTTACATCGTGTTCCAAATTTTAATTTTGAAATTTTCCCTTCCGAGAGGCTACGGAAGTCCGGGGATCGGTCTACATGGGGGCTATATATAGTTATGGATTGATTTGGAACGGTAGTTTAATATCGTATACTTACATCACGTATCGAATTTCTTGCTCTTCCAAGAGGCTCCGGAAGTCAAATCTGGGAATCGGCTTATATGGGGGCTATATTTTTGAATGTGATCCGATATGGCCCATTTGCAATACTGACCTACGTTAATAAAAACTACAATGTTTCAAGTCGTTAGCTTGTCTCTTTCGTGATTTCAATACGCGTACGGATGGGTATCGCTAGATTGTCTCAGAATTTCTCCAGGACCCAGAAAATATATATTGTATGGGGTCTGAGATCAATATGTCGATGTGTTACAAACGGAATGAAAAACTTAGTATATCCCCCATCCTATGAAAGATGTATAAAAACGTTCAGGACGAAATATACATTGTATCCCGATTTACAGCTTTAGATTTATACAGTTTGCCTGATATTTTAAGCAGAGCTTATATTTGGATTAGTTTCACTTGTAATGTAAAATGTCATTCATACTCGAGTATAAAAAGGATGTCTGTAACTAAATGAAATTTAATCTCTGATTAAGAGTTACTCATTGTGAGATATTTGTATAAGGGTTAAAACTGAAATTGTTATAATACAAAACAAAATTATTTAAATCCAATTACAAAATTTCGATAAATCCGCTCTATGCTCTCTTTTGTATTTGATATAATCGCGGATCAATGCATCGTTCTCTGAGATCTTTGAATGGGACATTTAAAAATTTTTCGTTCAGAGGACACAAAATCAAGGAGTTAAACTTGCTGGTATCAAATTTCTCCAATTTTTCATCGATGTTCTCATCACTAAAGATGCGCTTATTAAGACGTTTTTCTAAAGCATATTCCTTGAAGATCTCATCGCCATATTTTTTCCTTACTTCCTTATAAATGCGATCCATTTCTGAATAGACACGATTTTGCTCAGCTGGAAACCAGTGATATAAATGTTTCCATTTTCTTCTTCCATGGCCAATACTACCGATGACCGTGCGTTGGTGGGTTAATTGATGAGAAAATATTAGATCTTGCATGGGATTGACTTTGACTAATTTAAAATTTTCCAAAGAACTGTTTGATAATTTTGAAATATGTTTTATTTTTTTTTTCAATGACTTTTCTTTCTAGGTGCCTCTGATGGTGTTGCTCATTTGTTTACACCTCGCTGGGAAACTCTATTGGATCCTGTGGTCTGGCTGGAAGCTGGTACACAAATTTTCTTCTCTTTAGGCTTGGCTTTTGGAGGCCTCATAGCATTTAGCTCCTATAATCCTGCTAATAACAATTGCTACCGTGATGCCATTTTGGTATCGATGACAAATTGTGGCACATCCATGTTTGCCGGTGTTGTTGTCTTCTCGGTAATTGGTTTTAAGGCTACAGCAACATTTGATCGTTGCAATGAGGAGAAAGCCCATATGATTTCAATGAATAAAACTACGAATTTACCAGTATGTGATTTGGAACGAGAATTGGCAAATGTAAGTATGGATGAATATTTGGATTTGAAAAACTTCGATAAGGAAAAGGTTACAGAAGGAGTTGACTCATCTGGACTCAAATTTAGCTGTCAATTAATCAAAAATATTGATTTAAATCTGAAAAATGTATTGATACTGATTGTACTTTTTGCCAAAATTTTGAACCTTACACCCACAATCAATCTAAGTCAAGCTACAATAATTTTCCAATAAATTAGCATAGAAAATTTTAATGAAACGTAAATTTGATTGTAAAATTGTTTGTACGACTGATCCATTCATCATCATTCAAATTGATTTTATAATGGATAATAGGCCGCCGCCTATTATCCATTATATTATTTTCTATAGATTTTTTTTTTAAATTGTTTTTCTATAGAAATTTTAGTAAAAAAATTATTTTTAAAGAAAATTTTGTAAAAATTTTATTTTTATAGAAAATTTTAACAACATTTTATTTCTATAGTAGTTTTTGTCAATATTTTATTTCTATAGAAAATTTTATCAAAATTTTATTTCTATAGAAAATTTTGTCAAAATTTTATCTCCATAGAAAATATTGTCAAAATTTAACTTCTATTGAAAATTTTGCCAAAATTTTATTTCCATAGAAAATTTTGTCAAAATTTTATTTTTGTAGGATTTTTTTTTTTAATTTTATTTTTATAGCAAATTATGTCAAAATTTTATTTCTGCCACCGTCAAATCATCGATTTGATTTGACGGTGGCAAAGGAAAAGAGATATGTTTGTACGAATTTATTTCGGTATAAGCCGGCTGTCATGTAAAACCTTTTTTCGGAAGGTTAAAGTGTGGCTTACTTTTGGGTTTAGTGAACTGCCTGAATTTATTCTGATAATTGGTTGATAGTTTTGCTGCAAGTAGAGGATGCTGATGAGGAATGTGGTAATTCCGAAACGTGCGTCCATCCAACCATCTTGCAGTCTATAGGGCTTTGCCCAAATAAATTTGACAAACATTATCTTCCTCTGTTGGTTAAGCTACACCTGTAGTTTAGTCAATGCATGGTTTTAAGCTGGAATCAAAAAACAACAACAATGACTAAAAGAAAAAAACCAACAATAACAAAACAAAACGAATAAGAAAATTTTATTTCTATAGAAATTTTTGTCAAAAATTTATTTCTATTTCTATTTACATTTAACTGCTATTGAAAATTGTGTCAACATTTTATTTCTATATAAAATATTGTCAAAAGTTAAAAGTTATCAAAATCATAATTCAGTAGAAAATTTTGTCAACATTTTCTATAATAATAAAATGTTAGAAAATTTTGTCAAAATTTTGCTTCAATAGAAAATTTTGTCAAAATTTTATTTCCATAAAAAATTTTGTCAAAATTTTATTTCTATAGAACATTTTGTCAAAAGTTTATTTCTATAGAAAATTTTGTCAAAATTATATTTCTATAGAAGATTTTTTTAAAATCTTATTTCTGTAGAAGATTTTTTTCAAAATTTTATTTTTATAGAAAATGTTTCCAAAAATTTTCTTCTATAGAAAATGTTGTCAAAATCTTATTTCAGTAGAAAATTTTGTCAACATTTTCTATAATAATAAAATGTTAGAAAATTTTGTCAAAATTTTATTTTTATAGAAAATTTTGTTTCTATAGAAAATTTTGTCAAAAATTTATTTATATAGAATTTTTTCTCAAAATTTTATTTATTTTTAGACAGCTTTGTCAACATTTTATTTCTATAGATAATTTTGTTAAAATTTTATGACTATATTTTATTTCTATATAAAATATTGTCAAAATTTTATTTCTATAGAAAATTTTGTCAAAATTTTATTTCTATAGAAAATTTTGTCAAAATTTTATTTCAATAGAAAATTTTGTCAAAATTATATTTCTATAGAAGATTTTTTTAAAATCTTATTCCTGTAGAAGATTTTTTTCAAAAGTTTATTTTTATAGAAAATGTTTCCAAAAATTTTCTTCTATAGAAAATATTGTCAAAATCTTATTTCAGTAGAAAATTTTGTCAACATTTTCTATAATAATAAAATGTTAGAAAATTTTGTTCAAAATTTTATTTTTATAGAAAATTTTGTTTCTACAGAAAATTTTGTCAAAAATTTATTTTTATAGAATTTTTTCTCAAAATTTTATTTATTTTTAGACAGCTTTGTCAACATTTTATTTCTATAGATAATTTTGTTAAAATTTTATGACTATATTTTATTTCTATATAAAATATTGTCAAAATTTTATTTCTATAGAAAATTTTGTCAAAATTTTATTTCTATAGAAAATTTTGTCAAAATTATATTTCTATAGAAAATTTTGTCAAAATTATATTTCTATAGAAGATTTTTTTAAAATCTTATTTCTGTAGAAGATTTTTTTCAAAATGTTATTTTTATAGAAAATGTTTCCAAAAATTTTCTTCTATAGAAAATGTTGTCAAAATCTTATTTCAGTAGAAAATTTTGTCAACATTTTCTATAACAATAAAATGTTAGAAAATTTTGTCAAAATTTTATTTTTATAGAAAATTTTGTTTCTATAGAAAATTTTGTCAAAAATTTATTTGTATAGATTTTTTTTCAAAATTTTATTTATTTTTTGACAGCTTTGTCAACATTTTATTTCTATAGATAATTTTGTTAAAATTTTATACCTATAGAAAATTTGTTAAACTTTTATTTCTATAGAAAATTTTGTCAAAATTTTATTTTTATGGAAAATTTTGTTAAAATTTTATTTCTATAGAAAATTTTTTCAAAGTTTTATTTCTATAGGAAATTTTGTCAAAGCCCATTAGTCAACTTAAAGTAAGAAAGTCGATTATCCGATTTTTTTATTAAAAAAAGAAATCTGCTTCGAATTTGAAGTTTAAATTAGCAAACCGTCGATTTTCGAACACCTCTCAAAATTTGGCACTACTTGTGTCTACTTCCTCTCAAATGTATCGACTACGAATAATTGAGTGGGTTAGTTGTCCTACTCGCTTCTTAATTTTTAATCGTTGTGTGCTTTATAATTTCAGAGCGCTTCTGGCACCGGCTTGGCATTCATTATTTTCACTGAGGCTATAAATCAATTTCCTGGATCGCAACTGTGGGCTGTACTGTTCTTCCTAATGTTATTTACACTGGGTATTGATTCCCAGTTTGGAACTCTAGAAGGTGTGGTGACATCGTTAGTTGATATGAAATTATTACCCAATTTACCCAAGGAATATATTGTTGGTGTAAGTAATAACATTTGAGGATTTTGATGAGAATAAAGAAACAATGAATTGTACAAAACTCGAATAAATGTTTAAATCTACCAAATTTCTTATTTGTGTTCGGTATGAAAGTCTAGCGAAAATTCCGTGTGTAACCGTTTTCGATTGTTAATATTATGCTGCCATAAGAAAAACATGGCTTGTCTGTATTTTGGGTAGGCAAAGGAAATTTCCGCTAGTGTTGCATACCGAGGCTTTAGTATGAAATGTTTATTTTCTACATTTAAGACTGCTATTTATTAATTATACTTTTCATAGGGTTTATGCTTTTCCTGCTGTTTGATATCAATGTGTTTTGCCAATGGAGCTGGTAGCTATATATTCCAGCTAATGGATAGTTTTGCCGGAAATTTCCCACTTTTGATCATCGCTCTCTTTGAATGTTTATCGATCAGTTATATATATGGAATTCGAAGGTATGTTAAAAGGAAATAAGTCATCAATAAAATAAGGCCCCAAAGAATCTATTGGCGGTATAAAAATCACGGTTGCCACTCGCGCCCAAAAAATCTACCAAAATTTGGAGAAAATTTTACCAAAAAACTACCAAACAAAAAATTCATGCAAAATTTTATTTCTATGGAAAATTTTGTCAAAATTTTATTTCTATAGAAAATTTTGTCAAAATTTTATTTCTATAGAAAATTTTGTCAAAATTTTATTTCTATAGACAATTTTGTCAAAATTTTATTTCTATAGAAAATTTTGTCAATGTTTTATTTCTATAGAACATTTTGTCAAAGTTTTATTTCTATAGAAAATTTTGTAAATTTTTTTTCTATAAAAAATGTTGTCAACATTTTATTTCTAAAGAAAATTCTGTCAAAATCTTATTTTTAAAGAAAATTTTGTCAAAATTGTATTTCTATAGAAAATTTTGTGAAAATTTTATTTCTATAGGAAATTTTGTCAAAATTAGAATAGAAAAATTGCTGACTATTTCATTTATATAGAAAATTTTGTCAACATTTTATTTCTATAGAAAATTTTGTCAACATTTTATTTCTATAGAAAATTTTGTCAAAGTTTTATTTCTATAGAACATTTTGTCAAAGTTTTATTTCTATAGAAAATTTTGTAATTTTTTTTCTATAAAAAAATGTTGTCAACATTTTATTTCTAAAGAAAATTCTGTCAAAATCTTATTTTTAAAGAAATTTTTTGTCAAAATTTTATTTCTATAGAAATTTTTGTCAAAATTGTATTTCTATAGAAAATTTTTTGAAAATTTTATTTCTATAGGAAATTTTGTCAAAATTAGAATAGAAAAATTGCTGACTATTTCATTTATATAGAAAATTTTGTCAACATTTTAGTTCTATAGAAAATTTTGCCAAAATTTTATTTCTTTAGAAAATTTTGTCAAAATCTTATTTATATAGAAAATTTTGTCAAAATCTTATTTGTATAGAAAATTTTGCCAAAATTTTATTTCTATAGAAAATTTTGCCAAAATTTTATTTCTATAGAAAATTTTGTCAAAATTTTATTTCTATAGAAAATTTTGTCAAAATGTTATTTCTATAGAAAATTTTGTCAAAATTTTATTTCTATAGAAAATTTTGTTAAAATTTAATTTCTAAAGAAAATTTTGTTAAAATTTAATTTCTAAAGAAAATTTTTTCAAAATTTTATTTCTATAGAAAATTTTGTCAAATTGTATTTCTATAGAAAATTTTGTCAAAATTGTATTTCTATAGAAAATTTTGTCAAAATTGTATTTCTATAGAAAATTTTGTCAAAATTGTATTTCTATAGAAAATTTCGTCAAAATTGTATTTCTATAGAAAATTTTGTTAAAATTTTATTTCTATAGAAAATTTTGTTAAAATTTGATTTCTAAGGAAAATTTTGTCAAAATTTTATTTCTAAAGAAAATTTTGTCTAAATTTTATTTCTATAGAAAATTTTGACAAAATTGTATTTCTATATATTTCTATAGAAAATTTTCTATAGAAAATTTTGTCAACATTTTATTTCTATAGAAAATTTTGTCAAAGTTTTATTTCTATAGAACATTTTGTCAAAGTTTTATATCTGTAGAAAATTTTGTAAATTTTTTTTCTATAAAAAATGTTGTCAACATTTTATTTCTAAAGAAAATTCTGTCAAAATCTTATTTTTAAAGAAATTTTTGTCAAAATTTTATTTCTATAGAAATTTTTGTCAAAATTGTGTTTCTATAGAAAATTTTGTGAAAATTTTATTTCTATAGGAAATTTTGTCAAAATTAGAATAGAAAAATTGCTGACTATTTCATTTATATAGAAAATTTTGTCAACATTTTAGTTCTATAGAAAATTTTGCCCAAATTTTATTTCTTTAGAAAATTTTGTCAAAATCTTATTTATATAGAAAATTTTGCCAAAATTTTATTTCTATAGAAAATTTTGCCAACATTTTATTTCTATAGAAAATTTTGTCAAAATTTTATTTCTATAGAAAATTTTCTCAAAATTGTATTTCTATAGAAAATTTTGTTAAAATTTTATTTCTATAGAAAATCTTGTCAATATTGTATTTCTGTAGAAAATTTTGTTAAAATTTTATTTCTATAGAAAATTTTTTTAAAGAAAATTTTGTCAAAACTGTATTTCTAAAGAAAATTTTGTCGAAATTTTATTTTATTATTTTATTTCTATAGAAAAGTTTGTCAAAATTAGAATAGAAAAATTTCTGAATATTTTATTTATATAGAAAATTTTGTCAAAATTTTATTTCTGTAGAAATTTTTATCAAAATTTTATTTCCATAGAAAATTTTGTCAAAAGTTTATTTCTATAGAAAAGCTTGCTACATTTTTTTTCTATAGAAAATTTTATCAAAATTTTATTTCTATAGAAAATTTTGTCAAAATGTGAGCATGAATTTTCTTCGCGTGTCTATATTTTACCATGAGTGTGAATTTTATCGTAAACTGGCATTTTATCATGACCGTGAATTTTATCGTGATCGTAATATTGAACGAATTTCACTCACGCACGTTCACGAACAAAATTAGATTTGCAGTCATGCTCAATTACGACACATTTTTAGTCCCTTTTCACACCTCTAATGCTAACCCCGGCCGATAGACGGTTACTTATATCACGTTGGGTTCGTTGCAAACATTATTAAATTCCAGGATTCCTGCGCTACTATAAGTTAGTGCATATTTTTGCAACACCCATTAGAAGACGAGATAGACACATGGTGTCTTTGGTAGTTATGCTCAGGGCCGGCTCCTGAGTCGTTCTTGCCATGTCCGTCTGTTTGTCTCTGAACTCATTTTTGTAATCAAAGTCTAGGTCGCAGTTTTCGTCTAATCGACTTCATCGTTGGCACAAGTATGTTCTGCGGGTTAGAATAGAACCCTAATGATTTTGGAAGAAATCGGTTCAGATTTAGATATAGCTCAGGGAGTACAATTGTTAGTGTCGTAAAGTGTGCCAAATTTTGTTGAAATCGGTTAAGATTTAAATATAGCTCCACATATATATCTTTCTCCCGATTTACTCTCATGTGACCACAGATGCCACAGTTTTACTTAAACTTGAACAAGGGGAAGAATAAATATTCGTACTATGCATGATAAATTTGGTTGAAATCGGTACATTTTTATATGTAGCTCCCACTTATATATTTTTCGCCCGATTTAGACTCGTATGACCATCGGAGGTCATCCTTTGGACTTTAGTCTATTTTTTAATTAATTTTCTTTTTGGGCTTTGATTTCGCCATGAATTATGTCCTCATTCCATTCCATTTACGTCTTGGGGCATTATTGCATTTTTGGTCTTTTTTGTGGGGTTTCAACTTGGTTTTACTTGTGGCCTTATGTCATAGGAGTTGGTGATGCTATTACGTTTTTAATTATGAAATATGTCCATGTTCTTGGGGTCTTCTTTTGTTTTCTGTTTTGGGGCAATATGTGTTTCCTATGGAGATATATAAAACTAATGTTTCATTTTAAAATTATTTTTTAAAAAGATTTTCAGATGACATTGAAATGATGACGGGTTCACGACCTAATATGTATTGGATGTTCTGTTGGAAGTATTTATCACCCTGCGCTATGATTACCATTCTGGTGGCTTCATTTTATCAATTACTCACCGAAGGCAGCAGTTATCCTGCATGGATAGCATCGAAAGGTATTACAGAGAAAATGGAATGGCCTCATTGGTGTATAGTTATAGCCTTTATATTGATTCTATCATCAATTCTATGGATACCAATAGTGGCAATTTTGAGGTAACATTGTGACATCTTACAGCTTCACAATGAAGTTAATATATGTTGGTGTTTTATTTCACGTTTTAGGTTATTGGGTATAAAGGTAGTTGAAGATTCTGATCCAGCTTGGTTCCCTGAAGCTGAACTGAAAGAGGTTCATGGTATTGTACCTCATGAACCAACTGAATTAGAACGCACGATTTTCTGCTTCAATATGGATGGGACTGAGGGTATGTGTTGTCCGAAATATGGTTTACCCGAAAAATCACTAGAGGAAGAAGATGAATAAGAGCAAAGGAAAAATATTTTAAATTGAAAGAATTTCAGAGAACGAATAACAAATAACAGCATCAAAACGCATAGATTATTAAATAAGTAATAATAATTACATAAGTTAAGGTTAAGATAAATATTTTAAGAAACTCTAAATACAGTGGAACCTATATTTCTTAAAGTGGACACAAAAGTGTTTCTTAAGGCATTTGATATAGTTTCATATTAAAATGAAACTTTCATATGTGCACATTTTCAAACTGTCAAAATGTAAATGCAAACAATTTAGGTAACCCTACACACAAACATTTTTTTTTCTGGTTCAATCACGAAATTAATTGATCCAATTAATTTTTTATTTGAAATGTCTTCAAGTTGTTATTGATGTAGGTCGGATGATATTGCAAATGGGCCATATCGGACCACTTTTACGTAAAGCCCCCATATAAACCGACCCCCAGATTTTGCTTGCAAAGCCTCTTGGTGGAGCAAAATTCATCCGATCCGGTTGAAATTTGGTATGTGGTGTTAGTATATGGTCTATAACAACCAAGCAAAAATTGGTCCATATAGGTCCATAATTATATATAGCCCCCAAATAAACCGATCCCCAGATTTGACCTCCGGAGCCTCTTGGAGGAGCAAAATTCATCCGATGCGGTTGAAATTTGGTACGTGGTGTTAGTATATAGTCTCTAACAACCATGCAAAAATTAGTTCATATCGGTCCATAATTATATATAGACCCCATATAAACCGATCCCCAAATTTGAACTCCGGAGCCTCTTGGAAGAGCAAATTTAATCCGATCTAGTTAAAATTTGGTACGTGGTATTAGTATATGGTATCTAACAACCATGCAAAAATTGGTCCATATCGATCCATAATTATATATAGCCCCCATATAAATCGATCCCCAGATTTGATCTCCGGAACCTATTGGAGGAGCAAAATTTATCCGATTCGGTTGAAATTTGGTACATTGCGCTAGTATATGGCCGCTAACAGCCATGCAAAAATTGGTCCATATCGGTCTATAGTTTTATATAGCAAATGGCCAATCACACAAAAATTGGTCCATATCGCCAAAACTAATCTACCAAAATTTTATTTCTATAGAAAATTTTGTCAAAATTTTATTACTATAGAAAATTTTGTTAAAATTTTATTTCTGTAGAAAATTTTGTCAAAATTTTATTTCTATAGATAATTTTGTCAAAATTTTATTTCTATAGAAAATTTTGTCAACATTTTATTTCTATAGAAAATTTTGTCAAAATTTTATTTCTATAGAAAATTTTGTCAAAATTTTATTTCTATAGTAAATTTTGTCAAAATGTTATTTCTATAGAAAATTTAGTCAACATTTTATTTCTATAGAAAATTATGTCAACATTTTATTTCTATAGAAAATTTTGTTGAACTGAATTATATACGTATTTAATCGGCCTTTGTTTGTTTAATATATCCCCCGTATGGACTAACTTACGATTTAGAAGACGGTGTTAAGGATTTTTTAAGATACCTTGCCATCGGCAAGTGTTAGCGCAACCCAAGTAATTCGATTGTTGATGACAGTTTTTAGTAAAATTTTTTATGCAATCCATGGTGGAGGGTACATAAGATTCGGCCTGGCCGAACTTACGGCCGTATATACTTGTTTTGTATTTATTGAGTCTTTTTTTACGTAAATGATATAATCAGATGTTAGCAGGAAATTCTTAAGACAATAATGTATTGTCTTAATTATACATACGGCCATTTTCTTGTAGCTCCGTTAGGCTTTAACTGCCAGTTAATAGAAATTAAATTGCAAATATCTTCTCTCCGGTTAACTTTAACTGAAAAATTTTCAGCAGTTAAATGTCTAATGTGGAATATATACGCAAGATGACAGATATATCCATGGTACGGTTTAAAAGTTCGTTAACTAACGGAGCACTAACGGTAAAAAATACCTTTAAAAATTCTTCAGTAAAATATGTGCATACTTTGAGGCGTCGAAATGGATTTAAAAAGTCTGTGTGTGGGCGCCTTAATGTATGCAAATATTTTACTGAAGAGTTTTTGAAGGTATGTTTTACCATGTCATAGTTTAAATCATTCAATTTTAACGAATGAAGGACGCATATTTCAAAGGTACGCACAAAGAAAATTGCATTAAAATTTAGCCAACGAAACGTGTTCATTAATACAATGCAAATATTCGTTAATAGTGCGAAACGTTATGTTGATTAACAGATAATTCGTTATAATAACGAATAATTTCGTTGTATTAACATATTTGTTTTTGGTTAGTATTCACGTCTTGCATACACAGGGACGTGGGTACAAACCCAGTATCGAAGAAACACCAAAAAGTTTTTCAGCGGTGGATTATCCCACCTCAGTAATGCTGGTGACATTTCTGAGGGTTTCAAAGCTTCTCTAAGTGGTTTCACAGCAATGTGGAACGCCATTCGGACTCGGCTATAAAAAGGAGGTCCCTTGTCATTGAGCGTAACATAGAATCGGGCAGCACTCAGTGATAAGAAAGAAGTTCAACAATATGGTATCACAATGGACTGAATAGTCCAAGTGAGCCTAAAATATCGGCCTGCCACTATACCTAACCTAACCGTCATTGGCTGACTCTTAACAAAAATTTTTCTATTAGTGTGGGATATGTTTAAAACAACGTTTTTTTTCTTGTATTAAATATTTGATTTCAATTTGATCTGAGTACATTGTAAATTTAATGTCTTCAGGTGGGGCTGGTCCAAAATACAGTTTATTTTGGCGTTTTTGAATCAATTAATTTCAAAAGACAAAATTCTTACATACCATCCAAGTTTTGACAAGATTTCAAAAAAAAAAATAATAATAATAATAAAGAAATTTGCGTTGTGGTATATTCTGTAATTCAATTTAATGTTTTGGTGGAAAAACTGAACATGGTACGCAACTTTAAAATGAAAATTTGAATTATAATTAATGTTGAAAGAGTAACGGATATAAAACACATTTTAAAATATCATTACTAAATTTGTGGCTATTTTTCTGTTCATGAGTGTACATTAATCAATATGCACTTAGTTAAAACATCCGCAAACAAATATAAAAAAATACAAATCCTATAATCATTTGAAAAAATCCTCACTCCTATAGAGTGTTTGGTTTGAAGCTAACCTGAAAATAAATCGTAAAGAAAACTTGTAAATATATGCTGAATATTTTAGACTAAACTTACATACCTATTACTTCTATATACTAAAATATATATACAAATTGTTATGTATTATATATAAAAATTTTATAGTTTATAAAATTTATACATATATTTATGATCGTTTATGTGTTTATCTATAGAAATTCATATATCAATTCCACCACCGACATCAGAATATTCAAGTTATAACACATTCGGGATACGTGTACGCTTCTTTTCATTACCCAACAAAACCTTACGTGACATAAAGATTAACTAAATTCGTGTCTTCCACAAAATAGTTCAGAATTTCTTTAAATTTGTAAATTTTACCGAAAATGCGTCCATCATGAACTTCGCATGTCACTAAAGATGTTCTTGCAATTTTGAACTCCAAGTTTTTCCTTCAAACTACAAAATTTTCTTTAACAAGTGAAAAAAACTTAGTTATGTCTAATAAATTTTCTTGAATTTGTCGAAAAATATTTACTTATTTTTATGACATCGGCGTGATGCAAACATTTGTAATACTGTTTAGTTAAAATTTTCTACAAATATTCAAAATTTTCTAAAATTAACCGAAAGTTTTCTTCCTGGTGGGTTTACTGTTTTTTTAGTGCACAGACTTTGGTTTTCGAGACATCAATATGGGATTTTTGACGAATCGTTCGTCTCGAGGCGAACGAAAATTCCACGAACAGGCAGTCAAAGTCGTGTGTTAACGTGAGTCACGAAAAAATCTCTTCGTGAGTGTGCATGCTCTGAAAAAATATTGACCTAATATGAAACATTATGCAATCTTAATTTTAGGTCAAGCAATTTACAAAAATATTCAAATTTCTTTAAAATTAAGAAATTTTAATTCAAAAAAATTTTAAAATCTTCGCTTTAAAATTTTTCTTCTTAAAATTTAGGCACCTTTGTCAAAGTCGCATGTCTTTGAAGTAAGACAAATTTTCCTTTTTTTTTGATTTAAAGAATTAATCTTTTAATTAACTGAGATACTGAATCTATGGATTAAAAATAAAACTGATTAAAATATAGGCTAAGACTTATATTAAGGGTTTTGCATTTTTTGTCTAAAGTCTAGTCGACGCAGTTAAAATAATGTTTATAATCTTTGCTTTAAAAATTTCCTTCATTAAATTTAGGACACGTATCTTTGAAATTCGTGACCCTCTTTTCACATGCCTTTGAAGCAAGGGAAAAACTTAATTAAAATAAAAAACAAAAATGTTGTTTAAATAAATTTAAATAAATAATAAATAATTTAATAAATAATATATTAACAGAGAAATTTAATCTTCAGAGTAAAGATGAAAAAAGCTTCAAATATAGGCTTAGACTTCTATTAGGGATTTTGCATCTATGGTTTAAGGTTTTTGTTTTTAAATTAAGGAAACGTTGTTTACTTTGAAGTATATTTATTTGTACATTTATTTGTACACGAATAGCTTTGTTAATATATCGAAAAAACTATATGAAAATTTTATAGAGTCTAGATTTATAGACTGTATTCACCCCCAAAACTCAAAACTTTCTTTGCTTTAAAGAAGCCGTATCTTTGGTTCCGAATTAATACCAAAATCCTTAAGATGAAAAATTTTGCATCCAAATTTTGGGCACCATAATAGAACGCCTTAGCACACTCAGGTACAAGGCATAACACCCAGCAAAAAATTTGAAGTTGTGTCCCAAACATTTCTTTTAAAGCGCATACCGGAATCTCCCATCGATTTTTTCAACTTCCGATGCAGTTCTTTTGGACAAGTATTAGAAAGTGTGCAATTAGGCTATTTTAAGTAAAAGTTAAAAAAAAAGAAAATCGAAAAAAGATATTAAAAAATTATAACAAAAAAAATTAAATTACATCCCCGCTGGGATTTGTACCTGTGCCGTTTGACTTTTTCACTTCCACGGAAGTTCTTTTGAGAAGGTTTTGCAAATTACGAGAATTTTTAATTTTTTTTAATGGAAAGAAATTAAAAAATTATAACAAAAAAAAAATTAAATTACATCCCCGCTGGGATTTGTACCTGTGCCGTTTGACTTTTTCACTTCCACGGAAGTTCTTTTGAGAAGGTTTTGCAAATTACGAAAATTTTTATTTTTTTTTTGTAATGGAAAGATATATTTATAAAATATAAACAAAAAAAAAAATAAAAACAAAAATAAAAATAAAAAAAATTCCCAGCAAAAAAATTTGGAAGTTCTTCTCAAGGCACAACTTTAAAAGAACTTCCAAAAATGCCCTCCTAAAGATGTTCTTTATTTTAACTGCACTGGAAGTTCATTTGAGTCAATTTTTTTATAACTCGCTTTTTTCATATATTTAATGGGAAATTTATATTTTTTTTGTTTCAAATTGGCTAATTAATAAAATGGTACAAATTATTTAAATTTAGCCGAAAAAAATGCTAAATACTGTCTAGAAAAATTGGGAATTTTTGAAAATATTTGATGACAAACGTTCTAGACAAGCGTTAAATGCATTCATAAAAAATTTAAAAATTATTTATTTGTCAAAATAAAGGGTGATGCGGTCAAAATTTGGTCAAGGGAAAACGCGTGTAAATCGGTGAAATCGTTTATTTAAAAAATCAAATTAAATTTCTTTTTCAAGTTCAATTAGTATAAAATGCAGGAAAAATATTCAGTTAGGCTTTCGCTTTTCCGAATCCGAATTGCCGGGCCTCACGCTTGACACCTGCCGTCAGATTTTGTACAGCCACCTTGTCCACCTTCTTCGCCGCAGAAAGCCAGTTTGCCTTGAACTGCTGCTCGTCCTTAGCAGTTTTTTTGGTCTTCTTTAGGTTTCGCTTGAAAATAGCCCAGTATTTCTCAATTGGGCGGAGCTCTGGCGTGTTGGGAGGGTTCTTGTCCTTGGGAACCACCTGCACGTTGTTGGCGGCGTACCACTCCATGGCCTTTTTACCGTAATGGCAAGATGCCAAATCCGGCCAAAACAGTATGGAACAACCGTGTTTCTTCAGGAAAAGTAGTAGACGTTTATTCAAACACTCTTTCAGGTAAATTTCTTGGTTGACAGTCCCGGAAGCTATGAAAATGCTGCTTTTCAAGCCACAGGTACAGATGGCTTGCCAAACCAGATATTTCTTTGCGAACTTTGACAGTTTTATGTGCTTGAAAATATCTGCTACCTTTCCCCTTCCTTTTGTCGTATAAAACTCCTGTCCCGGAAGCTGCTTGTAGTCGGCTTTGACGTAGGTTTCGTCGTCCATTACCACGCAGTCAAATTTCGTCGTGTACAGCTTCCGGGATCGCGCTTTGGCCGTCGTATTTTGTTTATCATCGCGATTTGGAGTCACTACCTTCTTGTAAGTCGATAGTCCGGCTCGTTTTTTGGCTCGATGCACGGTTGTAGACGATACACCCAGCTTATTTGCGGCATCTCTTTGTCGTCTCAGCGGCTTCCGGTTTTCGATTTCCCCCCGATCCAGACTTCCTGGCTGTCGACAAACGTTCCCCAAACACTTTAATTACATTTGTAACGGTTGATTTGCCAACTTTTAGCGATTTTGCCAGCTTTGCGTGCGAGTAGCTCGGATTTTCGTGATGCGCGAGCAAAATTTTGATACGCTGCTCTTCTTACTTGGACGGCATTTTGACAACATAAGAGTGAATTCCAAAATCAAAATAGGAGCAACATTCTACACACACACACCTTCAAAATGAGGGGTGTTCAGGTTTTTAAATGCAAAATTGAAAGAAATACGTCAAGTTTATATTGACCAAATTTTGACCGTATCACCCTTTATCACAAACTTATTAATAAACATCCAAAACACTGAAGTCGCCTCACACCCTAAGAAGTGATGCAAATTCAGTGCAGCGGTTGTTGAAATGGCGGACATCCGCCCTATGACAAGCTCATGTTAAATTCATGGCTTCTGCGTCAATTTGGCACCACTTCCGGATCCCAAAAGAACATTTTCACTACTTTTTTTTGCTGGGTTGCCTCTGGCGGGAATTGAACCGGCGTTTTTTAGGTTTTCATTCAGAATAATAAACAACATCTCAGGAAGTAATTAGAATGTCATGCCGTGGTGTTATATTAGGTTCATATCACAAAAATTTCAATAGATGCATTATGTTCAATGGCGTTTGTGGCTGAGTGTGCTAAAGCGTTCTGTTAAGGTACCAACAGACCCAGGTTCAACCCCAGGTGGAATTGAAGAAATTTTCCAATTTGCCAAAATTAGATAATAAGAAAATATAAATGTAACAAAAAATACTGGTAAAGATTAAAAGTGAAATTGGAGAAAAAAATAGATTTTTAGTTTTCTTAAATTTCGTTATACAAATGAACTTCACAACTTCTAAAGCAATGCAAAGGATCCAAAAATGAAGTACTTACGTCCTATGACAAGCCCAGTGGATATGATCCAAGTTTATACTACTTCCGAATCACAGATTGGGGATCCTAATTGTAATTGGGGAAGCGCTTTTTATTTGGCAACCATGATTATGAACCGATAAGGACCAATTTTTTTGTGATTGGGGATCACCGATATGGATCAATTTTGGCATGGTTATTAGCGGCCTTATACTAACACCACGTTGCAAATTTCAACCGGACCGATGTGGTCCAATTTTTGCATGGTTGTTAGAGACCATATACTAACACCATGTACCAAATTTCAGCCGGATCGGATGAAATTTGCTTCTCTTAGAGCAATCACAAGCCAAATTTGGGGGTCCGTTTATATGGGGGCTATATGTAAAAGTGGACCGATATGGACCAATTTTTGCATGGTTGTTAGAGACAATATACTAACACCACGGACCAAATTTCAATCAGATCGGATGACTTTTGCTCCTCTAAGAGGCTCCGGAGGTCAAATCTGGGGATCGGTTTATATGGGGGCTATATATAATTATGGGCCGATGTGGACCAATTTTTGCATGGTCATTAGAGAACATATACCAACATCATGTACCAAATTTCAGCCGGATCGGATGAACGGACGGACGGACATGCTCAGATCGACTCAGAATTTCACCACGACCCAGAATATATATACTTTATGGGGTCTTAGAGCAATATTTCGATGTTTTACAAACGGAATGACAAAGTTAATATACCCCCATCTTATGGTGGAGGGTATAAAAACTAAAATCACAGGTTCAAATATCACCAGCGGTATATTTTTTATTAGCGGTATATTTTTTTGCAAAGATTGTTTTTGTTTGTTGTACATCGTTTTTCATTTTTTTTTACTTTCGGCGTATATTTTTGCAGAAATTTATGTGTGTTTCCATTTAAACTCAATAAAAAATTACGATTTGCCAAATCTTCTCAAAAGAACTTCTATGGAAGTGAAAAAGTCAATAGGATCAGGTTCAAATCCCGGCGGGGATGAAAGTTTTAATTTTATTTTCATTACTTTATACTGTTTTGTTGATTTCTTTTTTGTGACATTTCTTTGTCTAAAATTTCAATTTTGACTTTAAACGACTAAATGGCGCATTTTCTAAGAGGGGTTTTAGACGATGCAATTGGTTGCGTGCAATTTTTTGTATTCTCTTTTAAAGTTGCTTCTTAAAAACTTCAGCATTTATACGTTGAAATTTTTCATGCAATCGCTTGAAATTTCAAGTATCAGAAATGTCAAAAAATTGCAAGAGGAACGGAAAACATGAAATTTTTTCTACCCCCTTTGCTTCTCTACCCCGTTTGCCAACAAACAAGAATTGCGTGCAATTATTGCATGCAATTATTGCATCGTCTAAAACCCTTCTAAGACTGATACAAAATAACTTCATCGGAAGTGGAAAATTTGATGGGGAATCCGGGGATGCTTTTAACCCTCTAATGCCCCAATTTTTTTGCCAGCTGATTAAATTTTCAATGTTAACGACACAAAAGCAAGAAAACTAAAGAAGAAAAATGTATACGGTAAAATTCAGTATATGCTGCAAAGCCTCTTGAACAGTTTCAACTATGTCTTCTTTTTATTTTACCCATTTTTGTTGTCTTAAGGTGTGTTTTACTAAAAACTTCCTTATTAAACGAAGCCCGCCTAAAGGCGGGATTGGGCATTAGAGGGTTAAAAAGAAATGTTTGTGGAACAACTTCCAATTTTGTTTGATGGGTTAGTCTGTATAAGAACAACTATGGTGTGGTCTAATACAATTACTGCAGATTTGTTCTGGTATCGCAGAAATGTGTTATAACTTGAAAAAAAAAATCATTTTTTATAATAATTAAAAACAAATAAACAAAAACTAAATTTTGAAAAATTTTTAACATAGACATTGACAATAACAAAAATACCTATTTTTGATTTAAATATTATATGACAATAAACACCTATATAAAGTATAATTTAACCCATCGTTCAATAAAATATATGTTTATGTAAACAATTTAAAGGGAAGAGTAAAAAAACAACAACAACAACAAAACAAATACCAATAGTCAAACAAGACTGTACACTACAAGAACGTAAATGATAATAATTAAAAAAAAATATATATATATATATATAAAATCATCAAAAATTATAAAACAAAAAATAAACAGAGAACTTAAATATTGTTAATCATGTACAACAAGTATTACACCAAAAAAGAAAAAATCAAACCAAATATTGGTTTCATCATCCATTTTAAATGAAGTAAACAACCTCACCAAAAAAAAAAAACACAGAAGAAATCAAATAAAAAAACTGTACAACTATCGCACTCCATAGGCCTAGGACAGACAAATAAAAAAATCATATATTAATTTTGTTTTATTTTGCATAAAGCTAGATCAGCAAATGGAAATGGTTGAATTTTTTTTTTGGCAAATGCTTAGCAAATATTTATTAATAGGCGTTTTAAAGTTTTTTTCTTTCCCCTTGAAAATTTAATCCCAGTCAAAAATATAAGTGTGTGAGCTGGTGTACAGTTTCAAAAAAAAAAAAAAAACAAAAAAAATTATATATATATAAAAAGATGAAACACAATACCATTTTTAGGTACAAAAAAATTGGAAGTGAATAGAATAGCAAGTGGAAGTAACATATCTTATTTACAAAAATAAATTTATATGTATTTATTGCTTTGATTTATGATTTTAACACCAAGTAAAAGTATTTTATTTTGGAATTTCTAATTATTTTTATTTTAAAGAGAAACTAATTTATATGTTTAATATGAAACAATATAATGAAAACAAATTTTAGAGACTTATAATAGGGTTGCCTTTTATATTTCGGGACAGAAGACCAAAAACAAATATTACTTGTCGAAAATCGCGTTGTTTTTCAAAATATTCCCCACTAAGATCTATACACTTTTGCATGCGTTTAAACTAATGGCGTTTTCTTTTCTTGTAAAAAATGCACACTTGTTTTGCATTTTGCCCGGAAAATGTACTCTTTAGGTTCTTTTCTAAAAAAACAGGCAAAAGTGCGAAAAGGCTACGAATTCTGTTGTGAAAATAGCGCCACGCATAGAGGCAAATTACGGGCATTTTCAGCACTGTCAACAAACGAGAGTGCTGCGATTGCCCTGTTTCCTTCTTTGAATTCTTTTCTGCCCGCTGAAATGATAGCATTTTTTTAGGTTTCTGGTAACATTTTAAAAATGCGCATTCTGTACAGACAAAATGAAGGCAAAGCACTTTTTTCAGAAAAGAAAACACCATAATTGTCGAAGCACTTTTGCCACTCTGATTGAGGTATCTTTAAAAGATGCATTCGTATGCCTCAATCGCTTCTTCAGGTGCTGAAAAGTGCAAAAAAATAATCGCACGAAAATGTTCACCATTTTATTCTATCTTTTCAGCGAGATGAATCTGTAAACAACACAAATAGCGCTCGTATGTTAAAACGTTCAGGCTTTACCATAGAGCTGTCATCCCGAAATATAAAAGGCAACCCTTGTAAATAGTTCTCTGCACCATTACAAAGCGCTAAATTGTAGCGTGGGCGAAATTTGAAACAAATTATTTTCAATTAAAGTTTTAATTAAATAAGAATAAAATTTCAATTAAAAAATTAATTGATTTTTTAATTAAAAAAAATCACAAAAATATATAAATTAATAAAATTAATTTTATAATTGATGCCAGTGTCAGTGCTGCCAGTATTGGGAATTTTCCCCCAAATTGGGGATATTTTTCGTGAAGGGGGACGAGATTTTTGAGTTGGGAATTTGGTGGGGAATTTCAATAAATCTTGGGAATATTTGTGGGTTTTTTTCGAGAAATCAGTTTACCCTTTTTTGTCAAAATTTTATTTCTATATAAAATTTTTTCAAAATTGTATTTCTATGGAAAATTTTGTCAAAATGTTATTGCTATAGAAAATTTTGTCAAAATTCTATTTCTATAGAAAATTTTGTCAAAATTTTATTTCTATAGAAAATTTTGATAAAATTTTATTTTTAAGGAAAATTTTGTCAAAATTTTATTTCTAACGAAAATTTTGTCAAAATTTTATTTCTATAGAAAATTTTGTCAACATTTTCTTTCTATAGAAAATTTTGTCAAAATTTCATTTCTATAGAAAATTTTGTCAAAATTTTATTTCTATAGAAAATTTTGTCAAAATTTTAATTCTATAGAAAATTTTGTCAAAATTTTATTTCTATAGAAAATTTTGTCAAAATTTTATTTCTATAGAAAATTTTGTCAAAATTTTATTTCTATAGAAAATTTTGTCAAAATTTTATTTCTATAGAAAATTTTTTCAAAATTTTATTTCTATAGAAAATTTTTTCAAAATTTTATTTCTATAGAAAATTTTGTCAAAATTTTATTTCTATAAAAAATTTTGTCAAAATTTTATTTCTATAGAATTTTTTTTCAATATTTTATTTCTACAGAAAATTTTTTTTCTATAGAAAATTTTGTCAAAACTTTATTTCTATAGAAAATGTTGTCAAAATTTTATTTCTATAGAAAATTTTGACAAAATTTTATTTCTATAGAAATTTTTTTCAAAATTTTATTTCTATAGAAAATTTTGTCAAAATTTTATTTCTATAGAATTTTTTTCAAAATTTTATTTCTACAGAAAATTTTTTTTCTATAGAAAATTTTGTCAAAACTTTATTTCTATAGAAAATTTTGTCAAAACTTTATTTCTATAGAAAATTTTGTCAAAATTCTATTTCTATAGAAAATTTTGTCAAAATTTTATTTCTATAGAAAATGTTGTCAAAATTTTATTTTTATAGAAAATTTTGTCAAAACTTTATTTCTATAGAAAATTTTGTCAAATCTTTATTTCTATAGAAAATTTTGTCAAAATTTTAATTCTATAGAAAATTTTGTCAAAATTTTATTTCTATAGAAAATTTTGTCAAAATTTTATTTCTATAGAAAATTTTGTCAAAATTTTATTTCTATAGAAAATTTTGTCAAAATTTTATTTCTATAGAAAATTTTTTCAAAATTTTATTTCTATAGAAAATTTTTTCAAAATTTTATTTCTATAGAAAATTTTGTCAAAATTTTATTTCTATAAAAAATTTTGTCAAAATTTTATTTCTATAGAATTTTTTTTCAATATTTTATTTCTACAGAAAATTTTTTTTCTATAGAAAATTTTGTCAAAACTTTATTTCTATAGAAAATGTTGTCAAAATTTTATTTCTATAGAAAATTTTGACAAAATTTTATTTCTATAGAAATTTTTTTCAAAATTTTATTTCTATAGAAAATTTTGTCAAAATTTTATTTCTATAGAATTTTTTTCAAAATTTTATTTCTACAGAAAATTTTTTTTCTATAGAAAATTTTGTCAAAACTTTATTTCTATAGAAAATTTTGTCAAAACTTTATTTCTATAGAAAATTTTGTCAAAATTCTATTTCTATAGAAAATTTTGTCAAAATTTTATTTCTATAGAAAATGTTGTCAAAATTTTATTTTTATAGAAAATTTTGTCAAAACTTTATTTCTATAGAAAATTTTGTCAAATCTTTATTTCTATAGAAAATTTTGTCAAAATTTTATTTCTATAGAAAATTTTGTCAAAATTTTATTTCTATAGAAAATTTTGTCAAAATTTTATTTCTATAGAAAATTTTGTCAAAATTAAGGAACATGGTTAATAGAGCCATTGAAAAGAAAACGCCAGATACAAATCTATACACGCCTGGACTGTACATGTTTCGGTTCGGGCGAATGAACCTTTCGACAGCCTTTAGTATAGATCTGGCTGGGAGAGATAACTCAATTTTGGGCCCTTTATGCTAACTCCTTATGGAGAAAACATTTGTAAGAGGAAATTTCCCAGATGTTTTCTCCATAAGGAGTTAGCATAAAGGGCCCAAATTTGAGTTATCTCTCCCAGCCAGATCTATACTAAAGGCTGTGGAAAGGTTCATTCGCCCGAACCGAAACATGTACAGTCCAGGCGTGTATAGATTTGTATCTGGCGTTTTCTTTTCAATGGCTCTATTAACCATGTTCCTTAATCTATATCTGTCCATAAAGCTCGAAAAATAATTGAACACACAAAAATTTTTTTTTCTGATTCAATCACGAAATTAATTGATCCAATTAATTTTTTAATTGAAATGTCTTCAATCACAGAATTGATAGTATCAATTAAAAAATTAATTGACAGTCAATTAAAAAAATAATTGATCCAATTAAATATTTAATTGATACTATTAAATTGTGTGATTGATTTTTATTTCAATTAAAAAATTTGTTGAATCAAGTAAATTTTTAATTGAATATTTTTTAAAACTCAATTAAGATTTTAATTGGAAAAATTTTCGTGCAATTTTTTTCTGTGTATAATTAGATGAAATACAATTTTGACAAAATTTCTATAGAAATAAAATTTTGACAAAATTTTCTATAGAAATAAAATTTTGACAAAATTTTCTATAGACACAAGTTGTTTTTAATTGTTCTGTATTTAAATCGTTGGACAATCTTCTACATTTCCTGTGAATTTCAAGCGTGGTTTGTCAAGGTGAGGTATACTTCTCCTCAACATACCGTCCAATAAATCGGAAAAAGTAAAAGTACTTAAAAATTGACCATATTAACATTTGTTAAAGTGTTGGACACGGAGAACATGCCTTTCCCAAAAATATACCGGAAAATGAAGCACCCTCTACGTTGCCTGTCAACTTCATGTAAATTTAAGTTTTTTACTTAAAAAAGTCTGGCAGAAGCCTGTGGAACAATCATAAAATTATGTATTAAATTATGTTTAAAAAAATCGGGCAAAAATCGTAAATTCACGTACCCTATATTCATTTCACGGAAAGAGTATTCGACCAGCACCATTCATTTGACAGTTGCCTCTAAGAGATTATAAAGTGAAAATAATTGATATTTTTCTTAAGGATATACAAAGTAGATAAGGGATTTGAAAATTATAAATGATTAATTTTTTATTGTGAAAATACCTTAACTTGGCAGCGAGCAACAAGGGAGAAAGATTTCGAGGGGTCAGAACTGGACTCACATAATTTTTAAAGAAATATAAATGGGTCCTCCTGGCCCTAAAATTTGGCATTTAACTACACTGGCTATAGCTTCTGAATGTTACTCGCCCTTAGAGTTGTTCAGTTCACAATTTTTTTTTGAAAAACTTCCATTGTTCAAATAAAATTTAGTGCAATGAATATAAATGTTACTTTATGAAAGATTAAATATTACAACCAATTTTTGCTTTAATTTTATTTAAAGTATATTAAATATATAATAATATATTATTTTAATTAAAAACTCTAAAAAGAATGAAGATATCAAATATTTTGGAATAGTTTCATTTCGTATACAACATATAAGAAATTATAAAATATCACCAATATGCTAATTTCGCTTAATAAAATGTGATCATAAATAAGTCCCAAGCAAAATAATACATATTCATATATATATACGAATCATAAATGAAATTTACATATACATAAATATTAAATTAAAAAAAAAAAAACAATAACTTAACAAATAGTTTAACTGAAACGAATCGAACCCGTTCATATATTTACGAAAAGAAAAATGCCTAAAATCTAGTCTACCTAAAAATCATACACATTTTAATTATAACTATCGACTAATTAATATCAATATTAATCGATATATAACAAAAAGAGATTAACAAAATATATCTTCAACTAGTCCCACAAGTCCTCGGAAAAAACTGTCCATTAAAAATATCATTACGAGAACATTTTTATTAAATTGTAGTAATTGGGAAATATACATGCCATTGTCATAAAAACTGTTAACCGTTAATGAAATATAAACGTTTATTGATATATAAATTAAAATCACTATTAAATACTGTATACAAAGGATATAAAAACAGACATATGTTATTTTTTTAATAGGGCCAACTTTATTTAAAAAATGTTTATAAATGTTAATTTTAAATTATACTATGCAACTTATTAGAAAATAATGTGATAGAGAAGGCGACAGAGGGAGAAATAGAGAAGGAGTGGTGTAATTTCTATTTTGAAGATCTAATTGTTTAGGGTAATTTTTAAGAGCTATAGAAAAAAGTCGCTGAAGAATCGCGCCATGAACTTTCTTAACAGAGTTCGCGTTTTGATAAAAAAAGTCAATAATTTGCAACGAAAACACTAAACGTGAAACGGCTTTTTAATCCAGTATGGCCAAAAAGATAAAAAATCTTCCTTTATAAAAAAATTAATCTGTCTTTTAGATGATCCTCCAGTCAACGTTCCTTTTACCTTTAGAATTATAACAAATGTATACGGCTGAAAGTTCGGCCAAGGCGAACCTTATGTACCCTCCACCATGGATTGCGTACAACGAGCTACTAAAGACTGTCAACCACAATCGAATTACTCGGGTTGTAGATACAATTTCCGATAACATAAAATAAAACTATAAACGTACCAAACTTATAGTTGTATTTCTTATTGTTAACTTCTAAAATTTAGTCCATATGGGGTCTATGTTTAGATAACAATTTTTGAAAAAAAATTCCTATAAAAATCAAATTATGACAATATTTTCTACAGAAACAAAATTTTAACAAAATTTTCTATAGAAACAAAATGTTCTATAGAAATAAAATTTCGACAAAATTTTTTATAGAAATAATTTTTTACAAAATTTTTTATAGAAATAATTTTTTACAAAATTTTTTCAATTTACAAAATAAAATTTTCTATAGAAATAGATTCTGACAAAATTTTCTATAGAAATACCTTTTTTACAAAATTTTTATAGAAATAAAATGTTGACAACATTTTTTATACGAATAACATTTTAACAATTTTTTCAGAAATAAAATATTGACAAAATTTTCTATAGAAATAAAATTTTGACAAAAGTTTCTATAGAAATGAAATTTTCACAAAATTTTCTATAGAAATAAAATTTTGACAAAAGTTTCTATAGAAATAAAATTTTCACAAAATTTTCTATAGAAATAAAATTTAGACAAAATTTTTTGTAGAAATGAATTTTCGACAAAATTTTCTATAGAAATAAAATTTTGACAAAATTTTCTATAGAAAATAATATTGAGAAATTTTTTTTATAGAAATAAAAATTTGCCAAGATTTACTATTAAAATAAAATGTTTACAAAAAGTATAAAATAAAATTTTTACAAAATTTTCTATAGAAATAAAACTTTGACAAAATTTTCTATAGAAATAAAATTTTGACAAAATTTTCTACAGAAATAAAATTGTAACAAAATTTTCTAGAAACAAAATGTTCTATAGAAATAAAAATTATGACAAAATTTTCTATAGAAATACATTTTTACAAAATTTTTCATAGAAATAAATTTTTACAAAATTTTTATAGAAACAATTTAGTCATTTTACAAAATAAAATTTTCTATAGAAATAGATTTTGCAAATTTTTCTATAGAAATAGATTTTGACAAAATTTTCTATAGAAATAAGATATTGACAAAATTTTCTATAGAAATAAAATTTTGACAAAATTTTCTATAGAAATAAAATTTTGTTGTTGTTTTTTCTTGCAGCTTAAAACCATACATTGACTAAACTACAAGTGTAGCTTAACCAGCAGAGGAAAAGAATGTTTGTCAAATTTATTTGGGCAAAGCCCTATAGACTTGCAGTCTATTGGACAAACATTCTTTTCCTCTGTTGGTTAAGCTGCACTTGTAGTTTAGTCAATGTATGGTTTTAAGCTGCAATAAAAAACAACAACAATGCTTAAAGAACAAAACCAACAATAACAAAACGAATGAAAATAAAATTTTTACAAAATTTTCTATAGAAATAAAATTTTTACAAAATTTTCTATAGAAATAAAATTTTTACAAAATTTTCTATAGAAGATAATTTTTTTTTAGAAATAAAAATTTGATAAGATTTACTATTGAAATAAAATTTTTACAAAAGTTTCTATAGAAAAAAATTTTTGACAAAATTTTCTATAGAAATAAAATTTTGACAAAATATTCTATAGAAAAAAAATTTTGATAAAATTTCTATAGAAGATAATTTTGAGAATTTTTTTTAGAAATAAAAATTTGACAAGATTTACTATTGAAATAAAATTTTTACAAAAGTTTCTATAGAAAAAAAATTTTTACAAAAGTTTCTATACAAAAAGAATTTTGACAAAATTTTCTATAGAAATAAAATTTTGACAAAATTTTCACAAAATTTTCTATAGAATAAATTTTTGACAAAATTTTCTATAGAAATAAAATTTTTACAAAAATTTCCTATAAAAAAATGACAAAAATTCCTATAGAAAAAAAATTTTGACAAAATTTTCTTTATAAATAAGTTTTTGACAAATTTGTCTATAGAAATAAAATTTTGACAAAGTTTTCTTTAGAAAATTTTCTATAGAAATAAAATTTTGACAAAATTTTCTAAAGAATGAAATTTTGCCAAACTTTTGTATAGAAATAAAAATTTTGACAAAAATTCCTATTGGAGAAAATGTTGACAAAAATTTCTATAAAGGTCAAATGTTGACAAATTTTTCTTTAGAAATAAAATGTTGGCAAATTTTGTTTAAAGAAATAACATTTTAACAAAATTTTTTATAGAACTAAAATTTTAACTAAATTTTCTATGGAAATAAAATTTATAGAAAATTTCCATAAAAATATTTTCTATGGAAAAAAAATTTGACAAAATTTTTTGTATAAATAAATTTTTTACAAAATTTTCTATAGAAATAAAATTTTGACAAAATTTCCTATAAAAAAATGACAAAAATTCCTATAGAAAAAAAATTTTGACAAAATTTTCTTTATAAATAAGTTTTTGACCAAATTTTCTATAGAAATAAAATTTTGACAAAGTTTTCTTTAGAAAATTTTCTATAGAAATTAAATTTTGACAAAATTTTCTAAAGAATGAAATTTTGCCAAACTTTTGTATAGAAATAAAAATTTTGACAAAAATTCCTATTGGAAAAAATGTTGACAAAAATTTCTATAAAAGTAAAATGTTGACAAATATTTCTTTAGATATAAAATGTTGGCAAATTTTGTTTAAAGAAATAACATTTTAACAAAATTTTTTATAGAACTAGAATTTTAACTAAATTTTCTATAGAAATAAAATTTTAACAAATTTCTATAAAAATAAAATTTTAACAAGATTTTTTATTGAAATAAAATTTTATAAAAAATTTCTATAAGAATAAAATTTTCTATAGAAATAAAATTTTAACAAAATTTTCTGTAGAAATAAAATTTTAACAAAATTTTCTATTAAAATAAAATTTTACAAAAAATTTCTATAAAAATAAAATTTTAACAAAATTTTCTATAAAAATAAAATTTTAACAAAATTTTCTATTGAAATAAAATTTTATAAACATTTTTCCTATAACAAATTTTTATAAAATCTGGACAAAATTTTCTATAGAAATAAAATTTTGACCAAAATTGTCATAGAAATAAAATGTTGACAAAATTTTCTTTAGAAATAAAATTTTGACAAAATTTTCTATAGAAATAAATTTTTTAAATCGTATATTAATGGAAATACTGAAATAAAGTAACAATACATGTCTTTCGAAAAAACATTTCTTGAGTTAAAAAGTGATATCTGCTAATTTCTATAATTTTAAGATTATATTCTTTCAAACGTAATTTGGACATATGTGTATGTACGACCCATGTACCCATACTTTGGTATAATGGGATTATAATGGTAATTAGGTGATCAATGACATTAATTTTAATTATAAATCATCACAATTCAGAATCTTAACATTTGCATGATTTTTACAACGAATTATTTTAGGATTTCAATTCCACATTTTCTATGTTTAATAGATGTTCATCTCTACACATAGCTTTCAATACGATACACCCCTCTTTAACGATATTTCGAATCGCACAATTTCCTTAACACTAAAGTATGTTAAATAAAAATTTGGTAATTTAGTTCTCTTTAATGACAAGTTAAATTGAAATTGGATTGAAGTCCCAGAGTATGTAGATCTTTTTGTTGTAAGAGAAATATATTCATGCGATTTCCGATTCCGACTATCAGAACCCATTTTTGTAAAATTATGTAACAAAATTCGAAAATAATGTTGCGTAGTATAAAAAAATCTGCATTAAAAAATAAAAATATACATTAAAAAAACTACAATAGAAGCTAAACAAAAATATATAAATATATAATAAACGCAATTGTAAAACTGACATAAAAGAAAGAACAAAAATAAAAATTAAAACAAAAATCATAAAGCATAATAAATTATTATTGTTAACAATTATTTAATCCCAGCAAAACAAATAATATATTAAAACCTGAAAGAAAACCCATGTTGGATGTGTTAAAAAATAAAAAATAAGAAACAATACAAACAAAAATATTATTGTAAAGAACAAAAAACAAAACATAAATATATCTAAATGAAAAACAGAAAAATATATACCTTGTTATTATACCATCATTTCGTTAAATTTGTTGTTTAATTTAAATTTTAAACGATTCGAATCTATATTGATGTACATTTTACATATTACCAATTTGTCAATCCACACATCATATAATTGTAAAGAAAACTACACAAAACAAAAACAAAATAAAATTGACAATAAAACATTTTATTTATTTAACATTTGCAAATATCGTCAAATGGATTTAAACTCATTGTGGTTTCATTTTCTCATCTTGGGTGGTCATGGTGGCAGCCTTTTTCTTCAGAGATTCTTTACGTCTTTTATGTTTGTTGGATTTAAGATGTAAATGCCATTGATATTCGCCTATAAAATGGCGTTGACAGGTCTCACAGAAATTTGTAATCTAAAAGATTAAGGATGGTTAATAGTTTAGTTTAAATTTAGGGATGGTTTATAGTTTTTTAAGGTTAAGGATAGATTTGACAAAATTTTTTGTTGAAATAACATTTTAGCAAATTTTTCTATAGAAATAAATTTTTGACAAAATTTTTATAGAAATAAAATTGACAAAATTTTCTATAGAATTACAATTTTGACAAAATTTTCTATAGAAATAAAATTGTGACAATAGTTTCTACAGAAATAAAATTTTTGACCAAATTTTCTATAGAAATAAAGTGTTGATTTGTTGAAATACAATGTTGACTAAATTTTGTTTAGAAATAAAATTTTGACAAAATTTTCTATGGAAATAAAATTTTGGCAAAATTTTCTATAGAAATAAAATTTTGACAAAATTTTCTGTAGAAATAAAATTTTGACGAAATTTTCTATAGAAATAAAATTTTGACAACGTTTTCTAAGAAATAAACTTTGACAAAATTTTCTATATAAATAAAATTTTTGACCAAATTTTCTATAAAAATAAAATTGTGTGTTTACTAAGAAAAAAAACTTTGACAAAATTTTTTATAGAAATAAAATGTTGACGAAATTTTCTATAGATCTAAAATTTTGACAACATTTTCAATAGAAATAAAATTTTTACAAAATTTTCTATAGAAATAAAATTTTTACAAAACAAAAATTTTCTATAGAAATAAACATTGACAACATTTTCTATAGAAATAAAATTTTAACAAAATTTTCTGTAGAAATAAAATTTTGACGAAATTTTCTATAGAAATAAAATTTTGACAAAGTTTTCTAAGAAATAGACTTTGATAAAATTTTCTATATAAATAAAACTTTTGACCAAATTTTCTATAAAAATAATATTGTGTTTACCAGGGCTGTGGAGCCGGCGTCGGAGTCGGAGTCTTGGAGTCGGAGTCTGAGTATTTTGCTGGAGTCGGAGTCGTAAAAATTTTGCTCGACTCCGACTCCGCCTGAACCAAATTTTTTAAAACACTTCACATTTTTGTAACTAAGTAAATTTTTACGCAAATTAGTTTCCATTGCGTTATTCATTCGATCAATGTACAGCATGATTGTAAATGAAAATCACCTTCCAATTACGGCTATCTTTTTATATTTCCTAGAATGTTAGACTGGCAGTTTGGCTGGATCGATCCATTTTAATGCCCATATCAATTTATTTGAAATATTTCGAACAATCGATATTATTTTTATTTTTCTTTTATTTTAAGGTCATATATATATGTGGAATATTGACAGAAAATTTTTCAAAGTTGTTTTTTATGAAAAATTTTGTCAAAATGTTATTTCTATAAAAAGTTTTGTTAAAATTTTATTTCTATAGCAATTTTTATCAAATTTTTATTTCTATAAAATATTTATTCAAAATTTTATTACTATAGAAATATTTTTTTCATATAGAAAATTTAGTCAAAATTTTGTTTCTATAGAATATTTTGAAAAATTTTATTTCGATAGAATGTTTTGCAAAATTTTGTTTGTTACACAAATTTTTTTTTTAAATTTTATTTCTATTGATAATTTCATTTCTATAAAAATTTAAAAATTTAAACTTCATCGAAAGGGTCATAAACACGAGCGACAAACGGTTCCATAAACAAAACAAACAGAAAATAATCAGAATATTACAAGACAACAGCTTCCCACAAAATACAATAAATCAACTACTAAAGAGAAGAATACAGACATTTCCAAAAGACAAAGAACCACGAATTTACAAATCGGTCATTTACGTACCTAAACTTTCGGAAAGATTTGAAAATTCAGAATGTATAGATAAATCAAAATATAAAATTGCCCACAAGACTTCAAATACACTTCAATCTCTATTTACGAACACCAAATCAAAAGTTGGCAAACTGGACAAATCAAATGTAATTTACAAAATAGAATGCAACGGCGATGGCCTAACACAATGTCCAAAAATTTATATTGGAACCACAAAGAACAAACTAAAATCTAGATTAGCAGGACACAAATCAGATATAAAATTAAGAAACAGAAATACAAACCAAAAAACGGCATTAGCAGAACACTGTGCAAGAGAAAAGCATGAACCAGACTTAGAAGGAGTGAGAGTGATAGATAACGAGATAAATTACAATAAGAGACTTACATTAGAAACATTACACATCATCAACACAACAACAACAAAACGTATGAACCACAAAGCAGACATAGAGGGATGTGCATGCAACTATCGCTTGTTGGTTCAACGAATGAACAAAGTCCAATAACGCATAGAAGACTTTAGTGACAAAACAAACGGAGACCGAACAGGTTGATAAATAAACTTTAAGTTTTGTTTGTGTTTTTTGTACTATTGTTAATGTAAGTGAAAAAAGAGAATTCAATGTAAAAGAATGTAAACATGCTTGGCTTATTACGTATTTGTTTTATGTTATTTTAGGTTGTCTTGAAAATGCCTTACATATTAAGGCGAAATATCGACAAATAAATAAATAAATAAAAACATAAAGACCTCGAGCTTGACTAATCATTTCATTATATATTGATAAAAGGTCGAATAAAAAGAAAATTAATAAATTATAAAAATTTAAGTCAAAATTTTATTTCTATAGAAAATTTTGCCAAAATTTTATACTCATGGATTTTTTTATTAGAAAATTTGGTCAAAATTTTATTTCTATAGAAAATTTTGTCAAAATTTTTTTCTATAGAAAATTTTGTCAAAATTTTATTTCTATAGAAAAGTTAGTCAAAATTTTGTTTCTGTAAAATAGTTTGCATAATTTTATTTACTACACAAAAATTTTTCTAAAATTGTATTTTTATTGATAATTTTTTCAAAATTTTATTTCTATAAGAAAAAATTTTCAAATTTTATTTCTATAGCAAATTTTCTCAAATTTTTTTTTCTTACTGATGCTCACTGATACTCACTGCTATAAGAAATGTATTCAAAATTTTATTACTATAGAAATATTTTTTCTATATAAAATGTAGTCGAAATTTTATATCTATAGAAAATTTAGTCAAAATTTTGTTTCTATAGAATATTTTGCAAAATTTTATTTCTATAGAAAATTTGGAAAATTTTGTTTGCTATATAATTTTTTGTTTTAATTGTATTTCTATTGATAATTTTTTCAAACTTTTATTTAAAAAAAAAAATTTGCCAAATTTTATTTCTATAAAAATTTTATTTCTATATATTTGGTCAAAATTTGATTTCTATAGAAAATTTTGCCAAAATTTTATTTCTATAGAAAATTTAGTCAAAATTTTGTTTCTGTAGAAAATTTTCCAAAATTTTATTTCTATATAAAATTTTGCAAAATTTTATTTACTAGACAATTTTTTTTCCAAAATTGTATTCAGTGAGCATACAATTTTGGAAAAATTGCTACTAATTCGAAAACTTGTAGAAATGACTCAAATTTTCAATTTTTTCAATGAATGAATCATAAATGCATTCTTGCGAAATTGTCTAAACAATTATAAATATTTCCCAAATATTGCCCGAGTTTTGTAGAAGTCTGATTTGAGATTTTATCAAAATGTAGATCTAAATACAAAGTTGTGCAGAGTATATTATAATCGGCCCGCCCGACTTTAGACTTTCCTTGCATTTTTATTTTCGTTAAAATTGTGTTACGTCCCATAACGTTAGATTTAAATTTTAAGTACATAGATTTTGTTGAAGTATATACAATTTTGTCTAAATCGATTCAGATTCAAATTCATGCATATGGAAATATAAACCTTTATATAGCTCCCAACAAATTTAAAGGATTTGAGATAGTATCAATAATTTTGGTCCACAAATACATATACTGTTGGTATCTTCCCATATTATGATGGGTATTTATATCATTATTTTATTTATTAAACATTGCCCTAAATTGGAAATATAGAGTTCAATTGGCATCTAATGTGAAATTAAGACCTTTTTTTGCACACATAAATAAATACGATACTTTATATCGATTCACTTACGGTACCCCCACAATAGAACTACAAATTAGTGGTATTAAAATGAGATTTAGTTATATTTTGTACTTTTTGGAACTTCAAGGGCTTTACTTCAATCTCATTTTTCAATATGTGTTGCATCCGTTCTCGCGATATATTCAGCTAACGGGCAAGTTTTTACTAGAGGTCTGCACCAGTGCTGCCGCTACTACTTCAATCGAAGTATTTTGCTTCATTTTCACAAAATTTACTTCGTCACTCCTTCTTCCAAAAATCTGCTTCACTTTTTGTTCTGCTTCAAATTTTAAAATTGTTCCCCATATTACCTAATTGTTTTTCCTATTCCTTTAATTACGATGAACATAGTGGTTTTAACCATTGAACATATGCAAACCCTATTTTTCATCGCTGGAATGGCAACCCTTTATTTTTGCTTTGTACAAGTGTCAATGCGTGAACTCTCAAATTGTTGTGAGTAAATAACGTGTGGACATGTGATGTGCTAGATGAATCGGTAAGTAGTGCAATAATTTCCATGAAAAATATAAATATAGTATTAATTATAAATTCTTTAATATCTTTAGCAAAGGAATACGCTCACGGACGCTATTGTTTTGTTTTCAAAAATGTATGCTACTTCAATATTATTCAATCTACTCCACTTTTTTCCAAAATCTACTTCACCCAATTTTTCACTAGCGGCAGCACTGGTCTGCACAATTCCATTTGTAAATGCAGAGTGCATGTGTACTTGCTAAATGAGTACATCTATTTGAGAGAGTCGCAAAACAATTGGTACACATTTTAATGAACACCAAAAGCCACAAGTAACTTCTTGTTGCTACTCTGATGTCTTCACTACCAACAAACACATATTCCTCTTTCTCTCTTATTGAAGTGTACTCAGAGTGATCACATCGAGTACGTTGCGAGATCAAAACTGCATAGAGTACTACATGTACAACATGCAGTTTAGGAAATAGAAAGAACAGTTATTCTCCATTCTATATGTTTTCGGTTTGTTAAACAGAAGAGCTAACGTTAAGGTAAGTGTGTGACATACATAAATATATGAAATATGTGACATACATACATATCTATGATTAATAATAATGGAAAGTTTTGCTTCGCACATAACTGAGAAATACTTGTGGTACCACGTGAAGTGAAGAGAATCCATGTTTTACTTTTTCTCAAGTACTTACATTTTTATTGTTCCTTTTTTTCGGAACACATATTGTTTCGGATAAGTACTTGGTGGTATTTGACAAGCAAGTGTTCTCTTCACTTCTCTACTTGCGCTCTGAGAGAAAGACAGTGTATGTACTATATTCGACAGCGAATTGCATACATGTAGTGAAAAGTTATTTGATGCAGGCCTCTAGTCTTTACCATTCATAAAGGTTGAATACTTAAGGTTTCTAACGATAGCCACTAGTGGGTTTCCAGACAAATATAAAGCAATCACACTATCGCACTTGAATGACATCATGAATAACTTTATTTCTGAAAGCAATAGATCAAAATGTTTTTGCAAAATTGTAAACAATAAAATAAACTATCACTGGAATAAATCTGTAATCTGTCAGACAAGCGGTTTATAAATAATAGCAACCTGACGTTCGTTACCATATACGAGTATATTAGCTACCACGTACTCCCACCTATATGACAACAGAGATTGCCATGCTTTGGAAAAGAAAAAATCTCCTCTTTCGGATCTAACGCAATTTTACCCAAATTTTTCTCAAATGTCATCTCTTAAAGCAAATCTAACAAATTAGAAGAGCATTGCTCCCCACTGGGAATGCGAATATACTATGTAGGTATGTAAATGAATGATTTCCTCTTTAGATGTGAATGAAAAAAAAAAAGCAAATATAATCTAAAAATAATCGTCGATCTACATACTTATCTACTACTTAGACAATTGATGTAGAAGATATCGTAACATGCGTAAGTTATTCTCCGTTCATTCGATTGTTTGCTCCTTCATACATACCTCTTCATTCAAGCCTGCTCCCGGATGTATTCGCTTCGTCATTGGCTGTATTTCGCATACTTGAGACGAACGATAGCAATCAATTACAGTGACAGCCGGTGAATAGACGCACTCATGCCAGCGACTAACATCACTGGTATCCAATTCATAGAGATCGGGCACTTTACGATCATTGCTGGCCAAAAAGCGATTGTTAATCCATTTCTGTTGTTTCTTCGAGTAGCGACGCGTAACTAATTTCAATTCATTCAGACATGAATTCAACACATCCAACCCTGGGGGTAATTGATCTCTGGGGTCGATCGTGTCGTCATTTGACGCCAGTATATCTGACATAGGGGGTTCGCTTCTTGAACCTGCATATTGTTTGAAGTGCTCTAATAAGAAGGGAGAGAAAACAAGAAAACACATAACAAATAAACAGACACTTTAATCAATGGTATGATTTACATAATATGGAATGGCCTAAGTACATTCTAAAGTGAGCTATGGACTATAGGGTAGTTCTATAATAAGAATCTATCGGGAAGAAATCAAAATATTGAGTGGGTAATTCCTCGTCGACTTTTTCAATAATTAGAAAAGTTGACTTTTCAATATCTCCACATTTTGAAATGTTTGAACTGAATAAGCAAAATAATATGATTGGAGCTGTTTTGTAGCGACCATGTTACATTTTCTCTCTCTTTTTGGGAAATAATTCTGCAACTTTTTAAGGAATAAAAGTATCAACATAATATGTTTCTGAGAAAGTTGAGGTGTTAGTGGGTCCATGGTGGAACAGCGGGCTGGTCTATAGGCGCTGAAAGTTTTTTGGTTTATCTAGGAGCCACCGTGGTGCAATGGTTAGTATGTCCGCCTTGCATACACCGGGTCATGGGTTCAATCCCAGTTTCAACCAAATACTAAAAAGTTTTTCAGTAATGCTGGTGACATTTCTGAGTGTTTCAAAGCTTCTCTGTGGTGGTTTCACCGCAATGTTGAAAGCCGTTCGGACTCGGTTATATAAAGGAGTTTTTTTTGTCATTGAGCTAAACATAGAATCGGGCAGCACTCTGTGCTAAGAGAGAAGTTCACCACTGTGGTATCTCAATGGGCGGAATAGCTAAGTGAGCCTAAAATATCGAGCTGTTACTATACCTTACCAAACCTAATTGTCATATCCCCAATTAAGAATCGATTTTCATTATTTGTTCTTTGATTCTATCAGGAACAGTATATAGCAAGAAAAAGGTCCTCTAAAATTCAAAATTGTATTCAATATAAATCAAGGTCAGAAATGTCGCCAGCATTACTGAAATTTAAAATTAAATTTTGAGTCTATAGATTTTGTAGAAGTCTACCAAATTTTGTCCAGATCGAGTGATATTTAAATGTATGTATTTGGGACAAACCTTTATATATAGCCCCCAACACATTTTCCGGATGTGATATGGTATCGAATATTTAGATCCACAAAGTGGTGCAGGGTATAATATAGTCGGCCCGCCCGACTTTAGACTTTCATTACTTGTTTATATTGGTGTATGCAATCTCAAAAAAAAAAAAAAACGCTTCGGTAACATACACTGCAAACACATTCTGCTTCAAGCATATATATTTTCAGGATTGGTCCAAACATAATATTGTTTGTTTCCATTATTTTTTCTTTGCTAAATACTGTTCCTGAGAGAGTCAGTAGTAAGGTAACTGATTCTTCAATATAAATCAAGGTTAGGTTAGGTTTAGTGCCAGTCCGTTATTTTAGATTCAATTAGACTAATCAGTCGTGGCCGAACTGCGTTTAACATTACGGTGAAACTACTTAGAACAGTTGTGAAATATTCAGAAATGTCGCTAGCATTACTAAAACTTTCTAATCAAATTTTGTTTGATCGAAATTGGGATTAAACTCACGAATTTTCAAGGCAGGCATCCTAACCATTGCGGCATGGTGACCCCCACATAGTTTATCCTTTCAATTTTCCCCCATTCTTAAGAAATTAAAAATTGAATTTTGAAAACATATAAAGACATTTTTGAGATATAGAATTTTAAGTAATTTAGAAATATGCCAATTTTTTGGAAATTTTAAATTTTGAAATTCCACCAACAACCGAGATATTTTTATTTTAATTTTTGGCACAATTTTATATATTGGCACACCTTTTCGATGCATTAATCTCTGATCCACTACATCACACTTACACTGGCTGACCCCCATATGAAGCGATATTTCAGATTTCAGCCCCCTTAAAATCGGAAATATTAATGCGTCGTACTCAAAAACTCGCATGATTCATTTTTTTGAGAGTTTTTACACTTGCTTTCATCCACATAGTAGCCGTCCAATGCTCAACGGAGTTTTCTTGTTGGAGCATTGTAGAAAGGAAGGTAATTATGCCAGTATAGTAATAGAAAAAAATACGTTCCAAAATTGTGAACGGAGATGACAAAATGAAACGGAAACGTTCACGAAAATTCAAGACGTTTCGTCCACGGGCGTTTACGGTTTCTTTGGCTATGAAAATTCTTAAAATATTCATTAGACCCTGTTATGGTAACTCCGTCAGTGGTACAATGTGCTAAGGCGACTGCGTATAAAGAAGACATTACAGGTTCGAGTCACGATAGCTGATTTTTGTAAAGATTCGTAACCATTACGTTCTCAGATCATGAACGCTGGTTGTTGTTTTGACAACGCATGGTGTCACTTTATTGTTGTCATATTGACACTGTCTGTTCTCCATTTGGCACCACATATGTATTGATTCACATTCGTGAACGGATAGTCTTGAAATGTGCACGCCGTTCATGATTTTTATACCCTGCTCCACACTGTGGAACAGGGTATAATAAGTTAGTGCATATGTTTGCAACACCCAGAAGGAGACGAGATAGACACATGGTGTCTTTGGCAGAAATGCTCAGGGTGGGCTCTTGAGCGATGTCCGTCTGTCCGTGAACACATTTTTGTAATCAAAGTCTAGGTCGCAGTTTTAGTCCAATCGACTTCAATTTTGGCACAAGTATGTGTTTTGGCTCAGAATAGATCCCTATTGATTTTGAAAGAAATCGGTTCAGATTTACATATAGCTCCCATATGTATATTTCGCCCGATATAGACTTATATGGCCCCAGAAGCCAGAGTTTTATACCGATTTGCTTGAAATTTTGTACAAACATAACACTTAGTCGTATAGTCAAGTGTGCAAAATTTGATTGAAATCGGTTCAGATTTAGATATAGCTCCCATATATATCTTTCTCCCGATATGGACTTATATGGCCCCAGAAGCCAGAGTTTTACCCCAATTTGGTTGAAATTTTGCACTAGGAGTACAATTAGTAGTGTAGTCAAGTGTGCCAAATTTTATTCAAATCGGTTCAGATTTAGATATAGCTCCCATATATATCGTTCGCCCGATTTACACTCATATGACCACAGTGGCCAATCTTTTACTCTGATTTAATTTTGCACAGGCAGTAGAATTAGCATTGTTGCTATGCGTGCCAAATTTGGTTGAAATCGGTTCAGATTTAGATATAGCTCCCATATATATGTTTTTCTGATTTCGACAAAAATGGTCAAAATACTAACATTTTCCTTGTAAAATCGCCACTGCTTAGTCGAAAAGTTGTAAAAATGACTCAAATTTTCCTAAACTTCTAATACATATATATATCGAGCGATATATCATAAATAAACTTTTGCGAAGTTTCCTTAAAACTGCTTCAGATTTAAATGTTTTCCATATTTTTTTACTAACATTGTGTTCCACCCTAGTGCATTAGTCGACTTAAATTTTGAGTCTATAGATTTTGTACAAGTCTATCAAATTCTGTCCAGATCGAGTGATATTTAAATGTATGTGTTTGGGACAAACCTTTATATATAGCCCCCAACACATTTGACGGATGTGATATGGTATCGAAAATTTAGATCTACAAAGTGGTGCAGGGTATAATAAAGTCGGTCCCGTCCGACTTTAGACTTTCCTTACTTGTTTTTTATAGATTCGTAACCATTACGTTTTCAGATCATGAACGCTGGTTGTTGTTTTGACAACGCATGGTGTCACTTTATGGTTGTCATATTGACACCGTCTGTTCTCCATTTGTATGTATTGATTCACTTTCGTGAACGGATAGTCTTGAAATGTGCACGCCGTTAATGATTTTTTATATGGGTGTATGCAATCTCAAAAAATCGCTTCTGTAACATATACTGCAAACACATTCTGCTTCAAGCATATATATTTTCAGGATTGGTCCAAACAAAATATTGTTTGTATTGTTCAAACTTAATATGTTTCATCTTAGGCATACACTGGTAGAAAAAAAAATTGTGAAATTTTCTTTGTGTATACATATTTTTAAGGCGCCAATTGGTTACTTCCATTCTTTTATTCTCTAGGGGTCTTTTTCTAAACACATATATGTTTATAGGCTATTTCTAAATTAATATATGTTCGCATGCAAGCATATTATGTTTACACAAATTTTATGTCCCAAACATAATAGGTTTTAACATATTAACATATATGTCCCAAATATGTTATGCGATTGCACTTAAAAATATGGTATTAACAATTTTGAGTTCAAAACATATAATTTTTACACCCAAACATATGAAAAACAGTCTTTATCGTCCGTGTTGATGCGTACTATTCAATGAAGAGTACCATGACAATGCAAAATAATCTTCTCATATTCGATTTTTTGCCAGTGTATCTATAAATAATAACACTTACGCGGTCAACAGCTAACTAGAGTTATTGAAGAGTATCCACATAGTTTTATACATATTTGAATAATGAAATAATAATTTCAAGATTAACAAATCATTAACCACATACTGTGCTATTTACTGAAATATTTAACATAATTTCTGGGGGCTATAGCGCTAAAACATACACTTTAACACTCTTGAATTGTGCTACGGAAGATTTATATTGTGGGAAATTATTTTCTGGATGTCAATGGGAAACGATTTAAATAAGTACATAATGCTATAGGATTGCACAATGGGATGGTCTTTTTCGATTGTTAAATAAACAACAAAAAGATATATAAAATTAATCAATTAAATTTAAATAATAAGTTAAATTTAATTACATGAAATCGATTAAATAAAATAATTTTAGTTAATTTAAATTAAAAAAAAAAACAAGTATATACGGCCGCAAGTTCGGCCAGGCCGAATCTTATGTACCCACCACCATGGATTGCGTAGAAACTTCTACGAAAGACTGTCATCCACAATCGAATTACTTGGGTTGTTGTATCTTAAAACTTCTTATTCCTGCATGGTTGTTGGATACCATATACTAACATCACGTACCAAATTTCAACCGAATGGGAGGAATTTTGCTCTTCCAAGGGGCTCTGGAGTCAAATCTGGGGATCGGTTTATATGGGGCCTATATATAATTATGGACCGATATCGACCAATGTTTGCATGGGAGTTTGAGGCCACATATTAACACCACGTACCAAATTTCAACTGAATCAGATGAATTTTGGTCTTCCAAGAGGTTCCGGAGGTCAAATCTGGTGATCGGTTTATATGGGGGCTATATATAATTATGAACCGATGTGGACCAATTTTTGCATGGTTGTTAGAGACCATATACTAACATCACGTACCAAATTTCAGCCGGATCGGATGAAATTCGCTTCTCTTAGAGGCCTCGCAAGCCAAATCGGGGGATCGGTTTATATGGGGGCTATATATAATTATGGACCGATGTGGACCAATTTTTGCATGGTTGTTAGAGACCATATACTGACACCATGTACCAAATTTCAGCCGGATCGGATATAATTTGCTTCTCTTAGAGGCCTCGCAAGCCAAATCGGGGGATCGGTTTATATGGGGGCTATATATAATTATGGACCGATGTGGACCAATTTTTGCATGGTTGTTAGAGACCATATACTAACACCATGTACCAAATTTCAGCCGGATCGGATGAAATTTGCTTCTCTTAGAGGCCTCGCAAGACAAATTTTGGGGTCCGTTTATATGGGGGCTATACGTAAAAGTGGACCGATATGGCCCATTTGCAATACCATCCGACCTACATCAATAACAACTACTTGTGCCAAGTTTCAAGTCGATAGCTTGTTTCGTTCGGAAGTTAGCGTGATTTCAACAGACGGACGGACGGACGGACGGACATGCTCAGATCGACTCAGAATTTCACCACGACCCAGAATATATATACTTTATGGGGTCTTAGAGCAATATTTCGATGTGTTACAAACGGAATGACAAAGTTAATATACCCCCCATCCTATGGTGGTGGGTATAAAAATGTTAAATTAAATGTATGTCTTGGTTCAGGAATTGTGTTGCTCTCTTTATAAATGAACCGTTTCTAGATTCGTATCCATATAACATTTTCCCGTGGAGCATATAAATGCATTATAACAATGTGTCAAAAATACAACGATCTCGCAATAATCGGATTTGGATGAGCCACAGTTAGCTGCCCCGAAAATTTCTACCACGAAGAATAATGTCTCGAGGAAACTACGATCACGTATTGGTAGACCGCCGATTGCAGGTGCGCCAGATAGTCGAGAGGCATAGTCATGCCATTCAATGCAATCACCAAAAGTGCTGCAATGCTAGCGATCTGTCAACGGTTACTTTGAACAAAGTTTGACTCGTATTATCGGGGAGTCAGACGGGATAAAATGAAAGGAAATAGCCAAAGAAATTGTGGTAAGATCCAGAAGAAGTTAAGATGGAAAATTTTAAAATATCGATAGAATCGATATGGAACTCGACCTGTGGCGAGGCTTATGAAAAGTTACGTTACACTCAAAAAAAAAGTTTACTTGGATCCAAAGATTTTAACCTTCCTTTAAGGATTTTGGTATTGATTCCGAGGCAAAGATGCGGCTTCTTTAAAATAAGGAAATTTTTTTGCGACCTATCTGGCTTCAAATCTAGGATCTATAAAATTAAAATTAGGATACAGATCTCATTTATCAAATGTTCATTGTATTTTCCGGTATATTAATAAAGTTATTCACGTACAACAAATGCCAGTTTAAAAATCCAAATTATGACGGATACTTCAAAGTAAAAAATATTTTCTTAATTCGAAAAAAAAAAACTTTAAACCAAAGATGCTAAATCCTCAAAAGAAGTCTTAGCCTATATTTGAAGCGTTTTTATCTTAAATCTAAAGATTCAATATTTCAGTGAATTTAAGGACGATTTCTTTAAATTAAAAAGGTGTTTCGTTACTTTAAGGAAAATTTGCCTTAGTTTAAAGACATGCTACTTTAACGAAGGGACGCAAATTTTCAAAATGTGTTTCCAATATTTAATGAAAAAAAATTTTTGAAGCAATGATTATAAACTTTCTTTTACTTAAAATGTCTTTATTGTAAAGAGATTTGTTCTTAATTGTGTGTAAAATGCGCATCCTAAAATTGAGCTTGCGTAATCTTTAATATCATGTAAATATTTTTTTCAGTGTAGGCAAGGTATAGTGTACTATTTTGTGATACCACAACTTCTATCTTATCAATGAGTGTCTCCCGAGTCTATGTTTAGCTCAATGAACTTCACATCCATCTCCTTTTTATACACTCAAAAAAAGTTTACTTGGATCCAAAGATTTTACCTTCCCTTAAGGATTTTGATATTCATTCCGAGCCAAAGATGCGGCTTCTTTAAAATAACGTTATTTTTTAGCGACCTATCTTCCAATGATAGTTACATACTTTAATTTAAAAAAAATTGTTAAAATTCTGTTTAACCTTCCCTTAAGGATTTTGATATTTATTCCGAGCCAAAGATGCGGCTTCTTAAAAATAACGTCATTTTTTAGCGACATATCTTCCAATGATAGTCACATACTTTAAAAACATTTTTAAAATTTTGTTGTATGTTGCAATATAAAAAAAATATCTTGCTTTTAATCTAGGATCAATAAAAATTATTAGGATCCCATTTATCGAATTTCCATTCTCTTTTCGCGGAATATTAATAAAACTATTCACGCACAAAAAAAATGTCAGTTTAAAAATTCCAATTATAGGAGATACTTCAAAGTAAAATTTTTTTTCTTAATTCCAAAAAAAAAAACTTAAACCAAAGTTCTAGATCCTCAAAATATGTCTTATCCCATACTTGAAGCTTTTTAATCTTGATTTTATTCAATATTTCAGTTAATTTAAAGATAATTTCTATAAATCAAAAATGTGTTTCTTTACTTTAAGGAAATTTTGCTTTAGTTCAAAGACATACGGTTTTAACGGAGGGTTACAAATTTTCAAAATGTGTGTCCTAAATTTAATAATTTTTTTTTGAAGTAAAAACTTTAAACCTTATTTTAAGTAAAATTTAATAATTTTAAAGAAATTTGTATTTAATATTTTGTAAATTGTACATCCTAAAATTTAGGTTGAATGACCCATAGATAAAGGATTTTAGGTTAAATTTCTCTGTATGGTTCTGTAGCTTTATATTATATTCTTCTACATTTACATTTCACTAAAATACTAAAACTAATTGAATTACTACCCAGCAAACAAATTGGAAGTGCTGCACAAACATTTCTTTAAAACGCATCCCGGAATCCCCCATCAATTTTTTCCCAGTTCCGATGTAGTCCTTTTGGACAAGTCCACAAACATTTTTTTTAAAGCGCATCCCGGGATCCCCTATCGATTTTTTTTTTCACTTCCGATGCCGATATGGTGCTAACAGACCCAAGTTCAATCCCCATTGGAAGCGATGAAGTTTTTCAATTTGTAGAAATTAGATAATAAGAAAATAAAAGCGTAACAAAAATTCTGATAAAAATAAACAGTGAAATTGGAGAAACATTTTTGTTTTTTAAATTTCTTCATCCAAATGAATTTCCAAGGCACAACTTCTAAAGCAATGCTAAGGATCCAAAAATGAAGTAGTTCCGACCTATGACAAACCCATGTAAAATTCATTGGAGATGATCGAAGTTTGTACTACTTCTCGATCACAAAATGAGCATCCAAACTACTTTTTTTTGAAGCTCTTTTTTGCTGGGTACTTGCGTCTGCTGTTTGAACCAGTGCGTCCCCCTATTTGAACAAGTGTTTCCAAAAAGATAATAGCTATAAAATCACATTTGACTTAAAGATATGATTTTCAGAAACTTAATTTCTCCTTTCTCTTATATATGAGAAGATTAATAGCATAAGATTAATAGCATGATTTTATGACATAGGTCTTTGTAAATTTCATAAATTTCTGAAATTATCTTCAAACAACAAGGAACCATTAAAATACCACTTGAATATCATTGAAATAGTTTGATGCCTTCCCCCCACTATCCCACATCCCCCCTCCACAGTATATGCTACAATGAACTTTGTATTTTTGGTAACTTACCTTCTGTTGGCATTTTATACGCATTTGCCCGCAAGTATTCGTCAATCTTTTCATCATTTGCCGCATTAAATCGCTCTAAATAGGGAATAAATTCTTTGAAACCAATAGTTTGCAAAACGCCTTTGGTATAATCTCGTCCACTGGCCGATGGCGATGATGGTTTACTGATTCTGTTTCAATCCCAAATGTAAGGGAATATGATAGCAATGTTTGTCGGTTGGATGGCAGAGCATTATGGGACGAAAATTTAGCCATAGAAGAGGTCATAGAATTACAATTCAATGATTTATCACACAGGTGATTACATCACGTCGAACATGAAAGAAATAAAGCAAGGAGAGGGTTTGAAAGACCACCAAACAGCATGAATGGAAGCTAATATGATTAATAGTGTTCTTTATTGCGTTTATCTCGTAAGTACAAAAAAAAAAAAACAAAGTAGGCCACCCAAAACGTAGATAACTTGAACGCCCAAACTTACCCATTGTCCACATTGTGTTCATTGTGAAAAGCTCGTATTTCACGCAATAACCCTTGTTCCAACATAGCGTCGACGCGTTTATCCAGACGTGTATTCAATACTTCCTGCAAACACAAAGAGGCGAAAAATTAGATTACATGGGATATCCTTAGTGAGGATGATGAAAGTTGAACATTTTGTGAAAATATAGTAAGACGCAATAGAAATGGATGAAAACATCATATCATCTAAAGATCTTGAATATTTTCGACATCATACAATTTTGAATTTTCTATCAAATCTTTAATATTTTAAACTGTGTTTGATATTCGTTTAAAGGTGTTGGTCTGGATGTTTTGTTGTATTATTTAAAAACTTTTTTGAATAAATAAATTTTTTTGTTGAATATTTTTTTAAGTATTGGTGATATTGTTTTTGTGTACAGATCTAATTTGATGCATTGAAGCATTTATTGATGAGATACCGGCTGATATGTTGGAAAGTGTATGCCAAATTTGGATTAAGCGGATGGACCATTTGAGCAGCGTTGCCAATTTAGTTATTTTCCCGCTAGATCTGGCTGTTTTTGAAGCCGTTTAGCGGGAAAAAATACATTTAGCTTTTAGCTTTCTTTCTGGCTTTTTTTCATGACCCTTTTAGCGATTTTTAGCCTTTTTATTTTCGACATGTTTCTATTGAAATATGGACAAAACGGCGTTATTATATAATCATTGCTGCCAGAACCAGGTTTTCCACATATTTCAAAGCTCTACTGAAACATTAACATTTGTGGGGCATTTTTGCAGCAAATACACCTTGCTGTAAAGTTTTTGGCTCGTTTATGGTGTCCTTAAGTTCTTATGTTAAGTTAAAAAAATTAAATGTTAATTGTTTTATACAATGAAAAAAAAAACATTGTCGCGGCTCAAAGATTTCATGTAGCACACCATTTGTGAATTTCTCTATATAAGTTTTTTTCCTTGTCCAAAAATCGACAAACTTGTCAGTGAAGTCGTTTTGTCCTTATATTTAAGTAATTGAAAGAAACTTTTGTTGGACTAAGGTCAATTCTGAAAAATTCTTCAAAATTAATGAAATCGTTTGTAAATTTGTGGACTTTTTTGTATCTTGACAACAGAGCAAAAAAAAAAAAAAACACAACGTTCAAAAATAGAAGATGTTTCCAATACTTTATTCTACTTGAAGTCGAGTCTGAATTTGGTTTATTTAAGTTGTCGTTAGCACGTTTTTGGCTCATGAAGAAACAGTTGAAAAACGAATAATCAACACCAAAATCTTAGTGTAAACTTTTTTTGGTGTAAACGAAGGACTTCCAGTAAAAATTTGTGATAGTAACACGGTTGTCACTCGAGTCAAAAATAATCTTCAAAATTATTGTCACAATTTTATTTTTATAGAAAGTATTGTCAAAATTTTATTTTTATAGAAAATTTTGTCAAAATTTTATTTTTATAGAAAATTTTGTCAAAATTTTATTTCTATAGAAAATTTTGTCAAAATTTTATTTCTATAGAAAATTTTGTCAAAATTTTATTTCTATAGAAAATTTTGTCAAAATTTTATTTCTATAGAAAATTTTGTCAAAATTTTATTTCTATAGAAAATTTTGTCAAAATTTTATTTCAATAGAATATTTTCTTAAAATTTTATTTCTATAGAAAATTTTGTCAAAATTTTATTTCTATAGAAAATTTTATCAAAATTTTATTTCTATAGAAAATTTTGTCAAAATTTTATTTCTATAAAAAAAATTGTCAACAGTTTATTTCTACAGAAAATTTTGTCAAAAATTTATTTCTATAGAAAATTTTGTCAAAATTTTATTTCTAAAATTTTTTTTTCAAAATTTAATTTCTATAGAAGATTCTGTCAAAATTTTATTTCTATAGAAAATTCTGTCAAAATTTTGTTTCTATAGAAAAATTTTGTCAAAATTTTATTACTGCACAAAATTTTGTCAACATTTTATTTCTATAGAAAATTTTTTCAACATTTTATTTCTATAGAAACTTTTTTTAAATTTTATTTCTATAGAAAATTTTGTCAAAATTTTATTTCAATAAAAAAATTTTGTCAAATTTCTATAGAAAATTTTGTCAAAATTTTATTTCTTTAGAAAATTTTGTCAAAATTTTATTTCTTTAGAAAATTTTGTCAAAATTTTATATCTATAGAAAAGTTTGACAAAATTTTATTTCTATAAAAAATTTTTGTCAAAATTTTATTTCTATAGAAAATTTTGTCAAAATTTTATTTCTACACAAAATTTTGTCAACATTTTATTTCAATAGAAAATTTTGTCAACATGTTATTTCTATAGAAAATATTGTAACAATTTTATTTCTCAAAAAATTTTGTCAAAATTTTATTTCTATAGAAAATGTTGTCAAAATTTTATTTGTTTTGTGTTGTTATTGTTGGTTTTGTTCTTTAAGCATTGTTGTTGTTTTTTGATTTCAGCTTAAAACCATGCATTGACTAAACTATAAGTGTAGCTTAACCAACAGAGGAACTGCGCTCAAATTGATGATTTGACAGTGGTATAGGAAAAGAGATATGTTTGTACGAATTTATTTCGGCATAAGCCGGCTATCATGCAAAACCTGTTTTCGGAGGGTTTAAGTGTGGTTCATTGTTGGGTTTAATGAACTGCTTGAATTTATTCTGATAATTGGTTGATAGGTTTGCTGCAAGTAGAGGATGCTGATGAGGAATGTGGTAATTCCGAAACGTGCGTCCATCCAACCATCTTGCAGTCTATATGGTTTTGCCCAAATAAATTTGACGAACATTGTTTTCCTCTGTTGGTTAAGCTACACTTGTAGTTTGCATGGTTTCAAGCTGAAATCAACAACCAACAACAAAATTATATTTCTATAAAAAAATTTTGTCAAAATTTAATTTCTATAGAAAATTTTGTGAAAATTGTATTTCTACACAAAATTTAGTCAACATTTCATTTCTATAGAAAATTTTGTTAAAATTTTATTTTTATAGAAAATATTGTAAAAATTGTATTTCTATACAAATAAAAATTTTGTTTCTATAGAAAATTTTGTAAAAATTTTATTTCTATAGAAAATAATATCAAAATAGAAAATTGTGTTAAAATTTGATTTCTATAGAAAATTTTGTCAAAATTTTATTTCTATAGACAATTTTTTTATATGTTATTTCGATAGAAAATATTGTCCAAATTTTATTTCTATAGAAAATTTTGTCAAAACTTTATTGCTATAGAAAATTTTAATCTTCAAATGTTAAATTCTAATGGACCGTACTTTCGATTCACTCAAAAAAAATTTACTTGCAATCAAAGATTTTGACCTTCCCATACGGATTTTGGTATTGATTATGAGATGCGGTTTCTTTAAAATAAAGACATGTTTTAAGGGCCTATCTAGTTTTAAATTTAGGACAAAATAAAACTAAAAATAGGATACACATCTCATTTATCGAATTTCCATTCTCTATGTTATTTGCGATATATTAATAAAGCCGTTACGTACAAACAAATGTAAGTTTAAAAGACCAAATTTGTTATATCTTGAAAATACCAACATTTTCTTAATTCCAAAAAACTTTAAGCCAAAGATGGAAAATCAAATCTTGGAGAGTTTTGTATCTTAAACTTAAAAATTATGAGCTAATTTAAAGAAGATTTCTTTAAATCCAAAATGTTTTTCTTTACGTTAAGTAAATTTGGCTTTACTTCAAAGGAATATGACATTAACGAAGAGACGTACATTTTCAAGGTTCAAGTTCTAAATGGAATGAAAAAATGTTTTGAAGCCAAGATAGTAAACTTTCTTTTAATTAAATTTTTATTAATTTAAAGAAATTTGTCCTTAATATTATGTAAATTGTGTGTCCTAAAATTAAGGTTTCATAATCTTTCATATTAGGTCAATATTTTTTTTTAAGAATAGATTTTTAATTACTGACGTTCTAGTAAAGAGTAAAGAATCCAAAGCCGAAGTTCATAGCACAACAATTTATGTTTTTTGCATTCTCAGAGTAATTTGCAAATTTGAATTCCTTTAAGACATAATTCGATTTGTTTTTGTTTGTACCCTCTAAAAGCTGTCCATTTCGGTACTTCGGAGCCTGTAGGATATCTAATCATCTGACACTATTTGAAATTAAATTAAAATGACAGCAACCTTCAAATTTTTTCTATGTAATCACAATACAGTTTTTGCGACATGTCAATGTCCCAATTTCTCGATTTGCAAATTTTTAACTATCAAAAACCTTAAGGTACATTGACACCTGTTGTGCGTTGAAAAGAATAACAAATTCGGTAATAAAACTAACGAAATACTATTAACTTAAACAAAAGCTATTAATTAAAACGTTTTCTGTTTTCTACAAACATAATGGAAATCGCATCGAATGATGGGAATGTTAATCACATATCGTAAAATTTTTTTATAGAGTTATCCACTATTGAACATTTTTGATTACTAGTTGATCATAAAGTGTTATAGTATAGAAATAAAGCCGAAAAAATTGCAACTTTCTAAATAAATCAAAAAGTTAATTTGCACTGAAAAAAATATTGTGAGGTGAGTCCAATGATTTCATGTCCTTAAAATACAAATCCGAATTTTGTTTAGCAAAGAAAAGGCATTTTTCCAATATAACGTTTTTTTGTTTTGTCCTAAAGTCGATAAATATTTCAACGAAGTCGTTTTGTCCTTATACACGCAAAAAAATAATTCTTTCTTCCCAAACGAAATTTTAGACAAACAAAGTTCGTTTCTCATTTGCTTTTCGCTGAAATGAAGTGTATTTGGAAGAAAAGTATATACACTGAAAAAAAAGCATACTCGGCTCCAAAGATTTTGTCTTTACTTTAAAAAATTTGGTATTGATTCCGAGCCCAAGAAGCGGAGAATACAAGTAAGGATACTTTTAAGACACAATTCTCTTTTAAATTTAGGCTTTGTGTACTTGCTTCTAGGAAGCAAATTTAAAATTTTCGCTTTCTCAGGTTTTTTTCTTCATATGCTATCAAAGTCCTTTAAAGACGAGTTAACGGCAACTTTATTTTCCAAATTAGGACTCGACTTCCAGTAGAAATTATGCTATGTTTGAAATAAAAAACTTCTTTAAAATAAAGTTTTGAAAAACATGTCCTATATTTGAACGATTTTTTGCTTTGTAGTCAAGATGCAAAAAGACAACAAATTTAAAGACAATTTCATTAAATTTAAAGAATATTTCTGAATTATTAAAGTCAAGTTGACCTTAGCCTATAAATTTTTTCTTTCATGTTAAGATACCCATTTTTAAGTCAAACCACTTAAATATAAGGACAATACGACTTCATTGAAAAGTTTATCGACTTTTGGACAAGGAAAATAACTTTATTTTAGAGAAATGCGTCTTCTATGCTAAGCAAAATTTGTATTCGTATTTTAAAGACATGAAATCTTTGACCTCACGACATTATTTTTTCAGTGTACTTTTTGAATAATACGTTTATTATTCTTTTCCTGGATGTAAAAACAATTTTATAAAGACTAACTCAAAAAAAAAATATTTCTGGCTAATTGCATTTTCCCTCATATCTTTCTCACTTCCACGAAGTTTTTTAGTTCTTATCACCTTTTTCTGTAATTCAAACAAGGTAGCAAAAATTATACGATTTTATAAATTTTTAAATTTTTTTTACCTTTCGCCTGGACGGAGAATCGAACCGCGGACCATGCAATTTGTAAGCCAAAACACTATCCACTGAGCTATGTAGCTGTTATTGTCATCAATAGACAATTATCCATATAAGTTATATTTATATAGCATAGCTTGCGGCGCCCACGAGCCGATTAAACAAACTTTATTTAACAGAAAAATACATTTAGTTGGGCACCGGAAGCAGTGGTTGCTACGTCCGACTTACATGCCAAGCGTCGTAGGCTCGATCCCTGCTTCGACCAAAGTTTTTTTTTTTTTTGTTTTTTTTTACATATATTCCAGATATGGTCGGAAGATTCCGAAAAAATGTTCAACATTACATTCTACTATATTAAATTTTTACTATGAACTGTAAAACGTGTCTTATTAAAGACCTAAAGCCAGAAAAGTGTTTGATATAAATGAAATGGACTGTGTTGTTGGTTCAAAAATAACTTTTTTATTGAAAAAATACAAATTTTGTAACAAACGATTTTTTTTTGGTGATAAAAGTGTAAAATTTTCGAAGCAATTCAAAAAACTCTAACAAAAGAAAAACGTTTTCAGTACACGTTTTCCAAACGTTTTTTTTTCTTTGGGTGTAGTTAAGTGATTCGATCTAAAATTGTGTATCCTAAAATGAAAGAAAATCTTGTTTGACAACTTGGTTTTAATCAATCTGAAAAATTCTTCGAAATTAATGAAATCGTCTTTAACTTTATTGACTTTTTACATCTTGACTACAAAGAAAAATCTGTGACTACAAATTAAAAATCAAATTTCAAGACGATTTAATTAATTTTTAAAGAATATTTCAGAATTATTAAAGCCCAGTTGATCTTAGTTAAACATAATTGTCTTTCATGTAAAGATACCAATTTTTAAGTCAAATTACTTAATTTTAGGGACAAGGAAAAAACCTTATATCAGAGAAATGCTACCCAAACTCGTATTTGTAAACTAAGGGCAAATAATCTTTGGCTTACGGGAAATATTTTTTTCAGTGTATATGGCAAGGGAACATCGCTTTTATTCTCCGATTTTTCAAAATTCGGAATCGAATGGGCTTTATATTGAGTAATTTTCTTTAAGTGTCCTCAGAAGTACATGTGAATTGGTTGTCCATTTTTATTTACATATATTTTAATTCTTATTACCTACATGATCGAATATTTCATGTCCCTTTCCCAAGTATAATTGGAGATTTACTGAGATTTGTTGCAAGCACTCCTTAACAGTCAATAAATAGTCTGATGTGCGTTATTTACTGGTATTCGCATATATAAAAATAAATGTCGAACAAAAACGAATTGAATATACACTACTTCAAAACTCTATGGTATTAACAATTGAAAAATTCCCGGTCTAATAGCGTTTTATTTTAGCTATAAAGATAGCAGTTTTCCTTCATTTAAAACCATTCACAAGAAATAACTTTGATTTTTTAGAGCTTAGTGTGCTTTTTTTAGAGCAGTATGTGTTCGATACATACAGTGAAATTTCACGAAAAAATATGTAGGTAATTATTTCGCAAAAATAAGTTAATAATCATGTGTTTCGCCCATCAAACAACAACCTAGCCTAAAAATAAAAAAAAAAAAAAAACAAAAATACTTTCTATCATTTGGAAATATTTTTGGCGGTAAATAAATTTTGTTTCTAAGATTGCTATGTTATTTTTGTGATTGACTCTGATATAGCCCCCTTATAGGCCGATCTCCCCTAATTTGCCATTTGAGGACATTGAAGCCGCTATTTGCTTCCTATTTGCATGAAGTTGGAAATCTAAATTTGATGTAAATCGGTCCAAGATTTGAAATAACCCTCATATAAACCGATTTCCAGATTTGAATCATATTAAAGGCGATATTTTCATACGGTTCTCATATATTTCGAACGCTTATAAGATTCCCCCTAGAAACTAAACCAATACTTTTCCAACAAATCTACCACCTAATGTTATAGATTTCATATCTAATTTCGAAAACTGCGCAATTTGTGAGAGGGTTATGTTCACGGTCAGTAGAATTCTAAAATCGTAGATTGGTAGAAGTATGGATGTTTTGGTAGATTTTGTAAAATATTCCTCTCCAACTAAGATCTATTCAATTTTCTATAGAAGTAAAATTTTGACAAAATTTTCTATAGAAATAAAATTTTGACAAAATTTGCTTATAGAAATAAAATTTGTACAAAATTTTATATAGACATAAATATTTCACAATAGGTCGAAAACCTTTGTTGTTAGTACTTCATTCAATTTTCTATAGAAGTAAAATTTTGACATAATTTTCTATAGAAATAAAATTTTGACAAAATTTGCTTATAGAAATAAAATTTTTACAAAATTTTATATAGACATAAATATTTCACAATAGGTCGAAAACCTTTGTTGTTAGTACTTCATTTAATATCATCATTTATTATTATTAAATTGTTTAATAAATAAATAAATTTTACAAAATTTCCTATGGAAATAAAATGCTGACAAAATTGTAAATAAATTTTTGACAAAATTTTCTATAGAAATAAAATTATGACAAAATGTTCTATAGATATTAATTTATGACAAAGTTTTCTATATAAATAAACATTTTAAAAAAATTTCTATATAAATAAACTTTTTTAAAAATTTTCTATAGAAATACAATTTTGACATTTTCTTTAGAAAAAAGTTCACAAAAGTTTCTATATAAATAAAATTTTGACAAAATTTTTTATAGAAATAAAATTTTGACAAAATTATCTAAAGAAATAAAATTTTGACAAAATTTTCGATAGAAATAAAATGTTGACAAAATATTCTATAGATATTAATTTATGACAAAATTTTCTATATAAATAAACTTTTTAAAAAATTTTCTGTAGAAAAAAATTTTGACATTTTCCTTGAAAAAAAAATTTCACAAAAGTTTCTATATAAATAAAATTTTGACAAAATTTTCTATAGAAATAAAATTTTGACAAAATTTTCTATAGAAATAAAATTTTGACAAAATTATCTACAGAAATAAAATTTTGACAAAATTTTCTATAGAAATAAAATGTTGACAAAATATTCTATAGACATTAAGTTAGGTTAGGTTATATGGCAGCCCGATGTATCAGGCTCACTTAGACTATTCAGTCCATTGTGATACCACAGTGGTGAACTTCTCTCTCTATAGACATTAAATTTTGACAAAATTTTCTATAGAAATCAAATGTTGACAAAATTGTCTATAGAAATAAAACTTTCATAAAATTTTCTACAGAAATAAAATTTTGATAACGTTTCCATATTTTCATAAAATTTTCTATAGAAATAAAATAAAATAAAATAAAATAAAATTTTTATAACGTTTCTACAGAAATAAAACTTTAACACAATTTTCTATAGAAATAAAGAGTTGACAAAATATTCCTATAGAAATAAAATAAAATTTTTACATGAGATTCCATAGAAATAAAATTTTGACAAAAATTTCTATAGAAATTTCTTTAGAATTAAAATTTTGATACACTTTTTGTTAGAAGTGAAATTTTGACATATAGACATAAAATAAAACTTTGACATAAGTTTCCATAGAAATAAAATGTTGATAGAATTTTCTATATAAATAAAATGAAGTTTTCTTTAGATATAAAATTTTGATAAAATTTTCTATAGAAATAAAATTTTGACAAAATATTCTACAGAAATAAAATTTTGACAAAATATTCTACAGAAATAAAATTTTGACAAAATATTCTATAGAAATAAAATTTTGACAAAATTTTCTATGGAAATAAAATTTTGACAAAATTTTCTATGGAAATAAAATTTTGACAAATTTTCTATAGAAATGAAATTTTGACAAAATTTTCTATAGAAATAAAATTTTGACAAAATTTTGTATGGAAGTAAAATATTGACAAATTTTCTATAGAAATAAAATTTTGACAAAATATTCTACAGAAATAAAATTTTAACAGAAATATTCTATAGAAATAAAATTGTGACAAAATATTCTATGGAAATAAAATTTTGACAAAATTTTCTATGGAAATAAAATTTTGACAACTTTTCTATAGAAATAAAATTTTAAGAAAATTTTCTATGGAAATAATATTTTGACAAAATTTTCTATGGAAATAATATTTTGACAAAATTTTCTATAGAAATAAAATTTTAATTAGAAATTTAGATTTTATTCGATCTTTCCTTTTTCCAATAGAAAATAATTAATCAAGCTTGAGATCGTTTTTTGTATGTATTGGTTTCTTTATTTTTCAATATTTCGCAATTACATTGAATTGCTTCATCAGGAGTCGATGTATGCAAAACATTCAAGTGTAACACAACAACAACACATAAAGCTTAAAACTAGAGTAGTATCACAACGTTCGTCTATTACTTTTATTGCACTGAGAGAAATAGAATTTTGTCAAAATGTGGTAATTCCGAAACAGCTGCACATCCAACCATCTTGCAGTCTACAGGGCTTTGCGCAAATAAATTTGACAAGCATAATTTTCCTCTGTTGGTTAAGCTACACTTGTAGTTTAGTCAATGCATGGTTTTAAGCTGAAATCAAATACAACAATAATGAACGAAGAGAAACCAATTATAACAAACAAAACGATAAAATTAAAATTTTGACAAAATTTTCTATAAAAATAAAATTTTCTATAGAAATAAAATTTTGACAAAATTTTCTATAGAAATAAAATTTTGACAAAATTTTCTATGGAAAAAAAATTTTGACAAAATTTTCTATGAAAATAAAATGTTGACATATTTTCTATAGAAATAAAATTTTGACAAAATTTTCTATAGAAATAAAATTTTGACAAAATTTTCTATGGAAATAAAATGTTGACATATTTTCTATAGAAATAAAATTTTGACAAAATTTTCTATAGAAATAACATTTTGACAAAATATTCTATAGAAATAAAATTTTGACAAAATATTCTACAGAAATAAAATTTTGACAAAATATTCTACAGAAATAAAATTTTGACAAAATATTCTACAGAAATAAAATTTTGACAAAATTTTCTATGGAAATAAAATTTTGACAAAGTTTTCTATGGAAATAAAATTTTGACAAAATTTTCTATAGAAATAAAACTTTGACAAAATTTTCTATAGTAATAAAATTTGGACAAAATTTTCTATAGAAATAAAATTTTGATAAAATATTCTACAGAAATAAAATTTTGACAAAATATTCTACAGAAATAAAATTTTTACAAAATATTCTACAGAAATAAAATTTTGAAAAAAATTTTCCATGGAAATAAAATTTTGACAAAATTTTCTATGGAAATAATATTTTGACAAAATTTTCTATGGAAATAAAATTTTGACAAATTTTCTATAGAAATAAAATTTTGACAAAATTTTCTATTTTTAAATTCTATTATTAAATTTTGACAAAATTTTCTGTAGAAATAAAATTTTGACAATATTTACTATAAATATAAATTTTTGACAAAATATTCTATAGAAATTAAATTTTGACAAAGTTTTTTATAAAAATAAAGTTTTGACAACATTTTCTATGGAAATAAAATTGTGACAAAGTTTTCTTTAGAAATATAATTTTGACAAAATATTCCTATACAAAAAACATTTTGACAAATTTCTACAAAAATAAAAGTTTTTCAAGCTTTTATCAAAGTAAAATTTTGACAAAATTTTCTTTTCTATGGAAATAAAATTTTTTATAATGGTTTCTATAGAAATAACATTTTGACACCATTTGCTATAGAAAAAAAAATTGACAAAAGTTTCTATTGTAAAGTGTTAAATGTTCATTCTGATACAGAGAAGTGTTAAACATGTGGTTTTTGCAGAAACAAATAACTAAAAAAACCTATTGACAGAATACGTGTTCCAAAACAAAAAACAACGTTACAAAAGAAACGACGAATCGAAAATACCAACATTTATTCTCAACAGACGAACAGGCCATAAAAAGGCCAACCCACTATAGGCATTGAAATCGAGTCTGGGAAAAGGCAACCAGTGTCAATAATTAAGTAAGCTGTAAATGAAATGTTTATTTAGTCGTAAAATGCTGAAAAGAATGTAAAGTGAAAGGAGTTCCACCACTCTAAGATGGTATGTTGGCGTTCTGCTTTTGTTTTACATGGCCGCGATATTCTATCATTTTTCTGGCCTAAAAAAATCTTTGTATGGGATAATTTCTACATGCAGAAAAAAATGTAGACTGTTTATGCGAAAAATTAACAATTTCGTTTGAAAATGGAACCAAATTTTAGATCAATTTTTGAGACTTCCATAACGGGTTGTTAAAATAAAGAAAATTTGCAAATTTGTGGATTTTTAACTACCATTTGCGAATTTCATACTTTCTTTCAAAAGCCACTATTAAGTAAAGAAAAAAAGAACAATATCAATGATGCTAAATTATTATCATATAAATATGTTGTAGTTCATTTTTAATAGTTTTTTGGAAAATATACAATACCAAAATTATTTCCTGTTTTAGTTTGCATTGCATTTATTTGTACGTTCGTTATACCCAAGTTTAGTTCATAAAATCTTTAAGGCATACTTGGAATAAAGAAAATTTCATTGGGCTTAAACTAAATTAAAACAAAATATATTTGTTGCATAAAAATATGATAATCTTAGCACCAGGACTTTTTTCTTCGCATCTACATGATTGTTTAAAATTGTAAACGTGTTCTCTAGTTTTACTGTCACCCCTCAATTGGAACTTTGTCGATTTGTCTTAAATACAAAAAAGAGAGTGAATTGTGCTAAAGAATGTCTGATATTAACTACATTCAATCTTGGCTTATGGAGCACGACATCGATTAGGAATGACATTTGCGAAAATAAAATATTTAGCATGTGACAAAAAATTGATTAAAAACAGAAATACAAATAATTCATTAAATTTTTACTCAAATCCAAAGAAATATCCAACTATTATCACAATAGGAAATTTTACAAGAAAACTCTTATAAAATTACAAGAAAATTATTTCATCTAAAGTAAAATATTCACAAAAAGAATTAAGCAATAAATATTTGATTGCTAATGTTAAAAAAAAATTGATTGTCAAAATTAAAAAAAAAATATTGAGAAATTATAAAATTGCAAGAAAATTATTTCATCCAAAGGTAAAATATGTATAAACAAGTATATACAGCATTAAGTTCGGCCGGGCCGAATCTTAAATACCCACCACCATGAACCAAATATTAGGGTTTCCTTTAAAATTTCAGGAGGGCTTGAGGACTTGAGGACACTTCCCGAAGATAAATTTAAAGATTTCACCTATGAGGACTATATCAGATTCTGGATTTATAAGAACCATTTTTGTTTGAGTTTTAGAGGAATCATTAACATCTCTTGTAAGTGTGCAAGCAAATTATAAAATAACGTCTTGATTTGAAATCTTAAATCTATAGAAGTAAAATCTGGAAATTTTACATTGAGGTTCAAGCCATTTTCATGATCAGTGCGCCGTCTACACCCGCAAGAAATGAAGTCGGTCTATATGGAGGCATTACCAAATGGACCGATAAAACTTAATCCGATACACGTTTTTGTGAGCCTAAAATACCAGAATATTTACAATTTCAGGCAAATAGGATAAAAACTTCGGATTCTAGAAGCCCAAGAAGTAAAATCGGGAAATCGGTCTATATGGGAGCTATACCAAAATATGGACCGATACTCACCATTTTCGGCACACATCTTTATGGTCCTAAAATACCACTAGATTTCCAATTTCAGACAAATTGGATAAAAATTACGGTTTCTATAAACCCAGGACCCCAAATCGGGAGGTCGTTTTATATGGGGACCATACCAAAACATGGACCGATACTCACAATTTTTGGCACACGTATTTGTGGTCCTACAATACCTTTAGATTTCCAATTTCAGGTAAATTGAATAAAAACTGCGGTTTATATAAGCCCAAGAAGTAAAATCGGGAGATCGGTCTATATGGGGGCTGTACCAAAACATGTACCGATACTCACCATTTTTGGCACACCTCTTTATGGTCATAAAATACCACTAGATTTAAAATTTCAGGCAAATTGGATAAAAACTTCGATTTCTATAAGCCCAAGACCCCAAATCGGGAGGTCGGTTTATATGGGGACTATATCAAAACCTGGACCGATATAGCCCATCTGCGAACTTGACCTGCCCACCACCATTCTATGGTGGTGGGTATAATAAAGTAAAATTTGAGTCACTTTTACAAGTTTTCGACATAGCAGCGGCGATTTCGTAAGGAAAATCTGGGTATTCTGGCCATTTTTGCTCAAATCGGAAAAACATATATATGGAAGCTATATCGAAATCTGAACCGATTTGAACCAAATTTGGCATACATACTAAGTATTATAATTCTACTCCCTGTGCAAATTTTCACGTAAATCAGACTGCAACTTTGACCTCTGTGGTCATATGACGGAAAATCGGGGGTAAGATATATATGGAAGCTATATCTAAATCTGAACCGATTTCAATAAAATTTAGCACACTTGACTACACTACTAATTGTACTCCTAGTGCAAAATTTCAATCAAATTGAGCTAAAAGTCTGGCTTCTGGGGCCATATAAGGCCATATCGGGAGAAATATATATATATGGGAGCTATATCGAAATCTGAACCGATTTCAATCAAATTTGCCACACTTGAATACAGTGCTGATTTTTCTCCTTGTGCAAAATTTCAAGCAAATTAGTGTAAAACTCTGGCTTCTGGACCCATATAAAGGGTGATAAGGTCAACATTTGGTCAATATAAACTTGACGTATTTCATTCAATTTTGCATTTAAAAAAACCTGAACACCCCCATTTTGAAGGTGTGTGTGTGTAGAATGTTGCTCCTATTTTGATTTTGGAATTCACTCTTCAGTTGTCAAAATGCCGTCCAAGCAAGAAGAGCAGCGTATCAAAATTTTGCTCGCGCAACGCGAAAATCCGAGCTACTCGCACGCAAAGCTGGCAAGATCGCTAAAAGTTGCCAAATCAACCGTTACAAATGTAATTAAACCATATAACTCATCTGCAAAATCTATTAAATTGTTCTCCTATAAATCGACATCTCTGCGTTCATTTTAGTGGGGACAAAACATATTTTAGAAGCTGCCCATACCACCCCCGTGAGTGCGTTTATAGCATGTTTGACGAGGGTGCCGAGAATCTCGCAAATATTTGTGATGGCCATCAGGACCATTCAAATTGAATTTCTTTTCGTCGCTAAATATAACCGTTTCGAACTCTTCGTCGCAAAACTTGTATTTTCCAGCAAAAGAAATACGAGCATTTTTATGGTGTTGTGTTAATCGCGGTTTAGGAATATTATTTTCGTATTTTAGTCCTATATCGTGTTTGATAATTTGCTGAATTCGTTGTCTAGTCACATTCAGACCCAATTCTACTTTTATTTCTCTGCAGCTCATATTTTCATTGGTAGCAAGTTGGCGAATATATCGCTTTGTCCTTTGGTCAACGGTTGGAATGCGCCCGCTGCGTTAAGCACAACCATAGTTTGTTGGATTTTTCAAAAAATCGTATTGCGGTGTCGATTTGTCGCCGATGCAATTTCTCCAATTTTTTTGCAAGCTAGGACCATTCCGATAATTTTTCCGCGTTCTTCCTCTGAAAGTTCTCTTCCTTGATGCATTTTTCACGAAATATTAAACATTTGCACTAAATTTCTTCTAAATACATAAAAAGAAATAAATGTGACTCACCCACAATCTATATTTATTATTCACAACGAAACTGTAATGAGCCTGTGCACTCTTCAGCGAAAAAAAGTAAATGATGTACAATGCACATATAACTATTTGCTATTGAACTTCTAACTTTCATTACAAATGTCATATAACGGTACATCGAATTGGTGTCTAGCGACAAAATCGCTAATGATAACCATCCTTGAAAAGAAAAATTTTAAGTACCGTTATTTTCGTCCAAAAGAGAAATGAAATACAGAGGTACACATATGGTGTCTTTGGTCTTTGCTCAGGGCCGACTCCTGAGTCGATCTAGCAATGTCCGTCTGTCTGTGAACACATTTTTATGATCAAAGTCTAGGTCACAATTTAAGTCCAGTCGACTTCAAATTTGGCACAGGTATGTGTTTTGGGTCAGAATAGAACCCTATTGATTTTGGAAGAAATCGGTTCAGTTTTAGATATAGCTACCATATATATCTTTCGCCCGATAGCTACTAATATGGCCCCAGAAGACAGAATTTTAACCTGATTTGCTTTAAATTTTGTACAAGGGGTGCAATTTATAACGTCGTAAAGTGTGCCGAATTTGGTTGATATTAGTTCCGATTCAAATATAGCTCCCATATATCTCTTTCGCCTGATATGCACTTATATGGCCCCAGTAGCCAGAGTTTTGCCGCAATTTGCTTTATATTTTGCACAGGGAGTAGAATTAATATTGTGGCTATGCATGCCAAATTTGATTGAAATAGGTTCAGATTTAGATATAGCTCCCATATATATCTTTCCCCCGATTTTCACTCATATGCCCACAGAGGTCAAAGTTGTAATCCGATTTACGAGAAATTTTGTACAGGGAGTAGAAATAATATTGTAACTATACATACCAAATTTGGTTGAAATCGGTTCAGATTTAGCTATAGCTCCCATATACGAGTATATGGTCAATAAACAACATTTTCCTTTCCTATATTTCTAATATATAGCTATCTACTGATAAATCATAAATACCCTTTTGCAAAGTTGCAAAAAATTGTTTCATATTTAAATGTTTCCCATATACGAGTATAAAACACTCAAGACATTGGACGGATTTGATATGCTATCGAAAATGTGGATCTACACCCAGAAAAAAAGTGCCTTCGAAACTAGAGGAAAAATTTTTTATCAATTTAATTTAGCCATTTTATTTCCATTAAGTTAAATTTTTGTTGGAAATTATAAAATTTATTTGTTTCATTAAAAAAATCCTAAACTGAAAGCAGTTAGGAATATTTCATTAACCCCCATTTTCATGAAGCTCCGTTAGTGCTAACGAACTTTTAAACCGTACTATGGACACATCTGCCATCTTGCTAATAAAGTCAAAATGCCAGTTAGGAACTTAACTGCTGAAATTTTTTCAGTTAAAGTTAACCGGAGGAAGTTAAAGTCTAACGGAGCTACATGAAAATGGCCGTAACTAGAATAAGGCATGTCATTTTACTAATACTGTTTTCTTCGGTGGGTTTAAGAATTTACTACTGAACAAGAAAATTTTATTCACTGATAACAAAGCATTCGTAAAAATAAACAAAAACCGAACTAAAGGGTGATACGGTCAAGGGAAAACGCGTGTAAATCGGTGAAATCGTTTATTTGAAAAATCAAATTAAATTTCTTTTTAAAGTTCAATTAGTATAAAATTCAGGAAAAATATTCAGTTAGGCTTTCGCTTTTCCAAATCCGAATTTCCGGCCCTCACGCTTGACACCTGCCATCAGATTTTGTACAGCCACCTTGTCCACCTTCTTCGCCGCAGAAAGCCAGTTTGCCTTGAACTGCTGCTCGTCCTTAGCAGTTTTTTGGTCTTCTTTAGGTTCCGCTTGACAATAGCCCAGTATTTCTCAATTGGGCGGAGCTCTGGCGTGTTGGGAGGGTTCTTGTCCTTGGGAACCACCTGCACGTTGTTGGCGGCGTACCACTCCATGGCCTTTTTACCGTAATGGCAAGAAGCCAAATCCGGCCAAAACAGTACGGAACAACCGTGTTTCTTCAGGAAAGGCAGCAGACGTTTATTCAAACACTCTTTCACGTAAATTTCTTGGTTGACAGTCCCGGAAGCTATGAAAATGCTGTTTTTCAAGCCACAGGTACAGATGGCTTGCCAAACCAGATATTTCTTTGCGAACTTTGACAGTTTTATGTGCTTGAAAATATCTGCTACCTTTCCCCTTCCTTTTGCCGTATAAAACTCCTGTCCCTGAAGCTGCTTGTAGTCGGCTTTGACGTAGGTTTCGTCGTCCATTACCACGCAGTCAAACTTCGTCAGCATCGTCGTGTACAGCCTCCGGGATCGCGCTTTGGCCGTCGTATTTTGTTTATCATCGCGATTTGGAGTCACTACCTTCTTGTAAGTCGATAGTCCGGCTCGTTTTTTGGCTCGATGCACGGTTGTAGACGATACACCCAGCTTATTTGAGGCATCTCGGAGAGAGATGTTAGGGTTTCGCTTGAAACTACCGGCAACTCTCTTTGTCGTCTCAGCGGCTTCCGGTTTTCGATTTCCCCCCGATCCAGACTTCCTGTCTGTCGACAAACGTTCCCCAAACACTTTAATTACATTTGTAACGGTTGATTTGGCAACTTTTAGCGATTTTGCCAGCTTTGCGTGCGAGTAGCTCGGATTTTCGCGATGCGCGAGCAAAATTTTGATACGCTGCTCTTCTTGCTTGGACGGCATTTTGACAACTGAAAAGTGAATTCCAAAATCAAAATAGGAGCAACATTATACACACACACACCTTCAAAATGAGGGGTGTTCAGGCTTTTTAAATGCAAAATTGACCAAATATTGACCAAATTTTGACCGTATCACCCTTTATCATTCCCTGAAGGCGTAATTCGGTAGTGAAAGGATTCAAAAAATTTTAGTCTAAACTTGCGCAAATAGTCTGTTATTTAGGATATTTCCTTAATACAATCTCTGATCGGTATTCTAGAGTATTTCTTTGGCCCACGATTCTAAGTTGTAACCAATTGGAATCTCTATTACTTTGCTTTGAGTGTGTTTTAAATTTTAAGAAGATGTGTTGCTGTTGGTTAATGTTGGTTGGACAACATTGTTATGCCACCATCATCGACTTCAATGTTGAAGAATTGATGATAACGAATGTCTCTTTTATTTATTTGAGAATGGTGCAAGCCATATTGGCTGCATTGCCAATGTCTAATGAACAAAAGTCTTCCAAAGAGAAGGTTTTGTGTATCCTTCTCTTAGTGAATGGCCAGACAAGATTGTTGTATGGATGAATGAATGAATGCTTTAAGGCCTACTATACATGAATTTATAAAAAATGAACAATATCCGCATGATATTACAATAGCGATTGACGAACGCTCAATACGCAGGCCTCAAGAAAAACTATAAATATTCAATTTCATCGAAATTTTCTACGAACATCAAAAATTAGATAAAATTGTTATGACAACTTTAGTGAGGCAGAGTTCTCTCTTTAGAGTTCTCTCTCAGAGTTCTTTCTTCTTAATTAATAAGGTGCCTTGATACTATTTTCATCTCAAATTATATTTACCTAATACACTGAAAAAATATTTACATGATATTAAAGATTACACAACCAAAATTTTAGGATGCGAAATTTACAAAATATTAAGGACAAATTACTTTAAAATAATGAAATTTTAATTAAAACAATGTTTATAATATTTGCTTCAAAAATTTTTTTTCATTAAATTTAAGACACACATTTTGTAAATTTGCGTCCCTCCGTTAAAGTTGCATGTCTTTGAACTAAGGCTAATTTTCCTTAAAGTAAAGAAACACATTTTTAATTTAAAGAAATTGTCCTTAAATTAACTGAAATATTGAAACTTTTTCTCTGTTTTTCCTTTGTTGGTTAAGCTACACTTGTAGTTTAGTCAATGCATGGTTTTAAGCTGAAATCAAAATCCAACAACAATGCTTAAAGAACAAAACCAACAATAACAAAGCTTTAGATTTAAGATAAAAACGCTTCAAATATAGGCTAAGACTTATTTTTAGGATTTAGCGTCTTTAGTTTAAAGGAATTACGAAAACATTTTTTACTTTGAAGTATCCCTTATATTTTGGATTTTTAAACTGGCATTTATTTGTACGTGAGTATCTTTATTAATAAACCGCGAAAAAAGAATAACAATTTGATAAATGCGATCTGTATTCTAATTTTAATTTTATTTGTCCTAAATTTAAAGCCAGATAGGTCGCTAAAAAATTTCTTTATTTTAAAGAAGTCGCATCTTTAGCTCGGAATCAATAAAACTTTGAATCCAAGTAAACTTTTTTTTTTGAGTGTATGAACGATCATACCATCTAAATTATAGACCACGTAATTTACACGATATTAACGATAAATTTACTGTCACCTCTCAATTGGAATATAATGAAATTGAAAATAATGATATTTTAATTTAAAGAAACTTCAAAACTTTTTCATTCAATTTAGGACACGAATCTTCGAAAATTTGCATACATCCATTAAAGTCGGAAGGAAATCTTTCCTTAAATAAAAGAATGGATATACTCCAAAATTAATGTTCAGAATTGTGCATCTTTGGTTTAAAGTTCTTTTGAAATTAAGAAAATATGTTTTAATTTCAAGTTTCTGTAATAATTTCTATTTATAAACTTAGAATTATTTGTACGTGAATAGTTTTTTTTTTTGGGTGTACCAAATAGAGAGATTTGTTACACTGATGAATCAAAGAGTGGTGGATCCAGACACCAAGATATAATTTCGGCGGCCGGTTTACTGTACATTCCTGCAGAAAAACGGGCGGAAGGTATATAAAATGACTATATAAAGGGGTTGATACGAAGGTTGCCATTTATATTTCGGAATTAGAGAACTAAAATTAACATTAATCATAGTTTTTCAAAATATTCCTCAATAAGATCTATACACTTTTGCATGCGTTTGAACCAAATGTCGAAGCAATGGCAGGATTCATGAATTGTTTTGGAATGCAAACTTATGATCAACAGGATATTTATAAAGAGTGGCACAAAACAGTTTAAAAATGTGGCATTTCATGGCATTTAAGTATACAGAAAAACAGTTATAGGAAGTATGAACTACCTTGTGCGAAAATTTAACTAAATTATAAGTCACATTTTGAGATATCTACAAAACGTTACATTTAATATCCTGGTGACCTTTTTAATGCAATTCACGAAATTATACCCTCTTATAAAACAAAAAAAAATGAACTAAAAATAAAGAAAAAAATCATAGGAGCCAGATTATGACCCTTTTAACCATGCTTCCCAGCAAAGGCACAACTTTAAAAGCAGTTCCAGAAGATGCACTCCCAATGATGTTCTTTATTTTAACTACACAGGAAGTTTTTTTCATTCAATTTTTATAACATGTTTTTTCATATTTTTAATGGGTAATTTTAACTTTTTTATTTTAAATTGGTTAAAAACAGTTTAAGAATTGATAAAATGATACAAATTATTTAAATTTTGTCGAAAAAAATGCTAAATCCAATCTGAAAAAATTGTGAATTTTTGAAAATATTTCAATCTGAAAAAATTGTGCATTTTTGAAAATATTTGAGGTCAAACGTTTCAGACAAACGTTAGAATCTACTAAAAATTATAAGAAATTATAAAAATTATTTATTTGACAAAATATCGCAGAATTTTATAATTTACATTCAAAACATTGAATTTGGATCACACCTAAAGAAGTGATGCAAATTCAGTACACCGGCTGTTGAAACGGAGGACTTCTGTCCTATGACAAGCCTATGTTAAATTCATCGCTTCTGCGTCAATTTTGCACCACTTCCGGATCCAAAAAGAACATTTTCATTACTTTTTTGGCGACGCTTTTTTGCTGGGTTTTTACTGTTTTTGGGAATCGTATGAAAATTTCTTACTATTTTTGGGCATCGCACGAAAATTGAGACATAATTAAAGAGGAAAAATGTGAAAAAAAAAAAACAAGTATATACGGCCGTAAGTTCGTTCAGGTCGAATCTTATGTACCCTCCACCATGGATTGCGTAGAAACTTCTACGAAAGACTGTCATCCACAATCGAATTACTTGAGTTGCCGATGGCAATGTATCTTAAAAAACGCCCATATATATTAAGCAAAACAGGCAGATTAAAACCCAAATTTTCGCTAGATCAAATAAAATTTGCTTATACAGGAAGAAGTACAATTTGGGATTCGGTTTATCTGGGGGCTATATATAATTGTGGGCCGATATGGATCACTTTTGGCATGGTTGTTAGCGACCATATACTAACACATAGTACCAAATTTCGCCTCCAAGAAATTTGCTCTTCCAAGAGGCTCCCGAGATCAAATCTGGGGATCGGTTTATATGGGACCAATTTTTACGTGGTTGGTAGAGACCATATACTAATATCACGTTGATAATTTTAACCGAATCGGACGGAATTTGTTCCTCCTAGAGGCGCCGTAGATCAAATCTGGGGATCGGCGTATATGGAGGCTATATATAATTATGGACCGATATGGATAAATTGTTCACGGTTGTTAAAGACTATATAGCAGAGGTGTGCACGTGAGTAATATTTTACTCACGCACACTCACGACGGAAAAATCTTGCTCACGCACACTCACGCACGATATTGTTTTGTTGGTCTCACGCTCACGTACACACACGAAAAGAAAACTTTTACTCACGCACGAAAATTTCGTGACTCACGAAATATGTCGTGACTCACGAATAATTTTATGTGTAATTTACCAGAAGGACGTGTCTGAAATCATGAGGACGATTAAAATCGAGAGCGCTAACATATTAAACTCTTAACATCCTAGGTGTAACTAAAATTGCAAATGAATTTAAGTTTTAAGCGTTTTATGTTGGAGAGCGGGATTATTTTCGTGAGCGTAATTCGTTCACGCGTGGGCCACGACAATTTCGTGTAACGTGCACACCTCTACTATATAGTAATATAACGTACACAATTTTAAACGAATCGGATGAAGTTTGCTCCTCCAAGGAGTTCCGGAGGTCAAATCTGGGGATCGGTTTATATGGGGACTATATATAATTATGGACCAATTTTAGCATGAATGTTAGAGACCATATACTTACACCACTACCAAATTTAAACCGGATCGGATGAATTTTGTTCCTCCAAGAGGCTTCGGAGGACAAATCTGTGAATCGATTTATATGGGGGCTATATATAATTAAGGACCGATATGGACCAATTTTTGCATGGCCATTACAGAACATGTACCAAATTTCAGCCGGATCGGATGAAATTTTCGTTTCTTAGAGGCTCCGCAAGCCAAATTGGGGGGTCGGTTTATATGGGGGCTATATATAATTATGGACCGATGTGGACCAATTTTTGCATGGTTGTTAGAGACCATATACTAACACCATGTACCAAATTTCAGCCGGATCGGATGACATTTGCTTCTCTTAGAGCAATCGCAAGCCAAATTTGGGGGTCCGTTTATATGGGCGCTATACGTAAAAGTGGACCGATATGGCCCGTTTGCAATACCATCCGACCTACATCAATAACAACTACTTGTGCCAAGTTTCAAGTCGATAGCTTGTTTCGTTCGGAAGTTAGCGTGATTTCAACAGACTGACGGACGGACAGACGGACATGCTCAGATCGACTCAGAATTTCACCACGACCCAGAATATATATACTTTATGGGGTCTTAGAGCAATATTTCGATGGAATGACAAAGTTAATATACCACCATCCTACACGCAAACAAATAATTCTTTCCTCCCAAACGAAATTTTAGACAAACAAAGTTCGTTTCTCATTTGCTTTTCGTTGAAAGGAAGTGTATTTGGAAGAAAAGTATATTTTTTTTGTGATAAACGTTTATTCTTTTCCAGGATGTAAAAACAATTTCATAAAGACGAACTCAAAAAAATTTTTTTCTGACTAATTGCATTTTCCCTCTCATCTTTCCCACTTCCACGAAGATTTTTAGTTCTTAGCACCTTTTTCTGTAACACAAACAATGTAGAAGAAATTATACTATTTTATAAATTTTTAATTTTTTTTACCTTTCGCCTGGACGGAGAATCGAACCGCGGACCATGCAATTTGTAAGCTAACACACTATCCACTGAGCCATGTAGCCGTTATTGTCATCAATAGACAATTACCCATATAACTAAGTTATATTTATATAGCATAGCTTGCGGCGCCCACGAGCCGATTAAACAAAGTTTATTTAACAGAAAAATACATTTAGTTGGGCACCGTGGAGCAGTGGTTGCTACGTCTGACTTGCATGCCAAGTGTCGTGGGTTCGATCCCTGCTTCGACCAAAGTTTTTTTTTTTTTTTTTTACATATATTCCAGATATGATCGGAAGATTCCGAAAAAATTTGAAACATTACATTCTACTATATTAATTTTTACTATGAACTGTAAAATGTGTCTTATTAAAGACCTAAATTTAGAAAAGAACAGTGTTTGATATAAACGAAATGGACTGTGTTGTTGGTTCAAAAATAACTTTTTTTACTGAAAAAATAAAAATTTTGTAACAAACGAATTTTTTTGGTGATAAAAGAGTATACTTTTCGAAGCAATTCAAAAAACTCTAACAAAAGAAAAACGTTTTCGGTACACGTTTTCCAAACGTTTTTTTTTCTTTGCGTGTATGGTGAAGGGTATAAAAAACGTATGGTATGTTTCTTTTATATAAAGTCCTTTTGCATCGGCTCGTGGTGCTCTATATATATGACTTTATGTTTTGTTTGTGAGTTGATAGCTATATCGACAATTGTCTGATGACACGTAGCCCACTGGATAGTGTGTTGGCTTACAAACTGTATGGTCAGCGGTTCGAATCTCCGTCCAGGCGAAAGGTAAAATTTGAAAACATTATAAAATCAAATAAGTCTTCTAAGAACTAAATAAACTTCGTGGAAATGAGAAAGATGTCAGAAAAAAAATATTTGAGTTAGTCTATATGCAATTGTATTTTTTTTTTTAACATCCTGTAAACGAACCAACGTTTATCACAAAAATTATATACTTTTCTTCCAAACAAAGTTCCTTAGAGCGAAAAGCATATGGCAAACGATATTTGTTTGTCTAAAATTTCGTTTGGGAGAAAATAATTATTTTTGTGTGTGTAGGGATTTTAAATGATTAATATCAAGAATTTTGACAATATTTGTTGCCAACTGGCGTAACGCTTTCCCCCAAAGGCCTTCTACAACCATAATCTATTTCCTAACTCACCACTATCCATGGTATCTGATATAAAGAATGATGATGATAATGGTGACGATGATGACTTTGGCAAAAGGAAAACATACGTTGGTGGCATTACTAATGAGTTGAGGTCACATAGCCAGCCAGCCAGCCAACCTACAAAAACACAACGTATCGGCCAAATGAAAAATAATTCGATAAAGTTAAGTTGTTGAATTTCAAAGACAACATTTATTTTTGCTATCCCATTTTTCTTGAGGGTAAAGCTATTTTTTGCATGACATAGGAATTTGAAAGGAGTTTATTTTATGCGGCGAAAGTGATATTGACGATGATATCAGAGTATTCATGGAACATGAAAACTTTTTTGCCGTAGGCATTTAATATTCCTTCCATGAAGGACTTAAAAAATAATCAAAAAGAAATACTTGTAATTGCTTATATATCCCTATAACGAATTTAAAACAGTTCATAAACCATATAACTTAGATAAATTTAAAATTAAATTTGTAAGGATAAAAGTCAGTGGACCCTTTTGAAAGTTTCCAAGAGAGAATTTAATTGTTAGCAAAGGAAAACAAACTTTCCCTTATTTTTCTCTACGAATGGACAAGAGTAACATAGATTTGTTTTCAATTGGATTCCTGGAATCATAAGTAAATAATATCATGTCCTTATCACTGACAAATTCAAGTTTCGGTAAAAACAAAATTTTCCAAAAAACAAAAAAAAAAAATGCTTGAAGATATCGTAGATATCATATGACGTTTTTTAATGTCCTGTAAACAGTATTATCCTTATTTAATATTTTCTGTTTTCTTTTTTCAAGGTTGTTTTTATATAGACATACATCTGTAGAATGTATTGCTTTCAGAAATATAAGTGCTATATTATCTAGAAGGTTGTATCTGGCATTGCTTACTAAAAACATACAAATATTTGTATTATTGAATTTCTATGAGTTGGGATGTGGTAACAAAACTGCCCCAAAAAATTAACCAACCACCGAAAATAACAAAATAAAAACTACATATGTACCCACCCAGCAAAAAAAAAATTGGAAGTGCTTCTAAAGGCACAACTTTAAAAGCACTTCCAAAAATGTTCTCCCAAAGATGTTCTTTATTTTAACTACTCAGGAAGCTCTTTTAATTCACTTTGTTGAAAATCGCTTTTTTCATATTTCTGAAAGGAAATTTTAACTTTTTCTATTTCAAATAGGTTTAAAACAGAATAAGGATTAATAAAATGGTACAAATTATTAAAATTTTTTCGAAAAAAATGCAAAATCCATTCTTAAAAAATTGCCAATTTTTAAAAATATTTGATGTCAACGTTTCAGACAAGCGGTACAATGCTTTAAAAATCATAAATATTTATAAGAAATTATTTATTTGGCAAATTATTGCAACATTTTTGAAATGGTGGACATCCGTCCTATGACAAGACCGTGTTAAATACATCGCTTCTGCGCCAATTTTGCACCACTTCCGGATCCAAAAAGAACATTTTCATTACTTTTTTGGCGGCGCTTTATTTGCTGATCAGCATCAGCCGTTGCACTGAATTTGCAGCACTTCTTTAGTTGTGATCCGAATTCAATGTTTTGGATGTAAATTAAACAATTCTGTGGTATTTTTTCAAATAAATAATTTTTATAATTTTTTATAATTTTTAATGGATTCTAACGCTTGTCGGAAACGTTTGACCTCAAATATTTTCAAAAATTCACAATTTTTATATCCTGCGCCACACTGTGGAACAGGGTATTATAAGTTAGTGCATATGTTTGCAACACCCAGAAAGAGATGAGATAGACCCATGGTGTCCTTGGCAATAGTGCTCAGGGTGGGTCCCTGAGTCGATCTAGCCATGTCCGTCTGTCTGTGAACACATTTTTGTGATCAAAGTCTAGGTCGCAGTTTTAGTCCAATCGACTTCAAATTTGGCACAAGTTTCTGTTTTGGGGCAGAATAGAACCCTATTGATTTTGGAAGAAATCGGTTAAGATATAGATACAGCTCCCATATATATCTTTCGCCCGATATGCACTTATATGGACCCAGAAGCCAAAGTTTTAACCTGATTTTCTAGAAATTTTGCACAAACATCACGTTTAGTATATAGTCAAGTGTGCAAAATTTGATTGAAATCGGTCCAGATTTAGATATAGCTCCTATATATATCTTTCGCCCGATATGAACTTATATGGCTCCAGAAGCTAGAGTTTTACACTAATTTGCTTGAAATTTTGCAAAAGGAGAACAATCAGTACTATAGTCATGTGTGCCAAATTTGATTGAAATCGGTTCAGATTTAGATATAGCTCCCATATAAAGGGTGGTTAAATTGTAAGGGCCGATCTTGAATGTGAACCACTCCTAAACGCCAAGTTTTTTCCGAATTTTATTTGACATTTCTCTATTTCAGACTTACTCAATTTGAACCATGGAGAGATTCACAATCCAACAATGTGTTAAAGTTATCCAGACTTATTATGAAAATGGGCGTTCATTTTCGAAGAAAACCATCTTCAGTGATGAGGCACATTTTCACCTCAGTGGAATAAACAGAATTGCCGCATTTGGGCGAATGAGGATCCAAGAGTGATTGTCGAAAACCCAATGCACCTACAAAGAGTGACTGTTTGGTGCGGTTGGTCGTGAGATGATAACGAACTTTTTATGCCCCGAATTGAAAGATATGGATGTGGACGATATGTGGTTTGAGCAGGACGGTGCCACTTGCCACACAGCTAACGAAACAATGGCTCTTTTGCGCAACAAATTCAAGATCATGTGATTTGACACCGTTGGACTTTTTTCTTTGGGGTTATTTGAAAGAAAAGGTGTACGTCGATAAGCCAGCAACAATTCAAGAGCTAGAGGATGAGATAATTCGGCACATTAACGGCATAGAACCTCCATTATGCCTCAGCGTCATCGAAAATTTGGACCATCGGATGGAGGTGAGCCACCGAGGTCGCGGCGGCCATTTGGCCGATATTTTGTTCCACACATAATTGAGTAATACCAATATATCATAATAAAATAAAATTACAATAATTTCCTATATAGTTTGTGTTTTATTCAAAATCAACATCGGTCCTTGAAATTTTAACCACCCTTTATATCTTTCGCCCGATTTTTCGTCATATGACCATAGAGGTCAAAGTTGCAGTCCGGTTTACGTGTAAATTTGCACAGGGAGTAGAATTAAAATAATTAGTATGCATGCCAAATTTGGTTCAAATCGGTTCAGATTTCGATATAGCTTCCATATATATAATTTTTCCGATTTGAGCAAAAATGGCCAGAATACCAACATTTTCCATATAACAGGTTGGCTGATAAGTCCCCGGTCTAACAAAGAAAAACACATTTTTTTGTCAAAATTCGTTTTTATTATTCAACATAGTTCCCTTCAAGAGCGATACAACGTTATAACGACCTTCCAATTTTTTGATACCATTTTGGTAGTACTCCTTCGGTTTTGCCTCAAAATAGGCCTCAGTTTCGGCGATCACCTCTTCATTGCAGCCAAATTTTTTCCCTGCGAGCATTCTTTTGAGGTCTGAGAACAAAAAAAAGTCGCTGGGGCCAGATCTGGAGAATACGGTGGGTGGGGAAGCAATTCGAAGCCCAATTTATGACTTTTTGCCATCGTTCTCAATGACTTGTGGCACGGTGCGTTGTCTTGGTGGAACAACACTTTTTTCTTCTTCATATGGGCCGTTTTGCCGCGATTTCGACCTTCAAACGCTCCAATAACGCCATATAATAGTCACTGTTGATGGTTTTCCCTTCTCAAGATAATCGATAAAAATTATTCCATGCGCATCCCAAAAAACAGAGGCCATTACTTTGCCAGCGGACTTTTGAGTCTTTCCACGCTTCGGAGACGGTTCACCGCTCGCTGTCCACTCAGCCGACTGTCGATTGGACTCAGGAGTGTAGTGATGGAGCCATGTTACATCCATTGTCACATATCGACGGAAAAAATAGGGTGTATTACGAGTTAACAGCTGCAAACACTGCTCGGAATCATCAACACGTTGTTGTCAAACGGTCAAACGTGAGCTCGCGCGGCACCCATTTTGCACAGAGCTTTCACATATCCAAATATTGATGAATGATATGACCAACACGTTCCTTTGATATCTTTAAGGCCTCTGCTATCTCGATCAACTTCATTTTACGGTCATTCAAAATCATTTAATGGATTTTTTTAATGTTTTCGTCGGTAACCACCTCTTTCGGGCGTCCACTGCATTCACCGTCCTCCGTGCTCATTTCACCACACTTGAATTTTGCATACCAATCAATTATTGTTGATTTTCCTGGGGCAGAGTCCGGAAACTCATTATCGAGCCAAGTTTTTGCTTCCACCGTATTTTTTCCCTTCAGAAAACAGTATTTTATCAAAACACGAAATTCCTTTTTTTCATTTTTTTCACAATAACAAAAGTTGCTTCACAAACGACGCTCTATCTCACAAACTAATTGACTTACAGACGTCAAATTTTGACACGAATCACTTGAAGGTTGGTACTATATAAAAATAATATGCATTTGATACTAGCGACGCCAACTATGTGTCAGACCGGGGACTTATCAGCCAACCTGTTAAAATCGCCACTGCTTATTCGAAAACTTGTAAAAGTGACTCAAATATTCCTTTATTTCTAATACATATCTATCGACCGATAAATCATAAATACACTTTTGCGACGTGGCCCAAAACTGGTTTAGATTTAAATGTTTCCCATATTTGTTTCCTAACATTGTGTTCCACCCCAGGGCATTAGCCGACTTAAATTTAAAGTCTATTAATATTGTAGAACACATTTGATGGATTTGATATGGATGGTATCGAAAATCTGGATCTACGAAGTGTTGCAGGGTATAATATAGTCGGCCCCGCCCGACTTTAGACTTTTCTTACTTGTTTCAGATTGGATTTTTGTCGACAAAATTTAAATGATTTGTAGCATTTAATGAATTCTTACTCTGTTTTTAACCTATTTGAAACAAAAAAAGTTAAAATTACCCATTAACCCCCATTTTCATGAAGCTCCGTTAGTGCTACGTTAGCTAACGAACTTTTAAACCGTGATATCTACATATCTGTCATCTTACGTATATATTCCATATGCCAGTTAGAAACTTAACTGCTGAAAAATTTTCAGTTAAAGTTAACCGGAGAAAAGATATTTCCATTTTTCTTTCTGTTAACTGGCAGTTAAAGCCTAACTGAGCTACATGAAAATGGCCGTAAAAGTATGAAAAAACATGTTATAAAAATTTTAATTTTTTAATCAAGGGATAGAATTGCTAGGAAAGCGTTGGACTAAGTGTATTGACGTTTCAAGAGATTATATTGGAAAATAAAAATATTTTTGAAGAACTAACTATTCTCTTTCATTGATAGGCTAAGAAGTTTCCGAACCGCCCTCGTATAGTGATGGCGATGAAAATGTAGAACGACAATGCGGCGATAAGATTAAAGATGCTGGGGAAAACCCAAGCATGATAAAGTTTCAAAAGTTAAATAAAAATTGGCAGTACCGGTGGATACAAATTCCACCCAAGATCGTAACCAGATCGAATTATCAGAAAGACGTATGCTTGGAGTTCGTGATCCATATAACAGAATCCAGACACCGAGCTCCAATTGGGCCACAGTGCAATTCCACAGCTTGAAATTACGACGAACACAGAATTTTTATAACACCAGGCCGGATAATGTGAACGTATTCGCGGATAGACGGAGGACAAATAATGCAAAATGAAGGTGAGTATTAAGTTGGAGTTTGGCCGCTAAAATCGCTAAAGTGAAAACTAAATCAGTAAAAATAAGGCATACAATTATACATATTTGTTGCATATTTTATTATAACTTGATGGGGAATAGCCCAAAGCAAATTTTCACAAATTTTGTAGTTTTGTAGTAAAGTGGATTAATTAAGAAAAGTAATCGTGAAAAAATTGCGATTTTAGCGGCTAAACTCGAACTTAATACCCACCTTAAGATATTACGATTTCAATTGCGGACTATATTGGAAAGCAAAATAATGATCAACGATTTGAATATACATAAATATCATATGGATGCTTGATTATTCTGAAATAATGAGAAAAATAAAGGCAATTGATAGGCCTATGGAACACATTACCGAACGCTTGACTCATGGAGGCCTCACGGTTCTAGGTGAATAAATGGGCGTTGGAGATACATAGACGATGTTGAATGGCGAGGAAATATACCATTGGGTAACACAAACACTTATAAAACTAGGATATTACTGACGGCGAATAGGATGGCAGCAGGAAGGGTTGTAGGAAACATTGCCGGGCACCTAGAACCGAGCACACATTTGTGTCGAGTTGTATTATTTTCATAATTAGTTTCGAGTTTTTGTAATTTTTTTTCTAAACTAAAATTTTAAAATTCCTGGGCAAACATGATGTGCGTGGGCCTCTTTCGTGACAATAAAATTCTTGTGCGTCATTAAAAAACTATTAAATTTGTGAGTATACTGTATTTTGATTTGTTGGTGAAATATGTTTAATTAGCACCTTAAAATAAAACAAGTATATACGGCCGTAAGTTCGGCCAGGCCGAATGGTATGTACCCTCCACCATGGATTGCGTAGAAGGTTCTACTAAAGACTGTCATCATATGGGGACTATATATAATTATGCACCGATATGGATAAATTTTTGCACGGTTGTTAGGGACCATATCCTAAATCCACGTACCAAAATTCAACCGGATCGGATGAATTTTGCTCCTCCAATAGGCTCCGGAGGTCAAATCTGGGGATCGGTTTATATGGGGGCTATATATACTTATGGATCGATGTGGACCAATTTTTGCATTGTTTTTAGAGACCATATACCAACATTATGTACCAGATTTCAGCCGTATCGGATGAAATTTGCTTTTCTTAGAGGCTCCGCAAGCCAAATCTGGGGATCGGTTTATATGGGGGCTATACGTAAAAGTGGGCCGATATGGCCCATTTGCAATACCATCCGACCTAACATAATTGGACCGATATGGACGAATTTTAGCATGGTTTTTAAAGACTAAATACTTAGACCACGTACCAAATTTCAACCGGCTCGGATGAAATTTAATCTAGATATCGTTTTATATGGGGACTATATATAATTATGGACAGATATCGATAAATTATTGCACGGTTGTTGAGAACCATATTCTAAATCCACGTATCAAAATTCAACCGGATCGGATGAATTTTGCACTTCCAGGAGGCTTTGGAGGTCAAATCTGGGGATCGGTTTACATGGGGACCATATATATTTATGGACCGATATGGACCAATTTTTGCATGGTTGTTAAAGACCATATACTAAAACCACATTTCAAATTTTAAACGTACGGATGAGTTTTGCTACTACAATAGGCTTCGGAGGTCAAATCTGGGGATCGGTTTATATGGGGGCTATATATAATTATGGATCGATGTGGACCCATTTTTTTAGAGACCATATACCAACATCATGTACCAAATTTCAGCCGGATCGGATGAAATAAGGGGGCTATACGTAAAAGTGGACCGATTTGTCCCATTTGCAATACCATCCGACCTACATCAATAACAACTACTTGTGCCAAGTTTGTTTCGTAGCGTGATTTCAACAGAAGGACGGAGGGACGGACGGACATGCTTAGATCGACTCAGAATTTCACCACGACCCAGAATATGTATACTTTATGGAGTCTTAGGACAATATTTCGATTTGTTACAAACGGAATGTCAAAGTTAATATACCCCCATCCTATGGGGTTGTTAGCGGCCACATACTCGCACAATGTAAAAATTTCAACCGAATCGGATGAATTTTGGTCCACCAAGAAGTTCCGGAAGTCAAATCTGGGGATCGGTTTATATGGGGACTTTATATAATTGGACCAATATGGACGAATTTTTGCATGGTTTTTAAAAACTAAATAGTTAGACCACGTACCAAATTTCAACCGGCTCGGGTGAAATTTACTACTCCAAGAGGCTCCGGAGGTCAAATCTGGAGATTGGTTTATATGGGGACTATATATAATTATGGACCGATATGGATAAATTTTTGCACGGTTGTTAGGGACCATATTCTAAATCCACGTACCAAAATTCAACCGGATCGGATGAATTTTGCTCTTCCAGGAGGCTTTGGAGGTTAAATCTGGGGATCGGTTTACAAGGGACAAATTTTTGCATTGTTGTTAAAGACCATATACTAAAACTACATTCCAAATTTTAAACGGATCTGATGAGTTTTGCTCCTCCAATAGGCTCCGGAGGTCAAATCTGGGGATCGGTTTATATGGGGGCTATATGTAATTATGGATCGATGTGGCCTAGAGGTGTGCGCGTGAGTGAAATTTCACTCACACTCACGCACATTCACGAAGTCAAATATTTATTCACGCACGCTCACGCACGATAAGTGTCGTAGCCACTCCCAGTCACGCACATTCACGAAAAGAAAAGCAGTAATCACGCACGCCCACGCACGTAGTACTTTTACAGACTCACGCTCACGCACGATTCACGACAATTCACGTGACTCACGACAAATTCACGAGACTCATGACATTTTCCCATCGGGTATGAGCAAGGGTAATAAAATTCATAAATAAAATATAGTTCGACAACTAAATTAATTTCAGTTAACATACGAGTAAGAATTAAATCTTGATTTTTTTTCGTGAGCGTGATTTTGCAGAAATTTTATTCACGCACATTCACGAACCGATTTTATTACTCACGCACACTCACGCACGACATATTTGTTTTAGTTCCATTCACGCACATTCACGAGAGTTGCTTCAGATTTTATTCACGACTCACGTGATTTACGCGTGAGTCACGCGTGTCACGATAATTTCGTGTCACGCGCACACCTCTAATGTGGACCAATTTTTGAATGGTTTTTTTAAACCATATACCAACATCATATGCCAAATTTCAGCCGAATCGGATGCAATTTGCTTTTCTTAGAGGCTCCGCAAGCCAAATCTGGGGATCGGTTTATATGGGGGCTATACGTAAAAGTGGGCCGATATGGCCCATTTGCAATACCATCCGACCTACATCAATAACAACTACTTGTGCCAAGTTTCAAGTCGATAGCTTGTTTCGTTCGGAAGTTAGCGTGATTTGAACAGGCGGACGTACGGACATGCTTAGATCGACTCAGAATTTCACCACGACCCAGAATATATATACTTTATGGGGTCTTAGGGCAGCAATATTTCGATGTGTTACAAACGGAATGACAAAGTTAGTATACCCTCATCCAATGGTGGAGGGTATAACAAAATTTATTTTACCTGATTACACCGTAGCCAGAATAAGATAGTGTGTGGATATCTTAGTGGGCCACCCAAACGATTGCCTCCAGGTTGTTGTCGTTGCTCATTTAGCTTGGAACTTAGGGTCTGGCCACTTTCTTGATAGAATTCAATAGCTCTACAAATAGAAAAAGAAAATTTAAATTAAACAAACACTAATTAACATAGAAAGGAATATTCAAATTTCAAATGTTTGTCAGATGAGGCTATGATGTTGATGCTGATATATTTATTGGATGTCAAACATTGCAGTTTTTGAGGGGGTGTAAAATAAATATAAAATAAAATGTTTGTGTTATAAGATTCGCCAAAAATGTTTGTGGAAAATTTCGAAGTAGACATAATATAAAATGACCAAGAATTTAGTTTTTTTGTGTAAATAATAAATAATGATTTGTAGTAGATTAATTTAATGATGCAGATATTTTTTGATTCTGGTGAAAAATAATTATAAGCAAATAAGTATTAAACTAAACTAAATTACTATTCCATATTTGCCCATTGTGAAAGCCTCTAAAAATCCCCCAGTGTGCGTAACACTTTTGATTGAATGAAAGTGAAAATAGGCGCGGTTATCGTTATGTTCAGCACCATATCATTTTTATCAAAAACACATTGAACAAGTTTTTCCCATTCTTGGATTATTATTGCAGTGCAATTCATTTTGCGCATGCGCAACGTAATTTTCAAATTCACTTTGATACACATTCTAAAGGCGAAGTGAAAAAAAAAAAACAATCGAATACCACTGGTATTACAAAACCAATAAAACGAGTTTTCAGTTTGAATTTTTATATTTCGTTCTACATCTCCTTTTCCTCACCAGTGATTTGAGCAATGCAATGTAATATGGATGGTCCAAGCAACAAGCTGGGAGTTGTAAACTGGCAAAGATAGACGATAGCAAGGCAAAGTCGGCAATAACCCAGAGACCGATATTTCCTGACCAATTTTATGTATATAGGTGTATGTGTGTGCCAAATCTTTGGAGGTTGGTCTCCTAGCTATTTTATGAGATTTTGTTTTCTAGGCTTTGCCAGATAAACTATGTGAGATATGATTGTGGCTTTATTACAAATTATAGCTTAAAGGGAATTCGCCTGCAATTCTTCTTACAAGACAATGAATGAATGAATGAACGAATGAGTGAATGGCTGAGTGAGTGAGTCAGGGAATCGAATGGACTGATGTAAGGTGAATGGCTATGGGAGAGAATTGTTTAAAAAACACACACCATAGACGTTGGAGGGTTTTTGATTCCCATAGAAAATTGTGATAAAATATGCAATAAGGTGCAGTCAATTTACAATGGTACAGTGTCTGGCGGGGGTGAAATCGTTAACTTATTGACCTAATTTTCCTTTCTTTCCATGACAACCTGAAACATAAAGTTGTAGTACGATTTACTAAGGATTAAGTTCAATATCAAGTTTATAGCTTGACAAGTAATGAGATGAAATGAACTATCAAATATTCATAGAATTTGTTTTTTGAAATTTTAACATAGAATAAAATTGTGACGGACATGTGCATATGCAAAATTTTTTCGATTACTTTTATTTTATATATCGAAGAAAAATGCTTGCCCGGTTTCAACGATTTTGCCTTTACACTAATGATTGTGATCTTGATTCCGAGCCATAGAAGTGGAGAATTTAAATAAGGATACATTTGAGTTATACGTACTTGATTCCAGTAACCAAATTTTAATTTATTCGTTTTTTCAGCTTGCTATACAGGGATGATAAATTATGTTGACGAAAAAGTACTAAAAAGTTATTAAAAATTTACTTTTCAAAGCCAAAAGGGGCTAAAATTACATAATATCAAATTTAAAGACTATTGAAATCTAGACCGATTTGGTTTATTTTTTTAGTTTTACAAAACAAATCATTTTTGCAAATTTTTATTTCTATAGAAATTTTTGTCAAAATTTTATTTCTGCGAAAATTTTGTAAAAATTTTATTTCTGCGAAAATTTTGTAAAAATTTTATTTCTATTGGAAATGTAAAACTTATATTTCTATAGAAAATTTTGTCAAATTTTATATATATAGAAAATGTTGTCAAAATTTTATTTCTAAAGGAAATTTTGTCAATATTTTATTTCTAAAGAAAATTTTGCCAAAATTTTATTTCTATAGAAAATTTTGCCAAAATTTTATTTCTATAGAAAATTTTGTCAAAATTTTATTTCTATAGAAAATTTTGTCAAAATTTTATTTCTATTGAAAATTTTGTCAAAATTTTATTTCTATAGAAAATTTTGTCAAAATTTTATTTCTATAGAAAATTTTGTCAAATTTTTATTTCTATAGAATATTTAGATTTTGTCAAAATTTTATTTCTATAGAAATTTATGAAGAAGTACCTCTTTGCAAAATCTACCAATCTACAAATTTACCATTTTTATTAATTTACCATTTTTTTGTAGAATTCTACCAACTGTGGCAACCGGCTCAGGGGCCGGATCCCCTGTTATAAGTTAGTCACATCTTCTGGGCAACACAACAACAAGTCTTAAAATATTCGTTCGACATTCCTATGGAAACTCCGTAAGTGGTGCAACCATGGTAGCCACCAGAGAATGAAGCCGCCGAGGCGCGCCGCTGATTTCAGTCGATATCAATTAATCAAAAATATCGATTTAAATCAGAACAAGTATATACAGCAGTAAGTTCGGCCGGGCGAATCTTAAATATCCACCACCACCACGAATCAAATATTAGGGTTTCCTTTGAAATTTCAAGGGGGTGAGGACAGATAAAGCAGAGCAGTTCAACCACTACACTTCACGAAGATAAATTTAAAGATTTTACCTATGAAGACTACATCAGATTTTGGATTTATAAGAACCATTTTTGTTTGAGTTTTAGAGGAATCATTAACATCTCTTGTAAGTATGCAAGAAAATTATAAAATAATGTCTTGATGTGAAATCTTAAATCTGTAGATTTTCACCCGAGAAGTAAAATCTGGAAATTTCGCATTGAGTTTCAAGAAATTTTCATGATCTGTGCGCCTTCTATACCCTCAAGAAGTGAAATCGGTCTAAATGGAGGCATTACCAAATGGACCGATAAAAACTTAATCCGATACACGTTTTTGTGAGCCTTAAATACCAGAATATTTACAATTTCAGGCAAATCGGAAAAAAACTACGGTTTCTACAAACCTAAGGAGTTAAATTGGGAGATCGTTCTTATGGGGGCTATACTAAAATATGGACCGATACTCACCGTTTTCGACACACCTCTTTATGGCCCGAAAATACCTCCAGATTTTCAATTTCAGGCAAATTGGATAAAAACTACGGTTTCTATAAGCCCAAGACCTCAAATCGGGAGGTCGGTTTATACAGGGATCACACCAAAACATGGACCGATGCTCATCATTTTTGGCATACCTCTTTATGGTCGAAAAATACCTCTAGATTTCCAATTTCAGGAAAATTGGATAAAAACTACGGTTTCTATAAGTCCAAGAAGTAAAATCGGGAGATCGGTCTATATGGGGGCGATACCAAAACATGGACCGATACTCAACATTTTCGGCACATCTATTTATGATCCTAAAATACCTCTAGATTTCCAATTTCAGGCAAACTTGATAAAAACTACGGTTTCTATAAGCCCAAGAAGTAAAATCGGGAGATCGGTCTATATAGGGGCTATACCAAAACATGAACCGATACTCAACATTTTCGGCATACCTCTTTATGGTCCTTAAATACTTTAAATATTTCAGGCAAATTGGATAAAAACTACGGTTTCTATAAGCCCAAGACCCCAAATGGGGAGGTCGATTTATATGGGGACTATATCAAAACCTGGGCCGGTATAGCCCATCTTCGAACTTGACCTGCCTGCAGACAAAAAAAACTGTAGCGCGATTACAACAGACAGACAGCCAGACGGACATGGTTATATCGTCTTAGAATATCTCCCTGATCAAGAATATGTATACTTTATATAGTCGGAAATCGATATTTCGATGTGTTACAAACGGAATGACAAAGTTATTATACCTCCGTCACCATTCTATGGTGGTGTACTAATAATTGTAGTATTTTTGCCAAAGAGAAAATTTTAATTAAATGTAAATTTGATTGTAAGATTGGTTGTACAACTAATCTTATTACTATTCGAATAACTTCAAATTGATTTTATAATGGATGATTGTGCGCCGCCAAATGGACAAATTTATATCGGCTTAGCCGTCAAGCCGCCGCCATCGGCTTCATTCTCTAGCAGCCACTCGATCACGGCTGCCACACTTGGTAAATTTCTGCCAAAAATAGTAGATTTTTTACTGTTTGATAGATTGGAGGGGTTCTTTTTAACAAAATTTTCTATAGAAAAAATGTTGAAAAAAAAATTTCTATAGAAATAAAATTTTGACAAAATTTTCTATAGAAATAAAATTTTGACAACATTTTCTATAGAAATAAAATTTTGACAAAATTTTCTATAGAAATAAAATTTTGACAAAATTTTCTATAGAAATAAAATGTTGACCAAATTTTCTATAGAAATAAAATTTTGACAAAAACTTCTATAGAAATAAAATTTTGACAAAATTTTCTATAGAAATAAAGTTTTGACATTTCCACTTCCATTAGCATGGTCGTTTATCAAAAGTGTTTATTTTTCGCATGCCACAAATAGTTTTATAGAAAATGTTAACGAAATCGACACACTTATTAAGTTATTTTCATGGTAATTGTTATTGTATTAAATCAACATCAATTTATATTGTAACTGATGAACATTCAGAATCGTGTGGTAATTTACAATCTCTGTTTTAGTTTTAGATACAGGGGGAAAACAGCTACTTTCGAATGCTTTTAATCTAAAAAAATAGAATCAATTGGCAAGTGACACGACTATTGTGGTACAGGGCATAATAAGTTTGTTTATTTGTATGTAAAACAAAGGAGTAGTCTGAGACCCCATCATTAGGTAGACCGATCAATTTAGAATGAAATCCTGCGTCGATTTAGCGATGTCTGTCTGTTCATACATTTTTGTGTACAGCTCGCAGTTTTAATGTGATTGTCCTCAAATTTGGTATAGGGTCTCACTTCGACTCAAAGACAATTCCTATTGATTTTGGATCGGTTCTTATTTAGATATCACCGGTATGGTCATAATTGTCGTGTTTATCAATTAAGGGATTTGACTTAAAAATGGCTATTATAACATGAAAGAAAAAAAAATTTTTTTAAATTTGCTTCCTAGAACCAAGTACACAAAACCCAAATTTAAAAGAGAATTATGTCTTAAAGTATTCTTACTTGAATTCTCCGCTTCTTTGGCTCGGAATCAATACCAAAATTGTTAAAGTAAAGACAAAATCTTTGGAACCGGGCATGCTTTTTTTCAGTGTAGACATGGACATAATTTTCACTTCACAAGAATTTCTTCTGAAATGATATATAAAAATCTACTGTTTTACGCATTTTTTGCAATTAATTTAAATTTTCAAAATTTTACTGTGTACAAAACACAGTAAAGATAAGAAAAACACTGAAAAAATATTTACCTAATGTGGAAGATAATGCAACCTAAATTTTAGGTTACGCAATTGAAACAATATTAACCCTCTAATGCCCAATCCCGCCTTTAGGCGGTCTTCATTTAATAAGGAAGCTTTTAGTAAAACACACCTTAAGACAACAAAAATTAGTAAAATAAAAAGAAAACTTAGTTGAAACTGTTCAAGAGGCTTTGCAGCATATACTGAATTTCACCGTATAAATTTTTCTTGCTTAGTTTTCTTGATTTTGTGTCGTTAACATTGACAATTTAATCAGCTGGCAAAAAAGTTGGGGTATTAGAGGGTTAAATACAATTTTTTTGACATAATGACATTTTAATTGAAATAAAGTTTATAATCTTTAAAATGCTTTAAAAATTCTTTTCATTAAATTTGGGACACAAATCTTGAAATATTTCGTCCCTTCGTTAAATTCGTATGCCTTTGAATTAAGGTAAACTTTCCTCAAAGTAAAGAAATTTTTTTATTTAAATAAATCGTTTTTTAAATTAACTGATTAGATTTAAGACAAAAAAGCTTAAAATACAGGCTAAGATTTTATCACAATGGACTGAATAGTCTAAGTGAGCCTGACAATAAATCGGTCTGCTACTATAACCTTTAGGCTAAAACCTATTTAGACTTAGCATATGCGCTATAGGCTAAGTCTAAATCGTAGGCACCTCCTAAAATACAAAATTCCCTAAAAACCTCGTATCCTCCATCATTAACCAGTAAAAAAAATTGTAAATTCTTCTAAAGCACATCTCTAAAAGCACTTCCAAAAATGTCTTCCCAAAGCTGTTCTTTATTTTAACTGCACAAGAAATTCATTTGAGCCAATTTTTTATACCTCGCTTTTTTCATATATTTCACAAGAAATTTAAATAGAATAAAAGCATATGAAGAATTAATAAAATGGTACAAATTATTTAAATTTTGCTTTATAAAATGCTAAATCCATTCTAGACATATTGCGAATTTTTGAAAATATTTGAATCAAACGTTCCAGACACGCATTAGAATGCATTAAAAATCATAAAAAAAAATTTTAAAAACTATTTATATGTCAAAATATTACAAAATTTCTTAATTCACAACATAAACTCTGAATTCGCATTACACCTTAAGAAGTGATTCAAATTCAGTGCAGCGACTGTTGAAATGGTGGACATCCGGCATATGACAAGCCCATGTTAAATGCATCGCTTCTGCGCCAATTTTGCCCCACTTCCGGATCCAAATACACATTAGCGTAGCTAGACAATTTTCCTAGGGGGGGCTATAGCCCCCCTAGCTAAAAATTTATAGACTGAACTTATAGGTTCAATTATTGTTTTATTGACATCAAAATAATATATAATAAAGCAACTAAAAGTAGTTCCACACTTTTCCCAGCAAAAAAATTGGGATTTGTTTTAAAGGCACAAATGTCCTCACAAAGAAGTTAATTATATTAACTACACAGGAAGTTTTTTACTTCAGTTTTTTCATATTTTAATGCGTAATTTTTGTTTTCTTTTTTCAAATAGTTTAAAAAAGAGTAAGAATAAATAAAATGGTAAAAATTATTCAAATTTTGCCACAAAAATGGTAAATCCATTATAGAAAAATCGATAATTTTTGAAAATATTGAAACAAGCGTTAGAGTGCATTAAAAATCATAAAAAAATATAAAAATTATTATAAATTAATGTTTCTTGAAGCTCGAGGTCTTTATAAATATTTATAGAATTCTAACAAAAATTCGACCAAAAATCAAATAAAAAACGAATAAATAAAAATTATTTATTTGGGAAAATATCACACATTTTTTTAATTCACATTCAAAACTCTTTGATGCAAATTTATTGCAACGGCTGTTGAAACGGTGGACATTCGTTCTATGACGAGTTCCTATTACATTCATCGCTTCTCCGCCATTTTTTCACCACTTCCGGACCCAAAAAGAACATTTTCACTTCTTTTTTGGCGACGCTTTTTTGCAGCATTATTAAGATATAAATTTATGAAAGAATAGTATTAATACCAATTACCATTTTTTGATTAGGATGACTAAACCAGACTAAACTATATAATAAAGCTTTACAGCCTATTTCTGTATGTCGAAAGCTTTACAGCCTATTTCTGTATGTCGAATGAGCTCTGTGGATCGACTAAAATGGAAACAAACACCTGAATTTATAACCAAAAAATAGCTGTTTCTATGCATTTCAGTCGATCGATTGAACTCGTTCGACATACAGAAACAGGCTGTTAGTTATTCAACTAAACCATAAGTACAATCACAGCTCTATTTCATAAATATCAGACTTCAAACATTGCCATCGGCAACTGCTACCACAACCCAAGTAATTCGATTGTGCATGAAAGTCTTTAGCGGAACTTTGTGCGGTTGTATATACTTGTTTAATTTTTATAAAAATGTAAAATCGTAAATAGGTTTTCAAATTCTGGGGGGGGCTAAATTTTTTCTGGGGGGTCTAAGCCCCCTCCCCAGAGGCCTTCCTACGCTTATGCAAATACAACATTTTCATTACTTTTTTGGCGACGCGTTTTTTACTGGGTGTTTATAGATGCACCCTGGCTAAGGCTAACTTGCAATTATCCCCTAAAATACAAAATTCTGTTAAAAGGCCTCGTATCCTCTATCATTAGGAAGATAGGAAAAGTAGGATGATTTGTGATCACCCCTAAAATAAAAGTTCCATGAAAATTCAGGAAAAAATAGATTTTTATACCCTCCAGCATAGGATGGGGGTATATTAACTTTGCCATTCTGTTTGTAATACATCGAAATATTGCTCTAAGACCCCACAAAGTATATATATTCTGGGTCGTGGTGAAATTCTGAGTCGATCTAGTCATGTCTGTTGAAATCACGCTAACTTCCGAACGAAACAAGCTATCGACTTGAAACTTGGCACAAGTAGTTGTTATTGATGTAGGTGGGATGGTATTGCAAATGGGCCCTACCAGTCCACTTTAACGTATAGCCCCAATATAAACGGACCCCTAGATTTGGGAGAAACATACTTTATCCGATCGGGCTGAATTTTGGTACATGGTGTTGCTATATGGTCTCTAACAACCATCCAAAATTGCTCCATATCAGCCCATAATTATATATAGCCCCCATATATACCGATCCCCAAATTTTGCTTGCGGATCCTTTAAGAGAAGCAAGTTTCATCCGATCCGGCTGTAATTTGGTACATGGTATTAGTATATGGTCTCTAACAACCATGCAAAAATTGGTCCACATCGGTTCATATTTATATATAGCCCCCATATAAACCTATCCCCAGATTTGATCTCTTGGGGGGACAAAATTCACCCGATCAGGTTGAAATTTGGTACGTGGTGTTAATATATAGTCTCACGCACAGAAAAAACATGTTTGGACATGGTTGCCGCATCCATTTAATGCTTATTTAGAGTATTTAATTGTCGCGAAAACCATGTATTTTTGTCTTTGTAAAAATAATTTTCGAGCGGAGAAAAATATATGTTGGCAATAAGCATTTAAATGGTTCTCAAATGCCGCAAACATGTTCTATTATTTAAATGATAGAATTTGAGACCATTATATGGTCAGGAAAATCATGTACCTGACCATTCAATTTTTTTACTTTTTTGCAAAGAAAAAAGTATTTTTATAGTTTACGTATAGATATGTCTACAAGCATTACATGGCCATAAAGACCATGTACATTGTTTTCGTGACCATTTAATTTTTTAATTTTTTTGCAGCGACAAGAATTTTATAACATTGAGCAGGTACACACGATTTTCATTTTGCGCGTCAGTCGTGTGTTGATTGTTTCTTGGAATGGACGGAGAATACGGAATTATTGTGTTTTGTGTTAATTTATTTATTCAGAAATGGCACGTGGTTTTATGTGAATACAAAAAAGGGAAGTGTAATTGAAACAAATGTACCTGGTTTTTGTTCTGCATTTTGACATATGGTATAATTTATTTTTATTTGCAGTTATATGATGTCTGCGTTTGTACATTTGATGGACACGAAGTAAATATGGAATGATTACTTATTGTTGAAATTGAACCAAACTAGAGTGTGTAAAAATATGTGATGTTTGCTTGCACAACATTATAAATACAAATAAACAATGAATTAGTTTATAAATAAATAAAAACAAATAAATAAAGTTGATTTTGTGTTTTCTTTTCCCAAGTGGCGTCCTTTTTTCGACGACGAAAAAAGTTTTTTCATAAAAATCAAAACATTTTAGGTTGTGACCATGTTCTTTTAACTAGAAGAAAAACATTTTTGACGAATAACATAACATTTTAGATCGTGACCATTGTCTTTTAATGGAAACAAAATTCTTTTTATCAATATAATAACATTTTAGATGAGGACAATTGTATTTTTCTTAGAACCATGTTCACTGAGCCAACATGGTTGCAGGTTAAAATGTTACATGGTCGCCGCAAAAATAGGTGCTATCATATTATTTTGCTCTTCGAATATGATTGTGGCAATCATGTTTCTTCTCTGCGTGCTCTAACAACCGTGCCACAATTGGCCCATATCGGTCCATAATTATATATAGCCCCATATAAACCGATCCCCAGATTGGACCTCCGGAGCCTCTTGAAGGAGCATCCGATCTGGCTGAAATTTGGTACATAGTGTTAGTATATGGTCTCTAACAACCACGCAAAAATTGGTCCATATCGGTCCATAATTATATACCTTACCTTCAGAGCCTCTTGAAGGAAAAAAATTCATCAGATCCGGTTGAAATTTGGTACATTGCGCTAGTATATGGCCGATAACAACCATGCCAAAATTGGTCCGTATCGATCTATAATTATATATAGCCCCAGATAAACCGATCCCCAATAACAGAAAAATTGGCCCTTTTCGGTTCATAATCACGATTGCCACTCGAGCCAAAAATAATCTACCAAAATTTTATTGCCATAGAATATTTTGTCAAAATTTAATATTTCTATAGAAAATTTTTTCAAAATTTTATTTCTATAGTAAATTTTGTCAACATCTTATTTCTTTAGAAAATTTTGTCAAAGTATAATTTCTATAGAAAATTTTATCAAAATTTTCTATAGAAAATTGTCAGAATTTTCTATAGAAAATTTTGTCAGAATTTTATTTCTGTAGAAAATTTTGTTAAAATTTTATTTCTATAGAAAATTTATGAAGCACCTCTTAGTGGGAGAGAATATTTTGCAAAAAATTTGCCATATTTGGTAGAATCGTGTTCATAATTGCATATAGCCCCCATATAAAGCGACCCCCATATTTCAATTCTGGCTGTATAATTATCGCACAAAAGTTCATATCGGTTCGAAATTAGTTCTTCCCTATACACACAAAAAAATTTCACGAAAAAATTTCCAATTAAAATTTTAATTGACTTTTAAAAAATATTCAATTAAAAATTTAATTGATTCAACAAATTTTTTAATTGAAACAAAAATCAATCACAAAAATAATAGTATCAATTAATTTTTTAATTGAATCAATTAACTTTTTAATTGACCTTTAATTAATTTTTTAATTGATACTATCATTTCTGTGATTGAAGATATTTCCATTAAAAATTAATTGGATCAATTAATTTCGTGATTGAATCAGAAAAAAATTGTTTTGTATGTATATACCGGTCAGGAACTGAATATATACGTATTTAATCTGACTTTGTTTTGTCTAATATATATCCCGCATGGAATAACTTACAATTTAGAAGGTGATGTTAAGAATTTTTTAGATGCCTTGCCAATGGCTGCAACCCAAGTAATTCAATTGTGGATGACCGTCTTTGGTAGAAGTTTCTACGCAATCCATGGTGGAGGGTACATAAGATTCGGTCTGGCAGAACTTATGGCCGTATATACTTGTTTTATTATGAAAATCTTTATTTGCTTATACGAGTATTTTATGTAATATGCTTCCTAGAGCGAAAATGAGATTAATTCCAAAATGTCGAAAATCCAACTGGCCAGAATTAGAACGATGTAAAATCTGAACATAAATATAAATCATAGTCCATAACAATAATCATCTAAATTACACTTAATAACATTATTACACCCCCCACCCCTCATCCACAACAACAATCAAATGAATTGAAATTTTTTCAAATGGCGAATTGAATTGACGAATGAATGAATATTGATAACATTAAGATTTACAAAAAAAAAAAAAAAAAAAAAAAAAACGCAGACAATAAAACATTCAACTAAAATGGTAAATTAAAATTTTAAATTATTATTAAAATGTGCATGCAATTTGAATGCCTATTGCAGTAACTAACATTCAACAACTATTCCTCCACCAACACCTAACGCCAAGAGAATTCCATGAATAGAATGCAATGACGAATGATTATTTGAATGAATGGAAATACAATGGTTACTATTTATTCCCCGTGCCCATTTGATGATATATGGGCAATATGAAAAAAAAAATTGGAAATATTTATTTGAATTAATTTAAATGGTTATTTTATTCTATTTACACATTTATTGTTGTCAGATATATGTGAGTAAAATAGATATATCAGGGGATGCATAAATCGATGATTAAAGTTACAAGGTTTACGATTCGGTTAATGGTAGTCAACTTATTTGAAACAATTTTTGAAATTTTCAACGGTAACACCGATGGAGACCTGCCTTAGGGTTGATCCTACTAAAATGTTTCAAGAAGTGTACTTTCGAATGAGTTCATATTCTAAAAGTATATATTAATCCGTTAATGATGAAACCATGTTAAAGTGTTCTGTCCTTTATATAAATTCAAAAAAAAAAAAGTTTACACTGAAAGACGTTTTCTAGGTGTCTAACTAGCTTTAAATCTCACATCAATAAAATTAAAATTAGGATAAAGATTTAATTTATCGAATCTCCATTTTATTTGTGCGATATATTATTTAAGTTATTCACGCTCAAACAAAATACCAGATTAAAAATCCAAATAACAGATACTTCAAAGTATTTTTTTTTCTGAATTCGAAAAAAACTATTTAAATCAAAGATACCAAACTCTCATAATAAGTCTTAGCTTTTATTTGAATCGTTTTTATCTTAACCCTCTAATGGCCAATCCCGCCTTTAGGCGGGCTTCATTACATCAGGAAGCTTTTAGTAAAACACACCTTAAGACAACAAAAGAGGATAATATAAAAAGAAAACTTAGTTAAAACTGTTCACGCGGCTTCGCAGCACATACTCAAATTTACCATAACAGGTTGGCTGGTAACCTGACACATAGATGGCGTCGCTAGTATTAAATGCATATTATTTTTATATAGTACCAACCTTCAAATGATTCGTGTCAAAATTTGACGTCTGTAAGTCAATTAGTTTGTTTGAAATAGAGCATCTTTTGTGAAGCTTCCTCGGGCTCTGCCCCAGGGAAATCAACAATAATTGATTGGTATGCAAAATTCAAGCGTGCTGAAATGAGCACGGAGGACGGTGAACGCAGTGGACGTCCGAAAGAGTTGGTTACCGACGAAAACATCAAAAAAAATCAACAAAATGATTTTGAATGACCGTTAAATGAAGTTGATCGAGATAGCAGAGGCCTTAAAGATATCAAAGGAACATGTTGGTCATATCATTCATTAATATTTGGATATACGGAAGCTCTGTGCAAAATGGGTGCCGCGCGAGCTCAAAAACAACAACGTGTTGTTTTTGGTAAAATGTGACTCAAATGTTAACTCGTAATACACCCGACTTTGTCCGTCGATATGTGACAATGGATGAAACATGGCTCCAGCACTACACTCCTGAGTTCAATCGACAGTCGGCTGAGTGGAACCGGTGAACCGTTTCCGAAGACTCAAAAGTCCGCTGGCAAAGTAATTGCCTCTGTTTTTTGGGATGCGCATGGAATAATTTTTATCGATTATCTTGAGAAGGTAAAAACCATCAACAGTGACTATTATATGGCGTTATTGGAGCGTTTGAAAATCGAAATCGCGACAAAACGGCCCCATATGAAGAAGAAAAAAGTGTTGTTCCACCAAGACAACGCACCGTGCCACAAGTCATTGAGAACGATGGCAAAAATTCATGAATAGGGCTTCGAATTGCTTTCCCACCCACCGTATTCTCCAGATCTGGCCCCAGCGACTTTTTCTTGTTCTCAAAACTCAATAGGATGTTCGCAGGGAAAAAATTTGGCTGCAATGTAGAGGTGATCGCCGAAACTGAGGCCTATTTTGAGGCAAATCCGAAGGAGTACTACCAAAATGGTATCAAAAAATTGGAAGGTCGTTATAATCGTTGTATCGCTCTTCAAGAGAACTATGTTGAATAATAAAAACGAATTTTGACAAAAAAAGTGCTTTTCTTTGTTAGACCTGTTATAAATGTTTCTTGTTTAGTTTTCTTGCTTTTGTATCGTTAACATTGAATATTTAATCAGCTGACAAAATAATTGGGGCATTAGAGGGTTAAATTCAAAGATTCAATATTTTAGTTAATTTAAAGAATATTTCTTTAAATTAAAAATGTTTTTATTTTCTTTAGGGGAAATTTCCCTTACAACATACGGCTTTAACGGAGAGACACAAATTTCAAAGATATGACGTGTATTTAAAGAAAATTTAAAGAAAATAACTCTTAAAGCAAAACTTATGTACTTTCGTTTAATTAAAATTTCTTTATTTTAAAGATTGCGTACCCTAAAATTTAGAAAACATAATCTTTCGTATTTGGCCAATTCTTTTTTCAGTGTACGTTTTGACCAGAACTGGCCCAAGTCAAGACACACGAGAGATAGCCCTATGTTAGCTATATCTAAATCGGAACCGATTTTGACCAAATTTAACATGCATAGTTAGAATAATAATTCTGCTATCTCTGCAAAATTTCACGTAAATGGTGAGAATATAGTTGGCTTCCGTGGTCATATGAATGTAAATCGGACGAAAGATATATATGAGAGCTATATCCAAATCTGAACCGATTTCAATCCAATTTAGCACACTAATGATACTAGTAAACGTACACTGAAAAAAATATTGACCTAATATGGCAGATTATGCAACTTAAATTTTAGGAATCGAAATTTACCCAAAGTTAAGGACAAAATTCTTTAAAATAATGACATGAAATGAAAGTTTATAATCCTTGCTTCAAAAGTTTATAATCCTTGCTTCAAAAATTTTTTTCATTAAATTTATGACACAAATCTTGAAATTTTCCGTCTCTATTCTGAAGTTGTAGATCTTTGAAGTAAGGCAAATTTTCCTTAAAATAAAGAAAAACATTTTTAATTTAATGAAATCAGTCTTTAACTCAACTGACATATAGTATTTTTAAATTTAAGATAAAATCGCTTCAAAAATATAGGTTAAGACTTATTTTAAGGATTTGCATGTTTGGTTTAAAGTTTTTTATATTTTTTTTTTTACATTAAGAAAACTGCTTTTACTTTGAAGTACCTGTCATTTTTTGGATTTTAAATTGGAATTTGTTTGTACATAAATACCTTTATTAATATATCGCAAAAAGAGGATAAAAATTCGATGAATGAGATCTGTATATAAATTTTAATTTTATTTACCCTAGATTTAAAGCCAGGGAGGTCAGTCAAAGATGAATTTATTTTAAAGAAGCCGCATCTTGTGCTCGGAATCAATACCAAAATCCTTAAGGGAAGGTCAAAATCTTTGGATCCTAGTAAACTTTTTTTTGAGTGTACTCTTTGTTCAAGATTTGAAGTATATCAGGGCAAAACTCTGGCTTTTCAGGCCATATAAGTCGAAATCGGACGAAAGATATATGGGAGCTATATCTAAATCTGAACCGATCTCAACCAAATTTAGCACACTTAACGATACTATTAAACGTACTTCTTGTGCAAAATTTGAAGCAAATCAGGGCAAAATTGTGGCTTTTGAGGCTGTATAAGTGCAAATCGGACGAAAGATATATATGGGAGCTACATCTAAATCTGAACCGATTTGGCTGATATTTTGCATATTTTACGAAAGCCCTAAAACATTTGGCTGTCCGATAGTTTAAGAAAACATGTTGATAAATACGTCAATTATGACCAGATCGGTGATAAATAAAGGGTGGTTAAAATTTCAAGGGCCGATGTTTATTTTGAATAAAACACAAACTATTTTGGAAATTATTGTAATTTTATTTTATTATGATATATTGGTATTACTCAATTATGTATGGAATAAAATATCGGTCAAATGGGCGCCGCGACCTCGGTGGCACACCTTCACCGATGGTCCAAATTTTCGATGACGCTGATGCATAATGGAGGTTCTATGCCGTTAATGTGCCGAATTATCTCATCCTTTAGCTCTTGAATTGTTGCTGGCTTATCGACGTACACCTTTTCTTTCAAATAAGCCCAAAGAAAAAAGTCCAACGGTGTCAAATCACATGATCTTGGCGGCCAATTGACATCGCCATTACGTGAGATAACACGGCCATTGAATTTGTTGCGCAAAAGAGCCATTGTTTCGTTAGCTGTGTGGCAAGTGGCATCGACCTGCTGAAACCACATATCGTCCACATCCATATCTTCCAGTTCGGGCCATAAAAAGTTCGTTATCATCTCACGATAGCGAACACCATTCAAAGTAACTGCCTGACTGGCCTCATTTTGGAAAAAATACGGCCCGATGATGCCGCCAGCCCATAAACCGCACCAAACAGTCACTCTTTGTGGGTGCAATGGTTTTTCGACAATCACTCTTGGATTCTCACTGAGGTGAAAATGTGCCTCATCACTGAAGATGATTTTCTTCGAAAATTGATCATCCACTGCTGCCATTTCTTGGAACCATTTAACACGTTGTTGGATTGTGTATCTCTCCATGGTTCAAATTAACAGGTTGGCTGATAAGTCCCCGGTCTAACAAAGAAAAACACATTTTTTTTGTCAAAATTCGTTTTTATTATTCAACATAGTTCCCTTCAAGAGCGCTACAACGATTATAACGACCTTCCAATTTTTTGATACCATTTTGGTAGTACTCCTTCGGTTTTGCCTCAAAGTATGCCTCAGTTTCGGCGATCACCTCTTCATTGCAGCCAAATTTTTTCCCTGCGAGCATCCTTTTGAGGTCTGAGAACAAGAAAAAGTCGCTGGGGGCCAGATCTGGAGAATACGGTGGGTGGGGAAGTAATTCGAAGCCCAATTCATGAATTTTCGCCATCGTTCTCAATGACTTGTGGCACGGTGCATTGTCTTGGTGGAACAACACTTTTTTCTTCTTCATATGGGACCGTTTTGCCGCGATTTCGACCTTCAAACGCTCTAATAACGCCATATAACAGTCACTGTTGGTGGTTTATCCCTTTTGAAAATAATCTATAAAAATTATTCTTTGCCAGCGGACTTTTGAGTCTTTCCACGCTTCGGAGACGGTTCACCGGTCGCTGTCCACTCAGCCGACTGTCAATTGGACTCAGGAGTGTAGTGATGGAGCCATGTTTCATCCATTGTCACATATCAACGGAAAAACTCGGGTGTATTACGAGTTAACAGCTGGAAACACCGCTCAGAATCATCAACACGTTGTTGTTTTTGGTCAAATGTGAGCTCGCGCGGCACCCATTTTGCACAGAGCTTCCGCATATCCAAATATTGATGAATGATATGACCAACACGTTCCTTTGATATCTTTAAGGCCTCTGCTACCTCGATCAACTTCATTTTACGGTCATTCAAAATCATTTTGTGGATTTTTTGATGTTTTCGTCGGTAACCACCTCTTTCGGGCGTCCTCTCCGTTCACCGTCCTCCGTGCTCATTTCACTACGCTTGAATTTTGCATACCAATCAATTATTGTTGATTTTCCTGGGGCAGAGTCTCCGGAAACTCATTATCAAGCCAAGTTTTTGCTTCCACCGTATTTTTTCCTTCAGAAAACAATATTTTATCAAAACACGAAATTCCTTTTTTTCCATTTTTTTCCACAATAACAAAAGTTGCGTCACAAAAGACGCTCTATCTCACAAACTAATTGACTTAAAGACGTCAAATTTTGACACGAATCATTTGAAGGTTGGTACTATATAATATGCATTTAATACCATCTATGTGTCAGACCGGAGACTTATCAGCCAACCCGTTAAGTAAGTCTGAAATACAGAAATGTCAAATAAAATTCGAAAAAATACTTGGCGTTTAGGTGTGGTTCACATTCAACATCGGCCCTTACAATTTAACCACACTTTATATATAGCAGCTATATCTAAATCTGAAGCCATTTTTTTCAAAATCACTAGCGATTGTCTTTGAGTCAAAGTAAAACTCTGTGCCAAATTTGAGGACGCTCTACTTTGCACACAAAATTACATATACAGACAGACGGACAGACAGACAGACGGACATCGCTAAATCGACTCAGAATTAAATGCTAAGACGATCGGTATACTAAGACTTTTCCTTCTTAGCGTTACATACAAATGCACAAACTTATTATGCCCTGTACCACAGTAGTGGTGAAGAGTATAAAAATTATTACAAAAGTACCAAAATTAATTTAATTTTTTGGCATCTACTTAGTGTAGAATATCCCATATGAAAAGAATACTGTATTTGAACAAATTGCCATAAATATATCGCATTTAAAGATAATCAATTAAATGTTTCTAAGGGGATGTACATACATTTGTTTTCCCACTAAGACAGATAACAAAATGAAAATTTAAAATGGCATACCCATAATTATGTACGAGTACGTTTGTCGAGATCCATTCATATATCGCATGATATTTGCATTTTTCAATGAAAAATTTCATTACAAAAAAATGTATAATAATACCTAGGTAAAGACGTTAGAACAAATGCATGTAGAAGTCTATTCACAAATATGCGAATATTTATAAATGGTGATATATATGTACATGTGCATGATTGTGTGTGTGTGTGTGCAAATGTAAGAATACAAATAAAAATTTTCATTCATAAAATTATTTCTAGTATTTGAATAGAAGGTGGGTGTCACTTAGTAGTAGTTTTTAAGACCAAATAAGGCCACGATACAAAATTCTCCACGTAACACAGGGATGTACAACATTTAAGCAAGCGCGGTACCTAAAGAAATATTTTTTTAAATATCAATAGATTATAAGAATATTATTCGTGAACAATTTACAAATAAATACCTTCCCAGCAAATAAAGAAGTTCTTCCTAAGCCATTACTTTTAATGCTCTTGTAGAGATCGACTTATTTTTCACTTCACAAAAAGTTTTTTTGAGGTGATATATAAACATTCTTTGATTCTGAAATTTATTGCGTAAAAAAAACACAAAGGACCAACAATATAAGTATATATGTGCGGCCAAAAGTTCGGCCGTTCCGAATCATAAAATAACGACTTATTATGGAAGATTAGGCAACCGAACATTTTAGGACACACAATTTACACAAAACAAGGTATGCAAACGGCCCGGTTGCATACCTTGTTTGGAAAACTCTACATTTGACCCGATCATCATCTCAATTAATGACATTGCCCATAACTGCATTTCCATAATATTTTACTACGAAAGTCAAACGGAAAAAAATTTTCTCACTTCAAATATGCTGACTTGAGGATTTGTTATTCTCACCATTAAGCGTGTAATTCATATTGCATAAAAAAAAATTAAATTCGAAAAAACGCTCACACACATCACAGTACTTGGTAATCTATTCATTCATCATAGCTAACAGAGCTAAAGAAATTCGATAGCACATTTACACATGCGCAGAGGAGTAGTACACCAACACAATAGAGTAAAATAACGTTTAAAAATCTTAAATGTCGTTTTTGGCCAAAAGCATCAAAATAATTGTAATTATATAGATAAACGCTTAGTCAGCTTATTTCCAGTTTGTTTCTTTTTCTTCTGCTTGTGGTAACGGAAGGTAGGCGGGGCATGTAGTTGCGATATATATGTAGTAAATACTCGTGCACTTCAAGAAACTACATGTGACATTTTTATATTACGATAAAACTTTTATGATAAATACGACACTTGGAAGTTAAGTGCAGACCATGGATATGGTCGCGTCGACCAAGAATGGCTTAATAAGTAAATGTCCCGATCTCAAGCACGATTGCCACTCGTTCCAAAAATTATCTACCACAATTTGAAGAAAAATCTACCAAATTAAAAAAAATCCAAAAATTTGACAAACATACTTTTTCTCTGTACGTTAAGCTACCCTTGTAGTTTAGGCAAGGGTAGCTTAACGAATAAATTTTCTATAGAAATTTTATTTCTATAGAAAATTTTGTCAAATTGCTGTTTCTATAGAAAATATTGTCAAAATTTTATTTCTATAGAAGATTTTGTCAAAATTTTATTTCTATAATTTTTTTTTAAATTTATTTCTATAGAAAATTTCGTCAAAATTTTATTTCTCTAGAAAATTTTTTCAACGTTTTATTTCTATAGAAAATTTTGTCAAAATTTTATTTATATAGGAAATTTTGGTCAAAATTTTTTTTCTATAGGAAATTTTGTCAAATTGTTGTTTCCCTAAAAAAAATTTTGTCAATATTTTATTTCTGGACAAAAATTTGTCAAAATTTCACGTCTATAGAAAATTTTGTCAAAATTTGGACTTGGACGCGTCGACCAAGAATAAGTAGGTTCGCCACCAAAATGACCGGATCTCAGCACGGTTGCCACCCGTTCTAAAAATAAACTACCAAAATTTCAAGAAAAATCCGCCAAATTAAAAAAAAAATACAAAAAAAAAATTGACAAATACACCTTTCCTCTGCTCGTTAAGCTACTCTTGTAGTTTAGGCAAAACATGATTTTAAGCTAAAATAAATAAATTTTTTTTCTCTAAAAAAAATTTGTCAAAATTTTATTTCTATAGAAAATTTTGTCAAATTGTTATTTCTATAGAAAATATTGCCAAAATTTTATTTCTATGGAAAATTTTGTCAAAATTTTATTTCTATAGAAAAGTTCGTCAAAATTTTATTTCTAAAGAAAACTTTGTCAAAATTTCTATATTTCAATAGAAATATTTTTCAAAATTTTATTTCTATAGAAAATTTCGTCAAAATTTTATTTTTATAGAAAATTTCGTCAAAATTTTATTTCTGTAGAAAATTATGTCAAAATTTCTATATTTCAATAGAAAAATTTTTCAAGATTTTATTTCTATAGAAAATTTTGTCAAAATTTTATTTCTATAGAAAATTCTGTCAAAATTTTATGTCTATAGAAAATTATGTCAAAATTTTATTTCTATAAAAATTTTTGACAAAATTTTATTTCTATAAAAAATTCTATAGAAAATTTTATCAAAATGTTATTTCTATAGAAAAAAATATCAAAATTTTATTTCTATAGAAAATTTTACCATTTTTGGTCTGTATAAAATTTTGACAAAATTTTGTCAAAATTTTATTTCTACTGAAAATTTTGTCAAAATTTTATATCTATAGAAAAGCTTGTCAACATTATATATCTATAGAAAATTTTGTCAAAATTTTATTTCTATAGCAAAATTTGTTAATATTTTATTTCTATAGAAAAGTTTGTCAAAATTTTATTTCTAAAGAAAATTTTGGCAAAATTTTATTTTTATAGAAAATATTGTCAAAATTTTATTTCTATAGAAAATTTTATCAAAATTTTATTTCTATAGAAAATTTTACCATTTTTGGTCTGTATAAAATTTTGTCAAAATTTTATTTCTATGGAAAATTTTGTCAAAATTTTATTTCTATAGAAAAGTTCGTCAAAATTTTATTTCTAAAGAAAACTTTGTCAAAATTTCTATATTTCAATAGAAATATTTTTCTAAATTTTATTTCTATAGAAAATTTCGTCAAAAGTTTATTTTTATAGAAAATTTTGTCAAAAATTTATTTCTGTAGAAAATTATGTCAAAATTTCTATATTTCAATAGAAAAATTTTTCAAGATTTTATTTCTATAGAAAATTTTGTCAAAATTTTATTTTTATAGAAAATTCTGTCAAAATTTTATGTCTATAGAAAATTCTGTCAAAATTTTATTTCTATAAAAATTTTTGACAAAATTTTATTTCTATAAAAAATTCTGTCAACATTTTAGTTCTATAGAAAATTTTATCAAAATGTTATTTCTATAGAAAAAAATATCAAAATTTTATTTCTATAGAAAATTTTACCATTTTTGGTCTGTATAAAATTTTGTCAAAATTTTATTTCTACTGAAAATTTTGTCAAAATTTTATTTCTATAGAAAATTTTGTAAAAATTTTATATCTATAGAAAAGCTTGTCAACATTATATATCTATAGAAAATTTTGTCAAAATTTTATTTCTATAGCAAAATTTGTTAAAATTTTATTTCTATAGAAAAGTTTGTCAAAATTTTATTTCTAAAGAAAATTTTGGCAAAATTTTATTTTTATAGAAAATTTTGTCAAAATTTTATTTCTATAGAAAATTTTATCAAAATTTTATTTCTATAGAAAATTTTACCATTTTTGGTCTGTATAAAATTTTGTCAACATTTTATTTCTACTGAAAATTTTGTCAAAATTTTATTTCAATAGAAAATTTTGTAAAAATTTTATATCTATAGAAAAGTTTGTCAACATTATATATCTATAGAAAATTTTGTCAAAATTTTATTTCTATAGCAAAATTTGTTAAAATTTTATTTCTATAGAAAAGTTTGTCAAAATTTTATTTCTAAAGAAAATTTTGCCAAATTTTATTTAAATTTTATTTTTATAGAAAATTTGGCAAAATTTTATTTTTATAGAAAATTTTGTCAAAATTTTATTTTTATAGAAACTTTGTCAAAATTTTATTTCTATAGACAATTTTGCCAAAATTTTATTTCTATAGAAAATGTTGCCAACATTTTATTTCTAAAGAAAATGTTGTCAAAATTTTATTTCTATAGAAAATTTAGTAAAAATTATATATCTATAGAAAAGTTTGTCAAAATTTTATTTCTATAGCAAAATTTGTTAAAATTTTATTTCTATAGAAAAGTTTGTCAAAATTTTATTTTTAAAGAAAATTTTGGCAAAATTTTTTAATTTTTATAGAAAATTTTGTCAAAATTTTATTTTTATAGAAAACTTTGTCAAAATTTTATTTCTATAGAAAATTTTGCCAACATTTTATTTCTATAGAAAATGTTGCCAACATTTTATTTCTAAAGAAAAATTTGTAAAAATTTCATTTCTATAGAAATTGTTTTCAAAATTTTACCAATCTACCAAACAGTAAAAAAATCTACCATTTTTGGTAGATTTCTACCAACTGTGGCAACCATGATCCCAAGCCGTTGGACTTTTGAGCCTGGAGCATTTTGGAGAGTAAAGTTGGCACTAACAAATATCGATTTTTTCAAGACGGCGCTTCGCCAGAAATTAACCAACATACCGCAAAGCCACTTTCGTGCAGCCTTTGATGGCTTTGCCGGACATTTAAAGGTCATAACTCGTGCCAAACTCGAAGAAATTTATTATTGTTATTATAACTGATCTAAATAGGCCTAACTTGTTTTTGAAATAAAATCCTAACTAAATCTAACTGATTTTAAAATTTGATGTTGTTTCCGGCAGATTGAACTATAAAATAAAAAAATAAATAAAAAAAAAACAAACAAAATGCAACATATGGGGGCTTTTCTTCGTTGCATTACATATCAGCCAGCCTTTATGATATGATAGCATATCATATATGGTAAGTTAACTTTAAATACAAAATAATTGGCTAAGAGTGGTATTTGTCCAATATGATATGATACGATTTTGTGATTCATGCCAAATTGTTTCTAACAAATTTTATTTTTTTTTTGAGTGTACAACTTTATGCTAAAAAGGAAATGACGTAACATATTATTACGTTTAACTAATAAAACAAACCTAAGCTTGAAAAAATAAATCTATGAAAAGATTTAACAATTAAGATAAACGAAACAGTGATTCTGCTTAGCAAATTAAACAAACATAAAAAAGTTTTTGATGCAAAAAAATCTTTATAGCTGGGCAGGGAAGTGCGTGTAATATAAAAAGATTTTGCAAACGAATTTCAAATACTTCGCACTTTGTTTAAGTGTGAATTTATTTATGTTATAGGCAGTAGTGTCATGTCATATGTAACAAAAAATGTTTAATGTAATGAGGCGGAAAGATGCAAACTAATCAAGGGCGATTTACATCATTGTTTGTAAATCTTTAAGTGTCTTCCCAGACCCATATTCAAATTGGGTCCAATTTTTGAATTTTTGCAAAATTTTTGGAAAAGTAATAGTAATACCAGAATTGACATCCGATGTCGTAGTTCGGGATATATGCATCAGGTAATACTGAAATTATGTTCCATACCCTCATTTCATACCTTTCATTTTTAGTATGTGCCACTTGCCCGGAGTGTAAACAACATTAATTTAATGTTCTGTTATGGTGCCAACACACCTAGTTTCAAACCCCGGTGGGAGCGAAAAAGTTTTTAAAATTGTAAAATTTAGATAATAAGAAAATAAAAGTGTAATGAAAAATATTGATAATAATAAAAAGCGAAATTGGTGAAACATTTTTTTAGTTATTTAAAATTCTTCATTCAAATTAATTTCCGAGGCAAAAAGCAATACGAAGGATCCGAAAATGAAGTATTTCTGTCCTATGACAAGCACATCTAAAATTCATAGAGATGATCCAGATTTGCAATCGTTCTTGATCACAAGTTGGAGAACCAAACTACTTTTGTGGAAGCTCTTTTTCGCTGGGGTGCTAAAGGTGGTTTATGCATTTCAGAAATGGTGATTTTGATGTGAGTGACAAAGAACGTCCAGGACAACCGAAGAATATACTAAATTGGAAACATTACTCGATGAGAACACGTTACAAGTTATGCAATTTTCCATCGATTGAAAATATCGGGAATGATTCAAAAGCCGGGAAATTGGTTACCATAGGAGTTGAAACCAAGAGACGACGAAAAGCGATTTTTCACTAGCGAAGAGCAAGAAAGGAACGTTTTTTTTTTGAATTGCATCGTTACTGGTGATGGAAAGTGCATTCACTACGACAATAGCAAGCGAAAATTTTTATGCTTATCCCAAACATGCCTCAACATTGACGGCAAAGTCAAATATCCTAGGAAACAAGCTTGTGCTGTGTATTTAGTGGGAAAAGCTTGATGTGGTGCAACCGGGTGAAGAAATCACAAGAGATTTGTACCGAATTCAATTGAGTCGTTTGAGCCAAACGTTAAGTGATAAACACAATATTTAGAAAGACATGGCAAGGTGACTTTTCAGCAGTGTTGCCAGTATTGGGGATATTTTTTTTCGAAATTTTTAAGTTGGGGACTAGGGGATCTGGTGGGGAGTTTCCATAAATTTGGGGATTTAATCTTTTTTTAGCAAAATTTTATTTCTATGGAAAATTTTGTCAAAATTTTATTTCTCTAGAAAATTTTATCAATATTTTATTTCTATAGAAAATTTCTCAAAATTTTATTTCTATCTAAAATTTTCTCAAAATTTTATTTCTACAGAAAATGTTGTCAAAATTTTAGTCCTATAGAAAATTTTGTCAAAATTTTAGTTCTATAGAAAATTTTGTCTATATTTTATTTCTATAGAAAATTTTATTAATATTTTATTTCTATAGAAAATTTTGTCAAAATTTTTTTTCTATAGAAAATTTTATCAAAATTTTATTTCTATAGAAAATTTTGTCAAAATTTTAGTTCTATAGAAAATTTCTCAAAATTTTATTTCTATCTAAAATTTTCTCAAAATTTTATTTCTACAGAAAATGTTGTTAAAATTTTAGTTCTATAGATTTTTTTTTTTTATAGAACATTTTTTATAGAACATTTTTCTAAAAATGTATTTCTATAGAAAATTTTTCTCAAATATATACACGCAAAAAAATAATTCCTTACTCCCAAACGAAATTTTAGACAAACAAAGTTCGTTTCTCTTTTGCTTTTCGCTGTAAGGAAGTGTATTTGGAAGAAAAGTATATACTTTTTGTGATAAACGTTTATTCTTTTCCAGGATGTAAAAAAAAAAAATCATAAAGACAAACTCAAAAAAAAAAAAACATTGTTTTCTTGCTAATTGCATTTTCCCTCACATCTTTCTCACATCAACGAGGTTTTTTAGTTCTTAACACCATTTCCTGTAATACCAACAATGTAGAAGAAATTATATGATTTTATAATTTTTTTTACCTTTCGCCTGGACGGAGAATCGAACCGCGGACCATGCACTTTGTACGCCAACACACTAACCACTGAGCTATGTACCTGTTATTATTTTAAATTTTTTTACCTTTCGCCTGGACGGAGAATCGAACCGTGGACCATGCACTTTGTAAGCCAACACACTAACCACTGAGCTATGTACCTGTTATGGTCATCAATAGATAAATATCCATATAAGTTATATTTATATAGCATCCCAGCAAAAAAAGAGCTTCCAAAAAAGTAGTTGGATCCCCAATCTGTGATCCGGAAGTAGTGCAAACTTGGATCATCTCCAATGAATTTTACATGGGCTTGCCGTAGGACGGAAGTACTCCCTTTTTGGATCCTTTGCATTGCTTTAGAAGTTGTACCCTGGAAGTTAATTTGAATAAAGAAATTTAAAAAGCAAAAAAAAAAAAAATCAACCAAATTCACTTTTTTTTCGTCCATATGTTTTAGTACACTATTAATTTCCTACTATCTAATTTTTACAATTTGAAAAACTTTTTCGCTCCGACCAGGGATTGAACCTGGGTTTACTGGCACCATAACAGAACGCCTTAGCACACTCAGCCACAAACGCCATTGAACAGAAAGCGTCGAAAGGTCAATTCAAATGTTTGTGATATGATCGTAATACGACACCAACACCCTCAAAAAAAATCGCTTCTCTAACATATGTTCCAAACATATTTTACAGGAAGCACATATATTATTGGATACTGCCGAAACATTAATATGTTTATATGTTTGGAAGCATTTTGAGCCCAAACATATTATATGCTTGGAAGAATTTTTCCCCAAAGAAGATTGAGCTCATTCCCTAACATAATTTTCACTTCTACGAAATTGTTAGTTATTGGTACCTTTTTCTGTAATACAAATAATGTTGAAGAAATTATTCAATTTTTTAAATTTTACCTTTCGCCTGGACGGAGAATCGAAGCGAGAACCATACAGTTTGTAAGCCAACACACTATCCACTGCGCTACGTAGCAGTTATAGTCACCAGTAGACAATTATCGTTATAAGTTACATTTATATAGCATAGTTTGCAGCGCCCACGAGCCCATGCAAACATAACATTATTTAAAAGAAACATACATTTGTTGGCCACGTGGAGCAGTGGTTAGCATGCCTGCCTTGCATGCAAAGGTTCGTGGGTTCAATTCCTGCTCCGACCTATATTAAATTTTTATAATGAAACTTCGAAATGTGGGTTATTAAAGATTTACAGTCAGAAACAGTGCTTGATATAAACGAAATGGCTTTTGAATAAAATATTATTATTTTTTTGCAAAAATAACAATTTTATAGCAAAAAACTGTTTTTGGTATAAACGTTTGGAATTTTGGAAGACAATCAAAAACTCTAACAAAAGAAGAGTATAAACATACATAAATAATTTTATAATGTATTTAGGCGTTAACCGTTTTTTACTAGCATTTAACACCATTTTAAATGCCTTTAAAACTTATCGTGTTTTGTACTTAATTTCATTTTTACCTTTAAGGCCGTTAAAAAATGTGTGTCCATAATGCCAAAATGATAAACAAAACACTTGTCCACACATACATAAAATTCTCCTCTCAAGGCGAAAACACATACTGTTGTTTTCAAATCTCTATGCTCTTGGTTCCGAATGTCTACACTCTTTACTCCTAATACTCATTCTAATATTCAAATTAAATAATATTTAGCATATAAAATTTTTGGCCTTATCATAAAGCAGTTTTCCGAAACAACATACAACCGTTTCACAGAAATTGTAAACATATAAATATTTACTCGAAATTTTGTAAATTTATATATGTTTACATTCACACATATTATTTTTATGAAACATTCATGCCCCAAACATAATATATTTTAACATATTAACATATGTGTCCCAAACATTTAGTGTTAGTTTAGGAACATTACATGTTGGCACTTAAATATATTGTGTTTAAAAATTGTGCCCGAAACACATTTTGTTTATATCGGAACATATGAAAAACATACTTTTCTAACAGTGAAGGAATAACATTCTAATTGCTTCTCTAGATGTTCTTTATTAGTATGAACGAAAAAATAAGAAACGCAGGTTCAAATCTCACCAGCGGCAAGTTTTTTTTTATCAAATCGTTTTCTAAAAAATTATTTTTTTATGTTATGCATCGTTTTTATACCCTGCTCCACACTGTGGAACAGGGTATTATAAGTTAGTGCATATGTTTGCAACACCCAGAAGGAGACGAGATAGACACATGGTGTCTTTGGCAAAAATGCTCAGGGTGGGCTCCTGAGTCGATATAGCCATGTCCGTCTGTCCGTCTGTCCGTGAACACATTTTTGTAATCAACGTCTTGGTCGCAGTTTTAGTCCAATCGACTTCAAATTTGGCACAAGTATTTGTTTTGGCTCATAATAGATCCCTATTGATTTTGGAAGAAATCGGTTCAGATTTAGATATAGCTCCCATATATATATATTTCGCCCGATATGGACTTATATGGCCCCCGAAGCCAGAGTTTTACCCTAATTTGCTTAAAATTTTGCACAAGAAGAACAATTAGTACTGTAGTCAAGTTTGCCAAATTTTATTGAAATCGGTTCAGATTTAGATATAGCTCCCATATATATCTTTCGCACGATATGGACTAATATTGTCCCAGAAGCTAGAGTTTTACCCCAATTTGGTTGAAATTTTGCACTGGGAGTAGAATTAGCATTGTAGCTATGCGTGCCAAATTTGGTTGAAATCGGTTCAGATTTAGATATAGCTCCCATATATAGCTTTCGCCCGATTTACACTCATATGACCACAGAGGCCAATTTTTAACTCCGATTTAGTTGAAATTTTGCACAGGGAGTAGAATTAGCATTGTAGCTATGCGTGCCAAATTTGGTTGAAATCGGTTCAGAATTAGATATAGCTCCCATATATAGCTTTCGCCCGATTTACACTCATATGACCACAGAGGCCAATTTTTAACTCCGATTTAGTTGAAATTTTGCACAGGGAGTAGAATTAGCATTGTTGCAATGCGTGCCAAATTTGGTTGAAATCGGTTCAGATTTAGATATAGCTCCCATATATAGCTTTCGCCCGATTTACACTCATATGACCACAGAGGCCAATTTTTAACTCCGATTTAGTTGAAATTTTGCACAGGGAGTAGAATTAGCATTGTTGCTATGCGTGCCAAATTTGGTTAAAATCGGTTCAGATTTAGATATAGCTCCCATATATGTGGTTTTCTGATTTCAACAAAAATGGTCAAAATACCAACATTTTCCTTGTAAAATCGCCACTGCTTAGTCGAAAAGTTGTAAAAATTACTCTAATTTTCCTATACTTCCAATACATATATGAGCGATAAATCATAAATAAACTTTTTCCTTAAAATTGCTTCAGATTTAAACGTTTACCATATTTTTATACCCTGCTGCACAATGTGGAACAGGGTATTATAAGTTAGTGCATATGTTTGCAGCACCCAGAAGGAGACGAGATCGACACATGGTGTCTTTGGCAAAAATGCTCAGGGTGGGCTTTTGAGTCGATATAGCCATGTCCGTCTGTCCGTGAACACATTTTTGTAATCAAAGTCTAGGTCGCAGTTTTAGTCCAATGGACTTCAAATTTGGCACAAGTATTTGTTTTGGCTCAGAATAGATCCCTATTGATTTTGGAAGAAATCGGTTCAGATTTAGATATAGCTCCCATATATATATATTTCGCCCGATATGGACTTATATGGCCCCCGAAGCCAGAGTTTTACCCTAATTTGCTTAAAATTTTGCACAAGAAGAACAATTAGTACTGTAGTCAAGTTTGCCAAATTTTATTGAAATCGGTTCAGATTTAGATATAGCTCCCATATATATTTTTCGCCCGATATAGACTAATACGGTCCCAGAAGCCAGAGTTTTACCCCAATTTGTTTGAAATTTTGCACAGGGAGTAGAATTAGCATTGTAGCTATGCGTGGCAAATTTGGTTGAAATCGGTTCAGATTTAGATATAGCTCCCATATATAGCTTTCGCCCGATTTACACTCATATGACCACAGAGGCCAATTTTTTGCTTCGATTTAGTTGAAGTTTTGCACAGGGAGTAGAATTAGCATTTTAGCTATGCGAGCCAAATTTGGTTGAAATCGGTTCAGATTTAGATATAGCTCCCATATATAGCTTTCGCCCGATTTACACTCATATGACCACAGAGGCCAATTTTTAACTCCGATTCAGTTGAAATTTTGCACAGGGAGTATGATTAGCATTGTTGCTATGCGTGCCAAATTTGGTTGAAATCGGTTCAGATTTAGATATAGCTCCCATATATATGTTTTTCAGATTTCGACAAAAATGGTCAAAATACCAACATTTTCCTTGTAAAATCGCCACTGCTTGCTGACATTGTGTTCCACCCTAGTGCATTAGCCGACATAAATTTTGAGTATATAAATTTTGTAGAAGTCTATCAAATTCTGTCCAGATCGAGTGATATTTAAATGTATGTATTTGGGACAAACCTTTATATATAGCACCCAACACATTTGACGGATGTGATATGGTATCGAAAATGTAGATCTACAAAGTGGTACAGGGTATAATATAGTCGGCACCGCCCGACTTTAGACTTTCCTTACTTGTTTTTTACTAACATTGTGTTCCACCCTAGTGCATTAGCCGACTTAAATGTTGAGTCTATAGAATTTGTAGAAGTCTATCAAATTCTGTCCAGATCGAGTGATATTTAAATGTATGTATTTGGGACAAACCTTTATATATAGCCCCCAACACATTTAACGGATGTGATATGGTATCGAAAATTTAGATGTACAAAGTGGTGCAGGGTATAATATAGTCGGCCCCGATCGACTTTAGACTTTCCTTACTTGTTATTTTTTATTTTCGGCATATATTATCGTATTCATATATTTTTTCCATTAAAAATCAACAAAAAATTAAAAATTCTCGTAATTTGCAAATCCTTCTCAAAAGAACTTTCATGGAAGCGAAAAAGTCAAACGGCACAGGTCCAAATCCCAGCGGGGATAAAATTTATTTATTATTATTATTATTTTTTTTTACATTTTTATTAATTTTCAATTTTTTAAATTTTTATTAGTTTTCTATTATTTTGTAAAATTTAATTGTCCAAAATTTGCACTTAAAATAGCCTGATTGCGTTCTTTCTAATACTTGTCCACAAGGACTGCATCGGAAGTAGAAAAAAATCATTGGGGGATCCCAAGATGCGCTTTAGATAAAATGTTTGTGTACTTCTCCAAAAGGACTGCATCGGACGTGGAAAAAAATCATTGGGAGATCCCGCGATGCTCTTTAGAAGAAATGTTTGTGGACTTGTCCAAAAGGACTGCATCGGTAGTTGAAAAAACTAGATGGGGGATTCTGGGATGGGCTTTAAAAGAAATGTTTGTGGAACAATAATATAAAATAATAATAACAATAATATATAATATATAATATACAATATGATAATATATAATTTTTCATAATAATGTATAATGTGAAATTATTATTCAGAAGTAATCAGCAATTGATATGCAATGATATCTATGATATAAAATTTCAAATAAAATTATGCCCTCATACATAATTGTTTCCGTCATGGCTGCATTTTGAAATTCAAACGCTTTCTTTTAATCCATATAAAAGTTAATTGTGAAGCCATATTAAATCCTTGATTTCTCTGAAAGTATGTTGCAATTTTGAATTTCCTTATGACATAAAATTAAGGTTGCGTGATTGTGACGATGTTGTATTTTCTTATTTCGTAGCTAGATAGCTAGATAGGTTGGTAACAATAATTGTTAATTAAAACAAGAAAAAAAACCAGGGGGGTTACTCTGTATTGCGATGCGTAAGAAAAATTGTCGCGAATCGAGTAATTGGTACTCAGTAATTCGTTTTCGTATCTACCTTGCGCATCTAGTTTTCGCAAATCTGGCATCACCGCACTCTATAATGCGAAAGCGTATGTCAAACTCGTTCGTTGATCGCAAAAATCGTGCGCAAACAAAATAGCAATCGCAAAGTAACAAATATGTAAGTAAGCACAATTAAATTTTTATATTTGTATCTAAATTGTTTATTGTTTTAGGGAAAAACCAAAAAAGTTACAGACACAGCAACGTCAGTTCCAAACTTTGGTAGACTTTATGGTCTCTTCCGCAGTTACCTCAAATTGTATGTGCTTGGGACAAAGTATTCGTTCAATCACCTCGCAAACTTCTTTTAAGCAGCGCGACATAGATTGCTCTGATAGTCCTAAAAGATGGTCTTGGCCGATTTGTAGATAACCACCTTGTCCAAGCAATTTCAAAGCAGCGGCCACTTTTATTGGAGTTGGAATGGCTGTGGATTTATTTGGAACGACGAGGTCGTCTTTAATAGCGTTTAATACATACATAAACGCATCTTTATTAAGACGAAATCTATAAAAATGAAATATTCGAAAACGTTTGTCACATAATTTGAGTTTCCATTTTCTTACCCGTGGTCACTTAGGGAGAGTATATTTGACCGATCTCGCAAAATTCTTCTTGTAATTCGTTCATGTTAATTTTCTTCAAACCATAACGCTATCGAATCCATAATTATTACTTTTTTGTTATAAACGATTAGCAAGTTTTAAAAGAACACGCACCGAACGGAAGATTGTTTAAAATGTTTTTATTTACAATTTTCTGACATTTCTTTTTATCATTTTCGTTATTGTTTACATTGTGCAGCCAGCGTTGTCATATTTTCGCTTTATTTTGCTAAAGCGTTACCATATTTTCAGTTTACTTTGCGAAAGCGTTTGCGCAAGTGATACAGAGTACCGAATTGTACTCTTAACGCATTTAACTATCGCATCGCATTTGCTTTCGTATCGCAATACAGAGTAACCCCCCAGGCCGAAAAAAATCAAAACTACTCTGGCAATTTTTCTGCCGCAACGAAATCGAAAGCGAAATCATATGTTCCGTTTGCCTGGTGTTGTTTTGTTTTTGTTGTAATTGCAATGCAGAAACAAACGATGTTGTGACGCGCGGCGTCTCTTGATTGCAAATCAAACATGCGCGAAAAACGGAAATCGTAACAAACATACGTTCGGCCCACATACCTTGAAAACAGTTGTGATGTGTGGTGGTGACACAGTCTCAAGCCACCACTCACAGCCATGGCAGCAACAATGCCAACGAAAATCAGCACACACAGAGAGCGCCAACAATGGGAAACTGTGTCAACTGCGCAGACTCAGCGAACTATGTAAACGTTGTCTATGTCACAGACAATACCAAAAAATGAAGGAAAATGGCAAAAAAAAAAAAAACACCAACAAAACAAGCCAGCTAGAGACACACGACTAAATGAAAATAAGCCAAACACTGTCTGTCCGTTCGTCGAGTCGTGAGTTTAGTTTGCCTATTCATCTGGCTGTTGGTTTGTCCAATCGTCGCCAATCCATTCATGCGCAATGTTGCAAACAACTATTGGATTCTCGCATATACATGCAATCACCAGTTAAAAGGCGCTTGGCTACCAATGGCATTGCAATTGTAAGGGCTCTACCTAAATTCGTAATTGGGTAGTGTAATTACATCGATTATATTTTTCACGAAAATTGCAAGAAGAATTTTGTATTACATCAAAAGGTAAAGCTGTATTTTCATCTGACTGATATAGGACCTGATTTTTATTGCCGAGTCGGAACAGAGATGCCAATTTAAGACTTAATATTCACTCAAAATTTTTATCACATTTTTTTCGGATATTCTGTAAGCACTGTGTGATAAACAGGACCCCGGAGAAATAAAATTTTGACAAAAAGTTTTCTATAGAAATAAAATTTTGAGCAAAAAATTTTCTATAGAAATAAAATTTTGGAAAAAAAATCTATAGAAATAACATTTTCACATTTTGGGAACCACCGTGGTGCAATGGTTAGCATGCCCGCCTTGCATACACAAGGTCATGGGTTCGATTCCTGCTTCGACCGAACACCAAAAAGTTTTCAGCGGTGGATTATCCCACCTCAGTAATGCTGGTGACATTTCTGAGGGTTCCAAAGCTTCTCTAAGTGGTTTCACTGCAATGTGGAACGCCGTTCGGAGTCGGCTATAAAAAGTAAGTCCCTTGTCATTGAGCTAAACATGGAATCGGGCAGCACTCAGTGATAAGAGAGAGAAGTTCACCAATGTGGTATCACAATGGACTGAATAGTCTAAGTGAGCCTGATATGTCGGGCTGCCACCTAACCTAACTTTCACAAAATTTGTTATGGGAAAAAAATTTTTAAAGTTAGCTATTGAAATAAAATTTTAACAAAATTTGCTATAGAAATAAAATTTTGACAAAAATTTTTCAATATAAATAAAAGTTAAAAAAACAAGTACATACAGCCGCAAGTTCGGCCTGGCCGAATCTTATGTACCCACCACCATGGATTGCGTAGAAACTTCTACGAAAGATTGTGATTTAGTCCATACATGGTATATATTAGACAAAAAAGTTATGTATAGTTAAGTCTACAAATAATTACGAATCGATATGGACTTTTTGTACGTACACTGTTAGAAAAATATGTTTTTCATATGTTCCGATATAAACAAAATGTGTTTCGGGCACGATTTTAAACCACAATATATTTAAGTGCGAACATGTAATTTTCCTAAACTAACACTAAATGTTTGGGACATCTATGTTAATATGTTAGAATATATTATGTTTGGGGCATGAATGTTTCATAAAAATCATATGTGTGAATACAAACATATATAAATTTACAAATTTCAACTAAACATGCATATGTTGTGATATTTTATTCAAAGCGACAGAGAGAGTATAGAGAGAAATAGAGATGGAAACCGGGAGAGTTGACGAAAGATATCAATATAACACAGCAAAAGAGTCAAAAGAGAACAATTTCTGTGAAACCGCTTGTATGTTGTTTCGGAAAACTGTTTTATGATAAGGCCAAAAATTTGATATGTTTAAGTCTAAATATTATTTAATTTGAATAAAGATAATATACATTCTGAACCAAGAGAATAGACATTTGAAAAACAAACAGCTTATGTTTTCGCCTTGAGAGCAGCATTTTATGTATGTGTGGACATGTGTTTTGTTTATCATTTTGGCATTATTTTTTTCTTGGTTCGTTAAAAGAAATCAGGGGTCTTCATAAAAATAACGAAAGGGCACTATACTCTTTTTAGAGTTGGGACGGTAAAATGAAATAAGGAGGAAATAGTGAAAAAATACACAGTAAAATGTAAAAAAAACAAAGTTTAGTTTCTCTTTATTAAAAAGTAGTCCACGAGGAGTTGACGGACACCATCAAATATAAAAGCGGGCATTATGTTCGAGTTTTACAGCTAAAACAATTTAAAAAGTTTATTTTCTTTAAAATGAATTATTAAAGAAAAATAAAAGGAATTTTAGAGCGATGGTGTTAAATGCTAGTAAAAAACTGTTCACTCCTAAATAAATTTATGTTTATATTATAAAATTATGTATGTATGTTTATACTCGACTCCACGTTCTTCTTTTGTTAGTTTTTGAATTCCTTCCAAATTTTAAAGTTTTGTCCAAAAACAGTTTTTTATTACTAAATTGTTATTTTTGCAATAAAAAATAATATTTTATCCAAAAATCAGTCAATTTCGTTTATATCAAGCACTGTTACTGACTATAAATCTTTAATAACGCACATTTCGAAGTTTCATTTAAAAAAATTTTATATAGTATAAATATAAATGTGTAAATTAAAAAAAAATGTTCGGTCGGAGCAGGGATTGAACCCACGACCCTTTGCATGCAAGGCAGACATGCTAACCACTGCTCCACGTGGCAAACAAATGTATGTTTCTGTTAAATAATGTTATGTTTGCATGGGCTCGTGGGCGCTGCAAACTATGCTATATAAATGTAACTTAAAACGATAATTATCTACTGGTGACTATAACAGCTACGTAGCCCAGTGGATAGTGTGTTGGCTTACAAACTGTATGGTCCTCGGTTCGATTCTCCGTGCAGGCGAAAGGTAAAATTTAAAAAATTTATAAAAGTGAATAATTTCTTCAACATTATTTGTATTACAGAGAAAGGTGCCAATAACTAAAAAATTTCGTGGAAGTGAAAATTACGAGTATGTTAGGGAATGAGCACAATCGTGTTTGGGAAAAATTCTTCCAAGCATATAATATTTTTGGCTCAAAATGCTTCCAAACATATAATATGTTCACATAAAACAAACATATTAATGTTTCGGCAGTATGCAATAATATATGTGCTTCCTGCAAAATATGTTTGGAACATATGTTAAAGAAGCGATTTTTTTTGAGGGTGTAGAGAACCAGAATTGAAATATGGGGGTCGCTTATATGGGGGCTATATACAATTATGAACTTGATATGGACCAATTTTTGTGTGATTGGGGATCGATTTATCTGAGGGCCATATATAACTATAGACCGATATGAACCTAGTTAGGCATGGTTGTTAACGACCATATACTAGCACAATGTACCAAATTTCAACTCACTCGGATGAATTTTGCTCTTCCAAGAGGTTCCAAAACCAAATCTCGGGATCGGTTTATATGGGGCTATGTACGATTATGGACTGATGTGGACCACTTTTGGCATGGCTGTTAAATATCATATACTACCACCACGTACCAAATTTCAAGCATATCGGATGAATTTTGCTTCTCCAAAAGGCACCGGAGGTCAAATCTGGGGATCGGTTTATATGGGATATGGGAGCTATATATAATTATGGACTGATAGGAACCAATTCCTGCATGGTTGTTGGATACCATATACTAACATCACGTACCAAATTTCAACCGAATGGCAAGAATTTTGCTCTTCCAAGGGGCTCAGGTGGTCAAATCTGGGGATCGGTTTATTGGGGCCTATATATAATTATGGACCGATATCGACCAATTTTTGCATGGGAGTTTGAGGCCATATATTAACACCACGTACCAAATTTCAACTGAATCAGATGAATTTAGGTCTTCCAACAGGTTCCGGAGGTCAAATCTGGTGATCGGTTTATATGGTGGCTATATATAATTATGAACCGATGTGGACCAATTTTTGCATGGTTGTTATAGACCATATACTAACATCACGTACAAAATTTCAGCCGGATCGGATGAAATTTGCTTCTCTTAGCGGTCTCGCAAGCCAAATCGAGGGATCGGTTTATATGGGGGCTATATATAATTATGGACCGATGTGGACCAATTTTTGCATGGTTGTTAGAGACCATATACTAACACCATGTACCATATTTCAGCCGGATCGGATGAAATTTGCTTCTCTTAGAGGGCTCGCAAGCCAAATCGGGGGATCGGTTTATATGGGGGCTATATATAATTATGGACCGATGTGGACCAATTTTTGCATGGTTGTTAGAGACCATATACTGACACCATGTACCAAATTTCAGCCGGATCGGATGAAATTTGCTTCTCTTAGGGGCCTCGCAAGCCAAATCGGGGGATCGGTTTATATGGGGGCTATATATAATTATGGACCGATGTGGACCAATTTTTGCATGGTTGTTAGGGACCATATACTGACACCATGTACCAAATTTCAGCCGGATCGGATGAAATTTGCTTCTCTTAAAGGCCTCGCAAGCCAAATTTTGGGGTCCGTTTATATGGGGGCTATACGTAAAAGTGGACCGATATGGCCCATTTGCAATACCATCCGACCTACATCAATAACAACTACTTGTGCCAAGTTTCAAGTCGATAGCTTGTTTCGTTCGGAAGTTAGCGTGATTTCAACAGACGGACGGACGGACGGACGGACATGCTCAGATCGACTCAGAATTTCACCACGACCCAGAATATATATACTTTATGGGGTCTTAGAGCAATATTTCGATGTGTTACAAACGGAATGACAAAGTTAATATACCCCCCATCCCATGGTGGTGGGTATAAAAATCCTACAGAAATAAAATTTTGACAAAAAAATTTTATTTAGAAATAAAATTTTGGAAAAAAATTGTTTTCTATAGAAATAAAAATTTGACATAAAAAAATTTTCTATAGAAATAAAATTTTGACAAAAAAATTTTTTTCTATAGAAATAAAATTGTGAAAAAAATTTTGACAAAACATTTTCCATAGAAATAAAATTTGACAACATTTTCTGTAGCAATAAAATGTTGACAAAATTTTCTATAGAATTAAAATTTTGACAAATAATTTTTTTCTATAGAAATACAATTTTGAAAAATTTTTTCTATAGAAATAAAACTTTGACAAAATTTTCTATAGCAATAAAATGTTGACAAGATTTTTTATAGAAATAAAATGTTGACAAAATTTTCTTTAGAAATAAAATGATGACAAAATTTTCTATAGAAATAAAATTTTGACAAAATTTTCTATAGAAATAAAATTTTGACAAAATTTTCTATAGAATACAATTTTGACAAAATTTTCTATAGAAATAAAATTTTGATAAAATTTTCTATAGAAATAAAATTTTGACAAAATTTTCTATATAAATGAAATTTTGACAAAATTTTCTATAAAATTTTAACAACATTTGCTATAGAAACAAAATTTTGAAAACTTTTCTATAGAAATCAAATTTTGACAAAATTTTCTATAGAAATAAGATTTTGACAAAAAGTTTTCTATAGAAATAAAATGTTGAGCAAAAAATTCTATAGAAATAATATTTTCACAAATTTTGCTATAGAACAAAGATTGATAAAATTTGCTATTGAAATAAATTTTTAACAAAATTTGCTATAGAAATAAAATTTTGACAAAATATTCTATAATAACAAAATATTAACAAAATTTTCTGTAAAAATGAAATTTTGACAAAATTTTCTATAGAAATAAAATTTTGACAAAAATGTTTTTATATAAATAAAATTAAAAAAAATCCTCTAAAAATAAAATTTTGAAAAAAAAATGTTTTCTATAGAAATAAATTTTGACAAATCATTTTTTTCTATAGAAATCAAATTTTGACAAAAATTTTTCTATAGAAATAAAACTTTGACAAAATTCCTATAGAAAAAAAAATCTATAGAAATAAAAATTTGATAAAATTTTCTACAGCAATAAAATGTTGACGAAATTTTCTACAGAAATAAAATTTTGACAAAATATTTTATAGAATTAAAATTTTGGCAAAATATTCGATAGAATTGTATTTTTATAGAAATACAATTTTGACAAAAAATTTTCTATAGAAATAAAATTATCTATAGCAATAAAATGTTGACAAAATGTTCTATAGAAAAAAATGTTGACAAAATTTTTTATAGAAATAAAATTTTGAAACAATTTTCTATAGAAATAAAATTTTGACAAAATTTTTATAGAAATAAAATTTTGACAAAATTTCTATAGACATAAAATTTTAACAAAATTTTCTATAGAAATAAAATTTTGACAAAAATTTTTATAGAATTAAAATTGTGACAAAATTTTATATAGAAATAAAATTTTGATAAAATTTTCTATAGAATTAAAATTTTGACAAAATTTTCTATAGAAATAAAATTTTGACAAAATTTTCTATAGAAATAAAATTTTGACAAAATTTTCTATAGAAATAAAATTTTGTTGTTTTTTTATTTCAGCTTAAAACCATACATTGACTAAACTACAAGAGTAGCTTAACCAACAGAGGAAAAGAATGTTTGTCAAATTTATTTGGGCAAAGCCCTATAGACTGCAAGATGGTTGGATGGACGCACGTTTCGGAATTACCACATTCCTCATCAGCATCCTCTACTTGCAGCAAAACTATCAACCAATTATCAGAATAAATTCAGGCAGTTTCGGCATAAGCCGGCTATCAATGTAAAACCTTTTTTCGGAGGGTTCAAGTGTGGTTTTTGTTGGGTTTAATAAACTGCCTGAATTTATTCTGATAATTGGTTGATAGTTTTGCTGCAAGTAGAGGATGCTGATGAGGAATGTGGTAATTCCGAAACGTGCGTCCATCCAACCATCTTGCAGTCTATAGGGCTTTGCCCAAATAAATTTGACAAACATTCTTTTCCTCTGTTGGTTAAGCTACTCTTGTAGTTTAGTCAATGTATGGTTTTAAGCTGAAATAAAAAAACAACAACAATGCTTAAAGAACAAAACCAACAATAACAAAACAAAACAAATGGAAATAAAATTTTGACAAAATTTTCTATAGAAATAAAATTTTGACAAAATTTTCTATAGAAATAAAATTTTCGTTTTGTTTGTTATTGTTGGCTTCTCTTCAATCGTTATTGTTGTTTTTGATCTCAGCTTAAAGCCATGCATTGACTAAACTACAAGTGTAGCTTAACCAACAGAGGAAAAGTATGCTTGTCAAATTTATTTGGGCAAAGCCCTATAGACTGCAAGATGGTTGGATGTACAGCTGTTTCGGAATTACCACATTCCTCTACTTGCAGCAAAACTATCAACCAATTATCAGAATAAATTCGGGTAATTCACTCAACCCAAAGTGAACTACACTTGAACCTCCCGAAAAAGGGTTTGATAGTCGGCTACACTACTACTAAATCGACGATTTGAGTTTGGCAAAGGAAAAGAGATATGCTGGCAAATTTGTTTTGGCAGTAGCTGACTATCAAACCCTTTTTCGGGAGGTTCAAGTGTAGTTCACTTTGGGTTGAGCGAATTACCCGAATTTATTCTGATAATTGGTTGATAGTTTTGCTGCAAGTAGAGGATGCTGATGAGGAATGTGGTAATTCCGAAACAGCTGTACATCCAACCATCTTGCAGTCTATAGGGCTTTGCCCAAATAAATTTGACAAGCATACTTTTCCTCTGTTGGTTAAGCTACAGTTGTAGTTTAGTCAATGCATGGCTTTAAGCTGAGATCAAAAACAACAATAGAAATAAAATTTTGACAAAATTTTCTATAGAAATAAAATTTTGACAAAATTTTCTATAGAAACAAAATTTTCGACAAAATTCTTATAGAAACAAAATTTTCGACAAAATTTTCTATAGAAATCAAATTTTGACAAAATTACTTCACAAATTTTCTATAGTATTAAATTTTGGACAAAATACGATTTTTTTCTTTGGTAAAATTTTCTCCAAATTTTGGTAGAATATTTTTGGCTTGTGTGGCAACCGTCAACTCGACTGCGACTTCAGAATTGTTTATCAGGCTATCGGGTCTTATGTTTAATAAATTAAATTAAACACAAGTCCTAATTTTGTCCGCTGTTTAATGTCATTCTTTATAATCAAGAAATGTCGGACACGAGTTATGCTGCACGTAACTCTCTCTTTGTGCTATTTTGGCCTATTCCCGGCAAAGCTCCATCTTTAGATGAACGACACTTTGGAATTTTTTAGCGCGAACCTTACTCTCCAAAATGCCCCAGGCGTAAAAGTCCAACGGATTGAGATACGGAGAGTTTTTAGATATAACCATTGCGGTATAAAGGAAGCGAAGAACCATCGAATACGTTTGAGCCTTGCTTGCTAATCGAAGGTGTACATATTCAGCTGCCCTCCATCATTTTGTTTGTTCACAAATTCATCACGAATAACTTTATTTCTAAATGCTTTTGTGACCTTATAAGCAATTAACTCTCACTAAATAAATGTCAGATGAGCGTTTCAGCAATGATGTAAATCTAAAGATGGGTGCATTGTATATCAGCCACTTTGTAAACCTTATACAGGCAATAATCCCAACGTGGTCTCTAGCATAGTTTGATTTATTCTTCTTATCAAATACAAACTTGAAATAATTTTTTTCATATTTATAGTTTTCGAATTCGTTGACGCCGTAAGTCCCATTTTAGATAGATCCCACAAAGCTAAAGCGTGCGACAGTAATTGCTGGAATTGAATGCTTGAATGCATTTTTTTATTGTTGTAGACAACAAGAAAAAAAAGAGCTAGAGAAAAATTTTATAAAAATGAATTTCGCATTCTTTTGAAATAAAATCATAACAAAATCCCCTCCCTCCATTTCCAACCAAGTGAATGTTGTTGTTAGCGAAGGCATGAATGAATGAATGAACGAAATGAAAAACTACATTCATTCACATCAATGTGTCAGTTGAGATATACGAAAAAGTGTGGCTGTATACACATTGTTGCATATCTGCTTGCATCTATGAATGGAAAGTACTACGGAGCCTGTAAATGCAATCACTCAACTCCCATAGAAGTTGGAATTTTTGCCACAATAACATTGTGTCCGTACTGGTTGTAAATGCAACATAACTCAAAACAACAAAAAAAACTTAAATATTTCCATGAATGAATTTTGTAATTTACAAATGTTTTAATTACCTATCTAAGCGACTGCAGTTGTAATAGCCATCATCATTGTGGTGGACATATAGTAGATAAATTAATCAAAAAACAAAAAAATATATACATTAAAATGTACCTTTGTAACAGATGTTGTAATGACCATTCAATGAAAGTGAGTTGTAATGTTATTGACTTTTTAAAGTACACAGAAAAAAAGTAAAATTGTTTAGTACAAAAATTGTAAAAATAGACCCAAATTTTTTCTCCACTTTTTGGGATTTTCACAATGCGTTGTTAAAATAAGGTAGAAAAAATTATTGGCGCCAAAGCATTATCATTTTTGCTAAGCCGTTGTTTATTTTTTGAAGTCTACGAACATTTTCTTGTCCTTGAATTTACACTGAACTTATTTGTATTCATAAAATAGTTAATGCCCGGCATTGGACAGTAGAAATTACCGAAAAAATAAAATTAAAGAGAAATAAAAAATCTTCTTTGCGTTAAATATAAGATAAATCCAGATTAACGACCGACATGTTTTACTGTATAATGATTAGGCATCAATTAAAAGAAAACATCGGATCGGAATTTAGATATAGCCCCCATAGGTAGCGCCTGACCTATTGTCTTCAAATTCAACACAAAATAATTTTTTATAGTAGCCTTCACGTATGTATAATTTAATCGAAATCGATTCAGATTTAGATATTGCTTCCATACCCAGCAAAAAAGAAGCTTTCAAAAAAGTAGTTTGGATCCCCAACTTGTGATCCGGAAGTAGTGCAAACTTAGATAATCTCCAATGAATTTTATATGGGCTTGTCATAGGACAGAAGTACTTCGTTTCCGGATACTTTGCTTTAGAAGTTGTTCCTTAAAAATGTATATGAACGAAGAAAAAAAATCCGCCATTTCACTTTTTATTTTTATCAATATTTTTTAGTTTCTAATTATTTAATTTTTTCAATTTGAACTTTTTCGCTCCGACTGGGGGTTGCACCTGGGTTTGTTGGCACCATAACCATAGCACACTCAGCCGCAAACGCCATTGATTACGAAGCATTGAAACGTCAATTCAAATTTTTATGATATGATCGTAATATGACACCAGTAGATAACATTCTAACCACCTCTCGGGAAGTTCTTTGTTAGTATAAATGAAAAAATAAATAAAATCTCACCACCGGTGAGATTATTAACATGTTTATACCCACCACCATAGGATGGGGGGTATATTAACTTTGTCATTCCGTTTGTAACACATCGAAATATTGCTCTAAGACTCCCATAAAGTATATATATATTCTGGGTCGTGGTGAAGTTCTGAGTCGATCTAAGCATGTCCGTCCGTCTGTTGAAATCACGCCAACTTCCGAACGAAACAATCTATCGACTACAAACTTGACACAAGTAGCTGTTATTGATGTAGGTCGGATGGTATTGCAAATGGTCCATATCGGTCCACTTTTACGTATAGCCCCCATATAAACGGACCCCCAGATTTGGCTTGCGGAGCCTATAAGAGTAACATATTTCATCCGATCTGCCTGAAATTTGGTACATGGTGTAAGTATATGGTCTCTAACAACCATGCAAAAATTGGTCCATATCGGTCCATAATTATATATAGCCCATATATAAACCTATCCCCAGATTTGACCTTCGGAGCCTCTTACAGGAGCAAATTTCCGATCCGGTTGAAATTTGGTACGTGGTGTTAGTATATGGTCTTTAACAACCATGCAAAAATTGCTCCATATCGGTCCACAATTATATATAGCCCCCATATAAACCGATCCCCAGAGTTGTCCTCCCGAGCTTCTTGCAGGAGCAAGATTTATCCGATCCGGTTGAAATTTGGTACGTGGTGTTACTATACGGTCTCTAACAATTATGCAAAAATTGTTCCACATCGATCCATAATTATATATAGCCCCCATATTAACCGATATAGCCCATATATAAACCTATCCCCAGATTTGACCTTCGGAGCCTCTTACAGGAGCAAATTTCCGATCCGGTTGAAATTTGGTACGTGGTGTTAGTATATGGTCTTTAACAACCATGCAAAAATTGCTCCATATCGGTCCACAATTATATATAGCCCCCATATAAACCGATCCCCAGAGTTGTCCTCCCGAGCTTCTTGCAGGAGCAAGATTTATCCGATCCGGTTGAAATTTGGTACGTGGTGTTACTATACGGTCTCTAACAATTATGCAAAAATTGTTCCACATCGATCCATAATTATATATAGCCCCCATATTAACCGATCCCCAGATTTGTCCTCCCGAGCCTCTTGCAAGAGCAAGATTTATCCGATCCGGTTGAAATTTGGTACGTGGTGTTAGTATATGGTCTCTAACAACCATGCCAAAATTGGTCCATATCGGTCCATAATTATATATAGCCCCCATATAAACCGATCCCCAGATTTGGTTTGCGGACCCTCTAAGAGAAGCAAATTTCATCCGCTCCGGCTGAAATTTGGTACATGCTATTAGTATATGGTCTGTAACAACCATGCAAAAATTGGTCCATATCGGTCTATAATTATATATAGCCTCCATATAAACCGATCCCCAGATTTGACCTCCGGAGCCCCTTAGAGGAGCAAAATTCATCCGATCAGGCTGAAATTTGGTACGTGGTGTTAGTATATGGTCTCTAACAACCGTGCAAAAATTGCTCCATATCGGTCCATAATTATATATAGCCCCCATATAAACCGATCCCCAGATTTGTCCTCCCGAGCCTCTTGCCAGGAACAAAATTTATCCCATCCGGTTGAAATTTGGTACGTGGTGTTAGTATATGGTCTCTAACAACCATGCAAGAATTGGTCCATATCGGTCCATAATTATATATAGCCCCCATATAGACCGATCCCCAGATTTGTCCTCCGGAGCCTCTTGGCTAATAACCATGCCAAATTTGGTCCATATCGGTCTAGAGTTATATATAGCCGATCCCCAGTCACACAAAAATTGGTCCATATCGGTTCATAATCATGGTTGCCACTCGAGCCAAAAATAATCTACCAAAATTTTATTTCTATAGAAAATTTTGTCAAACTTTATTTCTATAGAAAATCTTGGCAAAATTTTATTTCTACAGAAAATTTTGTCAAAATTTTAATTCTATAGAGAATGTTGTCAAAATTTTAAATCTATTGAAAATTTTGTCAAAATTTTATTTTATAGAAGACGGTGTTAGGAAGTTTTAAGATACCTTGCCATCGGCAAGTGTTACCGCAACCCAAGTAATTCGATTGTGGATGACAGTCTTCAGTAGAAGTTTCTACGCCATCCATGGTGGAGGGTACATAAGCTTCGGCCTGGCCGAACTTACGGCCGTTTATACTTGTTTATAAATATATTTTTCCATTAAAAATCAACAACAAATTAAAAATTACCGTAATTTTGAAAAAGTCGTACGACACAGGTTCAGACGCCAGCGGGGATGAAATTTTAATTTTATTTTTTATTATTTTTTTTTTTACTTTTTTATTGATTTTATATTCTTTTTTGAGCAATACAATTGTCCAAAAGGATTGCATAGGAAGCGGAAAAAATCGATGGGGGATCCCGAGATGCGCTTTAAAATAAATGGTTGTGGACTTCTCCAAAATTATTGCATCGGAAGTGGAAAAAATCTGTGGGGGATTCCGGGGCTTCAAAAGAAATGTTTGTAGAACAACTTCCATTTTTTTTTGCTGGGTATACATGTATAGCCCGATTTTCCCAAATTTTACTATAAAACCATAATTTATTAACCGATCTTACTAAAAGTTGGCAAAATGTTATATTCTATCGAACTAGCTTAGGTAAGGTTAGGTGACAGTCCGATGTATCAGGCTCACTGTGGTGAACTTCTCTCTTATCACTGTGTGCTGCCCGATTCCATGTTAAGCTCAATGACAAGGGACATCCTATTTATAGGCGAGTCCGAATTGCGTTCCACATTGCAGTGAAACCACTTATAGAAGCTTTGAAACACTCAGAAATGTCACCAGCATTACTGAAGTGGTATAGTCCACCGCTGAAAAACTTTTTGGTGTTCGGTCGATGTAGGAACAGAACCCACGACCTTGTGTATGACGCCTTGCATGTTAACCATAGCACCACGGTGCCTTCCTATCATACTAACTATACCTGCAATAAATAATCGAAATTGGTTTAGATTTTGATATAGCTCCCATATATATGTATCGCCTGATTTTCCGAAAAGTGAGTGGCATTCTTCTTATATATTCCATTTTTCATTATGTTATGTTAGATTGAAAAGAAGAATCAGGCTTTCCTATCTCATATCGGCTGACATAGACATAGAGTTACATTCGGCTTTTTGTGCCCTCTAACTTCTTTTTTTCCATTGTAGCCTTCGTTTATTGCAGGAATGTTGTGCCCTTAACGAATTCCCTATTTTTGCAGTCCTTGTTTCCCATCTCGATTAGGTCCCGAACCACCTCTTCGCCGATATGGTTTACACTTTGCCTAGTAAAGGCAGGGTAGTGACAAATATAGTTTTCCAGGATTTCATCATCCACAAAACACGCCCTACATGAACCTCTCTCTCCTATTCGGCACCGATGTGCTCTTAATTCTAGGTGCCCGGTGATTATTCTAACGATCATCCTGACTGTCGTCTTACCTTCCTTGAGTTGTTCTCCAGATTATTTCTTCTCTGAGCCACCCCATAGTATTTTCGTCATCTTTCCGACCGTTGCATTGGTCCACATCGATGTATGTGCCCCCCGCCCCGCTACATCTAACTCGACCTGCCTTGTCTCTATGCCTTTACGTTCTCAAAATGTACTTCCCTATGCGTCCTAGCTCTTATGGCCAGTTCAATTGCCCTTACGTTTCCTCTTTTTCCAGCAAGTACAGGCACCGACATGATCAATGTATTCGTTGATCATTCTTTTGCTCTAAAACGGCTCGCGATCGAACCGTAATATATGCTATTTCCCTCCGGCAGTTTGTGAAAACGTTCACCTTTTGTGGACTCGTGTTATTTCCGAGCCAATTAAAGCATTTTTTTGTTGCATGCACTTCTGTCTGCAGGATTGTGCTCTGGTCCGGTAATCGGAATATGATTTTGGTGTCTGGGTCCTCCATATATACGCCCAGTCATGTCCTCTCACCCATCTTTGAGCCATCGGTGCAGCAGTAATTTCCCATGACCATCTTATTGGCGTCAGAATGTCGCTTTTGCCAGCTTTGGCCATCTCATTTATACGACCATGGATTGTTTCGGCATCTACAATTACACCCTCCATCTTCCCTATTATGCTTTAATGGTCTTCAATCTCATCGCACCCCTGGGGGCTTCGCTTTTAATTTGAACCTCTATAGGACTTAAGTCCAGTAGCATCTGTCAGGCTCTGCTTGACGTGGTCTTCATGCCCCAGTTACGCCAAGACAACATGTACGTTGGAACCGTGGAAAATTTTCTATTTTGCACTTCCTCTCCATTGATGTCCACCAGACTATCGATGGGTATGTCATAATTGGCCTTTGGATTGAGGCCCCATTCAGAGTCCCGCGCTCTTCTACATAATACCCAACATCTTTAGGCTTTCTCAGTCCATTCTTTCTTCATTACTTTCACTATTTTTATGAATACATGTATGAGACAATGTGATTGGTAGCAACGACATCTATTGACAAAATACGAAATGGCTTTTTCGACAACCCAATACTTCCTTTTATTTATGCCTCGTCTTAAAGTTATTCCAACAATTTCATGAGAAAAACATAGAAATTCATAATCACAGGATGTTGACACTCATACCCGTATTACGATTCATCATCCATCGAGATGGAAGCGGACAAAAGCGCTACACACAATTAGAGCTTATTTATGTCTAATATCCAAAAAATTACCTACTCACTCACATTAGAAAGTAAATATCAAATTCCCATCATTCATTTTCTATGCCGCCCGCCTCCAATGATTTTATCTGCTCTCTATCTCCTCTCATAATAAATGAACTTTTTTCGATTTTGAATTGAATCTCTTGAAAATTCCAAGAACAACATGAACTGAGAATTGTATAGGAATACGATGGTGATCTTTAATCCGATCTAATTTTCAAAACGTATATTAGGTTTTTATGCTTGTTGCCTATTCTACTCCATAACAACGCATCACTGGAGGCGAAAAATCGTCTTTTTCTTGTAGTGGAATGCTTATTATAAGTAATAATAATACGATTTTTTTTCAAAATTGAAAAAAAAATAACCAAAGAAAAAATCCCATAGTCGGCCTTTTTCTTTTCAAAAAGCTATGCATATATGGAGATATGTCAGATCTGGTTGTTGTAGTTTTTGTACTTGAAGACTACGAACCTAAATGACTTCCAATGAAATGGCAAATAAAAAAAGCTTAGTAGTGCGCACAAAACTAAAAAAAAATACACAGAATGCCAAAAACGACAGAATGAAAAAGGAAGACTTCATGAGTCCACCACGGAGAAACGCTTTAAGGGCAAAACGTGATATTCAAACATTTTTGAAAAGAATTTCCAATTCATTGAAGAAAAAAAGATCTACTACCTTTCTCATTGTTGTTGGAATTTATCACAACCAACAAAAAAACAAGACTCACATACAACACTTCACAATTCACAAGTAGATGATGCTAAAAGTGCCAGTGGAGCAGGCCACAGAACGTGGATGTATGGACGGACAAAATAATGGACAGACTATTAGACAATACGAGGGTTGTATGGATATGATAAAGAGATAAATTAATTTATTGTTGGGTGATCACTATTTTCTGGAAAATATTTTATGTAAATAAGAGAGGAATTGAAATATCGATCAGAGAGGCCGACTGTTGCTGTTACTGTCACCGTTACTGTTACTGTTACTGTTATTGTTACTGTTACTGTTACTGTTACTGTTACTGTTACTGTTACTGTTACTGTTACCGTTACTGTTACTGTTACTGTTACTGTTACTGTTACTGCTACTGTTACTGTTACTGTTACTGTTACTGTTACTGTTACTGTTACTGTTACTGTTACTGTTACTGTTACTGTTACTGTTACTGTTACTGTTACTGTTACTGTTACTGTTACTGTTACTGTTACTGTTAATGTTACTGATACTGTTAACGTTACTCTTACTGTTGCTGGTGCTATTGCTGTTGCTGTTACTGTTAATGTTACTGCTACTGTTACTGTTACTGTTGCTGTTGCTGTTGCTGCTGCTGTTACTGTTACTGCTACTGGTACTATTACTGTTACCGTTACTGTTACTGTTACTGTTACTGTTACTGTTACTGTTACTGTTACTGTTACTGTTACTGTTACTGTTACTGTTACTGTTACTGTTACTGTTACTATAACTGTTACTGTTACTGTTGCTGTTGCTGTTGCTGTTGCTGTTGCTGTTACCGTTACTGTTACTGTTATTGTTACTTTTACTGTTATTGTTACTTTTACTGTTACTGTCACCGTTACTGTTACTGTTAGTGTTACTGTTGCTTTTGCTGTTACTGTTGCTGTTACTGATACTGTTACTGTAGCTGTTGCTTTTGCTGCCACTGTTGCTGTTACTGTTACTGATACCGATACTGTTACTGTTGCTGTTACTGTTACTGTTACTGTTACTGTTACTGTTACTGTTACTGTTACTGTTACTGTTACTGTTACTGTTACTGTTGCTGTTGCTGTTTCTGTTACTATTTCTGTTACTGTTACTATTTCTGTTACTGTTACTGTTACCGTTAATTTTAATTTTAATTAATTAAATATAATATAATTAATTAATAATTAATATAACCTGCGCCACACTGTTACTGTAGCTGTTGCTTTTGCTGCCACTGTTGCTGTTACTGTTACTGATACCGATACTGTTACTGTTGCTGTTGCTGTTGCTGTTACTATTACTGATACTGATACTGATACTGTTGCTGTTACTGTTACTGTCGCTATTACTGTTGCTGTTACTTTATTGTTGCTGTTACTGTTGCTGTTACTGTTACTGTCAATGTTACTGTTACTGATACTGTTAACGTTACTCTTACTGTTGCTGGTGCTATTGCTGTTGCTGTTACTGTTAATGTTACTGTTACTGTTACTGTTACTGTTACTGCTACTGTTACTGTTACTGTTACTGTTACTGTTACTGTTACTGTTGCTGTTACTGTTACTGTTACTGTTACTGTTACTGTTACTGTTACTGTTACTGTTACTGTTACTGTTACTGTTACTGTTACTGTTACTGTTACTGTTACTGTTACTGTTACTGTTACTGTTACTGTTACTGTTACTGTTACTGTTACTGTTACTGTTACTGTTACTGTTACTGTTACTGTTACTGTTACTGTTACTGTTACTGTTACTGTTACTGTTACTGTTACTGTTACTGTTACTGTTACTGTTACTGTTACTGTTACTGATACTGTTACTGTTGCTGTTGCTGTTGCTGTTTCTATTACTATTTCTGTTACTGTTACTATTTCTGTTACTGTTACTGTTACCGTTAATTTTAATTTTAATTAATTAAATATAATATAATTAATTAATAATTAATATAACCTGCGCCACACTGTGGAACAGGGTATTATAAGTTAGTGCATATGTTTGTAACACCCAGAAGGAGACGAGATAGACACATAGTGTCTTTGGCAATAATGCTCAGGGTGGGTCCCTGAGTCGATTAAACCATGTCCGTCTGTCCGTCCGTCTGTCTGTGAACACATTTTTGTGATCAAAGTCTAGGTCGCAATTTAAGTCCAATCGCCTTCAAATTTGGCACATGTTCCTAATTTGGGTCAGAATAGAACCATATTGATTTTGGAAGAACTCGGTTCAGATTTAGATATAGCTCCCATATATATCTTTCTCCCGATATGGACTAATATGGTCCTACAAGCCAGAGTTTTGGCCCAATTTGGTTGAAATTTTGCACAGAGAGTGGATTTGGCATTGCAGCTATGCATGCCAAATTTGGTTGAAATCGATTCAGATTTAGATATAGCTCCCATATATATCTTTCGCACGATATGCACTTATATGGACCCAGAAGCCAGAGTTTTATCCCGATTAGCTTGAAATTTTGCAGAAGGAGTACAATTGGTAGTATAGTCATGTGTGCCAAATTTGATTGAAATCGGTTCAGATTTAGATATAGCTCCTATATATATGTTTTTCTGATTTCGACAAAAATGATCAAAATATCAACATTTTCCTTGTTAAATCGCCACTGCTTAGTCGAAAAGTTGTAAAAATGACCCTAATTTTCCTAAACTTCTAATACATATATATCGAGCGATAAATCATAAATAAACTTTTGCGAAGTTTCCTTAAAATTGCTTCAGATTTAATTGTTTCCCATATTTTTTTACTAAAATTGTGTTCCACCGTAGTGCATTAGCCAACTTAAATTTTGAGTCTATAGATTTTGTAAAAGTCTATAATTTTAATTCTAATTTTAATTTTAATTTTAATTTTAATTCTTATTTTAATTTTAATTTTAATTTTAAGTTTAATTTTAATTGTAATTTTAACGTTTAATTTTAGTTTAATTTTAATTGTAACCATAATTTTAATTTTAGTTGAAATTTAAATTTAATGATCAAATTCAGACAAATTGACCAAACTTTTGTATCGGCCTTGGTAAAGTAAAGGTTTGATCACCATTGGCGCATGCGCGCAAGCTGATTCTGTGAATTCGAGAGCACAGGTAAATGACGATGTTTTATCTTTCCAAGACAATGTTGTTGTTGCTGGTGTTGGAAGATATGCTGCTTTGTCGGTTGTAGGCACTTTTATTTTTGGTTATTCTTGTGTTTGCGTTTTTTTTCTTGGAGGTCCAAAACCAAAACATTTTGTTCCGAAGAAGATTACAAGACATCCCAGCCAGAGATGAATGTGTTGTTTAGTTAAACTTGAAACTCACAATTGAGTATACGGTTGTATGTATAGGTTCAGGTTTGGTAGTTTTCAGTTAAGAGGCCGATTTCAAGCAAAACCAAATGATTACGATGGTATTGTAGATGGAGTGGAAAAGGCAGAAGCACCAGACTCTGAACAACAATAAAAAATTATAAGAGATGCCTCCTTTTTCTTTTAGGTTGCTAGAAGAATGAACACCTTATTTGGGAACTGTGATTTTTGGCTATTGTATGACCATTGTTGTTGGCATCAAGGAGGTGAAGTCGTTCGCGTTTGTGGCTTATTTTTCATTGCGAATATTAAAACTCTTCCATGGAGTACGAATCCTTTTCGTTTTTTTTTTGTTCTTCTCAGCTTGTGGGCTTAAAGTTTGTCGCAGTTTATTTTCAGTATTTAATTTCCTTGAGATTTTTGTGATTACATCCTCAAAGAGTCTCATACATCCCATACTAAATAATCGCTTCATTGGCTTTTGTTTGGAAGCTTTTTGCTACCACAATATAACGTAGATCAATTTCCTTAGTCGAATTCTACATCTTCACATTGCCATTGTTGAGAGATTTGCTACGCTTCAGTTGAAATCAGTTTTTTTTTTTTTTTTTAAATAAGATTTCGATGAGTTTTGTTTTTGCTCTACCATTTAGTTTTCGGAGGCGTTTAGTAGTTCAATGGATATTATTTTCCCAGGTTGTTGAGCCAATTGGTAGTCATCCAAAAAATGGTTGCTTCAATTTTGAAGAGCCAATTTCTTTTCATAGGGTTAAAAAGATTTGTGTAAATCTCTACGAGTTATTCAGTGGAATATTTATTCTGAATTTTGTTTTTGAGGAGTTTTCGCGCAAATAGAATTATTTGATTTGATTGAAAGACGGTAAGTAAAAGCTTGAAATTTGGCTTCTACATCTTAATACTTAATAAGGATTGCTTATAAATTACACCCTTATACTGGGTAGCTGATATGTATTGGTACCTACTTCATGTTGCTATCATTTCTAAACTGCTCATCTGACAGCTGACAGAATTACAATAGAACTTCTGAGAAGAGGACACCAACGGAGGCCTAAATTTTGTCAACATTTGGGAGATGTCCAATTATGAAAGAATAATTTTAACATTTTTATATGGCAAAAGTCTCCAGAAAAATGCAGTGGTTAGATATTGTGGTAGTCCATTCTTTTAGGCTGCCTAAGACTATTCAGTTCGTTGTGATACCACAGGTGGTGAACATCTCTGTTATCAGTGAGTGCTGCCCGATTTTATGTTTAGCTCAACGACAAGGGACCTCTTCTTTTATAGCCGAGTCCGAACGTCGTTTCACTTTGCGGCGAAAGCACTTAGAAAAGCTTTGGTCTTTTGCCTTCAGAAATAAAGTAATTCGTGATGGAATTCTATAGTGATAGTTTGATTGCTATATATTTGACTGCAAACCCACAAGTGGCTATGGCCACCTATTAATTAGATATGAATAAATCTTTTGTTTCTCGTACCATTGATCGTTACCGTGGTACTGGCAGTATTGAATCGCGTCCAAAAAGTGGAGAAAAAACGGTAGTAACACCAGAAATGATCCTGAAATTGCAGGTCAGATTTGAACGAGATGCACGTTGCAGTATTGAATCGCGTCCAAAAAGTGTAGAGAAAACGGAGGTAACATCTAATGATCCTAAAATTGCAGGTCAGATTTGATAGAGATGCACGTTGCAGTGGTAGAACACTTGCTATTGCAACACATATTGAAAAATGAGCTTGAACTAAAGCCTTTGAAGTTTCAAAAGGTTCAAGAGCTCACCGATACACAATAAAAGTTTGATTGCAAAGAGTCAAGGAATTGCTTCGCTTGCATGAAAGTGGTCAGCATTTGGTTTTCTCCGTTGAGAAGATACTGCAAATTGAGCATTTTGTATATAAACAAAATGATCGGGTTTACTTTCCTACGAGGCCAGTTGAAAATGTACACATTTGATAGGCCACCAGAACTAAAGCTTCGGCGATGGTAATGGAGTAACATAAGCTGCCTTAAAGGCCAATAGTCGTGCCCGATCGTATGATGTATACGACAGTGGGGTGAAACAGTCTGTTTCTGTATGTCGATCGAGCTCTATAGATCGACTGGAATGCATAGAAACAGCTGATTTCTGGTTATAAATTCAGCTTTTTGTGTCGATTTCAGTCGATCGATTGAGCTCGTTCGACATACAGAAACAGGCTGTAAATGACAAATATTATTGGGAATATGTCCTAAATACAGCATTGAATCCCTAGCCATAAAAAAATGTCGATCGCAGCCCATGGACATTTAATCTAGCTATCTCCGTCCGTTCGTTTGTTGAAATCACTTTCACTTCCGAACGAAATATGCTATCGTCTTTAAATTCGACACTATTAGTTGTTATTGATGTAGGTTAGTTGGAATTACAAATCGGCTATATCCGCCTCTATAAACTGATCCCCAAATTTAATCCTCTTATAGGAGTATAACAGGTTGGCTTATAAGTCCCCGGTCTAACAAAGAAAAACACATTTTTTTGTCAAAATTCGTTGTTTTTATTCAACATAGTTCCCTTCAAGAGCGATACAACGATTATAACGACCGTCCAATTTTTTGATACCATTTTGGTAGTACTCCTTCGGTTTTGCCTCAAAATAGGCCTCAGTTTCGGCGATCACCGCTTCATTGCAGCCAAATTTTTTCCCTGCGAGCATCCTTTTGAGGTCTGAGAACAAGAAAAAGTCGCTGAAGGCCAGATCTGGAGAATACGGTGGGTGGGGAAGCAATTCGAAGCCCAATTCATGAATTTTTGCCATCGTTCTCAATGACTTGTGGCACGGTTGTTTTGGTGGAACAACACTTTTTTCTTCTTCATATGATGCCGTTTTGCCGCGATTTCGACCTTCAAACGCTCCAATAACGCCATATAATAGTCACTGTTGATGGTTTTTCCCTTCTCAAGGTAATCGATAAATATTATTCCATGCGTATCCCAAAAAACAGAGGTCGGTAACCACCTCTTTCGGGCGTCCACTGCGTTTACCGTCCTCCGTGCTCATTTCACCACGCTTGAATTTTTCATACCAATCAATTATTGTTGATTTCCCTGGGGCAGTGTCCGGAAACCCATTATCAAGCCAAGTTTTTGCTTCCACCGTATTTTTTCCCTTCAGAAAACAGTATTTTATCAAAACACGAAATTCCTTTTTTTCCACAATAACAAAAGTTGCTTCACTGAAGACGCTCTATCTCACAAACTAATTGACTTACAGACGCCAAATTTTGACACGAATCATTTGTAGGTTGGTACTATATAAAAATAATATGCATTTAATACTAGCGATGTACGCGATGTTAGTACATTCCATCTAACATCCATATCTAAAATTGCCCACCAAAAAATTTTGGAAGTTCTTCCAAAGGCACAACTGTAAAAGCACTTCCAGAAGATGTACTCCCAATGATGTTCTTTATTTTAACTACACAGGAAGTTCTTTTTATTCAATTTTTATAATATGTTTTTTTTTTTTTTATATTTTTAATGGGTAATTTTAACTTTTTTTGTTTCAAATTGGTTAAAAACAGTTTAAGAATTCACAAAATGTTACAAATGCTAAATCCAATCTGAAACAAGTAAGGAAAGTCTAAAGTCGGGCGGGGCCGACTATATTATACCCTGCACCACTTTGTAGATCTAAATTGTCGATACCATATCACATCCGTCAAATGTGTTGGGTGCTATATATAAAGGTTTGTCCCACATACATATATTTAAATATCACTCGATTTGGACAGAATTTGATAGACTTTTACAAAATCTATAGACTCAAAATTTAAGTTGCCTAATGCACTAGGGTAAAACACAGTTTTAGTAAAAAAAATATGGGAAACATTTAAATCTGAGGCAATTTTAAGGAAACTTCGCAAAAGTTTATTTATGATTTATCGCTCGATATATATATATATATATATATATATATATACCAAATTCGACCAAATTCGGCCAAAAATCTGGCTTCTGGGGCCATATAAGTCCATATCGGGCGAAAGATATATATGGGAGATATATCTAAATCTGAACCGACGTCAACTAAATTTGGCACGCATAGCTACAATGCTAATTCTACTCCCTATGGAAAATTTCAACTAAATCGGAGCAAAAAATTGGCCTCTGTGGGCAAATGAGTGTAAATCGGGCGAAAGCTATATATGGGAGATATATCTAAATTTGAACCGAGTTTTTCCAAAATCAATAGAGATCGTCTTTGAGCCGAAACAGGACCCTATACCAAATTTTAGGACAATCGGACTAAAACTGCGAGCTGTACTTTCAACTAAACCGGAGCAAAAAATTGGCCTCTGTGGGCAAATGAGTGTAAATCGGGCGAAAGCTATATATGGGAGCTATATCTAAATCTGAACCGATGTCATCCAAATTTGGCACGCATAGCTACAATGCTAATTTTACTCCCTATGCAAAATTTCAACTAAATCGAAGCAAAAAATTGGCCTCTGTGGGCAAATGAGTGTAAATCGGGCGAAAGGTATATATGGGAGCTATATCTAAATCTGAACCGATTTGGCTGATATTTTGCAAGTTTTTGGAGACTCATAAAATATTCGGATGTACGGAATTTGAGGAAGATCGGTTGATATACACGCCAATTATGACCAGATCGGTGAAAAATATATATGGCAGCTATATCTAAATCTGAACCGATTTTTTCCAAAATCAATAGGGATCGTCTTTGAGCCGAAACAGCACACTATACCAAATTTTAGGACAATCGGACTAAAACTGCGAGCTGTACTTTGCACACAAAAATACACCAACAGACAGACAGACGGACAGACAGACAGACGGACATCGCTAAATCGACTCATTATTTAATTCTAAGCCGATCGGTATACTAAAAGATGGGTCTATGACCACTATTTCTTGGCGTTACATACAAATGCACAAACTTATTATACCCTGTACCACAGTAGTGGTGAAGGGTATAAAAATTGTGAATTTTCTAAAATATTTGAGTTCAAACGTTTCTATAGAAATAAAATTTTGAGAAATCCATTAGGAATTATAAAAAATTATAAAAATTATTTATTTGATAAAATATCACAGAATTTTTTAATTTACATCCAAAACATTGAATTTGGATCACACCTAAAGAAGTGATGCAAATTCAGTGCAACGACTTTTGAAATGGTGGACTTCCGTCCTATGACAAGCCCATCTTAAATTCATCGCTTCTGCGTCAATCTTGCACCACTTCCGTCAATCTTGTACCACATTTCTATAGAAATAAAATTTTGACAAAATTTTTTATAGAAATAAAATTTTGACAAAATTTTCTATAGAAATAACATTTTGACAAAATTTTCTATACAAATTAAATTTTGACAACATTTTCTATAGAAAGAAAATTTTGACAAAATTTTCTATAGAAATAAAATATTAATTAAATTTTCTATAGAAATAAAATATTGACAAAATTTTCTATAGAAATATATTTTTGAGAACATTTTAGATAGAAATAAAATTTTGAGAACATTTTAGATAGAAATAAAATTTTGAGAAATTTTGTATAGAACTAAAATTTTGAAAAAAAAAAATTTCTCTAGAAATAAAATATTGATACAATTTTCCATAGAAATAAAATTTTGACAAAATTTTCAATAGAAATAAAATTTTGACAAAATTTTCAATAGAAAAAAAATTTTGACAAAATTTTCAATAGAAATAAAATTTTGACAAAATTTTCAATAGAAATAAAATTTTGACAAAATTTTCAATAGAAATAAAATTTTGACAAAATGTTCTATATAAATAAAATATTGACAAAATTTTCTACAGAAATAAAATTTTGAGAAAATTTGTAAAATTTCTCCAAATTTTGATAGATTATTTTTGGCTCGAATGACAACCGTTCTTCAGATCTCTACATTCCTCTTGGGGGAGTAAATTTCATCCGATTGAAATTTGGCCCTCTAACTATCATGTGAAAATTCATAATACGATAGGGTAACGAATTATTTATAGACCCTTCTTTATAAAACGATCAAGAACTAAAGAAGGGAAGGTCAAAATTCTTTGATCTTAGTGCAGTATGCCATAATTTGCCATAATTGCTGCTTTAGTATCCCAGCAAAAAAAAGCGTCGCCAAAAAAGTAGTGAAAATGTTCTTTTTGGATCCGGAAGTGGTGCAAAATTGGCGCGATGAATTTAACATTTGCTTGTCATAGGACGGAAGTCCACCATTTCAAAAGTCGTTGCACTGAATTTGCATCACTTCTTAAGGTGTGATTCGAATTCCATGTTTTGTATGTGAATTAAGAATTTTTGTGATATTTTGATAAATAAATAATTTTTAAAATTGTTTATAATTTTGAATGCATTCTAATGCTTCTCTGGAACGTTTGACATCAAATATTATTAAAAATAACTAAGTTTTCTAGAACGGATTTAGCAGTTTATCGGCAAAATTTAAATAATTTTTACCATTTTATTAATTCTTAACATGTTTTTAATCTATTTCAAGCAAAAGAATTTTAAATTTCCCATTAAAATATGAAAAATAAATAAAATAAAGAACATCTTTGGGAGAACATTTTTGGAAGTGCTTCTAAAGTTGTGCTTTTAGAAGAACTTCCAATTTTTTTTTGCTGGGATGTTTTTAACGTTAACGTCTCTTCAATTGCAAGGCGTTTGTTTTTTTCTGTTAAGTTAATTATAATGGTAATAGTTTAAAACACTATCGATCTATTTTATCTTAATTCTTAACAATACCAAAACCAAACCAAACAAAAATTAATTACAATCAATTCATTCATGGAATTCATGAATAGATAACTCAGGAATTTGAGGTTTTTATTCACCGCCACTAAAACCTGAAAACCAAAATTAATTGCCATCATTTAGGAATATGTCATAATCAACAAAAAAGGGGATTTAAAGTCTTTAATACCACACCTCCCACTATTTTATGGTTTACTCCACTGTATGTAAAGGGTGATTCTTTTGAGGTTAGGATTTTCATGCATTAGTATTTGACAGATCACGTGGGATTTCAGACATGGTGTCAAAGAGAAAGATGCTCAGTATGCTTTGACATTTCATCATGAATAGACGAACGATCTGCCACAACGTCGAATTTTCAGTGAATGGGCCCTAGAAAAGTTGGCAGAAAATCCGCTTTTTTATCGACAAATTTTGTTCAGCGATGAGGCTCATTTCTGGTTGAATGGCTACGTAAATAAGCAAAATTGCCGCATTTGGAGTGAAGAGCAACCAGAAGCCGTTCAAGAACTGCCCATGCATCCCGAAAAATGCACTGTTTGGTGTGGTTTGTACGCTGGTGGAATCATTGGACCGTATTTTTTCAAAGATGCTGTTGGACGCAACGTTACGGTGAATGGCGATCGCTATCGTTCGATGCTAACAAACTTTTTGTTGCCAAAAATGGAAGAACTGAACTTGGTTGACATGTGGTTTCAACAAGATGGCGCTACATGCCACACAGCTCGCGATTCTATGGCCATTTTGAGGGAAAACTTCGGAGAACAATTCATCTCAAGAAATGGACCGGTAAGTTGGCCACCAAGATCATGCGATTTGACGCCTTTAGACTATTTTTTGTGGGGCTACGTCAAGTCTAAAGTCTACAGAAATAAGCCAGCAACTATTCCAGCTTTGGAAGACAACATTTCCGAAGAAATTCGGGCTATTCCGGCCGAAATGCTCGAAAAAGTTGCCCAAAATTGGACTTTCCGAATGGACCACCTAAGACGCAGCCGCGGTCAACATTTAAATGAAATTATCTACAAAAAGTAAATGTCATGGACCAATCTAACGTTTCAAATAAAGAACCGATGAGATTTTGCAAATTTTATGCGTTTTTTTTTAAAAAAAAGTTATCAAGCTCTTAACAAATCACCCTTTACTATGTCTATTTGTTTGTATTCCCAATTCCAATTTTATTAATTACAATCATAATTTAAAGAAGTCAAACAAAAGCGCAATGAAATTTGTACAAAAAATAACTAAAATTTATTAATCTCATACTTATGTCGTGATTTTAACTAATTTGAAAACTTCTAATGAGTTTGAAACGTTCCATTTTCATAATTTTATTTGATTGGAGGCACTTGCCACACGCAAGACCCCTAATACAAAAACTATCAGTAGAAGTATGAAGTGGTATGTCACTAACATCTCGCATTGACCCTAATGACGGGCGGCTATTTGAAATGTCGTCTGAGTCTCGTAAATCAATGTCTTTGGTTTTAGTTGTGAGTGTTGAATGTCGCACAAAATGATTGAAATAATAAGAAATATATAAAACAATCATAAACAAGCACACAACCAAATAAAAAAAATGGAATTGATGTATTAAAAAAAAATTATATTAATAATATATAACGTGTGGGGAATACAAAATTTATGAAGTTGTCTAATGTATCTAAAATAATTAACTCTGTTACAGACATTGGCCTTTGTTGGCAAATGCTGCACCATCTCCTATCAGTAAAATAGAGATGGCTGAAAAGTAATCCTTTGCCCTCCTAAAATCCCCCATACCTGATGAAGTTACACCAAAGGAAATTCAAACATTAAATTACAGAATTATTCCGAGGTTTTCGACGATATACAAATTCTGTATAATTCCATTGTATATTCCTGGAGAATTACAGGGCTACATTTCCACCACTGAGATCTTCGGATCTACAGTCCACCACGTAGATGATCGAAATTACAGTTCCACTCCTACAGGTCTTGGGGTCTACAGTGTCACCACTGAGATCTTCGGATTTAAAGTTCCACCAAGGGGTTCTTTTGGCCTACATATCCACCACTGAAGTTTTTGGATCTCTAGTTCCACCCCGGAGACCTTCGGGGCTACAGTTCCACCACTGCGATCTTCCGATTTACAGTTCCACCACGGGGACCTTTGGACCTACAAATCCACCACTGGATCTCTAGTTCCACGCCGGAGGCCTTCGTGCTACGTTCCACCACTGAGCTCGTCGGACTAACAGTTCCACCTCTGAAACATTGGAGCCTCTAGTTCCACCACTGATATCCTCGGGTATACAGTTCTACCGCGGAGACCTTCGGGGTTCGAGTTCCACTACTAAGATCTTGGGGCCTATATATTTAATACTGAGATTTTCGGATTTCGTGTTACACTTTCACCACTGAGATCTTCGGATCTACAGTCCACCACGGAGATTATCGAAACTACAGATCCACTCCTACAGGTCTTGGGGTCTACAGATTCACTACTGAGATCTTCGGATTTAAAGTTCCACCATGGGGTTCTTTTGGCCTACATATCCACCACTGAAATTTTCGGATCTCTAGTTCCACCCCGGAGACCTTCGGGGCTACAGTTCCACCACTGCGATCTTCCGATTTGCAGTTCCACCACGGGGACCGTTGGACCTACAAATCTACCCCTAGATCTCTAGTTCCACGCCGGAGGCCTTCGTATTACAGTGAGCTCTTCGGATTTACAGTTCCACCTCTGAAACATTGGAGCTTCCAGTCCCACCACTGAGATCCTCGGGTCTATAGTTCCACCGCGGAGACCTTCGGGGCTATAGTTCCTCCACTGAGATCTTCGGATTTACAGTTCCACTACTGAGATCTTGGGGCCTAGATATTTAATAAAGAGATTTTCGGATTTACATTTCCATTCGGAGCCCTTCGTGCTACAGTTCCAACACTGAGATCTTCAGATTTACAGTTCCACTACTGAGATCTTGGGGCCTACATATTTAATACTGAGATCCTAGAATCTACAGTTCCACCGCGGAGATCTTCGAATTTACAGTTCCACCACTGAGATCTTGGGGCCTACATATTTAATACTGAGATCCTAGAATCTACAGTTCCGCCGCGGAGACCTTCGAGGCTACAATTCCACCACTGAGATTTTCGGATTTACAGTTCTACTACTGAGATCTTGGTCCTACATATTTAATACTGATATCCTCGAATCTACAGTTCCGCCGTGGAGACCTTCGGGGCTACAGTTCCACCACTGAGATTTTTGTATTTACAGTTCCACCCCGTAGAGCTACGTGCTACAGTTCCACCAGTGAGGTAATCGGATTTAGAGTTCCACCGCGAATACCTTGGGGGCTACAGTTCGCCCACTGAGATCTTCGAATCTACCAACAAGCATCTGTAAAGAAACCAACATTTGATCAACTGCAAAAACTCATCTTCCCACCATCTACATTTCAACCATGAACTTTCGATCACCTGTATCCCACCGAAGATACCAGTTCTCTAGAGCATATCAAGTACCGTAGGTAGATTCTAAAATAGTTTCAAACCCAAAAACCAATTTAATTAATGTTTTACGCGAGCGAGATAAATATTTGTTTTCTTATTCCGAAAGAGTTAGAAGGTCGCATCCTGGATCCCCGAACCCAGGATGTGACTTCCGAGAAAGATGCGAAAGGTTCCGTATATGTTGATGAATATATACTTGAAGTTTTTCTGGACATTGCAATATTAAAGGCATTAGCACTCCAGATCAAAGGGTACAGGGCTAGGACCTAGAACCAAATATGAACCAATTAATGTTTTCTATTTTGTTTTGAGTTGTGTAATGCATATATACGCTTAAAGGGAATTTCAAGAAAAAACATCTAAAATACCTCCCTTATAAAAAAAAACTCTGGCATTTTTAATAACAAGATAAAAAATATTCTTGTTAAATTTCATAACTTTTACTTTTCATTAGAAGAGTCTCGCTGAAAAAACCGTTACAAATTTGCCACAATGGTAACCCCAATTGAGTTATTTTTAATTTCTCATCTCCAATCGGAATTTCAATTAGCTCAAAAAATGAAATCTCTTATAGAGAAATAACTCAAGAGATTATCATCACCAATACCTATGCAAACTTAAATAAAAAGAAAATGAATATGGCTCAAAAATTAAAGAGAAATCGTTGAGAGCCTATGCTCTCTCTCAACAATAATTTCTTGCATGACATCAACGCCGGGAAACACCCTTTTCAAGTTAATTCAATACTATCCAACAAATGGCCACTGTCGGCAAATACCGGCATATGCCGAAAAGCAGCAAATTTCTAGAGAGCTTATTCTGCTACGTACAATTCTGCCAGAGAGTAAACGAACAATGAACGTAGAATGAGACAAGCATGCTAAACGAAAAAAGCTTATTTGGCACTACTCTACGTTACTATAGTACTGGGAATAAGGTACAGTTACAACAACAAATTCAAGTATTTAATGAATATAAACAATGATTTGTTTGTATAGGCACCTCTCGCAGTCGATGGGCAGCGTGCTTAGTTGTCTCTCAGAATGCTGAGATGTGTTGCGGACAGAGAGAGAGAGTGGGAGAGAGAACTGAAGAAAAATATAGAGACGTACCCCACATGAGTGATCCCCCATCAATATGAAATACAAATCCATGGTAAATTCACAGAGATACCGGCTTTAATGCAAAAACAACACAGACACAACACACGCCGCGGAACCGAAGTAGAAAGCAAAACAAACTAAAGTACGCAAATTTTTATACAAACATACACACACACACTCACTCACACCCAATTGTAATCAGTCAGCCAGCCAGTCAGTCAGTCACACACAAACACATTAACATCCATATAACAGCGTTGGCACGCAGAGCAAAATGAAAATAAAAACGATGACGAGAGGCGAAGAAACGAAGGAACGAATTCGTCGTTTTCATTTCTTGCGTTGTATACTACGTACAGTGCTGCCGCTAGTGAAAAATTGAGTGAAGTAGATTTTGGAAAAAAGTGGAGTAGATTGAATAAAATTGAAGTAGCATTCATTTTTGAAAACAAAGCAATAGAATTCATTTTATTATACCCTCCACAATAGGATGGGGGTATATTAACTTTGTTATTCCGTTTGTAACACATCGAAATATTAGAAATATTATAGAAATTTGGTATATGGTCTCTAACAACTATGCAGAAATTGGTCCACATCGGTTAATAATTTTATATAGCCCCCATATAAACCGATCCCCAGATTTGATCTCCGGAGCCCCTTGGAAGAGCAAAATTCATCTGATTCAGTTGAAATTTGGTACGTGGTGTTAATATATTGTATCCAACAACCATGCAGGAATTGGTTCATATCAGTCCATAATTATATATAGCTCCCTTATAAACCGATCCCCAGATTTGACCTCCGGTGCCTTATGGAGATGCAAAATTCATCCGATTCGGTTGAAATTTGTTACGTGGTGGTAGTATATGATATTTAACAACCATGCCAAAAGTGGTCCATATCAGTTCATAATCATATGTAGCCCCCATATAAACCGATCCCGAGATTTGGTTTTGGAGCCTCTTGGAGGAGCAAATTTCATCCGAGTCAGTTGAAATTTGGTACATTGTGCTATTATATGGCCGTTAACAACCATGTCTAACTAGGTCCATATAGGTCTATAGTTATATATAGCCCTCAGATAAATCGATCCCCAATCACACAAAATTGGTCCATATCAAGTTCATAATTGTATATATCACTCATACTTACCGATTCATCTTGCACATCACATATCCACACGTTATTTACTCATAATTTCACAGTTCACGCATTGACACTTGTACAAAGCAAAAATAAAGGGTTGCCATTCCAGCGATGAAAAATAGGGTTTGCATATGTTCAATGATTAAAACCGCTATGTTCATCGTATATGAGGAAAAATTTTAAAATTTGAAGCAGAACAAAAAGTGAAGCAGATTTTTGGAAGAAGGAGTGACGAAGTAAATTTTGTGAAAATGAAGCAAAATACTTCGATTGAAGTAGTAGCGGCAGCACTGACTACGTATGAGTATTATGTATACAAATAATACGAATCCATCCGGAGTGCGCGGAGCTGAGAATGAACGGTTATAGTATGTTGTTGATGCTGCTGTATGCGTTTGTCAGTCAGCATATTTCGATTAGGCAGTATTTGCCATTGGTTGGTTGAAAGGGGGCCACATAAGGTGGGGCCGTGTGGGAAGCATACTCGACAACAAAACTTTTGCTTATTTCCCGAAAAGGCAACGTGTATAAGAGCTTTAGCACGGTGTGCATGCCGTCTTTTTTTGCTGTGTTCTTTAATATTTTGTCAGTGCTTGTTGATGTGTGTATGTGTGCCCGTGTGTTTTAGGGGGGATTGATGATGTTTGAGGAAGGTTCAAATTAAAGATGTGGAGTGTATATTATGCTGGAAGTGTGGAAGGGGGGAGGTTCGGTGGTTGTATGTATACAAACAGGGATGCCTGTGTTTTCCCATTTTCTCTTTGTGGTAGGAGAGGTTGTGTACGCGTGTCGTTATTTGACGTTCGACATTAGGCGTTGTATGCCGACTAACCCTATAGGAATGACATTCGATTTCATTGATAATAGGCAATAGGTGAGATAATGATTGTACCGTTTTCAGCCGTGGGTATCAAAAAAGCAAAGGTGGACACATACGAAAAAATCTACCATAAACGATCCTGCCTCATACTGCTAGACATACATACGTTTGACGGTTTTCATTTAAGAAGTTAATTTGGTTTCACGTTCGTATGTGAATGCAGCTGAAGATCCTATCTTTTGCAATCGGATATAGTAAAAAGAGAAATAATAGTATTAATAAGTGGCACCGTGCTCGTCTGTTGCGTTCAAAAAAAAGTCTTTACTTTAGTTTCATTGTGCCATTGGTTGGTGGTTGGAGGGTTCGATTAGGTTAGGTATAGTGGCAGCCCGTTATTTCTGGCTTACTAAATTAACTCAGTCCATTGTGATACCACAGAGGGGAACTAACCTCTTATCCCCGAGTGCTGCCCGATTCCATGCATAACACAATGGCAAGGGACCTGCTTTTTATAGCCGAGTTCGGCAACATTTCGGTGAAAACACTTATTAGCTTTGGTAAACTCAAAAATATTACAAGCATTAGGTTAGGTTGGAAGTGATAAACCAATGGTGAAAAACTTAATGGTGTTCGGAAACTTGGACCTGACCCAGAAATATCACACTGTTACAAAAATATGTTTTTCATATGTTCCGATATAAACAAAATGTGTTTCGGGCACGATTTTAAACCACAATATATTTAAGTGCGAACATGTAATTTTCCTAAACTAACACTAAATGTTTGGGACATCTATGTTAATATGTTAGAATATATTATGTTTGGGGCATGAATGTTTCATAAAAATCATATGTGTGAATACAAACATATATAAATTTACAAATTTCAACTAAACATACATATGTTGTGATATTTTATTCAAAGCGACAGAGAGAGTATAGAGAGAAATAGAGATGGAAACCGGGAGAGTTGACGAAAGATATCAATATAAAACAGCAAAAGAGTCAAAAGAGAACAATTTCTGTGAAACCGCTTGTATGTTGTTTCGGAAAACTGTTTTATGATAAGGCCAAAAATTTGATAAAATTTGATTTTTTTCTTGGTTCGTTAAAAGAAATCAGGGGTCTTCATAAAAATAACGAAAGGGCACTATACTCTTTTTAGAGTTGGGACAGTAAAATGAAATAAGGAGGAAATAGTGAAAAATTACACAGTAAAATGTATAAAAACAAAGTTTAGTTCCTCTTTATTAATAAGTAGTCCACGAGGAGTTGACGGACACCTTCAAATATAAAAGCGGGCATTAAGTTCGAGTTTTGCAGCTAAAACAATTTAAAAAGTTTATTTTCTTTAAAATGAATTATTAAAGAAAAATAAAAGGAATTTTATAGCGATGGTGTTAAATGCTAGTAAAAAACTGTTCACTCCTAAATAAATTTATGTTTATATTATAAAATTATGTATGTATGTTTATACTCGACTCCACGTTCTTCTTTTGTTAGTTTTTGAATTCCTTCCAAATTTTAAAGTTATGTACAAAAACAGTTTTTTATTACAAGATTGTTATTTTTGCAATAAAAAATAATATTTTATCCAAAAATCATTCAATTTCGTTTATATCAAGCACTGTTACTGACTATTAATATAGTATAAATATAAATGTGTAAATAAAAAAAAAAAAAAACAAAACAAAAAAAAAAATGTTCGGTCGGAGCAGGGATTGAACCCACGACCCTTTGCATGCAAGGCAGACATGCTAACCACTGCTCCACGTGGCAAACAAATGTATGTTTCTGTTAAATAATGTTATGTTTGCATGGGCTCGTGGGCGCTGCAAACTATGCTATATAAATGTAACTTAAAACGATAATTATCTACTGGTGACTATAACAGCTACGTAGCCCAGTGGATAGTGTGTTGGCTTACAAACTGTATGGTCCTCGGTTCGATTCTCCGTGCAGGCGAAAGGTAAAATTTAAAAAATTTATAAAAGTGAATAATTTCTTCAACATTATTTGTATTACAGAGAAAGGTGCCAATAACTAAAAAATTTCGTGGAAGTGAAAATTACGAGTATGTTAGGGAATGAGCACAATCGTGTTTGGGAAAAATTCTTCCAAGCATATAATATTTTTGGCTCAAAATGCTTCCAAACATATAATATGTTCACATAAAACAAACATATTAATGTTTCGGCAGTATGCAATAATATATGTGCTTCCTGCTAAATATGTTTGGAACATATGTTAAAGAAGCGATTTTTTTTGAGGGTGCACCATCCTATCTTCCTAAAAGATTTTTCACACTCACATTTCCTATCGGTATATAAGAAAATAAAATATATGACACCCTGTCCGTCTGTCTGTCTGCCGGGTACAATGTACAATGATGTTTTCTTTTTAGTTTTACTGTGACTCTACACCAGGCTGGTGTTTCTGTAAATCAAAGCAAAGAAACCTAGAAAATGAAAACCAAAGCATAATTGAGCAATGAGAATTGTAAGGATGATTTTGATTGTTGTTGTGGTAGTAGTTTGAGAGACAGCGTCATTTTTGGCGCCAACTAGTTGGGGTATCCAACTAAATGTTGGAAGCTAAAAAAGAGCAAGGGGCGAAAAGCTCGAACATATGCATATAAAAATATAGCAGACAAATTTTCTAAACAAAATTTCTTAAATTTTAATATTATTTGATTTTGATATCAAAATTGATTTGACAAAAGTAATGAAAATTTTTGGATCCGGAAGTGGTGTAAAATTGGCTTAGAAGCAATGAATTTTATGCACCCGTTGCATTAGTTCTTCAGATGCGATGCTATTTCGGATTTCATTAACTTAACTTTTCCAATTTAAAATCAACTAGGTCAAACGATTATACGAACGAAAACCTGACTGGACTCGCAGAGTCTACAGTAAGCCATGCAAAAGATGGAATTGTTACTGTTGACAAGGTAACATTTGCCTCTACACGCTCACAAAAAATCGCTTCTGTAACATATACTCCCAAACATATTTTGCTTCAAGCATATACATTTTTGGGTATTGCCCAAACATTTATATGTTTGATCTCTTCCAATATATAATATGTTTGAAAGCATATTGGTCTAAACAATATATGTTTGGGTAGTCTAAGTTCCAAACATTTTGTATTTTTGCATCCAAATTCAATAATGTTGTCTTCCAAAAAACAATATGTTATTATGTGAATATATAATATGTTTGGAAGCATTTTGCACCCAAAAATATTATATGCTTAAAAAAATTCTCCCAAACAATATTGTGCTCAAAATTTTATTTATTTATTTATATATTTACAATCATAATGAATTATGAAAATAAACAGGTAATATAGGTGATAACAACATAGGTTTTCGACCTGAATGCTCAAAATTTTGTTTATGCCCAATTGTATATTCCCCCACATCTTTCTCACTTCCACGAGATTTTTTAGTTCTTAGCACCTTTTTCTGTAATACAAACATTGTAGAAGAAATTATTCAATTGTATGATTTTTTTATTTTAATTTTACCTTTTGTCGGACGGGGATTCGAACAGCGGACCACACAGTTTGTAAGGATCAACGAAGTAGCTGATCAATTGCCCAAGGAAAAATAAAATGTTAATTTTGTAATAACAAGCAACAACCACCAACTTAATTCAATATCGCTCCCTGTTAAATAGCGCTCCAAGCTACTAAACACATATGTGTTTATACACAGAAAAAAAGTGTCTCGTAAATTTAAGAAAATTTTTACAATAATTTGTTACAAGAATTTTCCAGAATTTTAGTTCATTTTTCGTATCTTCAACGAAAATTAACTACTCGAAAGGAAATTTTACAAATTCTAAGTAGCAATCGTTTAGTTCATGGCCTACAAAATACGATGGAAATTTCCTTAAAAAATTTCTTAACTGGTAGTTAAAAATTCGTTTGTCATGCTATAAAACTACTTGTGAAATGTAAAGTATTTTCTAAATAATAAGTGCAATTTACCATAAGATTTTTTTGTATGAGAAAATATTTTTTTACGAAAAATGAACTTGAAAGTGGATAGCAATTTCTTACTGACAATTCCTATGGTTAATAATTGTTGGTAAAAAATTTCCCAATGAAATATTTTTAGTTCACATGTAATTAAATTTATAGACATTTTCGTCAAAAATGGGTAGATATCATTTCATGAAGTTTTTGCTAATTTTAAGTTAAACGTTTCATCGTTCTTATACTGATATGCATTTAAGAGTATTGTTTTTAGAGTAAATTGTGGACAGATGCGATGAACTAATGCATAGCACAGAGATCTTTCTCGTCAAAGTGGAATATGTTTAATGTAAAGATGATGTTACTTGAATTTTTTTTGAGAGTGAGAGCATGCAATGCAATAATGAGAAATGGCAGCGATTGAAGGGGATGTTGTGTATATCTGAGCGTGGGGTTGTTTTTGTTCTTTCAGTGGTTTGTGTGTGTGTTTATTATTGGCGAATGGTTTATTTGTCTGGATGAGGTGTTGTTTTCAATGAAGGCACATGTGTTTTTGTTGTTGTAGGAATGTTTTGTTTTTGCTTGGTTTTGTTTGGCATGCTTCAGTTATATAGTTGGCGTTGGCGTGGGCTGTTGCATCTTTTTAGCAAGTATGTAACAAGGGAATATAAAGGTATGGAATATTTTGGTTTTTTTAAACATACAGTATGTCAAGAAAGTCTTTTGACATTGCCAAATATTTCAAATTCCAGAAATAATTGAAGTAAAAATCGAGTTGTTAATTCGTTTTGAGAAAAATAAAATATGTATACTTTGCAAAATACATAATAAAATATTTTTTAAAATTAAATTATATTTAATTTTGGAACAAAACATAAGTTTTATCCTATTGTCAAAACACTTTCTTGACATACTGTATATTGGTGTTTGTTTATTAAAACTTTGAAATGAAAGTTATTAATATTTTAGCGATAAGATGTACGATGGCGAAGTGATGATCGGTAGCTTAGAAAAAAGTTATTATGAATGTTCAATATTTAGGAAAAAATGCTGAAATGGAAAGTATATTGAAATTGTTTTATCTAATTTAATTTTTATTATTCAATGTAAAAAATAAATATTCAATTTCAGAGTAACTCCAGATGAATTTGGAAAATTGTTTGTTACACCTCAGCGTATAGTTTAATGATAAATAGGTAAGAGTTCTTTTTCAATGTGGTTTTCTTTTAAAAAATAATATTCTTTATGTATATTATTATTTGCTAATTATTATTATTATTTTTTTTTACAAGTTTCATGTTTTTCTTTGTTGTAGAAAAATATCTAAGTTAAGAGCAACCCCAGATGGATTCGGGCAAATTTTTATATTTCTCCTAAGCGTATAATTTAATAGAGAAGTGGTAAGTTTTCTTTTAAAAATTGGCATTCTTCTCACTAAAATATTTACGTTTTAATGACATTTTTATTGTCAAAAATTACAGGTTTTAATACCTTATTTTAGTATTACTTTAATCAAATATTTTTGGAAAATTTTTGTTACACCTCAGCATATAGTTTAATCATAAATTGGTAAGTATTCTTTTTAAAATATGTTTTTTTTAAAGGATATTTTTTATTTATATCATTATTTGCTAATTATTATTATTTTTTTTAACTAGTTTAATGTTTTTCTTTGTTGTAAAAAAAATTTTAATTTCAGAGCAACCCCAAGATGGATTCGGGCATATTTTTATATTCCTCCTCAGCGTATAATTTAATAGAGAAGTGGTAAGTTTTCTTTTAAAATTTGGCTTTCTTTTCACTAGAATATTTAAATTTTTATGACCTTTTTATTATCAAAATTACATGTTTTTAATACCTTATTTTAGTATTACAATAATCAAATATTTTTGGAAACAAATTTAATATTTTTATTGTAAAAAACAAATATTTAATTTCAGAATAACAATTTGGAAACATTATTATGAATTGGTAAGCTTTCTTTAACATTCTTTTAACCAGAATATTTAGTTTTTTTATGCATGTTATTTCTTTAATTAGATTTTTTGGAAACCAATTTAATGTTTTCTATTTAATGTAAAAAATAAATATTTAATTTCAGAGTATCCCCAAATGAATTTCGATAACTTTTTAACCTCAGCGTACAATTTAATAGAGAATTGGTAAGTTTTATATTAAAACTTTGGCTTTCTTTTGACAAGAATATTTATTATATTATGTCCTTCACATCGATAACAACACAGTTTTATGAGTTAATATATTACTTAATTCATTATTTCTCTAATTGTTTCAGGTACAAACTATATGAGGTACGTTTATCTAAGAAAAGTTGAATTCCTTGCACCATTTAATAAAATGCCCCCAAATATGGTAAGTTACAAGCTAATTTAAAGAGATTAAAAATTATATTTTATTACATGTTATTTTTAACAATTTTCATTATTCCTTCCATTTTTTCAGCAAGATATGTGAATATACTAACGATGAATAAAAAACTAAGGAAAAGTCAAAATGTCCAAATAGCGAGTTAAAATAAACTACTTTCTTGTTCCACGTGGTCATAATTTTTATTCACAAAAACATTGTATTAAGAACTCTCATCATAAGTTTTTATAATAAAGTACTTTTGCTTAAAGAAAGTTGAATTTTAATGTATGAAAATTTTCATAACAGTAAAACGGGTTGTTGTTCCTTTAATTATTTAATTTCTCTGTACTGTGGAATGATTGATTTAAAAATAGTTTAGTCGTCGACATTTTAAGGAGACTGTTAACCACTTTTTATTATCGAGTTTCCCAAAAAATAAGCAGGTAAACCAAAATAATACTGACTTTTTAACTTGGTAGGGGTATATAAATCTTATGGTGTTGTAAAAATGAACTAAAATACAATGTTATAGATTAACTAAAATTTAAGAGAATTATAAATTAGACAAGTTGAAAAAAATCTTAAGGGCTAAATCATGGTCAATATTACTACAGTTTAGTTCATTTTGCAATGGAAAAGGGTTCACTGTTTTTTCAGTGTAGGCTATTTCTAAATTAATATATGTTTGCATCCAAGCATATTATATTTACAAACATTTTATGTCCCAAACATAATATGTTCTAACATATTAACATATATGTCCCAAACATGTTATGCTAGTTTATGAACATTATATGCTTGCACTCAAAAATATTGTGTTTCAAAATTTGTGTTCCAAACATATAATGTTTATAGCCAAACATATGAAAAACAGTCTTTTTCATCCGTGTAGACTTAGAGATTTATAGACAACGTAGTTATAAATACAAGACCGTCAATCAAGTACTTAGGGCTAAGACTAGACTCAAAACTAACGTGCTTCAACACCCTCAAAAAAAAAACATATTCTGATTAAAACATATATACTTTCAGGATTAGTTCAAACAAAATATTGTTTGTATCGTTCAAAAATATTATGTTTCACCTTAGGCATACATTGGTAGAAAAAACTTTGAACGAAATATTCTTTGTATGTATATATATTTATGGTGCCAATTATTTTCAGTTTTTAATTGCAGCATACTCTTAGTTTATGAGCATTATATGGTTACACTTAAAAATAATGTGCTACAAATTTGAGTTCCAAACATATAACTTTTACACCGAAACATATGAACAACAGTCTTTTTCATCCATGAAGCAGATAGAGTATGCAACGACAAAAGTCGCCATGATAACCGCACGATTGAACCACCCTATGGTAAATATTGGAGGACCGCCCTCAAGTCGAAGGATTGTACTCATGGAGACTATAAACTCCTATATGGATCAGAAATCTGGACACCGACAGACCCGAGAAAATGAACTACTCTTTGTGCAGAGAACAACAGCTTTCACATCAGGTCACATCGGCGAACCGCACAGTAAAGAGAAACACCGTGCTAATGATAGAGGGAATGGTCCCAGTATACCTTCAGGAAACTGAGCGGAGAACGATCTTCCTCGCCAAGCAACAGGGCGCGACAAGTTCGACAGAGAGTCTACCTCGAAGTAGAGGTGTGCACGTGACACGAAATTGTCGTGACTCAAAAAAATTTTCGTAACTCACGCCTGAGTCGTGAGTCACGCTCATGGCAACGGCGTGAGTGTGCGTGATCGTGATTAACAAACCAAAATGTCGTGCGTGAGCGTGAGTCACGAAAAAATTATCTCCGTGAGTGTGCGTGAGTAAAGGTTTACGCTCACGAAAATAATCCCGCTCATCAACATAAAACGCTTACAATTTTAGTGACACCTGGGATGTTAAGAGTGAAATAACGCTCCCGATTTTAATAATGCTCATGTTTTCAGAGACGTCGTAAAGGTAAATTTGTTCGTGAGGCACGACATTTTTCGTGAGTCACGATATTTTTTGTGAGTCACGATATTTTTCGTGAGTTACGACATTTTCGTGCGTGAGTACAAATTTTCTTTTCGTGAGCGTGCGTGAGCGTGAGTCCTACCAAACAATATCGTGCGTGAGTGTGCGTGAGTAAAATATTACTCACGTGCACACCTCTACCTCGAAGTCATGCTAAAACGATTACTTTTAAAGAAAATTTTCCATAGAACATTTTGTCAAAATTATTTTTTCTATAGAAAATTTGTCACAATTTCATTTCTAAAGAAAATTCGATCTACATTTGATTCCTATAAAAAAATTGGTAACATTTTATGTCTACTGAAAATTTGGTCAAATTTTATTCTAGGGAAAATTTGGTCAATATTTTATTTCTATAGAACAATTTGTCAAAAGTTAATATTGTCAAAATGTTATTTCTATAGAATTTGTTGTCAAAATCTTATTTCTAGAGAAAATGTCAAAATTTTATCTCTAAATTTGTCAAAATTTTTTTTCTATAGAAAATTTTCTAATAATTTTATTTCTATAGAAAATTTGGTTAAAATTTTATTTCTAAAGAAAATTTGGTCAACATTTTTAGTTTGTATAGAAAATTTGATCAACATTTTATTTCTGTAGAAAATTTTGCGAACATTCTATTTTTATAGAAAATTTTGTCAAAATTTTCTTTCTATGGAATAAATTGTCAAAATTTTATTTCTGTAGAATTTTTTCTCAAAATTGCATTTCGATAGAAAATTTTCTCAAATAGAAAATTTGGTCAAAATTTTATTTCTAAAGAAAATTTGGTCAAAATTTTATTTCTATAGTAAATGTTGTCAAAATTTTATTTCTGTAGAAAATTTTGTGAACATTTTCTCACAATTTTATTTCTATAGAAAATTTTCTCAAAATTTTATTCCGATATAACATTTTTTATATAGAAAATTTGGTCACACGTTTATTTCTATAGAATATTTGGTCAATTTTATTTCTATACAAAAATATGTCAAAACGTTACTTCTATAGAAAAATTTGGTCAATATTTTATTTCAATTGAATTACTACTTAGTTGGAGAGGAAAAATCTACGAAAACATAAATAAGTATACCATTCTACAAAACAGTAAATAATCTACCATTTTTGTCGGAATTCTACCAAAAGTGGCAACCGAGATCCTCACCGGTAAAAATAATCCCCATTTGCCGAGAAATGGATAGGAAAAAGTTTGAAATAATTTTTGGACATTTCCATTATTATCTTTGTAAATTTCGGAAATTTTTTTATTGCAAAACACTACGTAAAACAAAGGAATTGTATGTCGCACATCAAAATAACTTCTTATGAAGTGAAATTAATTTTCATCTCTAGAAGAGCAGTGTTGGAAGTATATTAATTAGTAACGAACAGCTAAGGGCGAAATGAAAATGCCACATAAACCAATTTAGTTAAATTTAAATTAATTTTATTTTAATTATTTACTAGGATATTTATGGTTTTCTCCATTATTTATAAAGCGTTATTGAATCAGTTTCAATAAAACCATTAATTTCATAATCAAATCCATATTTGATTTGTTAAGTTTGCCTCTCGAATACTGGTAACTATTTCTCCACGCATGTATAGAAAAAAGCTTTGTTAAGGAATTCAAAGAATGGCTGTTAGAGTGAATGACTGCCACACCACATTTATTCCCCTGTCAAATCCATATCTCATCCCCAAACCAATATACTACTTTTTCTCACTCTCTCTCACGCTCTCAATCGCCCATTCCCTTTCTAAGTAGAAACATCTTAAGGCAGGGTCTTCAGGATGGAGTGTGGATGGTGTATAGAGTTTTTCTATTTTGAATTCTCTGTAATATGCCGGGTGCGGCATGTTGAATGTGTAAGAGGTGAGGGACGGAGATGTTGTAACTACGACTCGCGTTCATGCAACAAAGTATGCCTGAACTGAATTGTGGTATTCACAAACCCACGCACACACTTACTGCATAGATATTTTTTGCATCAAGTGGGATACACAAAAATAGTTGTACACATTGGCATAGGCAACAGACAGTGGACATTTTCTAATGGTGATAAATGAAGATGAGTTCAATGATAATGACGTTGTTGTAATTGAGAATGGTGATGATGTGTTGTAAAATTCTATTTTCCACCTAATCTGTAGGGGGCTGTGTATTAGTATTGGTACGTATACGTGTGAATGAATGCAGTAAACAAATATACGTTGAGGAGTAATTCAAGGGAAATAATAAGAACAGAGATTTTAAAGTTTAACTCATTCTCTCTCCCTCTCATTCATTGTCTCTTATAAGGAGATTATTAAAAATAATATTTATGTAATATATATTGTAAACTATTTTATTCTATTTACATATACCTACACAGCAAAACAAAGTCTATAAACAATTTTGTCACAAATAGTTCTAACATTAAGATAAATTACTAGATAACTAATTTAATTTTTATTAGATCGACAGATTGTCATTAGAATGTTCTCTCTATATATCCGACTAATATGAATAAGCACTAAAGAGAACAGTACAAAGAGAAATGCTCTTAGCTAAAATTCCCCTACAACCCAAAATAAGCGGATATGACCACGGAGAGATAGTAGGAGAATTTTTAAAAATATGTACGATCCTCCTGTGATCCGAACTATGTGAAGAAGCTCCTAGGAAGCAGGTAAAACAACTACTGGAACAGCTCCGACCTTTCCAGCCAGATGAACAAGCTCAAAGGAGTGCTTTGACGAAAGCTTTGAACGAAAAATTCCTAAACTGTCGCTTTAGGCTTAGAGACTAAAAAACATATATTAAAGAAATATACATATATGTTAAATGAAATAGGTAACATAATTGGATGATTTTGCCATACTAATATTTATTTTATTTATACCCTTCACCACTACTGTGGTACAGGGTATAATAAGTTTGTGCATTTGTATGTAACGCCAAGAAGGAAAAGTCTGAGACCCATCGTTTAGTATACCGATCGTCTTAGAATTAAATCTGAGTCGATTTAGCGATGTCCGTCTGTCTGTCTGTATATGTAATTTTGTGTGCAAAGTACAGCGCGCAGTTTAAGTCCGATCGTCCTCAAATTTGGCACAGAGTTTTACTTTGGCTCAAAGACAATCGCTATTGATTTTGAAAAAACTCGGTTCAGATTTAGATATAGCTGCCATATATATTTATCACCGATCTCGTCATAATTGACGTATTTATGGACATATTGCCCTAAAATTTCGTACGCTCTCGTAAAATGTGCAAAATATCAGCCAAATCGGTTCAGATTTAGATATAGCTCCCATATATATCTTTCGTCCGATTTGGACTTATATGGCCTCAAAAACCAGAGTTTTGCACTGATTTGCTTCAAATGTTGCACAAGGAGTAGGTTAGGTTAGGTTAGGTTGTGTGGCAGCCCGATGTATCAGGCTCACTTAGACTATTCAGTCCATTGTGATACCACAGTGGTGAACTTCTCTCTTATCACTGAGTGCTGCCCGATTCCATGTACATTTAATAGAATATTTAAGTGTGCCAAATTTGGTTGAAATCGGTTCAGATTTAGATATAGCTCCCATATATATCTTTCGCCCGATTTACACTCATATGACCACGGAGGCCAAAGTTATTGTCCCATTTAAGTGAAATTTTGCAGAGATAGTAGAATTATTATTCTAATTATGCATGCCGAATTTCGTTGAATCGGTTCAGATGTAGATATAGCTCCCATATAAAGGGTGATTTGTTAAGAGCTTGATAACTTTTTAAAAAAAAAAACGCATAAAATTTGCAAAATCTCATCGGTTCTTTATTTGAAACGTTAGATTGGTCCATGACATTTACTTTTTGAAGATAATTTCATTTAAATGTTGACCGCGGCTGCGTCTTAGGTGGTCCATTCGGAAAGTCCAATTTTGGGCAACTTTTTCGAGCATTTCGGCCGGAATAGCCCGAATTTCTTCGGAAATGTTGTCTTCCAAAGCTGGAATAGTTGCTGGCTTATTTCTGTAGACTTTAGACTTGACGTAGCCCCACAAAAAATAGTCTAAAGGCGTCAAATCGCATGATCTTGGTGGCCAACTTACCGGTCCATTTCTTGAGATGAATTGTTCTCCGAAGTTTTCCCTCAAAATGGCCATAGAATCGCGAGCTGTGTGGCATGTAGCGCCATCTTGTTGAAACCACATGTCAACCAAGTTCAGTTCTTCCATTTTTGGCAACAAAAAGTTTGTTAGCTTATTTACGTAGCCATTCAACCAGAAATGAGCCTCATCGCTGAACAAAATTTGTCGATAAAAAAGCGAATTTTCTGCCAACTTTTCTAGGGCCCATTCACTGAAAATTCGACGTTGTGGCAGATCGTAAGTCTATTCATGATGAAATGTCAAAGCATACTGAGCATCTTTCTCTTTGACACCATGTCTGAAATCCCACGTGATCTGTCAAATACTAATGCATGAAAATCCTAACCTCAAAAGAATCACCCTTTATATGTACGCCAGAGTTGGGGAAATATGGTACAATGTCTCCCATTATCAATGAGAGTTTCCTACAATTGATTCGATAGTTTCCACAGATTTAAGTGTATCATCTTGATCTAATTTGTTCAAATTTCAGATAAAGCCTACATATATTTTTTCTTCCGGTTTATTCAAATATGGCCAAATATGACAAAATTTTCTATAGAAATTAAATTTTGACAACATTTTCTATAGAAATTAAATGTTGGCAAAATTATCTATAGAAATAACATTTTGACAAAATTTTCTATAGAAATAAAATTTTGCCAAAATTTTCTATAGAAATAAAATTTTGCCAAAGTTTTCTATAGAAATAAAATTTTGACAAAATTATCTATAGAAATAAAATTTTGACAAAATTATCTATAGAAATAAAATTTTGACAAAATTTTCTATAGAAATAAAATTTTGACAAAATTTTCTATAGAAATAAAATTTTCTGAAAAACAAAAATTGTTTGTTTGGTAGAATTTTCCCCAAATTTTAGTAGATTATTTTTGGCTCGACATGGCTAGATTGACTCAGGGGCCGGCCCTATGTATTATTGCCAAAGACACCATTGCTTTTCACGACTCTATTTAAAGAATTTAATTTGATTGCAACTGTCAGTACGTACACAATTTTTTTTTATTTTCATCCATTCTTTTAAAAAGATCTTTAAATTTTCAACTTTTTAGAAACAACAATTTTCCCTTTCAACCACCCTATGTTAATATAAGCTTTTGGTTATCATAACTAGAGCAGAGAAATAGTAGTGGTGGTATACAACAAATTTATCTTAAAAATACGTCATTACAACAACTTTTGTCCAATTTTCAAATTTCATAGTAAAACTATTTTATCAGCATGCATTTACTAAGGCTAACTATTTTGGGTAGTTTCGTCGTTGAAGAGGTGGTTGGATGGCTGGGTTGAGTGGTAATTTTGGTATAGAATGAAAAAAAAATCACACGAGACATCACGTGAGGACTCAGGGTATGACAAAAGACCAACAACAAAAAATAAAAAAAAAACTGCTATGTCTCCGGACATACACTGCGAACTAAAATTTCTTGTATTGGTTGATTGTATTAGTTTTCGGGTCATAATGAGACTAATGATAATCGTTGAAATTGGGAAGATGCTGTCTTTTTGTTTGCTAGGCTTAGATTTTTTCCTTTGAACCTATGCGCTCTGCTACACAAAGATATTTATCGATGATGATGATGTTGATGGCGCAAACTAATTATTGACTTCCGTTTGTTACGCTTACGTGATTTGAAGTTGCTTCTAATATTTTTTTTTTATTTTATTTCATTGGGATGAGATATGCTGCTTTTCTTCAGAGTATGACATAAATTATGTTTGGTCTAAACCAGACAACGATTGAATCTCCCACGTACGAGGAGTCCACAAATCATACACATTGGCAGGAAATGAAGTGAAGTCTGCAAAAAGCAAAAACAGAATCCCTGCAGAAACTCAACTTTTGTGGACTGACCTACATTCTTATGTTACTAAGTTAAGTGTGAATCATAAAACATACGACTAAAGTTATTGCTATCAGAAACGAAATCAAAAGATAGCAAAAATTTGGGAAAAAATTAATTTTGTTTTTTTTCTTATTTTTTTAATGAAATACTGAATAACACCTGAATACTGATATAGCAGCACATCTGTCGAATTAATGAAAAATCAATGCAACGGACATTTAAAAATGGATTTCGTCTTAGGTTAGGTTAGGTTAAAGTGGCAGCCCGATGAAGATTCAGGCTCACTTAGACTATTCAGTCCATTGTGATACCACATTAACTAAAAGTACCTATTACACACAAAATAATATTATAATTTTTGAGCTAACAATAAATTGTTGTTACAGAAATTTTTGTTGATATAACAAAATGTTTGTTGATATAACAAAACTAGTGACTAAAATCGTAATTGTATTTACAAATTACGTTGTTAGCTCAAATTTAAACATAATTTTAATTGTATTGACAATCAAATTAATTGATATTTCTTTGTGTGTACATATGGACACTTCTAGTTTTAACCGCTGAACCTTCTCGATTATTTTCTTCTGTTGATCCAACCAGATTGTTCGTCTTAGGAGTAGCCCATGTAACATAAAGTTCATTGCTTCTGATACGATCATTTCTGGATCCGAACATTGCTTTTTATAACCACCACCATAGAATGATGATGGGGGTATAATAAGTTTGCCATTCCGTTTGTATGTTAGTACATCGATATATCCATTTCCGACTATATAAGGTATATATATTCTCCATCAGGGATATATTCTAAGACGATATAACCATGGCCATCTGTCTATCTGTTGTAATCATGCTACATCCTACAATAATGGATCTGAAATATGGCGTGGTTTCTCTGCATGCAGGCCAAGTTCAAAGATGGGCTATATCGATTCAGGTTTTGATATAGGCCCCATATAAACCGACCCTCCGATTTGGGGGTTTCAGTATCTAGACAACGCAATTTCTATCCGATTTGGCTGGAATGGGAAATCTAGATCTATTTTAGGTCCACAAAGATGTGTGCCGAATATGGTATATATCGATCCATGTTTTGGTATAGCCCCCACATAGACCGATTTCCCCGATTTGACTTCTTGGTCTCCAAGACAGGAAGACACCTCAATTTTTATCCGATTTGGCCGATAGCCAAAACGTCGAGCTGTTTTATGTTCTCAAAGAGATGTGCCAAATATGTTATATATCGGTCCATGTTTTGGTATAGCCTCCATATAGACCGATTTCTCGATTTGGTGTCTTGAGTATCTAGACACCGATTGGCTTGAAATTGGAAATTCATCCGATTGGCTTGAAATTGGAAATTTTGTGTTGTATTAGATCCACAAAGAGGTTTGCGGAATATGGTACATACCGGTCCATGTTTTGGTGTAGCCCCAATATGGACCGATTTCTCGATTTGGAGTCTTGATTATCTAGGTACTGCAATATTCATCCGATTAGCCATGATGTGTGCCGAATATGGTATATATCGGTCTATGCATACGTGCATACGTGTTTAAGATTCGGTCTGTCGATCTTTCTGCGTATTTAGTTCTTTTCGATACGAATATTATATGAATCAATTTATAAATCAATTTTTATTTTTTTGTAGCAAAGATTTTTTGCTGCATAGGATGACACGCAAATTAATGGCGAAGTATATACAAGCTGACTTATAACCAACTTAATCGCTAAAAATCATAAAGTGTAATTTTCATCATTTGATATGAAAAACATTGAATTTATATTTATTTGCACCACTATATGTATTTTTAAATCAAATAAAATATAATATTTAATTGGGAAGGAATTGAATTTTAAATTGGTCATGGTATTATTAAGGTTGGGCAACACAACCCAATAATGAGATAGCTACAACCGATGTCGTCGGCAGACCCAACAACCAACACAACATTAGGCATTAGTTGTATCGACCGAATCAATAGTGTGACACAACTGCCAACTAATAGTTGCTACAACTGCCAAAAGAAGGTTTGCAATAAATTCGGTTGTCACAACCAATCTGTATTGTCTGTGTAGTGGGTTTTCTGACAATAAGACAAAAACTTGTCAATATAGATCCATAATTAGATATTGACTCAATAAAAACCGATCAATAACTAAAGATAATTATATAAGTAAGCGTTGGAGATCTTTCTTCTCTATAAAATTGATTTATTTGTTGACGTGAATTCGATGAAAAAAAATAACAAAACAGGCAATGAGATTATCTTGCCATCTTCAATCAATTGGTTCTATTAAAATTTTCAGAATATACCTTTTTGTGTCAAACAAAAAACCCAATACGAACTTACAACCCAATATGTGTGATATGTGATTTTTACATAACGCCTGATTTTTACATACTAACAAAATGACAAAATACAAAGATTTCATTTTACCTGTGTTCCCCAGTTGTTGCAAATCGGTTAATTAACATACCTGGAAATATATACAAGAAAGAGAGGATGGAGTCATTGAAATATAAAATTAGAGATTCTGGGAAATAAGAAAAACACAACAGGAAGATACAAAATGCCAAATATAATTATTGTGAAAAACAGGGACAATGTAATTTTTTTAAACAGAATTCTAGAATTATGCCAAAATCAATAAAATACTCTAGTCCCAAAATGTCCATACTAATTAGAGCTTTTAAATGAACCGGAACAAATAGAATTCTTAAATTAAAAATGGTGGATCTCCATAAATAATAACTACAATATTTCTAAACATTTCCTTTTCTAATTCCTGGAAAATTGAGCTATTTTTACTCATAGTTATGAAAACTTTGTACGCGCAGAAAAATATACTATATACGAAATATATGCGGTGTAGTAAAAATAAATCTATTCGATTTACATTAAATTGAAGGCTTTAAGTGCCATAATTAGTATGATCTGATTGATGCTAAATATGAGAATCCACCATGGTGCAATGGTTAATATGCCGGCCTTGCATACAAATGATCATGAGTTCAATCTCAGCTTCGACCAAACATTGTGACCATTGTCTTTTAATTCAAACAAAATTCTTTTTAGCAATATAATAACATTTTAGATGAGGACAATTATATTTTTCTTAGTACTATGTTCACTGAGTTAACGTGGTTGCAGATGAAAATATCATATCAATAGCTCCTATCATATCAGTTTGCTTTTCGAATATTATCGTGACAATCATGTTTCTACTCTGCGTGTAGAATCGGACAGCACTCAGTGATAAAGGGTGATTTGTTAAGAGCTTGATAACTTTAAAAAAAAAAAAAACGCATAAAATTTGCAAAATCTCATCGGTTCTTTATTTGAAACGTTAGATTGGTCCATGACATTTACTTTTTGAAGATAATTTCATTTAAATGTTGACCGCGGCTGCGTCTTAGGTGGTCCATTCGGAAAGTCCAATTTTGGGCAACTTTTTCGAGCATTTCGGCCGGAATAGCCCGAATTTCTTCGGAAATGTTGTCTTCCAAAGCTGGAATAGTTGCTGGCTTATTTCTGTAGACTTTAGACTTGACGTAGCCCCACAAAAAATAGTCTAAAGGCGTCAAATCGCATGATCTTGGTGGCCAACTTACCGGTCCATTTCTTGAGATGAATTGTTCTCCGAAGTTTTCCCTCAAAATGGCCATAGAATCGCGAGCTGTGTGGCATGTAGCGCCATCTTGTTGAAACCACATGTCAACCAAGTTCAGTTCTTCCATTTTTGGCAACAAAAAGTTTGTTAGCATCGAACGATAGCGATCGCCATTCACCGTAACGTTGCGTCCAACAGCATCTTTGAAAAAATACGGTCCAATGATTCCACCAGCGTACAAACCACACCAAACAGTGCATTTTTCGGGATGCATGGGCAGTTCTTGAACGGCTTCTGGTTGCTCTTCACTCCAAATGCGGCAATTTTGCTTATTTACGTAGCCATTCAACCAGAAATGAGCCTCATCGCTGAACAAAATTTGTCGATAAAAAAGCGGATTTTCTGCCAACTTTTCTAGGGCCCATTCACTGAAAATTCGACGTTGTGGCTCGTTAGTAAGTCTATTCATGATGAAATGTCAAAGCATACTGAGCATCTTTCTCTTTGACACCATGTCTGAAATCCCACGTGATCTGTCAAATACTAATGCATGAAAATCCTAACCTCAAAAGAATCACCCTTTATAAGAGAAGTTCACCACTTGTGGTATCGCAATGGATTGAATAGTCCAAGTGTGTCTAAAATAACGCAATGCCACTATTCCTAAACTAACCTACGATAACTTTTTGCCATTTTAAAGGTAATATCATTATGCCCATCTCATCTCATAGAAGCCCTTGTTTCTATCGGTAAAAAAATGTTTTCCATAAGCTTGAAGCGAACAGATGGTAATTACATAGTGCCAGATCTCGACTATAAGGTCGATGGAGAAGAACATCCAAACCAAGCTCCAAGAGCTACTGGCGAATTACCAAAAATGTGTGTGGCCTGCCATTGTCCTGTTGGAACCCAATTCGTCCCATATTGGCCAAATCTACCAAACACATAGCAAAACCGTTCTTCCAGTCAATTCGGGTTTGGCCACCATTTCCGCCGGCTTACTTCGTTTTAGTTTGACCACCATTAAGCAACCTAATCAGAACTGGGCCGATCTTATTGGGGTTCAGTAGCGATTCGAAGATGAAAGTTCGATGTATTACCCATTTAGATCCATGCCAACCTGATTGAGGTATCTCCAAAACTCACATTCTGAGCGCATCAACCGTTTTTTCTTGCTCCACGGTGCCCAACTAAATGTATGTTTCTAGTCAATAAAGTTTCTTTAATCGTCTCGTGGGCGCCGAAAACTATACTATATCAAAATAACTGTTTGACTGTTTGCGTTGCTTGTGCGTTGATGGCTATAGCGATAATTGCCTGTTGATCATAATCATAGCTACGTAGCCCAGTGGATAGTGTGTTGTCTTATAAATTGTGGGGTCCGGGGTTCGATTCTCCGTCCAGGCGAGAGGTAAAATTTAAAAAACGTATAAAATATAAAAATTTCTTCAACTTTGTTTATATTACAGAAAAAGGTGCTAAAACTAAAAATCCTCTTAAAAGTTAAAAATATTGTCCTAAATGGTTGGTTTGTGTTAGTCTTTATGCAATTATTTACATCCTCCGCTTCAATTTTCCGCTTCTGTGGCTTAGGAAATACCAAAATCATTAGTATAAAGTTAAAATCTATGGAACCGGGCATAACGGTTGCCACAGTAGGTAGAATTCTACTAAAAATGGTAGATTTTTTAGTATTTGGTAGATTGGTAGAATTCCTGATGATTTGATAGATTTTGCCAAATATTCCTCTACAACTAAAAGGTACTTCATAAATTTTTTATATATATATATATATATTTTCCTATAGAAAAAAAATGTTGACAAAATTTTCTATAGAAATAAAATTTTGGCAAAATTTTCTATGGAAATAAAATTTTGAAGAAATTTTCTATAGAAATAAAATTTTGACAGAATTTTCTATAGTAATAAAATTTTTAAAAAAATTTCTAAAGAAATAAAATTTTAACAAAATTTTCTTTAGAAATAAGGTTTTGACAACATTTTTTATAGAAATAAAATTTTGACAAAATTTTCTATAGAAATAAAATTTTGACAAAATTTTCTATAGAAATAAAATGTTGACAAAATTTTCTATAGAAATAAAAATTTGACAAAATTTTCTATAGAAATAAAATGTTGAGAAAATTTTCTATAGAAATAAATTTTGACAAAATTTTCAATAGAAATAAAATCTTGACAACATTTACTATAGTAATAAAATGTTGGCAAGTTTTTCTATAGAAATAAAATTTTAACAAAATTTTCTATAGAAATAAAATTTTGAAAAAAATTGCTAGATATAAAATTTTTACAACATTTTCGATAGAAATAAAATTTAGACAAAATTTTCTATAGAAAGAAAATTTTGACAAAATTTTCTATAGTAAGAAAATTTTGACATTATTTTCTATAGAAATAAAATTTTGTAAAAATTTTCTATAGAAATAAAATTTTGAAAAAGAATTTCTATAGAAATAAAATTTTTACAAAATTTTCTATAGAAATAAAATTTTGACGAAATTTTCTATAGAAATAGAAGTTTGACAGAATTTTCTATAGTAATAACATTTTTAAAAAATTTTCTAAAGAAATAAAATTTTCTTTCGTTTTGTTTTGTTATTATTGGTTTTGTTCTTTAAGCATTGTTGTTATTGTTTGATTTCATTCTGATAATTGGTTGATAGTTTTTCTGCAAGTAGAGGATGCTGATGAGGAGGTAATTCCGAAACGTGCGTCCATCAAACCATCTTTGTCAAATTTGATTGGGCAAAGCTCAAAGTGAAAACATTATTTTCCTCTGTCTGTTGCAAAACTACACTTGTAGTTTAGTCAAAGCTTGGGTTTAAGCTGAAATCAAAAAATAACAACGAAATAAAATTTTGACAAAATTTTCAATAGAAATAAAGTTTTGACAAAATTTTCTATTGAAATAAAATTTTGACAAAATTTCCTATAGAAATAAAATTTTAACAACATTTTCTATAGAAATACAATTTTGACAAAACCTTTTTCTAAAGAAATAAAATGTTTACAAAATTTTCTATAGAAATAAAATTTTGACAAAATTTTCTATAGAAATAAAATTTTGACAAAATTTTCTATAGAAATAAAATTTTGACAAAATTTTCTATAGAAATAAAATTTTGACAAAATTTTCTATAGAAATAAAATTTTGACAACATTTTCTACAGAAATAAAATTTTGACAACATTTTTTATAGAAATAAAATTTTGACAAAATTTTCTATAGAAATAAAATTTTGACAAAATTTTCTATAGAAATAAAATTTTGACAAAATTTTCTATAGAAATAAATTTTGACAAAATTTTCTATAGAAATAAAATCTTGACAACATTTACTATAGAAATAAAATTTTGAAAAAAAAAAATTGCAATAGAAATACAATTTGACAACATTTTCTATAGAAATAAATTTTTGACAAAATTTTCTATAGAAATAAAATTTTGACAAAATTTTCTATAGAAATAAAATTTTAACAAAATTTTCTATAGAAATAAAATTTTGACAAAATTTTCTATAGAAATAAAATTTTGAAAAAAAATTGCAATAGAAATACAATTTGACAACATTTTCTATAGAAATAAATTTTTGACAAACTATTGTATAGAAATAAAATTTTCTATAGAAATAAAATTTTGACAAAATTTTCTATAGAAATAAAGTCTTGACAAAATTTTCTATAGAAATAACATTTTGACAAAATTTTCTATAGAAATAAAATTTTGACAAAATTTTCTATAGAAATAAAATGTTGACAAACTATTCTATAGAAAGAAAGTTTTGACACAATTTTCTATAGAAATAAAATTTTGACAAAATTTTCTGTAGAAATAAAATTTTGACAAAATTTTCAATAGAAATAAAATTTTGAAAAACAATTTCAATAGAAATACAATTTGACAACATTTTCTACAGAAATAAATTTTTGACAAACTATTCTATAGAAATAAAATTTTGACAAAATTTTCTATAGAAATAAAATTTCGACAAAATTTTCTATAGAAATAAAGTCTTGACAAAATTTTCTATAGAAATTTTCTATAGAAAATTTTCTATAGAAATAAAGTGTTGACAAACTATTCTATAGAAAGAAAGTTTTGACACAATTTTCTATAGAAATAAAATTTTGACAAAATTTTCTGTAGAAATAAAATTTTGACAAAATTTTCAATAGAAATAAAATTTTGAAAAACAATTTCAATAGAAATACAATTTGACAACATTTTCTACAGAAATAAATTTTTGACAAACTATTCTATAGAAATAAAATTTTGACAAAATTTTCTATAGAAATAAAATTTCGACAAAATTTTCTATAGAAATAAAGTCTTGACAAAATTTTCTATAGAAATAACATTTTGACAAAATTTTCTATAGAAATAAAATTTTGACAAAGTTTTCTATAGAAATAAAATTTTGACAAACTATTCTATAGAAAGAAAGTTTTGACATAATTTTCTATAGAAATAAAATTTTGACAAAATTTTCTATAGAAATAAAATTTTAACAAAATTTTCTATAGAAATAAAATTTTGACAAAATTTTCTATAGAAATAAAATTTTGAAAAAAAATTGCAATAGAAATACAATTTGACAACATTTTCTATAGAAATAAATTTTTGACAAACTATTGTATAGAAATAAAATTTTCTATAGAAATAAAATTTTGACAAAATTTTCTATAGAAATAAAGTCTTGACAAAATTTTCTATAGAAATAACATTTTGACAAAATTTTCTATAGAAATAAAATTTTGACAAAATTTTCTATAGAAATAAAATGTTGACAAACTATTCTATAGAAAGAAAGTTTTGACACAATTTTCTATAGAAATAAAATTTTGACAAAATTTTCTGTAGAAATAAAATTTTGACAAAATTTTCAATAGAAATAAAATTTTGAAAAACAATTTCAATAGAAATACAATTTGACAACATTTTCTACAGAAATAAATTTTTGACAAACTATTCTATAGAAATAAAATTTTGACAAAATTTTCTATAGAAATAAAATTTCGACAAAATTTTCTATAGAAATAAAGTCTTGACAAAATTTTCTATAGAAATTTTCTATAGAAAATTTTCTATAGAAATAAAGTGTTGACAAACTATTCTATAGAAAGAAAGTTTTGACACAATTTTCTATAGAAATAAAATTTTGACAAAATTTTCTGTAGAAATAAAATTTTGACAAAATTTTCAATAGAAATAAAATTTTGAAAAACAATTTCAATAGAAATACAATTTGACAACATTTTCTACAGAAATAAATTTTTGACAAACTATTCTATAGAAATAAAATTTTGACAAAATTTTCTATAGAAATAAAATTTCGACAAAATTTTCTATAGAAATAAAGTCTTGACAAAATTTTCTATAGAAATAACATTTTGACAAAATTTTCTATAGAAATAAAATTTTGACAAAGTTTTCTATAGAAATAAAATTTTGACAAACTATTCTATAGAAAGAAAGTTTTGACATAATTTTCTATAGAAATAAAATTTTGACAAAATTTTCTATAGAAATAAAATTTTGACAAAATTTTCTATATAAATAAAATTTTGACAAAATTTTGTGTAGAAATAAAATTTTTACAAAATTTTCTATAGAAATAAAAGTTTGACAATATTTTCTATAGAAATAAAATTTTGACAATATTTCCTATAGAAATAAAATTTTTAAAAAATTTGCTATTGGTTTATCTCAATGACAAGCGATAATCCATCGTTGAAAAACTTTTTTGGTGTTTGATCGAAACTTATATGCAAATCGGGGTTGTATATAAATCTAAATCGAAATCAACGTGGTTTGTATTTTGCTACAATAATTTGCAAAGTTTCAAAAATTTAAAAACGAGTTGCATTCGGACGTTTTTCAAATCCCTGAATTTGCCTTTGAGTATTACAATTTGCCTTTGAGTAAAAATTTCTAAATATTATAAAAATTTCTAAAATTCATTGCTTCAAAATATTTTCTTATTAAAAAGAGTTTGAAATCAAATCTAAGGATCCTGTAAGTTTTTTTGACATTTACTACGTTTTTACTTTTTATACAGGTATATGACGTTTTCGACGTTTACAACATTTTGACAGTAGAAAACACATATAATAGCTACTCGGACCATCTCTGTTCGTATGCCATAATCAAAATTCAATGCTGAAAACATCCATGTAACAGCCGATTTACTTCTTACCGATATTGTATATTTTTCCTTGTTTTTCTGCGTGTACAATTTAACCACCTACACCGAAGATAAAAGTGAAGGTTTCACATTTTACTTATATAGACATTTATTCATGTTCGTGGCATTTTTCAGCGACCCATTTTCTCTGGATACAGAAGTCACTCACTCACGTAGCCCCTGTCATCATCTAATCATCATTTACGAATCAAACCAATCTCAATCATATTCAAGCGTTTGTTTGTGAACGTTTTCCACGTTTTTCGTGTAACAAAAATTCAAATATGTTCAAGTCACATTATATTTGTCTATCAAATTACAAAAAATGAAGGGTAACTAAAAATATTTGGGATTATGTAAGTTAAAGGTGGAAGATAAAATGAAAATTGATTTTCCCATCACTTTAACAGATACTAATTTCATTACATTTTATTACATTGTTACCACTCACACACCAATGTCAGTCTGTGTTAATGGGATCCAATTGCATTTGTGGGTGCGTGCGGATTTTCGCCAACACATTATGTGATAGTATCCTGTAGTCTGTTCAATTCAATTTGACTAAAGTATCGCATTGCATGATGCTACAGATATTTTTGATTGATTTTTCTCCCCCAAACGATTTGCTATAAACATTATTGTATTGTTATTTATTGATGTGTGTAAATATTTGGCTTGAAAGAGATTTCATAGTTGGTCTATGGGCAATGTATGAGCCAAGTTATTAAATTTAAATCCATGGAAATATTGCAACATCATACAGAGAAATTGAGTTTAATATGCACTCAGAAAAATAGCATTATATGGCTACTGTTTTTTCCTAGAGAAAACTTAATCCACCCAGGCTGTATTGAAGTTTTTCTATATAGAAGACTTACTCCACTTAATACAAACTTTATTCAGCCAGGCTGAATTGAAGTTTTCCTATAGAAAAGTAAATTCAACCATGCAGAATTGAAGTTTTCCTATAGAAAATTTAATCAAGCCAGGCTGAATTGAAGCTTTCTTATAGAAAATTTAATCCAGCCAAGTTTTCTTATAGAAAACTTAATTCAGCCAGGCTAAATTGAAGTTTTTTTTTTATAGAAAACTTAATCCGCCAAGGCTGAATTGAAGTTTTCCTATAGAAAATTTAATTCAACCAGGCTAAATTGAAGTTTTCCTATAGAAAATTAAATATATTCATGCCGAATTGAAGTTTTCCTATCGAATTGAGGTTTTCCTATCCAGCCAGGCTGAATTGAAGTTTTCCTATAAAAAATTAAATCCAGCCAGGATGAATTGAAGTTTTCCTATAGAAATCTTAATCCAGCCAGGCTGTATTGGAGTTTTCCTATAGATAACTTAATCCAGCCAGGCTGAATTGAAGTTTTCCTATAGAAAACTTAATCCAGCCAGGCTGTATTGGAGTTTTCCTATAGATAACTTAATTCAGCCAGGCTGAATTGAAGTTTTCCTATAGAAAATTAAATTCAGTCAAACTGAATTGAAGTTTACCTATAGAAAACTTAATCCAGCCCGGTTGAATTGAAGTTTTCTTATAGAAAACTTAATTCAGCCAGGCTGAATTGAATTTTCCTATAGAAAACTTAATCCAGACATGCCGAATTGAAGTTTTCTTATAGAAAACTTAATTCAGCCATGCCGAATTGAAGTTTTCTTATAGAAAATTAAATTCAGCTAGGCTGAGTTGAAATTTTCCTATAGAAAACTTAATCCAGCTAGACTGAATTGAAGTTTTCTTATAGAAAACTTAATCCAGCCAGGCTGAATTGAAGTTTCCCTATAGAACACTTAATCCAACCAAGCTTAATTGAAGTTTTCCTACAGAAAATTGAATTCAGCCAGGCTGAATTGAAGTTTTCTTATAGAAAACTTAATTCAGCCAAGCTGAATTGAAGTTTTCCTATAGAAAACTTAATCCAGCCAGGTTGAATTGAAGTTTTCCTACAGAAAATTAAATCAGCCATGTGGAATTGAAGTTTTCCCATAGAAAATTAAATTCAGCTATAGAAAACTTAATCCAGCCAGGCTGAATTGAAGTTTTCCTATAGAAAACTTAATCCAGCCTGGTTGAATTGAAGTTTTCCTATAGAAAACTTAATCCAGCCAGGCTGAATTGAAGTTTTCCTATAGAAAACTTAATTCAGCCCCGCTGAATTGAAGTTTGCCTATAGAAAACTTAATCCAGCCAGGCTGAATTGAAGTTTGCCTATAGAAAACTTAATCCAGCCAGGCTGAATTGAAGTTTGCCTATAGAAAACTTAATCCAGCCAGGCTGAATTGTACTTTTCCTATACAAAACTTAATCCAGCCAAGCTTAATTGAAGTTTTCCTATAGAAAACGTAATCCAGCGAGGCTACATTGAAGTTTTTCTGTAGAAAATTTAGTCCAGCCAGGCTGAATTGAAGTTTTCCCATAGAAAACCTAATATAGCTCGGTTGATTTGAAGGTTTCTTATAGCAAACTTAATCCAGCCAAGCTGAATTGAAGTTTTCCCATAAAAAATTAAATTCAGCTGTGGTGAATTGAAGTTTTCCTATAGAAAACTTAATCCAGCCAGTCTGAATTGAAGTTTTTCTATAGAAAGAATACCAATTGCCAACTAATCCCACGAATCGACCAACTCATATGTCTTTAGGGGCAAACATTTTCAAAAACAAATTTAAGGTCCTCAAAATCCCATCAATTATAATAAAATTCTTTTTAAGCAGGAAGTGAAATTTTGAATTCTAATATGACATGTAAACAATAGAAAAAAAATATATATTTATATTAAAATTCCATTTCAAACCGAAACAGAATGAACAAATTGTTAATTACTAGAAACAAGCGAAAAGGCGTTACTCATACGCATAAGTGGATATGTGGGCGTTAGTTTGGCGTTGCCATACATAAACAGTGGATGATGTTGCAAAAACATTTACGCACAGTGCAGTGCCGACGACGATGATGATGATGATGGTGACGGCGACGACGACGACTTCGGCCAGCCTGTAAAATTCCATTGGACCAACATTGAGAGCAAAATGCCGAAAATAACTTTAAACAAAATCAATTTAGGCAAAAATGAATAAATTTCTTTTAAATATTGCCATCATCTGCTATTCACATATTTTGGTGTGACTACACAAAACACAATCAGTGGCGGCAATGGTGGTGGCGGCTTAACACACCCACATTGAATTCCATGCCATACTGTGAATTATTGCTGGTGGTGATGATGATGATGCTCTGCTGTGTTTTTCACATATTCTTTCGGAGGAAGATTGTCTTCTACACATCCAGCAGGCATCACAGTCAGAGTCAACTTTAATGCCACCCGATACCAACGTCATTCACTAACACTGATGGTTGAGAACACCTAGAGAAACCCAAATTATTAGATAGAAATGTAAATAGTCCAAATATATATCAAACAAAAAAAAAATAGCTACCAAATATTACCCCCAAAAATAAGTATACACGACCGAAAGTTCGATGAGACCGAATCTTATGTACCCTCCACCATGGATTGCGTACATAGTTCTTCTAAAGACTGTCATTGACAATCGAATTTGAGTTGTGGCAACAGTTGCAGATGTTAAAGTATCTTTTAAAACTTCTTAACATTGTTTTCTAAATTGAATGTTGGTCCAAATGCACGGCGAGAAGGAATATTATAACTTCAAACATGTTTTAAGAGAAATATGTTGTTTTTGGACGGGGAACGTGGAACATTTTTCTCACACAAATATTGTATGAAACAAGTATATAAGGACTTAAGTTCGGCCGAGCCGAATCTTAAATATCCACCACCAATTGTTTCCGTAGGAAATTCTTCCTCAGGTTACTTGAAAATACATATATCGAATTTCAGGTAGATTTGATGACAGATACTCAGACAAGCACACATATATAGCAAACATGGAAATCGGGAGACTGAACACATGGGAGCTACACCAAACCATGGACCGATCCATTATTCGCTACACATATTTACGGACCGAAAATACCCTTAAATTTTGAATTTCCGGAAAATTGGATTAAAATTGCGGTCTCGAAGTCAAATCGGGAGATCGGTCTCTTTGAGGGCTATATCAAAATCAATCAATACGCTAATATTCGGCTTACTTATGTGTGGACACAAAAATACCTCTCGATTTTGAATTTCAGGCTAATCGCATAAAAATTGGGATGTCTTAAGAGGTCAAATCTGGAGATCTGTCTACTATATGGTATATGAGGTAAATACCAAAACATGGACCAATACACGCCGTATTAGGCGTGCTTATGAGTAGACCCAAAATATCTCCAGATTTAGGATTACAGGTAGATCGCATAAAAATTGCGGCGTCTAGAAGCCCACGAAATCAAATCGGGAGATCGGCTTATATGGAGGCTACACCAATCCGTGGACCGATACACTCCATATTCGGCACACTTACTTATTAATCCAAAATACCTCTAGATTTTGAATTTCAGGCAAATCGGATAAAAGTTCGGATGTTTAAATGCTCAAGTAGTCAAATCGGGAGTTAGGGCTCTATGGAGATTAAACTAAACCTTGGACCGATCCACACCATATTAGGGATCTCTAAATCGAAAATCGATTATTCGAATTTTGGCATGAAAATTTAAAAAAGTCGAAAACTTTTATTAACCTAAAATTAATCGCAAAATTGATTTTAAATTTTCAACTAATTTTTAATTTTGACTATCAAAAATCGATTTTAATGTTTTATTCATTGGTTTCAATTAAATTGAAATGTAAGGAAACGAGCACATATTTCTTCATTTTTATTTATAAAATTCTATTACCAATAACAATAAACATTCTGATTTTATTAGATAAAATATCAAATTGGTGGAAATTATTACTTTTTCAATTTCCTTGAACATTTTGAGAATACATTAAACAAATTTAAAAAAATAATATGTTTGACTGGAAAACTAATTTTTGGCATTTCTTACCAAATTTTGTTGAAAACACTCACAAAAAGACAAATAGATTTCATAAAATCGAATATTTTGTGGAATCATTATTTCTATGAAATTCGGCTATGAACAAGTATATACGGCCAGGCCGAAGTTTATGTACCCTCCACCATGGATTGCGTAGAAACTTCTTCTAAACACTGCCATCCACAATCCAATTACTTGAGTTGCGGTAACGCTTGCCCATGGCAAAGTATCTTAAAACCTCCTCACACCGTCTTCTAAATTGTAAGTAAGTCCAATACGTATGGACTTACTTACAATTTAGAAGACGTAATATGTTAAATTAAAAAATACCGATTAAATATGTATATAATTCAGTATGACAAAATTTTCTATAGAAATAAAATTTTGACAAAATTTTTTATAGAAACAAAATTTTGGTAGATTATGTTTGGCTCGAGTGGCAACCATGATTATTAACCGATATGGACCAATTTTTGTGTGATTGGGGATCGGCTCTATATTACTATAGACCGATATGGACCAATTTTGGTATGGTTGTTAGCGGCCATATACTAACACCAGTTCCAAATTTGAACCGGATCGGATGTTAGAGACCATATACCTACACCATGTTCCAAATTTCAGCCGGATCGGATGAAATATGCTTCTCGTGGAGGCTCCGCAAGCCAAATCTGGGGATCGGTTTATATGGGGGCTATATATAATTATGGACCGATGTGGACCAATTTTTGCATGGTTGTTAGAGACCGTAAACCAACACCATATACCAAATTTCAGCCGGATCGGATGAAATATGCTTCTCGTGGAGGCTGTGCAAACCGAATCTGGGGATCGGTGTATATGGGGGCTAGAAATAATTATGGACCGATATGGACCAATTTTTGCATGGTTGTTAGAGACCATATACCAACACCATGTACGAAATTTCAGCAGGATCGGATGAAATTTGCTTCTCTTTGAGGCTCCGCAAGCCAAATCTGGGTATCGGTTTATATGGGGGCTATATATAATTATGGGCCGATGTGCACCAATTTTTTGCATGGTTGTTAGAGACCATATACCAACACACACACACACACACACACACACACACACACACACATATATATATATATATATATATATATATATATATATATATATATATATATATATATATATATATATATATATATATATATATATATATATATATATATATATATATATATATATATATATATATATATATATATATATATATATATATATATATATATATATATATATATATATATATATATATATATATAGATTTTCAATACCATACAAATCGGATAAAAATTACAGTTTCTAGATGCCGATTGGGAGGTCGGTCTATAAGGGGGCTATACCAAAACATGGGCCGATAAACACCATTTTCGACACTTCTCTTTGTGGTCCTAAAATACCTCTAGATTTCCAATTTCAGACAAATCGGATAAAAACTACGATTTTTAGAAGCCCAAGACCCCAAATCTGAGGATCGATTTATATGGTAGCTATATCAAAACCTGGACCGGCCCATTTTCGAATTTGGCCTGCGTGCAGACAAAAGACGAATCTGTGCCAAATTTCAGGACAATAGCGCCATTATTGTAGAGAAGTAAAATCTGGAATTTTGATTTTCAGTTTTGAGCAATTTAGATGGCCGTGTGCTTACTATTCTCTTTAGTAATGAAATCGGGAGATGGGTCTATGTGGGGGCCAGAGATGGTCTGTACCAAAATGTTGCAGGTATGCGACTGTTGCAAAGTTGTAAATGTCGTAAACGTCGAAAATGTAGAAAAAGTAACAAATCTACCTAGCTTTTGTGCGAATTCGATGATATCCAAGCTAATGATATGTGCGAACCTGTTTCAATTCTCATGAATTTCCACAACTTTCGATCTTAGTCCCCACATTTTCGCTGTTGTCTTTTTGCACGAGTACAAGGCAACAGTGAATTTTATCGCCCTTTCTTCAATATTAAGTTTAACCTTTCACAAATTTCTAGAGAAACTAACATCGAAGGAAACCCCTACTTAAGTCCTGTATACACGAAAAAAAGCATGCCCGGTTCCAAAGATTTTGTCTTTACTTTAAAAATGTTAGTATTGATTCCGAGCCAAAGAAGCGGAGAATACATATAAAGATACTTTTAAGACACAATTCTCTTTAAAATTTGGATTTTGTGTACTTGCTTCTAGGAAGCACATTTAAATTTTTTCATTTTTTCAGCTTTTTTTCTTCATATGCCTTCAAAGTCCCTTCAAAACGAGCTATCGACAACTTCATTTTCCAAATTCAGACTCGACTTTCGGTAGAATAAATAAAGTGTTGAAAAACATGTCCTATTTTTGAACGATTTTTTGCTTTGTAGTCAAGATGCAAAAAGATAACAAATTTAAAGACAATTTCATTAATTTTAAAGAATTTTTATACCCTCCACCATAGGACGGGGATATATTAACTTTGTCATTCCGTTTGTAACACATCGAAATATTGCTCTAAGACCCCTTAAGTGTATATATTCTGGGTCGTGGTGAAATTCTGAGTCGATCTGAGCATGTCTGTCCGTCCGTCCGAAATCACGCTAACTTCCGAACGAAACAACCTATCGACTTGAAACTTGGCAGAAGTAGTTGTTATTGATGTAGGTCGGATAGTATTGCAAATGGGCCATATCGGTCCACTTTTACGTATAGCCCTCATATAAACGGACCCCCAAATTTGCCTTGCCGATCCTCGAAGAGAAGCAAATTTCATCCGATCCGGCTGAAAGTTGGTACATGGTGCTGGTATATGGTCTCTAACAACCATGCAGAAATTGGTACACATCGGTCAATAATTATATATAGCCCCCATAAAAATCGATCCCCAGATTTGGCTTACGGAGCCTCTAAGAGAATCAAATTTCATCCGATCCGGCTGAAATTTGGTACATGGTGTTAGAATATGGTCCCTAACAACCATGCAAAAATTGGCCCACATCGGTCCATAATTATATATAGCCCCCATATAAACCGATCCCCAGATTTGACCTCCGGAGCCTCGTGGAAGAGCAAAATTCAACCGATTCGGTTGAAATTTGGTATGTGGTGTTAGTATATGGCCTCAAACATCCATGCAAAAATTGGTCGAAATCGGTCCATAATTATATATAGCCCCCATATAAACCGATCCCCAGATTTGACCTCCGGAGCCCCTTGGAAGAGCAAAATTAATCCGATTCGGTTGAAATTGGGTACGTGATGTTAGTACGTGATATTTAACAACCATGCCAAAAGTGGTCCATATCAGTCCATAATCATATATAGCCCCCATATAAACCGATCCCGAGATTTGGTGTTGGAGCCACGTGAAGGAGCAAATTTCATCCGAGTCAGTTGAAATTTGGTACATTGTGCTAGTATATGGCCGTTAACAATCATGCCTAACTAGGTCCATATCGGTCTATAGTTATATATAGCCCTCAGATAAATAGATCCCCAATCACACAAAAATTGGTCTATATCAAGTTCATAATTGTATATAGCCCACATATAAGCGACCCCCATATTTCAATTCTGGCTCTCTACGCACCTTGCAAAAGTCCATATCGATTCGTAATTATTTGTAGACTTACCTATACATACCTATTTGTCTAATATATACCACGTATGGACTGACTCACAATTTAAGAAACGATGTTAAGAAGTTTTAAGATACCACAACCCAATTAATTCGATTGTAGATGACAGTCTTACGTAGAAGTTTCTACGCAATCCATGGTGGAGGGTACATAAGATTCGGCCTGGCCGAACTTACGGGCGTATATATTTATTTGAATTATTAAAGTCAAGTTGACCTTACCCCAAAATTTTTTTCTTTCATGTTATGATACCGATTTTTAAGTCGAATCACTTAATTATAAGGACAATACGACTTCATTGAAAAGTTTATTTACTATTGGACATGGAAATAAACTTTATAGCGTCTTCTATGCTAAGCAAAATTTGCATTCGTATTTTAAGGACATTAAATCTTTGGCCTCACGACAATATTTTTTTTTCAGTGTAAGTGAACTGCTGTTTAGAGAGAATATGTTAATCAACTTTTTAATTGGAAATATTTTGCTGCTATTTTTTTCTGTGTAATCATTGCGTGAAATGATGAATAACATATATCTGGAAATGTTCAGTTCAGTTGACATGTAATATTAGTGTTAAAATGATAAATTAATTTTATTGCCACAATTTATTAAAATCGTTTTTAATTAAACAATACCAGATCTACTAAACATTAAGGCACATACTACAAACAAATGGCCACTGTACAGCAGTACGACAAGGAGAAAATAAATGTTCACAATATTAAATGAGGTAAAACGATAACGATGTGAAGACCCCTCTCCAACGAATGACTAAAACTCTTACTAATTAAGACATTTGGGTGATGACAAATTTTTTTAATCAGCCGCCAAATACCATAGAGAAAAACAACGACAAAATTAAATTAAAAATATTTTGTGACCCAGCAATCTGATATTTATAGTATTTCCGTAAATGTCATATAACAAATTTCAAATGTTTGGTTTTTATCAAGGCAATATGTTAGAATTTATGTAGTCTCTGTGCTTTTGTGTTTTGTTGTGATTTTAATGAAGTAATGATTTAATTCATATTTAATGGGGGCGCAAAAGATTCATAAATACTTGTCATATACGATACGATATAAATTTCAGGAAGTCCTAACATTCCACATACGATTGTGATATTATTAGTTTATGAATTATTGCATTTTTATTTGAAGCATCTTCAGAGAAGCCATCTTCATCGAATTAAGAGGTGAGTTATAAGAGCTTTTCCTAGAGAAAATTATTTGTAGATCTAAGAATAGAAAACAGTCCTTAGGGTTCATATTTTGTAAGGAGTCCGGGAAGAAATTCATACTCCGACTTAGGTTAGGTTAAAGTGGAAGCCCGATTAAGTTTCAGGCTCACTTAGACTATGGACTATTCCGTCCATTGTGATGGACATGGATGGCGTAGAAACTTTTACTAAATAATGTCGAATTACTTGGGTTGTGGTAATACTCGCCGATGCCAAGGTAACTTAAAACTTCTTAACATCGTCGTCTAAACTGTAGGTTAGTCCATACGGGGTATATATTAGACAAAACAAGTATATACGGCCGTAAGTTCGGCCAGGCCGAAGCTTATGTACCCTCCACCATCGATTGCGTAGAAACTTCTACTGAAGCCGATGACAAGGTATATTAAAACTGCCTAACAACGTAATATATACCATATAGACCATACGTGGTATATATTAAACTACAAAAGGGCCGATAAAATACGTATATAATTAAGATTAAAGTTTCTATAGAAATAAAATTTTGACAAAATAAAATTTTGACAAAATTGTCTATAGAAATAAAATTTGGAAAAAAAATTCTATAGAAATAAAATTTTGACAAAATTTTCTATAGAAATAACATTTTGACAATGTTTTCTATAAAAATAAAATTTTGGTAGATTATTTTTGGCTCGAGTGGCAACCATGATTATGAACCGATATGGACCAATTTTTGTGTGATTGGGGATCGGCTATATATAACTATAGACCGATATGGACCAATTTTGGCATGGTTATTAGCGGCCTTATACTAACACCACGTTGCAAATTTCAACCGGGTCGGATAAATTTTGCTCCTCCAAGAGGCTCCGGAGATCAAATCTGGGGAACGGTTTATATGGGGGCTATATATAATTATGGACCGATATGGACCAATTCATTCATGGTTGTTAGAGACCATATACTAACACCACGTACCAAATTTCAACCGGATCGGATGAATTTTGCTTCTCTAAGAGGCTCTGGGGATCGGCTTATATGGGGGCTATATATAATTATGCGTCGATGTGGACCAATTTTAGCATGGTCATTAGAGAACATATACCAACACCATGTAACAAATTTCAGCCGGATCGGATGAAATTTGCTTCTCTTAGCGGCTCCGCAAGCCAAATCGGGGGATCGGTTTATATGAGGGCTATATATAATTATGGACCGATGTGGACTAATTTTTGCATGGTTGTTAGAGACCATATAATAACACCATGTACCAAATTTCAGCCGGATCGGATGAAATTTGCATCTTTTAGAGCAATCGCAAGCCAAATTTGGGGGTCCGTTTATATGGAGGCTATACGTAAAATGGACCGATATGTACCAATTTTTGCACGGTTGTTAGAGACCATATACTAACACCATGTACCAAATTTCAGCCGGATCGGATGAAATTTGCTTCTCTTAGAGCAATCCCAAGCCAAATTTGGGGGTCCGTTTCTATGGGGGCTATACGTAAAAGTGGACCGATATGGCCCATTTGCAATACCATCCGACCTACATCAATAACAACTACTTGTGCCAAGTTTCAAGTCGATAGTTTGTTTCGTTCGGAAGTTTGCGTGATTTCAACAGACGGACGGACGGACGGACATGCTCAGATCGACTCAGAATTTCACCACGACCCAGAATATATATACTTTATGGGGTCGTAGAGCAATATTTCGATGTGTTACAAACGGAATGACAAAGTTAGTGGAGGGTATAAAAAGTGAGTCTATAAATAATTACGAATCGATATGAACTTTTGCGCGGTAATTAGTGAAATATGCGGGTCGTTTTATATAGGGGCTATATAAAATTACGAATCGATATGGACCAATTTTTGTGTGATTGGGGATCAGTTTATCTGAGGGCTTTATGTTCGAAATTTCAACCAAATCGGATGAAATTTGCTCCTCCAAGAGGCTTCGGAGATCAAATCTGGGGATCGGTTTATATGGGGGCTATATATAATTATGGACCGATATGGATAAATTTCTGCCTGGTTGTTAGAGATCATACACTAATAAAGTGCATAAAATTTTAAACGAATCGCACGAAATTTACTCCTCCAAGAGGCTCTGAAGGTCAAATCTGGGGATCGGTTTATATAGGGGTTATATATAGTTATGGACCTATATAAACCAATTTCAGCATGAATGTTAGAGACCATATACCAACACCACATACTAAATTTCAACCAAATCTGATTAAAATTGCTCCTCCAAGAGGATCCGCATTCATAATATGGGGATCGGTTTATATGGGGGCTATACATAAAAGATATGGCCCATTTGCCATACCGGTCTATATATAGGCCGATATGGACCAATTTTGGCATGGTTGTTAGCGGCCAAATACGAGCAAAATGTTCTAAATTTCAACTAAATCGGATGAAATTTGCTCCTCCAAGAGGCTCCGGAAATCAAATCTGGGGATCGGTTTCTATGGGGGTTGAATATAATTATAGACTGATATTGTTAAATTTTTGCATGGTTGTTAGAGACCATATAACACGTTGGCTGATAAGTCCCCGATCTAACAAAGCAAAACTCATTTTTTTGTTAAAATTCGTTTTTATTATTCAACATAGTTCCCTTCAAGAGCGATACAGCGATTAAAACGACCTTCCAATTTGTTGATACCATTTTGGTAGTACTCCTTCGGTCATTGCAGCCAAAGTTTTTCCCTGCGAGCATCCTTTTGAGGTCTGAGAACAAGAAAAAGTCGCTGGGGGCCAGATCTGGAGAATACGGTGGGTGGGGAAGCAATTCGAAGCCCAATTCATGAATTTTTGCCATCGTTCTCAATGACTTGTGGCACGGTGCGTTGTCTTGGTGGAACAACACTTTTTTCCTCTTCATATGAGGCCGTTTTGCCGCGATTTCGATCTTCAAACGCTCCAATAACGCCATATAATAGTCACTGTTGATGGTTTTTACCTTCTCAAGATAATCGATAAAAATTATTCCATGCGCATCCCTAAAAACAGAGGCCATTACTTTGCCAGCGGACTTTTGAGTCTTTCCACACTTCGGAGACGGTTCACCGGTCGCTGTCCACTCAGCCGACTGTCGATTGGACTCAGGAGTGTAGTGATGGAGCCATGTTTCATCCATTGTCACATATCGACGGAAAAACTCGGGTGTATTACGAGTTAACAGCTGCAAACACCGCTCAGAATCATCAACACGTTGTTCTTTTTGGTCAAATGTGAGCGTGCGCGGCACCCATTTTGCATAGAGCTTCGGCATATCCAAATATTGATGAATGATATGACCAACACGTTCCCTTGATATCTTTAAGGCCTCTGCTATCTCGATCAACTTCATTTTACGGTCATTCAAAATCATTTTGTGGATTCTTTTGATGTTTCCGTCAGTAACCACCTCTATCGGGCGTCCACTGCGTTCACCGTCTTCCGTGCTCATTTCACCACGCTTGAATTTTGCATACCAATCAATTATTGTTGATTTCCCAGGGGCAGTGTCTGGAAACTCATTATCAAGCCAAGTTTTTGCTTCCACCGTATTTTTTCCCTTCAGAAAACAGTATTTTATCAAAACACGAAATTCCTTTTTTTCAATTTTTTCCACAATAACAAAAGATGCTCTATCTCACAAACTAATTGACTTACAGATGTCAAATTTTGACACGAATCAATCAAGGTTGGTACTATATAAAAATAATATGCATTTAATACTAGCGACGCCATATATGTGTCAGTCAACCTGTTAATTCTATGAACTAAAATAGACGAAAAAGACTGTGTAAGGGTAAGGTGTAAAATATCCAACACATTTTTACCAATCGAAATCCCTTTAACCCTTTCACTACCCATGTCCACTTAGAAGGACATTCGAAAAATACATCAAATTCTATTTTCCCACTTAGTTTCGATTTACTTCTCGATGTTATTTTAAAGTAGAGACTCTAATCTAAATAAGCTATAAATATTTTCCATAATGGTGAGCATTAAAATACGTTTTTTTAAACTTCTTTAACAATAAACGAAAAATACGAAAATTGGAGACAATTTTTCAACTGTATGCTTCTAGTAAATTGACATTTATACAAAAACTATAGATGATACTTTTTCGGGTTCTTTTTTTGTATTTTTTCTCACACTTTGAAAGATATCATAGGCCAAATAGCGCTTATTTTCGTAAGGTCATTTGGTCACAAGAATCAAATTTTCAGAACATATAGCTCTTGAAGTAATTGAGGTAGGTCCTCAAAATGAAAATTTTTTTGTCTTTGTTAGGTTCTCAAAATGACAATTTTTGTTCTACATACTGTTAGTACAAGTAAAACAAGTAAGGAAAATCTAAAGTCGGCCGGGGCCGACTATATTATACCCTGCACCACTTTGTGGATCAAAATTTTCGATACCATATCACATCCGTCAAATGTGTTGGGGGCTATATATAAAGGTTTGTCCCAAATACATACATTTAAATATCACTCGATCTGGACAGAATTTGATAGACTTCTACAAAATCTATAGACTCAAAATTTATGTTGGCTAATGCACTAGGGTGGAACACAATGTTAATAAAAACATATGGGAAACATTTAAATCTGAAGCAATTTTAAGGAAACTTCGCAAAAGTTTATTAATGATTTATATATATGTATTAGAAGTTTAGGAAAATTAGAGCCATTTTTACAACTTTTCGACTAAGCAGTGGCGATTTTACAAGGAAAATGTATATATATATATATATATATATATATATATATATATATATATATATATATATATATATATATATATATATATATATATATATATATATATATATATATATATATATATATATATATATATATATATATATATATATATATATATATATATATATATATATATATGGGAGCTATATCTAAATCAAAACCGATTTCAACGAAATTTGGCACGCATATCTACAATGCTAATTCTACTCCCTGTGCAAAATTTCAACTAAATCGGAGCAAAAAATTGGCCTCTGTGGTAATATGAGTTTAAATCGGGAGAAAGCTATATATGGGAGCTATATCTAAATCTGAACCGATTTCAACCAAATTTGGCACACATAGTTACAATGCTAATTCTACTCCCTGTGCAAAATTTCAACTAAATCGGAGTTAAAAATTGGCCTCTGTGGTCATATGAGTGTAAATCGGACGAAAGCTATATATGGGAGCTATATCCAAATCTGAACCGATTTCAATAAAATTTGGCACACTTGACTATAGTACTAATTGTTCTTCTTGTGCAAAATTTTAAGCAAATTAGGGTCAAACTCTGGTTTCTGAGACCATATAAGTCCATATCGGGCGAAATATATATATGGGAGCTATATCTAAATCTGAACCGATTTCTTCCAAAATCAATAGGGATCTATTCTGAGCCAAAACACATACTTGTGCCAAATTTGAAGTCGATTGGACTAAAACTGCGACCTAGACTTTGATTACAAAAATATGTTCACGGACAGACGGACAGACGGACATCGCTATATCGACTCAAGAGCCCACCCTGAGCATTTTTGCCAAAGACACCATGTGTCTATCTCGTCTCCTTCTGGGTGTTGCAAACATATGCACTAACTTATAATACCCTGTTCCACAGTGTGGAGCAGGGTATAAAAATAAAAATTCAATCTCCAAAATTAATTCGGTTTAATAAAAATTTAATAGAAACAATTAAGCTCTTATTTGGCATCGGTAATTGATATTATCATTTCCGTGACTAAAAAATTTTTAATTAAAAATTAATTGAATCAATTAATGTCGTGATTGAAACAAAAAAAATAGTTTGTCTCCTAATGATCTATGGCCTTGAGTAGTATTTGCTTGTTGTACATTTTTATACCCTGCGCCACACTGTGGAACAGGGTATTATAAGTTAGTGCATATGTTTGCAACACCCAGAAGGAGACGAGATAGACACATGGTGTCTTTGGCAAAAATGCTCAGGGTGGGCTCCTGAGTCGATATAGCCATGTCCGTCTGTCCGTCTGTCCGTGAACATATTTTTGTGATCAAAGTCTAGATCGCAATTTAAGTCCAATCGCTATATCTAAATCTGAACCGATTTCAACCAAATTTGGCACGCATAGCAACAATGCTAATTTTACTCCCTGTGCAAACTTTCAACTAAATCGGAGTTAAAAATTGGCCTCTGTGGTCATATGAGTGTAAATCGGGCGAAAGCTATATATGGGAGCTATATCTAAATCTGAACCGATTTCAACCAAATTTGGCACGCATAGCGACAATGCTAATTCTACTCCCTGTGCAAAATTTCAATTAAATCGGAGTTAAAAATTGGCCTCTGTGGGAGCTTTATCTAAATCTGAACCGATTTCTTCCAAAATCAATAGGGTTCTTTTCTGAGCCAAAACACATACTTGTGCTAAATTTGAAGTCGATTGGACTAAAACTGCGATCTAGACCTTGATTACAAAAATGTGTTCACTGACAGACGGACATGGCTACATCGACTCAGGAGCCCACCCTGAGCATTTTTGCCAAAGACACCATGTGTCTATCTCGTCTCCCTCTGGGTGTTGCAAGCATATGCACTAACTTATAACCCTGTTCCACAATGTGACGCAGGGTATAAACAGAAGAAAAATTAAAGTTTTTAACATTAGGTTTATGTCGGTAGTGAAAGGGTTAAGGTTAATCTAACAAATCTGAAAATTCCTTTAAATAAATCCATTATTCTTGCCATCCATACGAAAAAATGTATTTCACCCACCTTAATGTCTATTAGTATCATATTTCATAGAGTATTTATTGTTTACTTATGACACTGCATAATAAATGGTCAACACGTGACTGTGAAAAAATCAACGTAAACAAATGTTATGGCACGAAAGAGAGAGAAAAAAAAACAACCAAAGTTAACAAATCAGAAAAAAAAATTATAACAACGACAATACTGAAATAGTTAACACCAAGAATTTGCTTTAGGCCATAATATGATTTTGCGCATGTTAACAAATGTTACGAATTAATTTAAACAGCAAAAAAAAAATAAAAACGAACAAATCTGTAAAGCCTCAACCAGAAATACGAATAGTTCTGTTAAACAATAAACTTTTCAATTTTTTTTTTTAAATCGGGGAATCATAATCAGAGCTATAGTCAACGGTTAGGGTGTGGACTATGTGTCTGGACATGTGTGTAGGAAGGTAAACTCCTTCATAATAATTAATTATTGTAATAATTGTATATAATTTTCTACTTCGTTCCAAAAGCAGTTGTCAGTTGTCTCATTTAATTTCATTTGACATCATTGGGAGATAGAGCGAAATGACCGTTATAAAATAAATGGAATTTAAAAATTAATGGAATGTAGTCATTAATTGTTGTATTAATTATTATTGGCTATAAGGTGTGTTCGTCTATTGACAATGACTAGTTTTAGAAGAACGTACTACTTAATAAATTTAAATTTATTTTTTTTCTTTCATTATCTCTCATACTGCGTCATAGAAACAACAAAACAGATCACTGTTCATACACAATTCCTTGTGTCAGTTGGCCTAGGTTAGAAAGTTCATGTGATTTAAATACATTCTCTAACATAATTGATTTATTGGAATTTAATTGAAGGACAACTGTGGAACCAGGTGCTGACAGGGAATAGACAATAGAAGCTAATTATACCGGAGATGTTTATTAAAATCTAGGAAGGTATTTGCATATTTAATGAAATCAAATTAGAAGAATGGGAAAAGTAGAAAAAATCCCAACTAAAATGTCCCGTTATGTTGATGAAGCTCCTCACTCTATATTCTCCTATCTTGCAAAGTATTTTATTTAAAAACAAGGTTCACCCCATTTTGTGACGAGCAAATTCACGATTGTTTCTAATCTGTTTTTAGACTCATAAACAATTCATTCCTGGGAAGACAAATCTCTTCTTCAGTGTACCTAGATACTACACGTCTCGCCCGATGCATGCTCAGTAAACAGGAGCTTACAAATAAGTTGTTTGGATTCCCAACATTCGAGCGGAAAGTGGACTACTTCTTCCCTATCACAAGTTTAGATAAACCCTTCTTATGTGCAAGCACATAATGTTTATAAAATACCCAGCAAAAAATTTGGAAGTTCTTCCAAAGGCACATATTTAAAAGCACTTCCAGAAGATGTACCCATCAAAAAATTTGGAAGTTCTTCCAAAGGCACACATTTAAAAACACTTCCCGAAGATGTACTCCCAATGATGTTCTTTATTTTAACTACGCAGGAAGTTATTTTCATTCAGTTTTTTATAACATGCTTTTTTCATATTTTTAATGGGTAATTTTAACTTTTTTTGTTTCAAATAGGTTAAAAACAGAGTAAGAATTCATAAAATGGTACAAATCCTTTAAATTTTGTCGAAAAACATGCTAAATCCAATCTGAAAAAATTGTGAATTTTTGAAAATATTTGAGGTCCAACGTTTCCGACAAGCGTTAATCCATTAAAAATTATAAAAAGTTATAAAATTATTTGTTTGACAATATATATGACACAATTTTTTAATTTACATCCAAAACATTGAATTCGGATCACACCTAAAGAAGTGATGCAAATTCTGTGCAACGGCTGTTGAAATGGAGGACTTCCATCCTATGATAAGCCCATGTTAGATTCATCGCTTCTGCGTCAATTTTGCTCCACTTCCGGATCCAAAAAGAACATTTTCATTACTTTTTCATTACTTTTTTGGCGACTCTTTTTTTGCTGGGTAGTAGTGTACAATACATAAAATAAATTTTTTTTTAAATATATTATGTGTGGATGCAAACATATATTAATTTTGAAATTTCGTATAAACATATACATGTTTAGAACCGTCAAAGAGAGAGAGGAAGACTGAGATAGAAAAGATGGTGATGCACGCAAAAAAATAATTCTTTCCTCCCAAACGAAATTTTAGACAAACAAAGTTCGTTTCTCTTTTGCCTTTCGTTGAAAGGAAGTGTATTTGGAAGAAAAGTATATACTTTTTGTGATAAACGTTTATTCTTTTCCAGGATGTAAAAACAATTTCATAAAGACTAACTCAAAAAACATTTTTCCAAATTTTATTTTTTCCAAATTTTATTTCTATAGAAAATTTTCTCAAAATTTTATTTCTGTAGAAAATTTTCTAAAAATTTTATTTCTATAGGAAATTTTGTCGAAATGTTATTTCTATAGAAAATTTTGAAAAAAATTATACCTTAAGAAAATTTTTTCAAAGTTTTATTTCTACACAACTATTTTTCAAAATTTTATTTCTTTAGAAATATGAAAAAGTTTGACCAAATTTTATTTCTATATACAATATTCTCAACATTTTATTTCTATAGAAAAATTTCTCAATATTCTATTTTTATAGAAATTTTTCCCAAAATTTTATTTCTATAGAAAATTTTGTAAAAATTTTATTTCTATAGAACATTTTGTCAAAATTTTATTTCTATAGAAAATTTTGAAAATTTTTTTCACAGTTTTATTTGTATAGAAAATTTTGTCAAAATTTTATTTCTATAGAAAATATTCCCAAATTTTTATTTCTATACGATTTTTTTTCAAAATTTTATTTCTATAGAAAATGTTTGCAAAATTTTATTTCTATAAAAAATTTTCTTAAAATTTTATTTCTACAGAAAATTTTGTCAACATTTTATTTTTATGGAAAATTTTCTTAAAATTTTATTTCTATACGAAATTTTGTCAAAAATTTATTTCTATAGCAAATGTTCTGAAAACTTTATTTCTATTGATATTTTTCTCAAAAGTTTTTTTCTATAGAAAATTTTCTCAAAATTTTATTTGTGTAGAAAATTTATGAACATTTTAGAAAATTTTATTTCTATAGAAATTTTCTCAAAATTTTATTATTATAGAAAATTTTGTCAACATTTTAGAAAATTTTCTCAAAATTTTATTTCTATAGAAAGTTTTGTCAACATTTTATTTGAATGGAAAATTTTGTCAAAATTTTATTTCTATAGAAAATTTTGTCAAAATTCTATTTCTATAGAAAATGTTCTGAAAACTTTATTTCTTTATTTATATTATCAATGTTCTCAAAATTTCATTTCTATAGTAAATTTTGATAAAATTTTTTTTATATAGAAAATTTTGTCAACATATTAGAAAATTTTCTCAAAATTTTATTTCTATAGAAAATATTCTCAAAATTTTATTTCTATAGAAAATTTTGTCAAAATTCTATTTCCATAGAAAATTTTTTCAAAATTTTATTTCTATGGAATATTTTCTCAAAATTTTATTGATGTAGAAAATGTTGTCAACATTTTAAAAAATTTTCTCAAAATTATATTTCTATAGAAAATTTTCTCAAAATTTTATTTCTATAGCAAAATTTCTCAAACTTCTATTTTTATTGAAATTTTCCCCAAAATTTTATTTCTGTAGAAAATTTTGTCAACATTTTATTTTTTTAGAAATTTTTTGGTAAAATTTTATTTCTATAGAAAATTTTGTCAACACTTTTTTTTTATAGACAATTTTGTCAAGATTTTATTTCTATAGAAAATTTTTTCAAAATTTTATTTGAAAAAATTTGAACGATGATATCTTGGCATTTTTTTTAATAATTTTTTGTATTTTTGTTTTAATTTTGATTTTAGATTGTAGCATTTAAGTTGACCAGTGCACCTTCTAAACCCTCAAAAAGTGAAATCGGGCGATCAGTCTATATGGAGTTTTTTTTTTTTTTTACCAAAAAATGGACCTATAATAACTTAACTCTATACAGGGCTTAAATATCTCTAGATTAAAAGCGGCTTGAAAAGTGCGGCTTCTAGAATCCCAAGCAGTAAAATCGAGTGATTGGTCTATATGGGGGGTTATACAAAAACGATATATACCATATTCGACAAACCTATTTGTCCTAAAATACCTTTTTTGAGTGTACGTAGTGGTAAGCGATAACAAAATAATTCAGTTGCCTTACGCAATCAAAGTGTAAAATTTTCCCTAATTTTAGTAAATTTTATATTAAATTGCTTTAAAGTATAGTTGTTAAGTTGGTTGGCCCTGCGGCTGTGTCAACTGTCAGGGTGGCCAACCACAAGTGGAACGAATGATAGCATAGCCATGCCAATTTCATTTTCAGATTTTTTCGATGGGGTTAGATATGACAATATCTTAAATGGTATATTGTACTTGCAATTAATTGTATATCAAAATGTATCAAAGGCGTATGGATGTTACAACAACATAATGAAATTGAGGAGAATGATAGTGAAAGACCAACGAACTACTCATACACGGATGAACAGATAGAGACACATATACACACACAAACACTTATTGTATATTCTCAAATTAGGGTGGATAAATGTGTTTTGAGACTTCATCAATATTTATTATTATTAATTAATGCAATTAACTTTTTAATCAAGATGAAAACATTAAGTTAATTAAGTCAATGAATGAAATCTTTTAAATTTGTAATTAAAAAAAATTATTGATACAATTAACTTTTTAATCAAACTGGGAGGACTAAGTCATTTAAGAAAGGTGATGGATTTTTTTTTTAATTTTTAATTAAAAATTTATTTTAAACAATCAATCTTTTAATCAAACTAAAAAAAAGAGTTAGTTTTTTAATTTAAAAAAATTATAGAATTTTGCAATCAACATCAATTAAATTTTTAATTGAATCAATTAAAAAGTTAATTAAATTTGCTCATTAAATCAGTTAATTTTTTAATCAAGTGTTTTTTTACGCCCAATTAAACTGTGACATTTCAATTAAATAATTAATTGGATCAATTAATTTTGTGATTGAATCAGAATTTTTTTGGTGTAAGGAAATTTCTCATTAAAATTGAGCGAACGAAACTTTTCATACTATTAATGAACAATTTCATTAGCTCTATAAAAAAAATCTCGTTGGCTTAATTTTAATGAAATTTTCTTTGTGTGTAAATCGATTTCTCCTGGAGAAAAATCATAGGCTTGAGATATGCTATGCTAGCCATAATGCAATGGTTACCATGACCGCATAGCATACAAAGAATCATACACTCAAAAAAAGTTTAATTGGATACAAAAATATTAACTTTCTTTTAAGGATTTGGGTTTAGATTCGGAGCCATGGATGCGTTTCCTTTAATGTAAAGACATTTTATAGGTAGCTTTAAATCTAGACTCTATAAAATTAAAACTAGTATACAGATCTCATTTATTTTGAAGTTTCATTCTATTTCAACAAAGCTATTGACATACAAATAAGTTTAAAAATCCAGATACTTCAAATTACTTAAAAATTATTTTCTTATTTAAAAAAATCTATAAACCAAGATGAAAAAATCCTCAAAATAAGCCTTAGCTTACATTTGAAGCTTTATTCGTATTTAATCCAAAGATTCAATATTTCAATTAATCTAAGCATTATTTTTTTATCCTTCCTTCGTTTAAGGATTTTGGTATTGATACGGCTTTTTTAAAATGAAGACATTTTGTAGCGACCTATCTGGCCTTAAATCTATGATATAAGATTAGGATACAGATCTCATTTATCGAATTGTCATTATTTTTTCAGGTATATTAATACAGCAATTCACGTAAAAATAATTTCCAGTCTAAAAATCCAAAATATAACGGTTACTTCAAAGTAAAAAATGTTTTCTTAATGCCAAAACAAAAACCTTTAAATCAAAGATGCAAAATTCTCAAAAAAGTCTTAGCCTATATTTGCAGCATTGTTATCTTAAATGTAAAGATTCTATATTTCAGTGAATTTACGGTCGATTTCATTAAATTAATTAAATGTGTTTCTTTATGTTAAGGAAAATTGGCATTAGTTCGATGACATACGACTTTGACGGAGGGATGCAAATTTCCAAAATTTGTGTTTTTTTTTAATTAAAAAAATTGATGCAAAGATTATAAACTTTATTTTAATTAAAATGTCATTATTTTTAAGAAATGTGTCTTTAATATTTTGACGGAGGGATGCAAATTTCCAAAATTTGTGTTCTAAAATTTAAAAAAAAAAAAACAAGTATATATGGTCGTAAATTCGGCCAGGCCGAATCTTATGTATCCTCCACCATGGACTGTCATCCATAATCGAATTAATTGGGTTGTGGTACTTTAAAACTTCTTAACCTCGTTTTCTAAATTGTGAGTTAGTCCATACGTGGTATATATTAGACAAAAAAAGTATGTATAGGTAAGTCTACAAATCATTACAAATCGATATGGACTATGGTACGTAGGAGCCAGAATTGAAATATGGGGGTCGCTTATATGTGGGCTATATACAATTATGAACTTCCCAACAAAAAAGCATCACCAAAAAAGTAATTAAAATGTTCTCTTTGTATTCGGAAGTGGTGCAAAATTGACGCAGAAGCGATGAATTTAACATGGGCTTGTCATAGGGCGGAAGTCCTCCATTTTAACAGCCGTTGCACTGAATTTGCATCACTTCTTTAGGTGTGATCCGAATTCAATGTTTTGGATGTAAATTAAAAAATTCTTTGATATTTTGTCCAATAAACCATTTTTATAATTTTTAATGGATTCTAACGCTTGTCGGAAACGTTTGATATCAAATATTTTCAAAAATTCACAAATTTTTCAGATTGGATTTAGCATTTTTTTTTTCGACAAAATTTAAATGATTTGCACCATTTTGTGAATTCTTACTCTGTTTTTAACCTATTTGAAACAGAAAAAATTAAAATTACCCATAAAAAGTGTGAAAAAATTCATGTTATACAAAAATGAATTAAAAGAACTTCCTGGGTAGTTAAAACAAAGAACATCATTGGGAGTGCATCTTCTGGAAGTGCTTGTGCCTTTGGAAGAACTTCCAAATTTTTTTGCTGGGTTTTGTGTGATTGGGGATCGATTTATCTGAGGGCTATATATAACTATAGACCGATATGGACCTAGTTAGGCACACTGAAAAAAAAGCATACTCGGTTCCAAAGATTTTGTCTTTACTTTAAAAAATTTGGTACTGATTCCGAGCCAAAGAAGCGGAGAATACAAGTAAGGATACTTTTAAGACACAATTTTCTTTTAAATTTAGGTTTTGTGTACTTGCTTCTAGGAAGCAAATTTTAATTTTTCGCTTTCTCAGATTTTTTTCTTCATATGCTATCAAAGTCCTTTAAAAACGAGTTAAAGGCAACTTTATTTTCCAAATTAGGACTCGACTTCCAGTAGAAATTATGATATGTTTGAAGTAAAAAACTTCTTTAAAATAAAGTTTTGAAAAACATGTCCTATATTTGAACGATTTTTTGCTTTGTAGTCAAGATGCAAAAAGACAACAAATTTAAAGACAATTTCATTAAATTTAAAGAATTTTTCTGAATTATTAAAGTCAAGTTGACCTTAGCCTATAATTTTTTTCTTTCATGTTAAGATACCCATTTTTAAGTCAAATCACTTAATTATAAGGACAATACGACTTCATTGAAAAGTTTATCGACTTTTGGACAAGGAAAATAACTTTATTTTAGAGAAATGCGTCTTCTATGCTAAGTAAAATTTGTATTCGTATTTTAAAGACATGAAATCTTTGACCTCACGACAATATTTTTTTCAGTGCATGGTTGTTAACGGCCATATACTAGCACAATGTACCAAATTTCAACTGACTCGGATGAAATTTGCTCCTCCAAGTGGCTCTAAAACCGAATATCGGGATCGGTTTATATGGGGCCTATATATGATTATGGACTGATATCGACCACTTTTGGCATGGTTGTTAAATATCATATACTACCACCACGTACCAAATTTCAACCAGATCGGATGAATTTTGCTTCTCCAAAAGGCACCGGAGGTCAAATCTGGGGATCGGTTTATATGGGGGCTATATATAATTATGGACTGATATGAACCAATTCCTGCATGGTTGTTGGATACATATACTAACATCACGTACCAAATTTCAACCGAATCGGATGAATTTTGCTTCCCTTAGAGGCTCCGCAAGCCAAATCGGGGGACCGGTTTATATGGGGCTATTTATAATAATGAACCGATGTGGACCAATTTTTGCATGATCATTACAGACCATATACTAACAGCCGGATCGGATGAAATTTTCTTCTCTTAGACGCTCCGCAAGCCAAATCGGAGGATCGGTTTATATGGGGCTATATATAATTATTGACCGATGTGGACCAATTTTTGCATGGTTCTTAGAGACCCTATACTAACACCATGTACCAAATTTCAGCCGGATCGGATGAATGTTGCTTCTATTAGAGGCTCCGCAAGCCAAATCGGGGGATCGGTTTATATGGGGTCTATATATAATTATGGACCGATTTCGACCAATTTTTGCATTGGTGTTTGAGGCCATATATTAACACCATGTACCAAATTTCAGCCGGATCGGATGATTTGCTTCTCTTAGACGCTCCGCAAGCCAAATCTGGGGATCGGTTTATATGGGGGCTATATATAATTATGGACCGATTTCGGCCAATTTTTGCATTGGTGTTTGAGGCCATATATTAACACCACGTACCAAATTTCAACTGAATCACATGAATTTTGGTCTTCCAAGAGGCTCCGGAGGTCAAATCTGGTGATCGGTTTATATGGACCAATTTTTGCATGGTCATTAGAGACCATATACTTCCATCATGTGCCAAATTTCAACCGGATAGGATGGAAGTTGCTTCTCTTAGAGGCTCCGCAAGCCAAATCGGGGGTTCGGTTTATATGGGGGCTATATAATTATTGACCGATGTGGACCAATTTTTGCATAGATGTTAGAGACCATATACCAACACCATGTAGCAAATTTCAACCGGATCGCATGCAATTTGCTTCTCTTAGAGGATCTGCAAGCCAAATTTGGGGGTCCGTTTATATGGGGGCTATACGTAAAAGTGGATCGATATGGACCATTTGCAATACCATCCGACCTACATCAATAGCAACTATTTGCGCCAAGTTTCAAGTCGATAGCTTTCAAAAGACGGACGGACGGACATGCTCAGATCGACTCAGAATTTCACCACGACCCAGAATATATATATATATATATATATATATATATATATATATATATATATATATATATATATATATATATATATATATATATATACTTTATGGGGTTTTAGAGCAATATTTCGATGTGTTACAAACGGAATGACAAAGTTAATATACCCCCATCCTATGGTGGAGGGTATAAAAAAAAATGATGCAAAGATTATAAACTTTATTTTAATTAAAATGTCATTATTTTAAAGAAATGTGTCTTTAATATTGTGTAAATTGAGCTTCCAAAAATTAGGTTGCGTAATCTTTAATATCATGTAAATATTTTTTTGAGTGTAGTATAGCATGTCTTTTCGACTGGTATGTAACCTATTTTATATCAAGTTCACTGATATAGAATAGGACAGCACTCCTAATTCCTAACAGCGACCTATGCCAACATCAAACCAAATAACCCCTATTGATATATGGCCATTTCAAATATTACTTTACTCCCACTCCACCCTAATGTCTCATTGACCAGAACTCTAGAATGAATGTAAACGCCCTCAAACTATCGGGTTAAGCCTATCTGAATAAATTCCAAATTCGGCAACAATCATAAATTCATATCTTTATTAAAATCTTAATTGGCTTAACAGAAATTACAAAAATCCATTTTAGTGTCCACACACTTTCAAAATAACAGATGACATTGGTATCAAACAAACAACTCTGATAGCAACATCAGCAGAAGTAAACCCCCAAATTTATTAAAGACTCCTCCGAAAAAAAAGAGAATAACAATTTTGTCATTCCCCCAAACAAACAAAAATAATAATAATAACGAAACAAGCAGACACAAATTATTGAATTAAATTGAAATTTTTAGTAAAAAAAGTGGATAAGAAAAAAAAGAAAAACATTTAGAAAATTTTGAAATCTTTGGAGTGAGTCATAGCAATTTGATCAACCCAAAATTGAGTCTGACATGCTATGATGGTAAATTCTGCGATGATGAGGGCAAAACAGATTTTAAAACAAAAAATCAGTATAAGAAAAATTTTGCGAAATCATGTCTCTCTCTCTTGGAGGAAATATAAATTCGATATATAATTCGGGGAAGGCAGAATAAAAAAAAACATTGTAATTAGCATATACATTTCATGTCCTTAAAATATGAATGTAATTTTTACGTAGAAAGAAACCGCATGTCAAAGATTTTTTATCTGAACAAAAGCTGATAAATTTTTCATTGAAAGCATTTCGTTCGTTGAGTTAATCGATTTCACCTTAAACGCTGAAAAAATATTTACGTGATATTACGGATTACGCAACCTAAATTTTAAGACGCGCAATTTACAAAATATTAAGGACAAATTTCTTTAAAATAATAAAATTGTTTTATTCAATTTAGAACACAAATATAGGAATGTTTCATACCTCCGTTCAAGTCGTATGTCTTTGAACTAAGGCAAATTTTCTTTAATGTAAAGAAACACATATTTGATTTAAAGTAATCGTCCTTAAATATTGAGTCTTTAAATTTAAGAAAAAATGCTTAAAATATAGGCTAAGACTTATTTTGAATATTTTGAATATTTGGCATCTTTGGTTTAAAGCCTCTTCGGAAGTAAAAAAACATTTTTTACTTTGAAGTAGCCGTTCAAGTCGTATGTCTTTGTACTAAAGCAAATTTTCTTTAAATTAAAGAAACACATTTTTGATTTAAAGTAATCGTCTGCGAAATATTGAATCTTTAGATTTAAAATAAAAACGCTTCAAATATAGGCTAAGGCTTTATTAATAAAAGGGGTCAAAAGAATTAAAATTCGTTAAATGATATATCCTAATTTTAATTTTATTGATCCCGCACTGAAAAAAAAAGTGAACCCAATTTTGGTTAATTTTAGAAAATTTATACTAAACAGTATTACAAACGCTGACATCATGCCGCGCAGTGCTTCGATCCCATACAACGAATTGACAAAAATAGAAGGAAGCATCGTAGCTTTGAAGGGACTTGTTGATAGTCAAAACTAACAACAATGTGAAGTTTGGCTACGATCGGACCACTCCTTAACGTACCTCCAATACAAAAGGGATCAAAAATATCTGATTGTATGGAGGGTGAGATAACACAAATAGCGAAATGTCCGCCCTTTGGGAACGGTTATAGAGTGCTGTTTGAAAATTGATATGGTTAGAGCAGAGAATAGTGGGCGCAAATTTTAAGACCCTGGGTGGACCGGAACCCTATTAACAGGCCTCTACATTTGGTCCCCTCGGCCATTGTTTATTTTTTACAAATTTGACTAGTTTTGTTAATAAATTTGTTTTGTATTTGTTGTTAGCTTTAAATTCAAAACATAAAATTGTTAATTTTTACAAATTAATGTTATTTTTTTGAAAAATATGTAAAATTTTCACACTTATACCCATATGCAAAACAGTTTATAGAATGAATTTATATGGCAAAGTAGGCTTGAAGTATTCTGTAACTTTATTACATATGGGTGTTATTCTGTTATGGATAGCGTAGAAACTTTTACGAAAGGCTGTCATCCACAATCGAATTACTTGGGTTGCGATATTTTAAATGGTTTTCTAAATTGTCAGTTAGTCCATACGTGGGGGTGTCAGTTAGTCCAATCTGGGGATCGGTTTATATGGCCAATTCCTGAATGGTTATTGGATACCATATACACGCAGAGAAGGAATATGATCACCTCAAACATGTTTCAAGAGCAAAATGTTATTTTTGTATGGTGACCATGTAACATGTTTGTCACTAAAATGTTATTTTCTCGTCAAATATAACCTGCTTGCCGAAATCAGATACATGATTTCCGAGAAAATAACATGGTTGCGAAAACCATGTTACATGGTCACAACCCAAAAATAACATTTTGCTCTTAAAACATGGTTGAGGTGATCATATTCCTTCTCTGGGTGTACTAACATTACGTACCAAATTTTAACCGAATCAGATGAATTTTGCTATTCCAAGGGGCTCCGGAGGTCTAATGGGTGATACGGTCAAAATTTGGTCAAGGGAAAACGCGTGTAAATCGGTGAAATCGTTTATTTAAAAAAATCAAATTAAATTTATTTTTCAAGTTCAATTAGTATAAAATTCAGGAAAAATATTCAGTTAGGCTTTCGCTTTTCCAAATCCGAATTGCCGGGCCTCACGCTTGACACCTGCCATCAGATTTTGTACAGCCACCTTGTCCACCTTCGTCGCCGCAGAAAGCCAGTTTGCCTTGAACTGCTACTCGTCCTTAGCAGTTTTTTTGGTCTTCTTTAGGTTCCGCTTGACAATAGCCCAGTATTTCTCAATTGGGCGGAGCTCTGGCGTGTTGGGAGGGTTCTTGTCATTGGGAACCACCTGCACGTTGTTGGCGGCGTACCACTCCATGGCCTTTTTACCGTAATGGCAAGATGCCAAATCCGGCCAAAACAGTACGGAACAACCGTGTTTCTTCAGGAAAGGCAGCAGACGTTTATTCAAACACTCTTTCACGTAAATTTCTTGGTTGACAGTCCCGGAAGCTATGAAAATGCTGCTTTTCAAGCCACGAACTTTGACAGTTTTATGTGCTTAAAAAAATATCTGCTACCTTTCCCCTTCCTTTTGCCGCGATGCGCGAGCAAAATTTTGATACGCTGCTCTTCTTGCTTGGACGGCATTTTGACAACTGAAGAGTGAATTCCAAAATCAAAATAGGAGCAACATTCTACACACACACACCTTCAAAATGAGGGGTGTTCAGGTTTTTTAAATGCAAAATTGAAAGAAATACGTCAAGTTTATATTGACCAAATTTTGACCGTATCACCCTTTAATCTGGGGATCGCTTTATATGGGGGCTATATATAATTATGGACCGATTTCAACCAATTTTTGCATGGGTGTTTGAGGCCATATGGTCATTAGAGACCGTATACTAACACCATGTACCACATTTCACCGAGATCGGATGAAATATTTAGAGGCTCCGCAAGCCAAATCTGGGGGTCCGTTTATATGGGGGCTATACGTAAAAGTGGACCGATATTGCCCATTTGCAATACCATCTGACCTACATCAATAACAACTACTTGTGCCAAGTTTCAAGTCGATAGCTTGTTTCGTTCGGAAGTTAGCGTGATTTCCACAGACGGACGAACGGACATGCTTAGATCGACTCAGAATTTCACTACGACCCAAAATATATATACTTTATTTAGATTAGGTTAAATTGGCAGCCCGATTAAGTTTCAGGCTCATGTAGACTATTCAGTCCATTGTGATAAAGAGCAATATTTCTATGTTTTACAAACGGAATGACAAAGTTAATATACGCCCCATCCTATGGATGAGGGTATAAAAATAATTTCTAAAATTTTAATGATTTTTAATGCATTCTCAATATTGACCACAAATATTTTCAAAAATTCGCAATATTTCTAGAATGCATTTAGCATTTTTTTTCGACAAAATTTAAATAAACTATACAGTTTTATTAATTCTTACAATGTTTTTAATCTATTTAAAACAAAAACAGTTTAAATTACCCATTAAAAATATGAAAAAAGCGAGTTACAAAAAATTGACTCAAATGAACTTTCTGTGCAGGTAATTTATCTTTGGGAGGATATTATTGGAAGTGCTTTTAAAGCTGTGCCTTTAGAAGAACTTCAAAAATTTTTTAGCTGGGTCATTAAGGAAGGGTCAAAATCTTTGGATACAAGTAAACTTTTTTTTTAGTGAATGTCAACAGTTCTTTCAATGTAGAGCAATTTAGAACCATAATGTGTTACATCATGATCTGATCTTCGATAGAATTTCTATCATAGAATCGATAATGGAGGGTAGTCGAGCTTCATTTCAGACGAAATTAGTTTCATTCTTATTTATTAAAAAAAAATGTTTAAAAAATACAACGCAGCAAGCGCCATAAAGTCGAAATGATTTATTGCTTTAACCCTCCGAAAAATATCTAAGAAAACAACCACTGTATTTCTTTATTCTAAGTAATTATTTTTGTTTCTTTTAATTTTGTAGAAATCTGTAAAGACAAAAAATTGGCATTGCCAAAACAAAAGGGCTTAAAACAGCATAATTATGGGTGAGGAATGACAATGATTGTCGGAGATTTCCCTCTCTACTTTTCAATGATGCGAGTAATAAAATATTTTGTGGCACATTTATGTGCGCGTGTGTGTGTATTGGTCTTCTGTCTATGGGACATAAAATACCACCAACACCAATTCAATGCGGCAATAACAGCACATGTTATCTTAGGGCATTTATCTACTTAGCGGTGGTGAGAATGACGCTGGACTATGCTTTGGGGGTCAGTCATTAGGGATGTCATTTGAGATTACCAACCCAATGTCGTGGGACGTTACTCACTAACATAGAGTGGTTGTTGTGTGAGAATAACCCACTGACGCTGGGAAATTTTAATATTTGGCATAATGTTACTTTCTCGGTCAAATTATTCATTTTGTAGAGAAACCCTCCTTCGAGAGATTCAAGGTTGATCTTCTTTGTATACAGCGGAAGATTCAAGTCCATCGAGAGATTTAATGCTAATCCGGATCAGACAGTATAGCAGACAGGATTCATAAGCATTCTGCAGATAAAATGGTGACCAAAATTATAAGGTTAATATAATCCTTTTTTTTATAGAAAACAAGTATATACAGCAGTAAGTTCGGCCGGGCCGAGTCTTAAATACCCACCACCATGAATCAAATATCATAGTTTCCTTTGAAAATTTCAACAGTTAAACCAGTACACTTCCCGAATATAAATTTAAAGATTTTACCTATGAAGACCATATCAGGTTCTGGATTTATAAGAACCATTTTTGTTTGAGTTTTAGAGGAATCATTAAGATCTCTTGTAAGTGTGCAAGAAAATGATGAAATAACGCCTTGCTTTGAAATCTAAAATATGTAGATTTTTACGCCCTTAATTTAATTGGTTTCGAGAAGTAAAATTTGGATATTTTACATTCAGTTTCAAGCATTTTTCATGATCAGTGCGCCTTCTATACCCTCAAGAAGTGAAATCGGTCTATATAGAGGCCTTACCAAATGGAGCGATAAAAACGAAATATTTACAATTTCAGGCAAATTGGAAAAAACTACGGTTTCTACACTGTTAGAAAAATATGTTTTTCATATGTTCCGATATAAACAAAATGTGTTTCGGGCACAATTTTTAAACACAATATATTTAAGTGCAAACATGTAATGTTCCTAAACTAACACAAAATGTTTGGGACACATATGTTAATATGTTAGAATATATTATGTTTGGGACATGAATGTTTCATAAAAATAATATGCGTGAATGTATACATATATAAATTTACAAATTTCGAGTAAACATATATATGTTGTGATACTTTATTCAGAGAGCGACAGAGAGAGAGGGAGGGTTGAATAAAAAGATATCAACATAACACAGCGAGAATGAAATGAGGCAATTTCTGTGAAACCGCTTGTATGTAGTTTCGGAAAACTGTTTCATGATAAGGCCAAAAATGTAGTATGCTTAAGTCTAAATATTATTTAATTTGAATATTAGAATGAGTATTCGGAATAAAGAGAATAGACATTCGGAACCAAGAGAATAGACATTTGAAAAAAACAGCCTATTTGTATTACAGAAAAAGATGCGAAGAACTCAAAAATTTCGTGGAAGTGAAAATTATCTGAGGAAATGAGCACAATCTTCTTTGAGGAATTCTTCCAAGCATATACTATTTTTGGATTCAAAATGCTTTCCAAACATATAATATGCTCACATAAAACAAACATATTAATGTTTCGGCAGTATCCAATAATATATGTGCTTCCTGCAAAATATGTTTGGAACATATGTTAGAGAAGCGATTTTTTTGAGGGTGTATACGCCCAAGAAGTAAACTCATGAGATCGGTCTATATGGGTGCTATACCAAAACATGGACCGATACTCACCATAAGCGTAGGAAGGCCTCTGGGGAGGGGGCTTAGACCCCCCCAGAAAAATTTTAGCCCCCCCAGAATTTGAAAACTTATTTACGATTTTACATTTTTATAAAAATTAAACAAGTATATACTCGTACAGCGCACAAAGTTCCACTAAAGACTTTCATACGCAATCGAATTACTTGGGTTGTGGTAGAAGTCTGATATTTATGAAATAAAGCTGTGGTTAAACTTATGATTTAGTTGAATAACTAAAGCTCCTTTATTATTTTGTTTAGTCTGGTTTAGTCAATTTAATCAAAAAATAGTAATTGATATTAAAACTATTCTTTCATAAATTAATATCTTAATAATGCTGCAAAAAAGCGTCGCCATAAAAGAAGTGAAAATGTTCTTTTTGGGTCTGGAAGTGGTACAAAATTGGCGGAGAAGCGATGAATGTAATATGAACTTGTCATAGAACGAATGTCCACCATTTCAGCAGCGTTGCAATGAATTTGCATCACTCCTTAAGGTGTGATCCGAATTCAGTGTTTTGAATGTGAATTAAAAATTTTGTGATATTTTCCCAAATAAATAATTTTTATACTTTTTTATGATTTTTAATGCATTCTAACGCTTGTTTGAAACGTTTTCCCTCGAATATTTTCAAATATTATCGATTTTTCTATAATGGATTTAGCATTTTTGTGGCAAAATTTGAATAATTTCTACCATTTTATTTATTCTTACTCTTGTTTTAAATTATTTGAAAAAAGAAAACAATAAATTACGCATTAAAATATGAAAAAATTAAGTAAAAAACTTCCTGTGTAGTTAAAATAGTCAACTTCTTTGTGAGGACTTTTTTGGAAGTGCTTTTAAAGTTGTGCCTTTAGAACAACTCCCAATTTTTTGCTGGGAAAAGTGTGGAACTACCCTACGGGAAATGGATCAACCACAGAACTGGTACAGGACTAGTCTCTGGTGTGTATGGACCAGTCCCAGTTCTGGTCAAAACGTATGGAAGGGACCGTCCACTTTAATATGGGTTTGCCATTGACGGAGTAAATATACATTTTAGGACGCGTCTTGGACTCATCCCAAAGGACACTTCCTGGGACAATTTAGCAGGAGCACCCCATAAACAGTCTCGGACAAACTCTTAGAAATCTCTTTCAATTTGGGCTCCTAATCGCACCCGAAATGAAAAAAAAAACTTTTGAAATATATCGAACAAAAGGTTATTCTGATAATTTTATTTCACAAAATGTGAAAATTGCAACTAACTGGAGCACAGGTACCAGTTCTGTGATAGGTCCGTCAGTGGCAATTTGCACCAATTCCAATACTTTTAGTTGCTTTATTATAAATTGATTGTCGAGTTATTTTGATGCCTATTTTTTATTCACTTTTATGAAATAAAACATTAGTTGAACCTATAAGTTCAGTCCATAAAGTTTTAGCTAGGGGGGCTATAGCCCCCCCTAGGAAAATTGTCTAGCTACGCTAATGATACTCACCATTTTTAATATACCTCTTTATGGTTCTAAAATACCTCTAGATTTTCAATTTCAGGCAAATTTGATAAGATCTACGGTTTCTAGAAGCCCAAGAATCGGGAGATCGGTCTATATGGGAGCTATACCAAAACATGGACACATACTCACCGTTTTTGGCACACCTCTTTATGGTCTTAAAATACCTGCAGATTTCCAATTTCAGGCGAATTTGACAAAAACTATGGTTTTTATAAGCCCAAGATCCCAAATCGGAAGGTCGGTTTATATGGGGACTATATCAAAACCTGGACCGATATAGCCCATTTTCGAACTTGACCTGCCTGCAGACAAAAGACAAGTTTGTGCAAAACTCCAGCACGATTTCTTCATTATTGAAGACTGTAGCGTGATTACAACAGACAGACAGACGGACATGGCTATATCGTCTTAGAATTTCTCAATGATCAAGAATATATATATATATATATATATATATATATATATATATATATATATATATATATATATATATATATATATATATATATATATATATATATATATATATATATATATATATATATATATATATATATATACTTTATATAGTCGGAAATCGATATTTCGATGTGTTACAAAAGGAATGACAAACTTATTATACCCCCGTCACCATTCTATGGTGGTGGGTATAACAAGGGAAGTCTAAAGTCGGACGTAGCCGACTATATTATACCCAGCAACACTTTATAGATCCACTTTTCGGTACCATATCAAATCCATCAAATGTGTTGGGTGCTATATAAAACTTTTTGTTCCCCATTACATACACGGACGAAAAAGACTGTTTTTCATATGTTTGGCTGTAAAAATTATATGTTTGGATCTTAAATTTTTTAACACAAATTTATGCTTATTTACTAATTTTTGTATAAACCATATTGAGAAAGGTTTGCAAGTTGATGTACTATATACAGACTTTAGGAAAGCCTTCGATAAAGTTCAATATCCTATTCTTATGAGAAAATTAAGTAGTTTGGGATTTCATTCCAGCCTACTTAAATGGCTTCATTCATATTTGACCGACAGAGTTATTTATGTAAAATTAGAAAATTATTTTTCGACCCAAATTCATGTAAAATCATGCATACCGCAAGGTAGTCATTTAGGCCCTTTGCTATTTTTATTGTTTATAAATGTTTTATCTAAGATTTTCTCACACAGCTGTTGTCTTCTATATGCAGATGACCTAAAGGTATATATATATATCCCACATTGGCGACTGCGTAAGTTTTCAAAATGAAATAGCATGTCTTTTAAAGTGGTGTGATAATAATCTTCTTTAAATTTTTTGAAATGCAATATTATTACATATACCCGTAAGCGTTTTCCTATTATTTTTAACTACGCATATAATGATTCGTATATTTTTACTCGTGTTTCAACAGTTAAAGATCTGGGTGTATACTTTGATAGCGCTTTGACATTTCAATACCATATTGATTTCATAGTTTCAAAGGCAAATTCCTTATTTGGATTTTTAAAACGAAACTCTAAAATGTTCGTCAATTTCGTAACTTTAAAAGTATTATATGAGCAATTAGTAAGATCTCATTTAGAGTATGGTTCTGTCAGACCCTTATTATGATGCTAGTATTCGGCGAATTGAAAAGATTCAAAAACGTTTTTTCTAAATATGCGCTTAGGAGCCATTTCTCTCTTAATATGATGCCTGATTATTCAACGCGTTTCAAAATCCTAAATATTTTACCCTTAGAGGATAGAAGAAAAATGCAGAATGTATTATTTATCAAGGATATTTTAGATTCAAGAATCGATTCACAAGAACTGCTTTCGATTCTACCTATTCATGCCCCCTAGTGGTCATTGAGATATAACAACTTGTTAGAAGAACTGTTTCGTAAAACTAATTATGGAATGAATGAGCCATTAAGTAGGTGTATACATTTATTCAATAATTTTTGCCGTGATTTGAATATTACTACACCCTCAAAAAAATCGCTTCTCTAACATATGTTCCAAACATATTTTGCAGGAAACACATATATTATTGGATACTGCAGAAACATTAATATGTTTGTTTTATGTGAGCATATTATATGTTTGGAAGCATTTTGAGTCCAAAAATAGTATATGCTTGGAAGAATTCCCCAAAGAAGATTGTGCTCATTCCCTCACATAATTTTCACTTCCACGAAATTTTTGAGTTCTTCGCATCTTTTTCTGTAATACAAATATGTTGTTTTTTTTTTTTCAAATGTCTATTCTCTTGGTTCCGAATGTCTATTCAATTTATTCTGAATACTCATTCTAATATTCAAATTAAAAAGTAATTTGAATATTTTATAAGACTAGCATATAAAATTTTTGGCCTTATCATGAAACAGTTTTCCGAAACAACATACAAGCGGTTTCACAGAAATTGCTCTCATTTCATTCTCTCGCTGTGTTATGTTGATATCTTTTTATTCAACCCTCCCGGTTTCCATCTCTATTTATTTCTCTATACTAACACTCTCTCTCTCTCTCTCTGTCGTTCTATGAATAAAGTATCACAACATATATATGTTTACTCGAAATTTGTAAATTTATATATGTTTACATTCACACATATTATTTTTATGAAACATTCATGCCCCAAACATAATATATTCTAACATATTAACATATGTGTCCCAAACATTTTGTGTTAGTTTAGGAACATTACATGTTTCCACTTAAATATATTGCGTTTAAAAATTGTGCCCGAAACACATTTTGTTTATATCGGAACATATGAAAAACATATTTTTCTAACAATGTACTAATAGGTTTATATTTAAGAAGAAATTGTTCAAAATTTTGCAGGATAATAATGTATAAATTATTATTACCATTTATATTATATACATATATGTAATCTGTTAGAGCTAAGAGCCCGGTAGATGAAATAAATAATAAATAATAAATATTTTTAAGTGCAAGCATATAATGTTCATAGACTAGCATAACATGTTTGGGACATATATGTTAATATGTTAGCACATATTATGTTTGGGACCTAAACTGTTTGTAAATATAATATGCTTAGATGCAAACATATATTAATTTAGAAATAGCCTAAAAAAATATATGTATTTAGAAAGCGAGACCTAGGGAGTATGCTGCAGGTAAAATAATGGAAGTAACCAATTGGCGCTTTAAAAATACATCCACAAAAAGAAAATTTGTTAAATTTTTTTACTACTAGTGTATGCCTTAAGGTGAAACATAATATGTTTGAACAATACAAAAAATATTTTGCTTGGACCAATCTTGAAAATATATATGCTTGAAGCAAAATGTGTTTGGTGTATATGTTACAGAAGCGATTTTGATTTTGAGGGTGTGCATTTACATCTAACTCGATCTGGATAAAACTTTTTTGAATTCTACAATAACTGTAGACTTAAAATTTAAGTCGGCTAACTCCCTGGGGTGGAACACAAAGTTAGTAAACAATATGGGGAACATTTAAATATGAAGCAATTGTTCGGCAACTTCGCAAAAGTGTACACGTAAAAAAATTGTTCTTTCCTCCCAAACGAAATTTTAGACAAACAAAGTTCATTTCTCATTTGCTTTTCGCTGTAAGGAAGTGTATTTGGAAGAAAAGTAACATACTTTTTGTGATAAACGTTTATTCTTTTCCAGGGTGTAAAAACAATTTCATAAAGACAAACTCCAAAAAAACGTTGCTTTCTTGCTAATTGTATTTTCCCTCACATCTTTCTCACATCCACGAGGTTTTTTAGTTCTTAACACCTTTTCTTGTAATACCAACAATGTAGAAGAAATTATACGATTTTAAAAATTTTTAAATTTTTTTTACCTTTCACCTGGACGGAGAATCGAACCGCGGACCATGCACTTTGTAAGCCAACACACTAACCACTGTACCTGTTATGGTCATCAATAGATAAATATCCATATAAGTTATATTTATATAGCATAGCTTGCGGCGCCCACGAACCGAATAAACAAAGTTTATTTAACAGAAACAAACATTTAGTTTGGCACCGTGGAGCAGTGGTTGCTACGTCCGACTTGCATGCCAAGGGTCGTGGGTTCGATCCCTGCTTCGACCAAAGTTTTTTTATTGTTTTTTTTTTTTTACATATATTCCAGATATGTTCAGAAGATTCCGAAAAAATGTTCAACATTACATTGTACTATATTAAATGTTGAACTGTAAAATGTGTCTTATTAAAGACCTAAAGTCAGAAAAGAACAGTGTTTGATATAAACGAAATGGACTGTGTTGTTGTTTCAAAAATAACTTTTTTTATTGAAAAAATAAAAATGTTGTAACAAACGAATTTTTTTGGTGATAAAAGTTTAAAATTTTCGAAGCAATTCAAAAAACTCTAACAAAAGAAAAACGTTTTCGGTACACGTTTTCCAAACGTTTTTTTTCTTTGTGTGTATTTATGATTTTTAGGTCGATAGGTTTAACTGGAATGTGGAACGTCGTAAGGACTCGGCTATAAAAAGGAGGTCCCTTGTCATTGGGAGTTATATCTAAAACTGAACCGATTTCTTCCAAAATCAATAGAGTTCTATTCTGAGCCAAAACACATACTTGTGTCAAAATTGAAGGCGATTGGACTAAAATTGCGACCTGGACTTTGATCACAAAAATGTGTTCACAGACAGACGGACATGATTAGATCGACTCAGGGGCCGGCCCTGAGCAATATTGCCACAGACACCATATGTCTATCTCATCTCCTTCTGGGTGTTGCAGAGATATGCACTAAATTATAATATTAGGTTAGGTAGCAGCCTGATGTATCAGGCTCACTTAGACTATTCAGTCCATTGTGATACCACATTGGTGAACTTCTCTCTTATCACTGAGTGCTGCCCGATTCCATGTTAAGCTCAATGACAAGGGACCTCGTTTTTATAGCCGAGTCCGAACGGCGTTCCACATTGCAGGGAAACCACTTAGAGAAGCTTTGAAACCCTCAGAAATGTCACCAGCATTACTGAGGTGGGATAATCCACCGCTGAGAAACTTTTTGGTGTTCGGTCGAAGCAGGAATCGAACCCACGACCTTGTGTATGCAAGGCGGGCATGCTAACCATTGCACCACGGTGGCTGGAGCAGGGTATAAAAATAACCAACAAAGATTTTGATTGTTACAATAATAAAATATCATTTAACAAAAACTAAATAATGTTGTGGATACCTTTCCTCTGAGTGTAAGGCAAGGATCGGAGCCTTAGACTCAGGGGAAAGGTAAACGCAATATTATTTAGTTTTTGCTAAATGATATTTTATTATTGTAACAATCAAAACCTTTGTTGATTATTTTTCTATAAAAATGTATTCGAATTCACATGGAAATAAATAATTTAGTGTTGGCATCCCTAAATCTTGTCCTTCACAAATAGAGAATTCCCAACTAGGTATTGGATGTCATGGCGTTTATATATACCGAATCAGAGGGTAAACATGACAACAACAACAATAACACATGCTGCTTGCCATTACTGGCACCTCTAATATATGATGAAATTTGTTGCCATTTGATTTTAGATAAAAATGTTCATGGTTTGACTTTGCGCCTGGTCCAACTATTTATAGCTCCCCAGTGAAGTTCTGGGCGATAAGTCTGCTTTGGTTTGTGGCCGTACATTTATTTTTGTGTGTTTTCGTTTCGATTTTGTTTTCTTTGTCATCTGCTTTTATCCTAGCAACATATCGTGGTTTTGCTGGGAGGTTTTCTAATAAAGCGAAGATTGTAGATTTCAATAACAACATGCCCTTGTCTGCAATGTGACCTACCCCTCAGAGTGGAATGATATGTTTTATAACACACACCATAAGGAGGACCAATTAATCATTGATAATTGTAGCCATAGCAAATGTCTTTTATGAGACATTCTCAATAAGGACTTGGGGGGAGACTCTAAGATTATTCTTCATTTCGGTTTCGGGTTGATGATTTTTGTGTAGAGTTAATTGTAAGCTAGTAGAAAGAAGAGAACTATAGTCATGTTCAAAGGCAAGATTTACTGAACAGACTTTACTCAAAATGTGATATATCAAATGCTTACCGATATAAACCAAAATTTGATATATCTCCTTATGGAGCTAAAAAGGGGGCTAGATTTCCAATTTCTGGTAAACCAGACAAAAATTACTATACTCCCATAAAGTGATATAGGAGGATACCAAAACATAGACAGATACACACAATATTCGACTCATCTATTTGTGGACCTAAAATACCTTCCAATTTCAAACAGATCGAAAAACAAACGTGGGGGTCAGAAACACGGTTCCCACACATAGTAGAAGTCTACCAAAAATGGTAGATTTTTTACTTTTTAATAGATTGGTAGAATTCCTGATGTATTGTTTTTTGCAAAATATTTCTCTCCATTAAGATGTACTTTTCTATAGAAATAAAATTTTGCAAAAATTTTGTATAGAAATAAAATTTAGAGAAAATTTTCTATAGAAATAAAATTTTGACAAAATTTTCTATCGAAATAAAATTTTGAGAAAATTTTCTATAGAAATAAGATTTTGTCAAAATTTTCTACAGATTTTAACAAAATCTTCTATAGAAAGTAAAATTTGACCCGAAATTCCAATAGAAATAAAATTTTGAAAAAAATTTCTTTGGTTTATATCCAAATGCTGACTAAATTTTCTATAGAAATAGAATCTCGATAAAATTTTCTACAGAAATTTTAAATTTTTTGACAACATTTTCTATAGAAATAAATTTTTGAAAAACTTAAAGATATACATTTTTCACAAAATTTTCTTTAGAAATAAAATTTTGACAAAATTTTCTATAGAAATTAAAATTTGACAAAAAAGTTTATTTCTTTAGAAATACATTTTTGACAAAATTGTCTATGAGGATAGAATTTTTGACATTTTTTTTTCTATAGAAATAAAATGTTGATAAAGTTTTCTATAGAAATAAAATTTTGACAAAATTTTCTATAGAAATAAAATTTTGAAAAAAAATTTCTCTAGAAATAAAATTTTAACAAAATCTTCTATAGAAATAAAATTTTAACAAAATCTTCTATAGAAATAAAATTTTAACAAAATTTTCTATAGAAATAAAATTTTAACAAAATTTTCTATACAAATAAAATTTTAATAAAATTTTCTATTGAAATAAAATTTTGACAAAACATCCTATAGAAATAAAATTTTGACGAAAATGTCTATGAAAATAAAATTTTGACAAAATTTTCGTTGGATATAAAGATTTAACTAAATTTTCTATAGAAATTAAAATTTGACAAAAAATTTTGTTTCTTTAGAAATAAAATTTTGACAAAATTGTCTATGAGGATAGAATATTGACATTTTGTTTGTAAATAAAATTTTGACAAAATTTTACGTGGAAGTAAAATTGTTGACAAAATTTTCTATAGAAATAAAATGCTGATAAAATTTTATATAGAAATAAAATTTTGACAAATTTTTTTATACAAATAAAATTTTGCAGAAAATGTCTATAGAAACAAAATTTTGAAAAAAAAAAATCTACAGAAATAAAATTTTGACAAAACTTTCTATAGAAATAAAATTTTAACAAAATCTTCTATAGAAATAAAATTTTGACAAAATTTTCTATGAAAATAGAATTTTGACAAAATTTTCTATAGAAATAACATTTTAACAAAATTTTCTATAAAAATAAAATTTTGACAAAACATCCTTTAGAAAGAAAATTTTGACAAAACATCCTATAGAAAGAAAATTTTGACAAAATTTTCTATAGAAAGAAAGTTTTCTATAGAAATAAAATGTTGACAAAATTTATTAAAAAAATAAAATTTTGACAAAATTTTCTATGCAAATAGAAGATTGACAAAACTTTCGTTGGAAATAAAGATTTGATTCAATTTTCTATAGAAATTAAAATTTGACAAAAAAAGAAATAAAATTTTGAAAAATTGTCTATGAGGATAGAATTTTGATATTTTTTTGTAAATAAAATTTTGACAAAATTTTGCGTGGAAGTAAAATTTTTGGCAAAATTTTCTATAGAAATAAAATGCTGATAAAATTTTATATAGAAATAAAATTTTGATAAACTTTTCTATACAAATAAAATTTTGAAAAAAATGTCTATAGAAATAAAATTTTGAATAAAATTATCTATAGAAATAAAATTTTGACAAAATTTTCTATAGAAATACAATTTTAACAAAATCTTCTATAGAAATAAAATTTTGACAAAATTTTCTATGAAAATAGAATTTTGACAAAATTTTCTATAGAAATAAAATTTTAACAAAATTTTCTATAGAAATAAAATGTTGACAGAATTTTCTATAGAAATCAAAATTTTGACAAAACATCCAATAGAAAGAAAATCTTGACAAAACATCCTATAGAAAGAAAATTTTGACAAAATTTTCTATAGAATGAAAATTTTGTATAGAAATAAAATTTTGGCAAAATTTACTATGAAAATAGAATTTTGACAAAATTTTCGTTGGAAATAAAGATTTGACTAAATTTTCTATAGAAATAAAAACTTGACAAAAAGGTTTGTTTCTTTAGAAATAAAATTTTGACAAAATTGTCTATGAGGATAGAATTTTGATTTTTTTTTTTTGAAATAAAATTTTGACAAAATTTTACGTGAATTATAATTTGTGAGAAAATTTTCTATAGAAATAAAATGCTGATAAAATTTTCTATAGAAATAAAATTTTGAAAAAATTTCTATAGAAATAAAATTTTTAAAAAATTTGCTATAGAAATAAAATTTTGACAACATTTTCTATGAAAAGAGAATTTTAACAAATATAGAATATAGAAATAAAATTTTAACAAAATTTTCTACAGAAATAAAATTTTGACAAAATTTTACGTGGAAGTAAAATTTTTGAGAAATTTTCTATAGAAATAAAATTTTGAAAAAATTTCTATAGAAATAAAATTTAAAAAAAAAAAATTGCTATAGACATAACATTTTAAAAAAATTTGCTATAGAAATAAAAATTTGACAAAATTTTCTATAGAAATAAAATTTTAACACAATTTTCTATAGAAATAAAATTTTAACAAAAATTTTTATAGAAATAAAATTTTGACAAAACTTCCTATAGAAAGAAAATTTTGACAAAGTTTGCTATAGAAATAAAATGTTGACAAAATTTTCTATAGAAATAAAATTTTGACAAAATTTTTTATAGAAATAAAATTTTGACAAAAATTTGTATGAAAATAGAATTTTGACAAAATTTTCGTTGGAAATAAAGATTTGATTTAAACAAAACAAAAATTCTGATAGAAATGAAATTTTGAAAAAAAATCTTTGGAAATAAAATTTTGACTAAATTTTCTGTAGAAATAAAATTTTGATAAAACTTGCTATAGAAGTAAAATTTTCCAAAAATGTTCTACAGAAATAAAATTTTGACAATATGTAATGATGCACAAAATATTTGGCACTTTTAATTGTGGACCTCAAATACCTCTAGATTTACAATTTCAGGAAAATCGGATAAAATTGGCGGTGTCTAGATGCTCAAAATCCGTACAGTGTCTAGGTGAACTAATTCGGTGGAAAGGTTTAGATGACGGCTGTAGCAAAACCAAAAGCAATATTCGAACTTAACCAACTTGCAGACAAAAAACGAATCTGTGGCAAATTTTAACCCTTTCGACCCCGAATTTTTATAGGTATCGCTAATTTTTTTTTTTACTTTTAATCATGTTGAAGTCATTTAAGAAGCGTCTAGCCAAAATTTCGGGTCGCCACGCCCATTCGTTTAGGCGGTAGAGAATGTTGCCTGTGGGCAACTTTGGGCAATTGTGACTACAAACTATTTTGTTTTGTAATGATAGACGTATTACGTTTTATTGGATTTTTGTTAAGTTTTTTGTTATTTTACAGTAAATATATACTTAGATGCGCGCGTGAGTGGAATTTCAATCACGCTCAAACACATTCACGAAGAAATATTTGTACTCACGCATGCCATGTAAGTAGGAATTCACGGTGTTTAATGTAGTTTGGAAAAGATATTGAATTTTGAATTATTGAATTGGAAACCTGAATGAATATTGAATTCCTATTGTAAAGATAAATTAAAATGAATTTCCCTTTTTAGACTAGTCGTTAACATGTAATAGATTATAGTTTTAAGCTGTCATAATTTTAAGTAGCAACTCTGTTTTCTATTTGCTTTCCTCTTTCTTCTTTTCTGAATCTCTGAATTTACCTGTCAAATTTAGGCTAAGTTTCCGGCCTCTTTCTTCATCCAACTGTCGACGACAAAGGATCTCTGCTCCCAATAAAAGATTTGTTATCTCATATAACCCGAACATTTCGTCTCTTTTCCTCTCATTCCGACATATTATTTCCCATGTAAGTATTCGTGGTAGTAGTGTGATCATGCGAAATGACCCATTAATCTAGGAACCTAAGTTCCATCAATCTGTGGATAATCCCGTGGAATTTTAGTTCCCCATTTTTCCCTTTGGTTTATCTAGTTGAAAACCTTAGTTTTCCTATCGAGCCTTAGCTCCAAGCTTATAAACCGTAACACAATATTCACACGGTCACGAAATGAAAAGTCATACTCGCACACGCTCACACATGAACAATGTTTATGTCTCACGCTTTCGCACGATTCACGACAAATCTCGTAAGTCACGAATATTTTCGGAACTTGAAAATTTTCGTGGCTCAATAAAATTCTGGTAATTAACGAAATTTCTCGTGACTCACGCTATTGAAATCTTAAGGTGATTAAAATCGGTGAGCTTGAATTTAATCGTGAACGTGAATTTGTTCGTGATTGTGACTTTTTGTGTCTGTTTTACCGTGAGTGCGAATTTTATCGTGAATATGAAATTTATTGTTAACGTGAATTTTATCTTGAGCGTGAGTTGGATCGTGAGCGTGGGTTGGATCGTGAAAGTAATTTTTGATCGGGAGCGTGATTTTGGAGAAAGTTTACTTACTCACAATCACGAACACAATTTGATTTTTACTCACGCTCACGCGCCACACATTTTTCTTTAATCCCATTCACGCACATTCACGAGGTTTCGTTTAAATTTCATTCACGAGATTTTGTTTAAATTTCATTCACGGCTTCGCGTGAATCACGCGTGACTCACGAAAATGTTTTGTTTTTTTTTGTTTTTTTTTTTTGTTTTTAACCCATGTCAATTTAACTGGCAGTGTAAAAAACCAAAGTATTATAAAGCGTCAATATTCGTGCTAATCCATTAGTATGTTGCCAAGAAGTGGCTTCCTCCCTTTTTACGATTCCTTCCAAATTCCCCACTGCACTGCAGACATGTTTTCCACATCATCATCGCATTTCTCGTCACTGGGACATCCCAATTGAAGTTCAAAATTTTTTCAAAATCATTGTTTTTCAAACCTTTTTTCTCCAGGTCTTATGTTCAAAAATATGTAATTTTACTACCACAATTGCCCAAAGTTGTCCACAGGCAACTTTTCAATTTTAAAAATTTCCCATCTGTTGTTTTTTTGCAATTCTAAGATTTGACATCCAGAAATATTTTATTTGACATGTACTACAATAGATTTAATAAAAACTTTCAACATTTTAGTTGTAATTTTTGAAAAAAGTCACATGTATAAAAACCTCTTTTTAAATTCGCAAATATTTTTTTCTTGAGGTATGTGCGTATTAAAATTTTTTTGCTAATTGAAAACCAAATTAGCTGATTTTTCATTCAACTTGAAGAAAGCACTTGTAGCTTTCGATACCGTTACAGTTTTATGAACAAAAACAAAACCAACGCTGACAGTAAGTCTCAAAACACAAAAAGTTGCCCACAGGCAACTTTAGGGTCGAAAGGGTTAAAAAGATAGGTCTATGATGGGATTATCCCGGCCAGGTTGGAGCAAATACGAAGAGGAAAAGAAAATGAGTTTGAGGAATCGCAATAGAGAAACTATGTCCTACGTGGACGCAAATCGCTTTGCACGGATTCGTGTCATCCTCCATAACCTAACATAGGTTTAAGCGGCCATCAATTCCATTGAAGACCTGATGTTAGGCTCTACAACTTAAGCTAAGCTTCGCACATTTTTGATTTTTGTTTTACATTGACACAATAGCATTGTTCCTTAATATTGTATTAACTCAAAAATTTGAACATATTTCTGACTAAAGTTTACAACACAACAACTTCCAGAAAGCATTGATTATTCCCACAGTTTTTTCTATCAGTGTATTTAATCTTGTACCACAGTATAAAATGTTTGCAATGCTCACTGTCCGATAAGAAAAGTGAAATGTGTTACAGATCCTATCACCACAACTATTAGCGGCATACATACTGAAGATATAAATTTTAGTGGAGGGGGTGGACAAAGTTCTTATATCTTTGCCTTCAATACTGTTTTGGTAAAAAGTTTAATTTTTCTGGCAAAAAGACATAAATCAAAAAAACGAAGAAAAAAACATATTCTAAGAAAGTTGACTTACCAAACGTTGACGTATGACACATACATCCGGCCCGAGTGGATAAAGTTCCCAATTTAAGCCAATGTTTGGGGGTTGACAGACGGACAAACAAACAAATAGAATCTTTTTTGGCACATACTTACGTAGCAGATGTACAAACTGGCTCAGGAATAAAGGCTCATTACGAGGGTCTATAAAGAGATTTTTCGAGTAGTAGTAAAGCAAATGGAACGGGGATACATTATGTTTGAGATTTAACTGCTTGAATTTCTGCCCTTAGGTTTTGTTACAAATGGTGTGGGTGGGTGGGTTAACTACCGCATTTGCTAAAAGTTTATCTCTGTTCACGCATCGTTTTTGCAGTACATTTGGCCGCAGGAAAGTTATAAAGATTTAGTTTTAATCAGATCTTTGGTGGTCTGCTCATCGACTATTAGAGGAAGGGTAGTCACATAGAAATTTTAAAGTGTGGTTTGGTTCTTTAAGTCTGAACCTCTCAAAATGAGGAATCTGAACGCAAGAAAACTCCTTTTTAAATTTTACATTTCGTTACACTCACTTTATATTTCTATAGCACAACTTCCTCCCAATTTGATTACTTTCAGACACTGGGAGTCTTATCCGGTTTGTCGAAAATTCGAAATCTAGACACCACACGTAAGGCCCGAATATCATCCAAATTGAATCTTTATATTTTTTGGTATAGCCCTTGCACTGACCGATCTGTCGACCTGATTTCTTGGGATTCCAGACACAGTATTTGCTTAAAATCTAGACGTATTTGAGATCCACAAATAAGTGTTACTAATGTGGTGTGTATCCATGTTTTGACATAGCCTCCAATCGCCCGATTTGACTTCTTGACCGTCTAGGAATTGGATTTGCCTGAAATTAGGCATCTAAAGGTATATTAGACTTCCAGATACCTCAATTTTAACCGATTTGCCTGAAACTCGAAATCTGTAGGTCCATAAAGACCTATTTAGCGTTTGGAATTTCTATCACGGTTGCCACAGTTGATAGAAATAAATTTTGATAAAATTTTGTATAGAAATAAATTTTGACAACATTTTGTATAGAACTAAAATTTTGAGAAAATTTTATATAGAAATAAAATTTTGACAAAATTTTCTATAGAAATAAAATTTTGACAAAATTTTGTAATGAAATAAAATTTTGACAAAATTTTCTATAGAAATAAAATTTTGAGAAAATTTTCTATAGAAACAAAATTTTGACAAAATTTTGTATAGAACTAAAATTTTGAGAAAATTTCATACAGAAATAAAATTTTGACAAAATTTTCTATAGAAATAAAATTTTGACAAAATTTTGTATTGAAATAAAATTTTGACAAAATTTTGTAGTGAAATAAAATTTTGACAAAATTTTCTATAGAAATAACATTTTGACAAAAACTTCTATAGAAAAAAAATTATAACAATATTTTCTACAGAAATAAAATTTTGGCAATTTTTTTTTGTAGAAATAAAATTTTGACAAAATTTTTATTCTACAGAATTTTTAATCTATACATTTTTTTTTTCTATAGAATATTTTGTCAAAATTGTATTTCTATAGAAAATATTGCCAACATTTTATTTTTAAAGAAAATTTTGTTAAAATTTTATTTCTATAGAAAATTTTTTCAAAATGTTATTTCTATAGAAAACTTTTTCAAAATTTTATTTCTATATGAAATTTTATCAAAATTCTATTTCTATAGAGAATTTGGCCAAAATTTTGTTTCTATAGAAAAATTATACAAAATTTTATTTCTGTAGAAAATTTTGTTAAAATTATATTTCTGTAGAAAATTTTGTTAAAATTATATTTCTGTAGAAAATGTTGTAAACATTTTATTTCTATAGAAAATTTTGTTAAATTTTTATTTCTATAAAAAATTTTGTCAAAATTTTATTTCCATAGAAAATTTTGTCAACATTTTATTTCTATATAAACTTTTGTCAAAATTTTGTTTCTATAGAAAATTTTGTCAAAATTTTACTTCTATAGAAAATTTTGTTTAAATTTTATTTCTATAGAAAATTTTATTAAAATATTATTTCTATTTTGTCAACATTTTATTTCTATAAAAAATTTTGTCAAAATTTTATTTCTGTAGAAAATGTTGTCAAAATTTTATTTTTATAACCACCACCATAGAATGGTGACGGGGGTATAATAAGTTTGTCATTCCGTTTGTAACACATCGAAATATCGATTTTCGACTATATAAAGTATATATATTCTTGATCAGGGAGAAATTCTAAGACGATATATCGATGTCCGTCTGTCTGTCTGATTGTCTGTTGTAATCACGCTACAGTCTTCAATAATGAAGCAATCGTGCTGAAATTTTGCACAAACTCGTCTTTTGTCTGCAGGCAGATCAAGTTCGAAGATGGGCTATATCGGTCCAGGTTTTGATATAGTCCCCATATAAACCGACCTCCCGATTTGGGGTCTTGGGCTTATAGAAATAGTAGTTTTTATCCAATTTGCCTGAAATTTGAAATCTAGAGGTATTTTATGACCATAAAGAGGTGTGCCAAAAATGGTGAGTATTGGTCCATGTTTTGGTATAGCCCCCATATAGACCGATTTCCCGAGTTTACTACTTGGGCTTCTAGAATTCGAAGTTTGTATCCTATTTGCCTGAAATTGGTAATCTAAAGGTATTTTCGGGTCATAAAGAGGTGTGCCGAAAACGGTGAGTATCGGTTCATATTTTAGTATAGCCCCCATAAGAACGATCTCCCGATTTAACTCCTTGGGTTTCTAGAAACCGTAGTTTTTATCTGTTTTGCCTGAAATTGTAAATATTCTGGTATTTTAGGTTCACAAAAACGTGTATCGGATTAAGTTTTTATCGGTCCATTTGGTATTGCCTCCATATAGACCGACTTCACTTCTTGAGGGTGTAGAAGGCGCACTGATCATGAAAATTGCTTGAAACTCAATGTAAAATTTCTAGATTTTACTTCTACATATTTAAGATTTCAAATCAAGACGTTATTTTATAATTTTCTTGCACACTTACAAGAGATGTTAATGATTCCTCTAAAACTCAAACAAAAATGGTTCTTATAAATCCAGAATCTGATATAGTCCTCAATAGGTGAAATCTTTAAATTTATCTTCGGGAAGTGTCCTCAAGTCCTCAAGCCCTCCTGAAATTTCAAAGGAAACCCTAATATTTGGTTCATGGTGGTGGGTATTTAAGATTCGGCCCGGCCGAACTTAGTGCTGTATATACTTGTTATAGAAAATTTTGTCAAAATTTTGTCAACACTTTATTTCTATAGCAAATTTTGTCAAAATTTTATTTCTATTGAAAATTTCGTCAAAATTTTATTTCTATAGAAAATTTTGTCAAAATTTTATTTCTATAGGAAATTTTATAAAAGATCTATTTCTATAGAGAATTTAATCAAAAATTTGTTTCTATAGAAAAATTTTCCAAAATTTTATTTCTGTAGAAAATTTTGTTAAAATTATATTTCTGTAGGAAATGTTGTAAAAATTTTATTTCTATAGAAAATGTTGTAAAAATTTTATTTCTATAGAAAATGTTGTCAAAATTTTATTTCTATAGAAAATTCTGTCAAAATTTTATTTCTATAGAAAATTTTGTCAAATTTTTTTTTTCTATATAAACTTTGTCAAAATTTTATTTCTATAGAAAATTTTGTCAAAATTGTACTTCTATAGAAAATTTTGTTTAAATTTTATTTCTATAGAAAATTTTATTAACATTTTATTTCTATTTTGTCAACATTTTATTTCTAAAAAAAATTTTTGTCAAAATTTTATTTCTGTAGAAAATGTTGTCAAAATTTTATTTTTATAGAAAATTTTGTCAACATTTTAGTTCTATAAAAAATTTTGTCAAAATGTTTTTTTTTAAGAAAATTTTGTCAAAATTTTATTTCTATAGAAAATTTTGTCAACATTTTATTTCTATAGAAAATTTTGTCAACATTTTATTTCTGTAGGAAATTTTATCAAATTCTGTTTCTATAGAGAATTTGGTCAAAATTTTGTTTCTATAGAAAAATTTTCCAAAATTTTATTTCTGTACAAAATTTTGTTAAAATTATATTTCTGTAGAAAATGTTGTAAAAATTTTATTTCTATAGAAAATTTTGTTAAAATTTTATTTCTGTAGAAAATTTTGTTAAAATTCTATTTCTATAGAAAATGTGAAAATTTTATTTCTATAGAAAATTTTGTCAAAATTTTATTTCCATTAAAAATTTTGTCATCATTTTATTTCTATATAAACTTTTGTCAAAATGTTATATCTATAGAAAATTTTGTCAAAATTTTACTTCTATAGAAAATTTTGTTTAAATTTTATTTCTATAGAAAATTTTATTAACATTTTATTTCTATTTTGTCAACATTTTAGTTCTGTACAAAATTTTGTCAAAATATTATTTCTATAAGAAATTTTGTCAAAACTTTATTTCTATAGAAAATTTTGTCAAAATTTTATTTCTATAGAAAATTTTGTAAAAATTTAATTTCTATAGAAAATTTTGACAAAATTTTATTTCTATAGAAAATTTTGTAAAAAATTTATTTCTATAGAAAATTTTTTCAAAATTTTACTTCTATAGAAAATTTTGTTAAAATTTTATTTCTATAGAAAATTTTATTTCTATTCTGTCAACATTTTATTTCAGTAGAAACTTTTGTCAAAATTGAATTTCTAAAAATTAAAAATTCTACAAATCTACCAAACCGTTAAAAGTCTAGCGTTTTTGGTAGAATCCCACCAACTGTGCAAACGTAATCTGGACTCGGAAGTTGCGCAAGAGTCGTACCACTTCCTATTGCAGTGTTCAGCATTATCCTTTAGAAGAAGCAAGATGCTGAGGTCCTTTTCTTTCAGATTCTCACCGATTTGCTGGAGTGTAGCTTAAGTAACATATTCGCCTTCATCAGGGCCTCTGGTTGGATGTTTTAAGGAACTTTATAGAAGACAGTTTAAGTTCCTGAGTGACTTTAAGGAAGCTACTTGAGGAAGAAGTTGAGAAAGGTACCTTGAGGATTGGCAATGGACATGAAGTGGTCTAAGTGGGCATCAATTCATTTGAGATACAAAAACATAAACGTTTTCCTACTGGTTAAACATTATTTATTTTCCTCATTTAATAATAATGTTGATTACAACAAATTCAATTATAATTAGACTTTTGTTTCCTCGCCAAATGGATTATCTGATGGAATATAACAAATTATGGAAATATTTCCTAAAAACTAACTTAAATAAAATATCTCATTTCAAGCCAGCGCTCTTCAATATTTTCCCACTCTAAGTGACCATCATAAGAGATGCCATTATTCAAATTTAAATAACATTCTTATTAAATTTAAATTCAAATAAAAAACAAACAACATATTCTCAATATAAAGATATAAAGAACTACCATCAGTGACCGGGAGACAAAAGGCCCTCTTACTTTTAGTTATGAGTCATTTCAATTCATTTTATTGTCATCACAATGCGTGTCTGTCTGTCTGTCTGTCTGTCCGTGATGTCTGGTGGTCGGTTTAAATGTCTCTTACAAATGCTACAGCAGACTAATGACCGTGGTCTCTACCCACCATTGTACATAGAGTAGAGTTTAGATCGCATATTCGATTTGAGTAATAAATTATAATAAAATACAAATAAATGTCAAATTATAATTTTTACTACAAATAAAAAAGAGAAAGTCCAATTTGTGGTGGAAATAAAGCATGAAGCAGTTACAATTATAATAAAATTGCAAATAAATAATCCACGAAAAAAATATTCAGGAGATGTAAAGAATTTGAGGCGACTAAAAATTTATTGGAGACATTTATTAGTTTATTATTATTAAGTGTTGTTTTTTTAAAGATCTAATAATGCTGATATCTTATTGGATGATCAAAAGATATAGGAATAGATACAGGTACTGATTTTACCACAGAGGAACTGCAAAATGCCGCCAAAATCCTCAATGGTAAGAAGGCAACTGATCTTGACGGCATATCCACACAGATATTTTAAGAGTGCGCCCCGAAACCTTACTTGCTGTAATACAGCTGCCTAGGAGAAATTATTTTCCCTAATGTGTGAAAAGAACAAAGACTAGTTCTTATCAGCAACGCCATGGACGACCAAGTGCCGCCATAGTCGTACAAACTATTGTGCATGGTGGAAACAGCTGGAAAACTATTCAAACGTCTCATCAGACCAAGACTTGACGAAGCTATCAGGAGTGTTGGTTGTCTGACCGCGAGATAATACGGAGTTAGACCTGGAAAATCGACACTAGTAGCCTTTAAGGAACAATCAGATGCCGTCCAGGGTACATGGTAACATGGCAGCCACACTTCGAGATATATAATCCTGCTGGCGACGTTTGATATTCAGAACGCTTTCAATAGCCTAAGGTGGCCAGACGTAATGTACACCCTAAAGTCGATATTTCACGAAAAACTTAACGAGAATGTTGGCATATGACATTATGAAAGACTATCTAAAAAGACCGGAGTTTTAAAATAATACACTATAGAGAACCCAATAAGAATGGAAGTAACATTACGTGCCGCACAAGGCTCAATACTCCGACGAGATACTGAAGATACCCATACCAGACGATGCAATGTTAGGTAGTTCGCGTTGGATAGTTGAGTAGTTCACGAACGAACGAATTGACCGATCACTGAAATTAACGGATTGAATTAGTTCACATCAATCGTTCGTTTTCGTTCACCATATCAATGTGGACTAAATAAGCAGACATATATCAGGTTCTTCAGTTATTTTCGCTTTCCTTGGCAATGTCACAATTTTCAGTCTTTAAGCTCATGTCATTTTTTCCGTACAGAAATTCTTCGGGATTCAATGCAGAGCTAATACGTGTAATTTATGATGAACTAGACAAGAGCAACAAATGAACTTGAAATGAATCAGTTACTGATCGACATGGAAGTAGTGAGTTCACTAACGAACTAGTTCACTGATCGGAAAAGAGTTAAAGTGAGAAATACTGAAGCGTTTCCACGCAAACTTCGCCAAACAATGCTAGGCTCGAAAGACTGATTGGTGACGTATGGCTTACAATTAGCCATGCAAAAGACCGAACTCCTAAAACTAACCAAACGACATTTGCCTCTGGAAATAGAGATGCACATGGACGACATAATAATCCCAACAAAGCAGTCAACCGAGCACTTGGAACTAAGACTGGGAGCCACAGTGGTGCAATGGTTAGCATGCCCGCCGTGCATACACAAGGTCGTGGGTTCGATTCCTGCTTCGACCAAACACCAAAAAGTTTTTCAACGGTGGATTATCCCACCTCAGTAATGCTGGTGACATTTTTGAGGGTTTCAAAGCTTCTCTAAGTGGTTTCACTGCAATGTGGAACGCCGTTCGGACTCGGCTATAAAAAGGAGGTCCCTTGTCATTGAGCTTAACATGGAATCGGGCAGCACTCAGTGATAAGAGAGAAGTTCACCAATCTAGTATCACAATGGACTGAAAAGTCTAAGTGAACATCGGGCTGCCACTTAACTGGACTAAAAACTAACGCATCCCAATCAGAAGGAGTACGCACCGGTAAAATCTGCTATGAGCACGCTGATGGCAAACACAGGAGTCCTTCTTTCAAGAATTTCAGAAGAAGAATACTCATGGAGATGACTAACAGTATACTCCTCTATGAATGTGTGATCTGGGCGTTGAGCCTACAGAGCGAAAAAAAATCAGCTTTCAGTACAGAGCACGGCAGCTCTGAGAATAACTTCAGCATACCGCTCCGTATCAGGCGAAGCCGTATTATTAATAGCAGGAAGGATCCCAATGGACCTCCAGGCGATTGTAAGGCAAAAGGTTTTGGGGGACACACAACAAGGCGCGACAGACTTGATCTGACAAGAGACCAGAGATGGATGGCAAGAACGCTGGAGTCACGAGACAAAGGGAAGATGAACACACCGACATATAACCGATATACAATTATGGCGAGAGAGAGAGAGAGAAGATGTGGGGAAGTCACGTATTAGATGATTCAGATGCTCCCTAGTCACGGATACTTTCGAAAGTATCTGCATCGTATGGGGAAATGCAGGTCAAAAAACTGTATTTACGACGACGAAGAGGTAACGGATGATGCCGACCAAAATTTTTTTAGATATCCACCCGGGAAAAATGGCGGATACAACTTGAAGATGAAATTGAACATGTCTCTCCCAGAAATATAATCAAGAAGATGGTACAAAGGGAAAGGAAATGGGAGGCTATAAGGTGTTTGGTAGAACACGATCTCCGTAAGAAATAGGTTGACATGGACAAAACGATATGGGTAATGTAAACTTTAGTCTGAATGCAGACAAAAAGTAGACGGTCCTGGACCACGTGGAGTTCACCTCGAAGTAAAACGAAAAAAATTCCGAGGTGTTAAGAAACTTCATTGAGCGCATATCATTCATTCATTCAGAGACCAAACCCATTTTTGGCCTAATGAGTACATCTGAGTTAATAAACAGAATTGCTGATGTTGGAGTGGAGATCAGCAAGAAGTTTTCGAAAAGCTACCAATGGATCCAGAAAAACTCACAGTTTGGTGGGGTTTATGGGCTGGTGGAATTACTGCATCGTACTTCTTCAAAGATGCGAATCGTAACGTAACTCTGAGTGGTGACCGAGACCGTGAAATGATATCCAACTTTTTTGCCCAAAATACATGACATGAGGCTTCAAAAAGACGGTGCCACATGCCATACAGCGCGCGTTCTAAGTTCAACGTCTAAAAATAACAGTTTACTCTTGAAACCTGTTAGGGACTCAGTTATAAAATGTTAGGATCCCACAGACGTCGAATATAAACCATCTACTGTTGAAAAATAGATCTAACCAAAAATCCCATGCATTTCAACTTAGTTGAGCTACTTAGGACGGATATTTTTCAATTCATTCATTATTTCGCTTTGCAGCCAGCATACTCATTGTGGACTTTAACATTCCATATTGACTGATTGTAATAACACTATATTATTTTGCAAGATGTTTTTTTAGCATTCTCTCTATAAATAATTAAAAATTTTATAAATTGTAATATGTAAATTTCTTTTAAAACGCATATGAATTTTTTTTCATAGAATATCTTATAGGAAAGAAACGGTTTTTTCTTTGGTAAGCCACTACTATACAGATATTTTTCAATCATATTTTATAAAAAAGTAGGAAATAATAAAAAGCAATTTATGTCTACATTAACTTTAACAATTAATGACATGCTTCGGATAATGATCATGCTTCAATTCATTCGACGACGTAAAGTTATAAAGGTGTTTTGCATAAGTGTGTAAGATAAATTAGTTACTCGCGTTGTTATAGTTGAAAGTATAAGAATTTGTATGAATAATTGAGAAATTAATGCATACAAAATACTAAAAAATAAACTTTGTTAATAGTAAATAAAAACATTTCTACACTTTTATCAATTTGTAAACTTTTTCACAAAATACATGAACCAATACGTACCAATATATCGTTTTCGTATATATTTGTTTATATATTATGATTTATTTTTTCCTAATAATAAAATAAAGGTTAAAAAGGGTCCGATGAAAATACTTGGTGTTAAATAATATTTTTAATAAAATTTTTGAAATTTTTTTTTTATAGAAATAAAATTTTGACAAAATTTTCTATAGAAATAAAATTTTGACAAAATTTTCTATAGAAATAAAATTTTGACAAAATTTTCTACCGAAATAAAATTTTGACAAAATTTTCTACCGAAATAAAATTTTGACAAAATTTTCTATAGAAATAAAATGTTGACAACATTTTCTGTAGAAATAAAATTTTGACAAAATTTTCTATAGAAATAAAATTTTGACAAACTTTTCTATAGAAATAAAATTTTGACAAAATTTTCTATAGAAATAAAATTTTGACAAAATTTTCTATAGAAATAAAATTTTGACAAACTTTTCTATAGAAATAACTTTTTGACAAAATTTTCTATAGAAATAAAATTTTGACAAAATTTTCTATAGGAAGAAGATTTTGACAAAATTTTCTATAGGAAAAAGATTTTGACAAAATTTTCTATAGAAATAAAATTTTGACAAAATTTTCTATATAAATAAAATTTTGTCAAAATTTTCTATATAAATAAAATTTTGACAAAATTTTCTATAGAAATAAAATTTTGACAAAATTTTGTATAGAAATAAAATTTTGACAACATTTTCTATAGAAATAAAATTTTCACAAAATTTTCTATAGGAAGAAGATTTTGACAAAATTTTCTATAGAAATAAAATTTTGACAAAATTTTCTATAGAAATAAAATTTTTAAAAAAAACTTTCTATAGAAATAAAATTTTGACAAACTTTTCTATAGAAATAAAATTTTGACAAAATTTTCTATAGAAATAAAATTTTGACAAAATTTTCTATAGAAATACAATTTTGCCAAAATTTTCTATAGAAATACAATTTTTTGCAAAAATTTTCTATAGAAATAAAATTTTGACAAAATTTTCTGTAGAAATAACATTTTGAAAAAATTTTCTATAGAAATAAAATTTTGACAAAATTTTCTAGAGAACTAACATTTTGAAAAAATTTTCTATAGAAATAATTTTTTTGCAAAATTTTCTCTAGAAATAAAATTTTGACAAAATTTCCTATAGAAATAAAATTTTGAGCAAATTTTCTATAGAAATTAAATTTTTACAAAACTTACTATAGGAATAGAATTTTGACAAAATTTTCTATAGAAATAAATTTTTTGCAAAATTTTCTATAGAAATAAAATTTTGACAAAAATTTTTTATAGAACTAAAATTTTGACAAAATTTTCAATAGAAATAAAATTTTGACAAAATTTTCTATAGAAATAAAATTTGTACAAAATTTTCTATAGAAATAAAATTTTGACAAAATTTTCTACAGAAATAAAATTTTAAGAAAATATTCTATTGAATTAAAATTGTGACAAAATTTTCTATAAAAATAAAATTTTGACAAAATATTCTATAGAAATAAAATTTTGATAAAATTTCTATAGAAATAAAGTTTTGGAAAAATATTCTATAGAAATAAAATTTTGACAAAATTATCTATAGAAATAGGTTAAAGTGGCAGCCCGATTAAGATTCAGGCTCACTTAGACTATTCAGTCCATTGTGATAATCTATAGAAATAAAATTTTGACAAAATTGACCAAATTTTCTATTGAAATAAAATTGTGATAAAATATTATATTGAAATAAACTTTTGACAAAATTTTATATAGAAATAAAATTTTGACAAATTTTTCTATAGAAATAAAATATTGACAAAATTTTCTATAGAAATTACATTTTGACAAAATTTTCGATAGAAGTACGATTTTGACAAAATTTTCTATAGAAATAAAATTTTGACCAAATTTTCTATTGAAATAAAATTTTGACAAAGTTTTCTATAGAAATAAAATTTTGACAAAATTTTTTATAGAAATAAAAGTTTGACAAAATTTTCTATAGAAATAAAATTTTGACAAAATTTTCTATAGAAATAAAATTTTGACAAATTTTTCTATAGAAATAAAATTTTAACAAAATTTTCTATAGAAATAAAATTTTGACAAAATTTTCTATAAAAATAAAATTTTGACAAAATTTTCTATAAAAATAAAATATTGACAACTTGTTCTATAGAAATAAAATTTTGACAAAATTTTCGATAGAAATGCGATTTTGATTTTTTGAATAAAATTTTAAGAAAATATTCTATAGAAATAAAATTTTGACCAAATTTTCCATAGAAGTCAAATTTTCAAAAATTTTTCCATATAAATAAAATGTTGACCAAATTTTTGTTATAGAAAACAAATAAATAGAAATAAAATTTTGACAAAATTTTCTATAGAAATAAAATTTTGACAAAATGTTCTATAGAAATAATATTATGACAAAAGTTACAATAGAAATAAAATTTTGACAAAATTTTTGCTATAGAAATAAAATTTTGACCAATTTTTTCCTACAGAAATAAAATTATGACAAAATTTTCTATAGAAATAAAATTGTGATAAAATTTTCTTTAGATATAAAATTTTGACAAAATTTTCTATAGAAATAAAATTTTGACAAAATTGTCTAAAGAAGTAAAATTTTGACAAAATTTTCTACAGAAATAAAACTGTCGTTCAAGCTAAGCAACTTCTTGGCTCTGTCCAGTCTAACTTTTTCTTGTGCATCAGTGAGCTCTTGCACTTTTTGGAACTTCAATGATCAAGCTTATTTTTCAATATATATTGCATGCCTTTTTGCGTTATGTTAAAATAATACTATTTACATAGATATATGAGCTTCGTTCAAATGAAGCAGAGATTAATATCATAACTAAAGATTATTTATTCTCAATACTAATTAACGTTGCTAAAATAAAAAACTGAAAAGTGAATACAAAAGGAAAACAAGTTTCGAAGATAGCTAAAGTCATACGGCGACGACTATGCTATACCCTATGGAAAATGGGTGGATTGACGCTGATTGATTTTTTAATGGGACAAATGATTCCTGGAATTATATGGTAAAAGAATATTGTTGGAGAGAATATGTTTTGGAGTGTAGCGGACTCAGAAGGATGGAGGAAATGAGATTATCTGCCTGTTCACGAAACCTAGGTTAGGTTCACAAAGAGGCGTGCTGAATATGTTGTGTGTCGGATCATGTTTTTATATAGACCCATGGCACCCATGGTTAGGTTAGGTTGGGTGGCAGCCCGATGTATCAGTCTCACTTAGACTATTCAGTCCATTGTGATACCACAGTGGTGAACTTCTCTTTTATCACTGGAGTGCTGCCCGATTCCCGATTCCATGTTAAGCTCAATGACAAGGGACCTCCTTTTTATAGCTGAGTCCGCATTGCAGTGAAACAACTTAGAGAAGCTTTGAAACCCTCCGAAATGTCACCAGCATTACTGAGGTGGGATAATCCACCGCTGAAAAACTTTTTGGTGTTCGGTCGAAGCAGGAATCGAACCCACGACCTTGTGTATGCAAGGCGGGCATGCTCACCATTGCACCACGGTGGCTCCCAACCTAAAATCGTCCCGAGACGAATCGTTTATCTAGAGAGAAACTAAATTAGCTTTGGATATATTTGCTACAAATCTCGAAAATCGAACACCGAAACAATCGTGATTCGAAAGACTCTAGTTCTCGAGATTTTAACGATTGATTTATGAAGTTTCGTTCGTATCGAGGCGAAAATAAAGAGGAAACAATGAATCTTTAAAAATCTAAACTTTTCCAAAGTCGTAAAGACGAGCTTTTAAAAGTTTAAATTTCCGCATTTGTAATTCGAGTCAATTTAGTTTTATTTTCGTACTATTAAAAGGTTTTCTTAAATTTTAATATTTGTTCTAAATGATTTTATTATGATTTTTCGATCCATAATTATACCTGAGTTTATTGATATATAGTACACGATGTGGAGAAGATTGTTACCTTTGAACTAGACAAACCAAAGAAACAAATTTTATATACCTCAAACAGTAGTAGTAGAGTATGGCATAACAACTAAACAAATATTTAATCGTGATGCAAGTGTTCGATAAAAAAATGTTTAATTACATTCAAGATCTTCACTGATTTCACAAAGGGTTTAGTTTTTATTTTTATTTACTGTAAACCTTTTGTGTTTTGTTTCTATTTTACTTAAAATGAAATGCAAATGAATTAACGTGATTAGTTCTATAGGAATTATATAATTCAATGAGCAACAAAAAGGTACATTTGGCGCCACCACCCATGTGTTATTCAGGCGAAGTTGATTTCTTCTAAGAAAACTAAATGCAATATAGTCGTGTGGTGTACAGAGAATTCGAATGTTACCTCGATGGGGGAATTTTGTATTTTTTTTTATATTTTTGTATAGTACTTAATTCATAAGAATAAATAAAAATCAATGTGTTGGTGAATTAAAATTTAAAATTGAAATTAAATGTTTTTAAAACCTGTTTATAATGCAGTTGATGTTTGAAGAGCAAATACTTTGAGAATATTTATATGAAATTTAATATGAGAATTTTTTTCCATATTATAAAAAGTAAAATTATTAAAGTAAAATTTAAACCTATGGATATTTATGGTTGCAAAGGACCCCGAGGTTGTATGAGTTATAGTAATACATGCTTATGGTAGTCATACGACCTATGGTCCGCATTCGTTGTAGGCTTCGATATTCGGAAAGGCAAAAATTTATTTTGGTGGTATTTTCTTAACCCTTAGCCCTTGTGCACTCCTTGGATAAGTGCGTGTTAATCGGGTTTGCCTCCAAATAGGCCTCAGTTTCGGCGATCACCTCTTCATTGCAGCCAAATTTTTTCCCTGCGAGCATCCTTTTTAGGTCTGAGAACAAGAAAAATTCGCTGGGGGCCAGATCTGAAGAATACGGTGGGTGGGGAAGCAATTCGAAGCCCAATTCATGAATTTTTGCCATCGTTCTCAATGACTTGTGGCACGGTGCGTTGTCTTGGTGGAACAACACTTTTTATACCCTCCACCATAGGATGGGGGGTATATTAACTTTGTCATTCCGTTTGTAACACATCGAAATATTGCTCTAACCCTACCATAGGATGGGGGGTATATTAACTTTGTCATTCCTTTTATAACACATCGAAATATTGCTCTAACCCTACATTTTTCTACTGTAATGGATACATGAAAGTTTAACATAAATATTCAATAACTAAAGGAATAAAAATTACGTTTTAAACTCAAAGTTGGGCCAAATTGACCCAAGGCGTGCACAAGGGTTAAATGCACAAGGTCACCGATTCCTTCGAAAAATATCTAATATGCAAAATGGTAAATAAAGAACATCTGCATACCACATTTTTTTATACCCTGCGCCACACTGCGGAACAGGGTGTTATAAGTTAGTGCATATGTTTGTAACACCCAGAAGGAGACGAGATAGACACACGGTGTCTTTGGCAATAATGCTCAGGGTGGGTCCCTGAGTCGATATAACCATGTCCGTCCGTCCTTCCGTCCGTCTGTCTGTGAACACATTTTTGTGATCAAAGTCTAGGTCGCAATATAAGTCCAATCGCCTTCAAATTTGGCACATGTTCCTAATTTGGGTCAGAATAGAACCATATTGATTTTGGAAGAAATCGGTTCAGATTTAGATATAGCTTCCATATATATCTTTCGCCCGATATGCACTAATATGGACCCAGCAGCCAGAGTTTTACACCGATTTGCTTGAAATTTTGTACAAACATAACACCTAGTCGTATAGTCAAGTGTGCAAAATTTGATTGAAATCGGTTCAGATTTAGATATAGCTCCCATATATATCTTTCGCCCGATATGCACTAATATGGACCCAGCAGCCAGATTTTTGGCCGAATTTGGTTGAAAATTTGTACTAGGAGTACAATTAGTAGTATAGTCAAGTGTGCAAAATTTAATTGAAATCGGTTCAGATTTAGATATATCTCCCATATATAGCTTTCGCCCGATATGGACTAATATGGCCTTAAAAGCCAGAGTTTTGGCCCAATTTGGTTGAAATTTTGCACAGGGAGTAGATTTAGCATAGTAGCTATGCGTGCCAAATTTGGCTGAAATCGGTACAGATTTAGATATAGCTCCCATATATATGTTTTTCTGATTTCGACAAAAATGGTCAAAATACCAACATTTTCCTTGTAAAATCGCCACTGCTTAGTCGAAAAGTTGTAAAAATGACTCTAATTTTCCTAAACTTCTAATACATATATAACGAGCGATAAATCATAAATAAACTTTTGCGAAGTTTCCTTAAAATTGCTTCAGATTTAAATGTTTCCCATATTTTTTTACTAACATTGTGTTCCACCCTAGTGCATTAGCCGACTTAAATTTTGAGTCTATAGATTTTGTAGAAGTCTATCAAATTCTCTCAAGATCGAGTGATATAAATGTATGTATTTGGGACAAACCTTTTTATATAGCCCCCAACACATTTGTCGGATGTGATATGGTATCGAAAATTTAGATCTACCAAGTGGTGCAGGGTATAATATAGTCGGTCCCACCCGACTTTAGACTTTCCTTACTTGTTTTTACTAAAATTATGTTCCGCCCTAATGCATTAGCCAACTTAAATTTTGAGTCTATAGATTTTGTAGAAGTCTATCAAATTCTCTCAAGATCGAGTGATATTTAAATGTATGTATTTGGGACAAACCTTTATATATAGCACCCAACACATTTGACGGATGTGATATGGTATCGAAAATTTAGATCTACAAAGTGGTGCAGGGTATAATATAGTCGGCCCCGCCCGACTTTAGACTTTCCTTACTTGTTTTTTTTTTTTTTTAAATATGTTTTTATACCCTAAACCACATAGTGGTCGGGGTATAATAAGTTTGATCAGCCAAAAATGTGCTACCAGAAATATTGATTTTAGACTATATGTAATATATACCGATCGGCTCAGAATCATCTCCTGAGTCGATCTTGCGCTTGGTGTCCGTCCGTCCATCTGTCTGTCCATGTATTTGTTGTTCACAGTTATTAACCGCCGCAATTATTAACCGATTTTGATGAAATTTGGTATAGGGAGTTTTTTGGGCACAAGGACGAACGCTATTGAATTGAATCGCATCAAATTTAGATATAGCTCCCATATATATGTATCGCCCGATTTCGACAAATGGGGTCACGTTGCACTTTTTTACTCACCGATCGTCGTCAAATTTAGCGTAAAATAATCTTCTACATCACCCTTTAAGTCTGCAAAATTTCATCGATATCGGTTCAGATGTAGATATAGCTCCCATATATATGTATCGCCCGATTTTGCCAAATTAGGTCATAAAACCCTTATTTGTCAACCGATCTTACTCAAAGTTGGCTAAATGTAATCTTCTATAGCAATAACTATAATTGCCAAAAATCATCAAAATCGGTTCAGATTTAGCTATAGCTCCCATATATATGTACCGCCCGATATTTCTAAATTTGGCCATAAAACCCTTATTTATCAACCGATCTTATTCAAAGTTGGCTAAATGTAATCTTCTATAGCACCATATGTGCAAAAAATCATCGAAATCGGTTCAGATTGAGATATCTAATAGCTCCCATATATATGTATAACCCGATTTTCCCAAATATAGCCATAAAACCCTTATTTATCAACCGATCTTGCTCAAAGTTGGCTAAATGTAATCTTCTAAAGCACTAACTATATGTGCAAAATTTCATCGAAATCGGTTCAGATTGAGATATAGCTCCCTTATATGTATCACCCGATTTTGAAAAATTTGCCCCTAATAACCTTATGTTTGACCATAGAGGACTCATTTCTTAACTGATCTTACTCAAATTTTGCACAAGGTAACCTTTTGTGGTATTAATCAAACCCGCAAAATATTATGCAAATTGGTTCAAATTTACATATAGCTTCCATATATATGCATCGGGGCCTCCCCTTTGTTCCACTTTTTTTTTTTAAGTACAGTGAACAAACTAAAATTTATCAACTTACGGAAATTTTACGGAGAACTTGGGGGAGATTATGAAATTTATATGAGGTATATGATTTTTTTAATATTTGGTCGGGGAAACATAGAAGGGCACAGGGAGACATCATTTCTCCTCTAGTACATACAGTGAAACAATTCAACTTTTCCAATTTACTTGAAAATTACAGAGGATGTCGGGTAGGTTATATTATTATAATGGATATTTGATTTTCTGATATTCGGAAGGGAAGAGGGGCCTCCCCTTGCCCTGCTGTTTGAATACTGGGCTTATAATTTGTTTGATATTTTCTGGGACGTCTACACAATATACGCTATATAATATATTGGGACGGGAACCTTCTCCTTGCCCCACACTATGAAACTTGAAGGAATGTTGACAGAAATATTTTTTTTGGAATTTACAGAGAAAGTGACGTCTCTTTACAAAAAATAGAGCAAAATCTAACCTTTACCGATTTACTTGAAATTGGGAGAAGATGATTAAATTTATACAGGGTACATGCATTTTCGACATCTGGTTGGGGAAGGGGAATATTAAAGGTGGACAGTTTGTGAAATGAATATAGGGTACATGAGTTTACGATATGTGGTCGGGGAGGAGTGAAGGACGGACGTTGCCTTTTGCCCGATTTTTTTGAAAATAGAAAGTAGATGTGAATTGATAAATGGGAACTCGGTACATAATTTTATGATTTTTTTACAGGTTTCTCCCAGACTTTTTTAAGTAAACAAATAAAATTTAGAGGGTGCATCATTTTCCGGTATAACATATATTTGACAAAGGCATGTTCTCTGTGTCCAACACTTTAACAAATGTTAATATGGTAAATTTTTAAGTACTTTTACTTTTTCCGATTTATTGGACGGTATGGTGGGTAGAAGTATATCTCCCCTGGACAAACCACGCTTGAAATTCATAGGAAATGAGAAGATTGCCCAACGATTTTAACAATTAGAAAACATAAAAGCAAGTAGTCCGATTTTTTTTTTTAATCAACGCGACACATGTGTGGAAACCATGGAGTGATTAATCAGTACTTCAGTTTTTGTGCCAGACGACTTCCCCTGACCCTACTCTTGAAAAGAGTTCAAATCTTTTTGAATTTGTTTTCAGGTCGAAGGATATGGTTGAATAAGTTTAAGCAAATATGCTTCGGGAGGCTCAGCGAAGCGGGCCGGGTTACGCTAGTTTTGTATAGAAACAAAATTTTGGCAAAATATTCTAAAGAAACAAAATTTTGACAAAATATTCTAAAGAAATAAAATTTTGAAAAAAATATTCTTTACAAATAAAATTATGAGAAAATTTTCTATAGAAAAAAAAAAAATTGAAAAAAAATTCTATAGAAAAAAAATTGACAAATTTGGAAAAAATGTTCTGGTATATAGCCTATCTATTTAAGAGATACAAATAAATTTACAATAAAATAGATAATAATTATAATTAATATAAATAGAATTGAAATAAAAGAAAATTAAATTTAAACTGGCAATTTGAAATTGAAACTAAAGTATGAATTGAAATTTAATTAAACTAAACTAAAATAAAAATTAACGTTCATTTAAATTAAATACAAAACAAGCCACATTACATATCTTCATAACTAAACTCGGTAAATTAAAACTCGTGCATCCACAAAAAAGGAGTGAATTCACTGTGAAGGAAAATTAATGCCCAGCTTTTTTGCTTGCATAGGACCATGTGGTTGTATGAGTTATATTAACATATATTTGTATTAATCATCCCACCTGTGGTCCACAAATTTTATTATACTCCCATGTTCGTCTATTCGAAATGTCAAGAGTGTGGTGATCATTTCTTAACCCAAAAATGTATAAATTTAAAATTTCATAAAATATTTCTCTTTAAAGTTCGAATTCGAAGAAGTCCAAGAGGATCTCCGAATATCGGAACCTTCAATTAAGGATATTGGTATTAATTCCGAGCCAAAGATGCGGCTTAATTAAAATAAAGACATATTTTTGGGACATCTCTGGTTCTAAATCTAGGATTAATAAAATTAAAATAAGGGCACAGATGCTTTTCTTCGAATTTTTATTCTCTCTTTGTGCGATGCGATGTATTAATAAAGTTATAGCAAATATTTGAAGCGTTTTAATCTAAAATCTAAAGATGATTTAAAGATAATTTCTTTAATTAAAAATGTTTTGCTTTACTTTAAGGAAAACTTATCTTACTTCCAAGACCTTCGGCTTTAACAGAGGAACGCAAATTTCCAAAATGTGTGTCCTAAATTTAATAAAAAACAATTAAGGAAAGTCTAAAGTCGGGCGGGGCCGACTATATTATACCCTGCACCACTTTGTAGATCTAAATTTCCGTCAAATGTGTTGGGGGCTATATATAAAGGTTTGTCGCAAATACATACATTTAAATATCACTCGATTTCGACAGATTTTGATAGACTTCTCAAAATTTAAGTAGGCTAATGCACTAGGGTGGAACACAATGTTAGTAAAAAAAATACGGGAAACATTTAAATCTGAAGCAATTTTAAGGAAACTTCGCAAAAGTTTATTTACGATTTATCGCTCGATATATATGTATTAGAAGTTTAGGAAAATTAGAGTCATTTTTACAACTTTTCGACTAATCAGTGGCGATTTTACAAGGAAAATGTTGGTATTTTTATGGGAGCTATATCTAAATCTGTACCGATTTCAATCAAGTTTGCCATGCACAGCTACAATGCTAATTCTACTCCCTGTGCAAAATGTCAACTAAATCGGAGCAAAAAATTAGCCTCTGTGGGCATATGAGTGTAAATCGGCCGAAAGCTATATATTGGAGCTATATCTAAATCTGTACCGATTTCAATCAAGTTTGGCATGCACAGCTACAATGCTAATTCTACTCCCTGTGCAAAATTTTAACTAAATCGGAGTTAAAAATTGGCCTCTGTGGTCATATGAGTGTAAATCGGACGAAAGCTATATATGGGAGCTATATCTAAATCTGAACCGATTTCAACCAAATTTGGCACGCATAGCTAAAATCCTAATTCTACTCCCTGTGCAAAATTTCAACTAAATCGGAGCAAAAAATTGGCCTCTGTGGTCATATGAGTGTAAATCGGACGAAAGCTATTTATGGGAGATATATCCAAATCTGAACCGATTTCAACCAAATTTGGTACGCATAGCTACAATGCTAATTCCACTCCCTGTGAAAAATTTCAACTAAATCGGAGCAAAAAATTAGCCTCTGTGGTCATATGAGTGTAAATCGGGCGAAAGCTATATATGGGGGATATATCCAAATCTGAACCGATTTCAACCAAATTTGGCAGGCATAGCTACAATGCTAATTCTACTCCCTGTGCAAAATTTCAACTAAATCGGAGTTAAAAATTGGCCTCTGTGGTCATATGAGTGTAAATCGGGCGAAAGCTATATATGGGAGCTATATCTAAATCTGAAACGATTTCAACCAAATTTGGCACGAATACTTACAATACTAATTCTACTCTCTGAGCAAAATTTCAACTAAATCGGAGCAAAAAATTGGCCTCTGTGGTCATATGAGTGTAAATCGGGCGAACGATATATATGGGAGCTATATCTAAATCTAAACCGATTTCCATAAAATTTGGCACACTTGACTACACTACTAATTGTACTCCTAGTGCAAAATTTCAACCAAATTGTTGTAAAACGCTGGCTTCTGGGACCGTATTAGTCCATATCGGGCGAAAGTTATAAATGGAAGCTATATATAAATCTGAACCAATTTCAATAAAATTTGGCATACTTAACTATAATACTAATTGTTCTTCTTGTGCAAAATTTTAAGCAACTTGGGGTAAAACTCTAGCTTCTGGGGCCATATAAGTCCATATCGGGGGATATATATATATATATATATATATATATATATATATATATATATATATATATATATATATATATATATATATATATATATATATATATATATATATATATATATATATATATATATATATATATATATATATATATATATATATATATATTGGAGCTATAACTAAATCTGAACCGATTTCTTCCAAAATCAATAGGGTTCTATTCTGAGCCAAAGCACATACTTCGCCCGATTTACACTCATATGACCACAGAGGCCAATTTTTTGCTCCGATTTAGTTGAAATGTTGCACAGAGAGTAGAATTAGTATTGTAAGTATGCATGCCAAATTTGGTTGAAATCGTTTCAGATTTAGATATAGCTCCCATATATAGCTTTCGCCCGATTTACACTCATATGACCACAGAGGCCAATTTTTAACTCCGATTTTGTTGAAATTTTGCACAGGAGTAGAATTAGCATTGTAGCTATGCCTGCCAAATTTGGTTGAAATCGGTTCAGATTTATATATATCTCCCATATATAGCTTTCGCCCGATTTACACTCATATGACCACAGAGGCTAATTTTTTGCTCCGATTTAGTTGAAATTTTTCACAGGGATGCTTGCCAAATTTTTGCCAAAGACACCATGTGTCTATCTCGTCTTCTTCTGGGTATTGCAAACATATGCACTCATGTATAATACCTTGTTCCACAGTGTGGCGCAGGGTTTAAAAAATTAAGCAAAGATGATGAACTTTCTCTTAATTCAAATTTCGTTATGTTAAAGAAAATTTTTCATCATATTGTGTAAGTTGCGTGTACTAAAATTTATGTTGCATAATCTTCCCTATGAGGTCAATATTTTTTTCAGTGTAGATGTCCAAACAGCTTTAATTCAATTTCAAATTCAATTTCATTTCAGTATTAACTATTTCTTCCCATTTTAACAAGACGCTTTAAGCTAGAATGACACGTTTAAAGTATTCCTGATATACAAATCTATTTAGCCTCCCAGTAAAAAAAGCGTCGATAAAAAAGTAGTGAATATGTTCTTTTTGGATTCTGAAGTAGTGCAAAATTCGCGCAGAAGCGATGAATTTAATATGGGCTTGTCATAGGGCGGATGTCCACCATTTCCATAGCCGTTGCACTGAATTTGCATCACTTCTTACTCTGTGATTCAAATTCAGTGTTTGGATGTGAATTAAAAAACATTGACATATTTTAACAAATAAATAATTTTTAAATTATTTTTTGATTTTTTAATGCATTCTAACCAGGGATCCGGAGCGGAGCGGAGCGGAGCAAGCCCTTTTTTTGCCGGAGCGGGAGCGGAGCGGGAGCGGCATTTCTAAAATCCGGAGCGGAGCGGTTTCCAAATGAAAAACCGCTCCGAATAAAATATTACTTGAATGAAATGTGTAACTTTGAAATTACACTGTGTAGGTAATTTCAAATTTAGTTAGTACTTAGCGTAGTGTGAGTAAACGTTTAAAATGTACGATATGTATTTTTGTACGTACGTACATTGGGGAAAACACAACGTGTTTTTTAGTAATTGTTTTCAAAAACGGCAAATGTCAAAATATATATCTAGTATGTGTTGTAAAAGTAACAACAGTACTTTCGATCAATTTCATCCCGTATTACTACAAAGATGTTTGTAATGAACGTCAAATAAATGCAATTAAACGATCTTATTTATATTTAATTTTTTAGTTTTCTACACTGAAAAAAATATTGTCGTGAAGTCAAAGATTCCATGTCCTTAGAATAAGAATGCAAATTTTGCTTAACATGGAAGACGCATTTCTCTAAAATAAAGTTTTTTTTCTTGTCCAAAAGGCAATAAACTTTTGAATGAAGTTGTAATGTCCTTATAATTAAGTGATTTTACTTAAAAATGTGTATCATAACATGAAAGATACAATTTTTGAGGTAAGGTCAACATGACTTTAATAATTAAGAAAAATTCTTTAAAATTAATAAAATTGTCTTTAAATTTGTTTCCTTTTTGCATCTTGCCTACAAAGAAAAAATCGTTAAAAAATAAGACATGTTTTTCAACAATTTATTTTAAAGACGCTTTTTACTTGAAACATAGCATAATTTCTACTGGAAGTCGAGTCTTAATATGGAAAAAAATAACTCGTTAACTCGTTTTTAAAGGATTTTGATAACAACTGACGAAAAAAATCTAAAAAAAATAAAAATTAACATTTGCTTCCTAGAACCCCCAAATTTAAAAGAGAATTACGTCTTTAAAGTATCCTTACTTGTATTCTCCGCTTCTTTGGCTCGGAATTAATACCCAAACTGTTAAAGTAAAGACAAAATCGTTGGAACCGGGCATGCTTTTTTTCATTCACATTTGCTTTACTATTGTACTATATCCTAGCATTCTCTTATTTCTGATATTAGTTTCCGAAAATTTAATTAAAATTATGGATAGTTTCAATTTTGGTTGAAAAATGTGCGCATATACATTTATTATACAATAAAGGGGAAAAAAGCGAAATTAGGTAACACTAGATCTGAGTAAGAATATTCGTAGGTATACCACGGACTGATGTCGATGGAGGTTGTTGCAAACATAAACATAAACATACACACACACATTACAAATATAACAAAACCTCTTCTCTACGTCTGTTGCAAAACAAAAAAAACTTTCGGAGAGTAGTTACTTATACTCTGTGTATAGACTTTCAATTCCAATCAGCGTTGCCGTTTTGGTCCGATCGGACCAAAATTGGTCCAAAAGATTTCTAATTTTTAAATTTAGTCCGATGGTCAGACCAAACAGAATTTGGTCCATTTTGGTCCATTTTCATAAATTTGGTTTCTATCACATATTAAATAGTAGATGGTGCACCGCAAAGAATATTGTCGGGAGGTCAAATATTTCACATGCTTAAAATACGAATACGAATTTTGCTTAGAATAGAAGACGTATTTCTCTGAAAAAAAGTTTTTCCTTGTCTAAAAGTCTCTAAACTTTTCAATGAAGTCTGTTTGTCCTTATAGCTAAGTGATTCGACATAAAAATGTGTATCCTAACATGAATGCAAATTTCGTTTTAATGAAGTCAAATTGGATTTAATATTTCTGAAAAAATCTTCAAAATTAATAAAATATTTCAACACATTGTTTTAAAGTCATTATACCCTAAACCACATAGTGGTTAGGGTATAATAAGTTTGATCTGTCAAAAAATGTGCCTACAAGAAATATTGATTTTAGACCCCATAAAATATATACCGATCGACTCAGAATCACCTCCTGAGTCGATCTAGCGCTTGGCGTCCGTCCGTCCATCCGTCCGTCTGTCCATGTATTTGTTGTTCACAGGATTTCGGTCGCAATTATTAACCGATTTTGATGAAATTTGGTACAGGGAGTTTTTTTTTTTGGGCACAAGGACGAACGTTATTGAATTTGGAAGAAATCGGATCAAATTTAGATATAGCTCCCATATATATGTATTGCCCGATTTCGACAAATGGGGTCACGTTGCACTTTTTTTACTAACCGATCGTCGTCAAATTTAGCACAAAATAATCTTCTGTATCACCCTTTAAGTCTGAAAATTTCATCGAAATCGGTTCAGATTTAGATATAGGTCCCATATATATATGTATCGCCCGATTTTGTCAAATTAGGTCATAAAACCCTTATTTATCAAGCGATCTTACTCAAAGTTGGCGAAATGTAATCTTCTATAGCAGTAACTATATGTGCAAAAAATCATCGAAATCGGTTCAGATTTAGCTATAGCTCCCATATATGTACCGCCCGATTTTTCTAAATAAAATAAAACTGAATTGAACAAATAATACAATGTTTGTACTATAATTTTCTCGAAGAGGAGCGGAGCGGAGCGTGGAGCGGAGCGGAGCGATTTTTTTTTTCTCGGAGCGGAGCGAGGAGCGGAGCGGTTTTTTTTTTCTCCGGAGCGGAGCGGAGCGGAAAAAATGGACCGCTCCGGATCCCTGATTCTAACGCATGTCCGAAACGTTTGAATTAAAATATTCTGAACAATTCGTAATATTTCTTGAATGGATTTAGAATTTTTTCGACAAAATTTCAATAATTTGTACCATTTTATTGGGAGCCACCGTGGTGCAATGGTTAGCATGCTCGCCTTGCATACACAAGGTCGTGGGTTCGATTCCTGCTATGACCGAACACCAAAACAGTTTTTCAGCGGTGGATTATCCCACCTCAGTAATGCTGGTGATATTTCTGAGGGTTTCAAAGCTTCTCTAAGTGTTTTCACTGTAATGTGGAACGCCGTTCGGACTCGGCTATAAGAAGGAGGTCCCTTGTCATTGAGCTTAACATGGAATCGGGCAGCACTCAGTAATAAGAGAGAAGTTCACCACTGTGGTATCACAATGGACTGAATAGTCTAAGTGAGCCTGATACATCGGGCTGCCACCTAACCTAACCTAACCTACCATTTTATTAAAGTTACTCTGTGTTTAACCTTTTTGAAACAAACGAAAAATTATATTTAAAAAAACGAGTTATAAATAAATTAATTAAAAAAAATTCCTGTGTAGTTAAAATAAAGAACATCTTTAAGAGTACCTCTTTTGGAAGTGCTTTTAAAGTTGTACCTTTGGAAGAACTTCCAAATCTTTTTGCTGGGCTATTGAATATAATACATTAAAGCTCCCCTTACTGCATTTTTCTTAGCAAAGAAAAAAATGAAAAAAAAAAAAATATTACAAAGGCGCGTTTTAAATCCCCCCAAAAAATGAAAAAAAAAACTGCACAGCAACCTGTAGTTTTTTTTTGCAGATAACAACAACACTTCACCTTAGAATATGAGTTCGTGCCTATTTGGAAAAGTGTAACAAATTGAACAAGAATTTCCCATTCATTAAATCTAACCTTTTATATGGCAGCTAACAGCTCGAATAAACAGATCACCACACCAAACTTCAAAGGTTTGTGTAGTTTGCTACACACAACGCCTTTCAATTTGAGAAGTCCATATGAGCTAATACTGGGTGGAGCACCGCAATTTCACAGGCTTGTATCAATATCAATTTAAAGCTATAAATATACTACTAGAAAAACTATGGAAATAGCCACACACAAGATGCCAATTAATTTTAATCAGGATATTAATATAACAAAATTAAATTAAGTCTAAATTGAAACTAGAAGTTAAAAATAAAATAAAATTAAAATTAAGATTGAAATTAAAATTGAATTAAATTAATTATTAAATTAAAATTAAATTTAAAATTAAATCAAAATTAAAATGCAAATTCAAATTAAAAATTATTATATTTTTATAATTATAAAAATTATAATTTTATAATTAGAATTAAAAATAAAATAAATATTAATATTAATATTAAAATTAATTTAGAAATTAAAACTTAAAGTTAAGATTAAGATTGAAATTAAAATTGAAATTAAGATTATTAATTAGAGAGCTATCGTGGTGCAATGGTTAGCATGCTCGCCTTGCATACACAAGGTCGTGGATTCGATTCCTGTTTCGGCCGAACACCAAAAAGTGTTTCAGCGGTGGACTATCTCACCTCAGTAATGCTGGTGACATTTCTGAGGGGTTTAAAGCTTCTCTAAGTGGTTTCACTGCAATGTGCAACGCCGTTCGGACTCGGCTATAAAAAGGAGGCCCCTTGTCATTGAGCTTAACATGGAATCGGGCAGCATTCAGTGATAAGAGAGATGTTCACCATTGTTGTATCACAATGGACCTAACCTAACCTAATTATAAGCACAATACGACTTCATTGAAAACTTTATTGACTTTATCGACAAAGAAAAAAACTTTATGATAGAGAAATGCTTCTTTTATACTAAGCAAAATTTGCTTTCGTATTTTAAGGACATGAAATCTTTGGCCTCACGACAATATTTTTTTTCAGTGTGCATTGGGCCATGTGGTTGTATGAGTTATATTAACACATATTTGTATAACTCATCCCACCTGTGGTCCACAGATTTTAATTTATTCCCATACTCCGCGATTCGGATAAAATGGTTAAATTATAACATTTTGAATAATTAAAATTAAATTTCAAAATTTATATTTAAAATGAGGATTACAATTATAATTGAAATTTAAAATAAAATTATAATTTAATTAAGAATTAAGATTGAAATTAAAATTAAATTTAAAAATAAAATTATATTTAAAATTAACACTAAACATTACATTAACATTAACATTATAATTGAAATTAAAATTAAAACCAAAACCAAAATCAAAACTAAAATTAAAACTAAAACAATAACTAAAATTAAATTTAAAATTAGCATTAAATTTGAAATTAAAATTGATATCAAATTTAAAACTAAAATTGAAATCAAAATTAAATTTAAAATCTAAATCAAAATTAAAATCAAAATTAAATTTAAAATTAAAATATAACCAATTTCTTTTTAAGGTACAAATAAATCCAAATGTCGATAGATTAAATTAAATTATACTAAAATAAATTAAGTTGCATAACTTCAATATCGTGGACTCCGTTAGTTTTCCCACCGTTATGGTAAACCACATTGGAGTCACTACACCCAAAAAACATTTTCCTCCAGAATGAAATGTTAGGCAAAAGAAATTCTCTTTGTTACAAAGATTTCTTTCAGAGCAAATTACAATTTCGCATATTTTAAATTTCGTACTAAAAATTTTCCTTCAGTGTAGTGGTTTTTCTATTACTTTTTTATGCATAATTAATTCTTTGATATGCCTGCCTTTGTGATGTTCCTAAAAGTTATCTTTTTTATATTTTCTATTATTAAGTAGTTGTATTAAAAACTCATTTCTAAATTGTTTACTAGTGTATTTAATTTCCGTTTTGTTCACTCTATTTAGTTTGTTTACTTGTTCCTTTAAAATCCGTTTTCTTCGTTCATTAATTGTGTCCGCGTGGGAGATAGGTAAGACATTTAGATATTGCGAGGGGCGAGCCTCCGTCGAATAGATAGGAACGACTACAACTCATTTAAAAAAAAATTCCAAATGACATTCCATTAAGTAATTAAGCTTGAACGTCTAATACTCGACCAGATTGAATGGCATTACCCTCGCTGATTTATCGATTCACCACTATAGCCCCCCCCCCCACACCCTCTCACCAATATAGGTCGACGAGAATAGCGTAGAGCATATCGTTGACTATCTGACTTTTAATGTTCCAGTAACAAACACGTAATTTGTGTTCCATTCACAGAAAGCTCCATCAGTGAGTGGCAAGGTTGACTACTTAAGACAACCACCGTAACCGTTACTAATTTCGTGGTAACACCACATTAACCGGTATTGCCAAAGTCTAAGGCGCCCAGTATCTTTTAACAACGAGGCATTTGATGTATGAATGAAATAAAGAATTAAATGACTCATTTTATAATCTATGTGTGTGTGTGTGTATGAGAGAGTGAGTGTGCCTATGTAATTTCCTATGATTTTGTTGTATTTTTCAATTGAACTATGCTTGCAACGTACAGCTATGATTTATTATTCATTATTGTTTTGAGAAAAAAAAAATAATAATAATAATGAAATTGAATTTTTATCATTTCAACAAATATGTGTGGGAGAAAATTTAAATGTCTATGAAAGTAGTGCATATCCAATAGCGAATAGCGTAGCTTAGAGAAACTAGTTTTTTTTGTTACAAAAAAAAAATATGTTTTGCAAATTCAATAAGTAAATTTGTATTACGGTAGATTTTCCGTTTTTAAATAAGTGAGAATTCTGTTATTTTTACTGGGAAATGAAAAAGTAAAAGTAAGTGGCAAATTAAAAAAACTTATAAAATTAATGAAAATCTATGAGATCCCAGGAAAAAAATTGGAAGTTGTTCTAAAGGCTCAACTTTAAAAGCACTTCGGTTAATGAATAGGAGCGGGGAGCATCCATTGGCCTTTTCAGTGGCCCACACTATTACCATTGGCGGCGCTTGAGTACTGGCCCAATCGAAGGTGTACATATTCAACTGATCTCTTTGACAGGTCAAACCTATCATTTTCTTTGTTCACAAACTGCTCAAACCTATCATTTTGTTGTTCACAAACTGCACCATTGCACCATGGAGCCACCGTGGTGCAATGGTTAGCATGCCCGCCTTGCATACACAAGGTCGTGGGTTCGATTCCTGCTTCGACCGAACACCAAAAAGTTTTTCAGCGGTGGATTATCCCACCTCAGTAATGCTGGTTACATTTCTGAGGGTTTCAAACTTCTCTAAGTGGTTTCACTGCAATGTGGAACGCCGTTCGGACTCGGCTATAAAAAGGAGGTCCCTTGTCATTGAGGTTAACATGGAATCGGGCAGCACTCAGTGATAAGAGAGAAGTTCACCAATGTGGTATCACAATGGACTGAATAGTCTAAGTGAGCCTGAAACATCGGGCTACCACCTAGCCTAACCTAACCTAACCTAACTGCTCAATTTGGAAAGGCTTCCCATCGAAGAAGAATTGGTAACTGGCCTCTTTCGTGCAAGCGAAGCAACTCCTTGGCTTTTTTCAGTCAAACTTTTTTGTGCATCGATGGGTTTACTTTTTTGTCTGTGTGCCCATATTACAGCAACGAGCAATGACATGAGAAACTAATAGTTTTTTTTTTCATAATAAAATACTGGACGAACTTAATTCAATTTTTGGAGGTGAATCTTCAATAAGGAGCAGTATTTATGCTATGTTGAATTCAACCAAGGTCATAATTCACACCAAGACGAATTTTGTGAAGGTCGTACAAAATCGGTTGTTAGTTCGGAAACCATTTATGCTGTGCACCAACTGATATTGCCACCGTGGTGCAATGGTTAGCATGCCCGCCTTGCATACACAAGGTCGAGGGTTCGATTCCTGCTTCGACCGATCACCAAACAATTTTTCAGCGGTGGATTATCCCACCTCAGTAATGCTGGTGACATTTCGGAGGGTTTCAAAGCTTCTCTAAGTTGTTTCACTGCAATGCGGACTCGGCTATAAAAAGGAGGTCCCTTGTCATTGAGCTTAACATGGAATCGGGAATCGGGCAGCACTCCAGTGATGAGAAAGAAGTTCACCACTGTGGTATCACAATGGATTGAATATTCTAAGTGAGACTGATACATCGGGCTGCCACCTAACCTAACCTAACTGATATTGCATGATCGCCATGTGATCAATTGTGAGATTAAGACAACCTTCCATTCAATAGTGCATGAATATTTGACAAGATTTTATTCCTATAGAAAATTTTGTCCAAATTGTATTTCCAAAGAAAAATTTATCAAATTTTTATTTCTATTGACACACATTATTTCTCTAGAGAATTTTGCCAAAATTTTATTTCAGTAGAAAATTTTGTCAAAAATTTTATTTCTATAGAAAATTTTATTTCTCTAGAGAATTTTGCCAAAATTTTATACTACAGAAAATTTTGTAAAAATTTTATTTCTATAGAAAATTCTCTCAAAATTTTATACTACAGAAAATTTTATCAAAATTTTATACTACAGAAAATTTTATCAAAATTTTATACTACAGAAAATTTTATCAAAATTTTATACTACAGACAATTTTATCAAAATTTTATTTCTATAGAAAATTTTCTCAAAATTTTATTTTTTAGAAAATTTTATTACTATAGAAAATTTTCTCAAAATTTTATTTCTGAAAAAAAATATTGTGTGAATTTTATTTCTATAGAGAATATTGTCAAAATTTTAATTCTAAAGAAAATTTTGCCAAATTTTATCACTTTAGAAAATTTTGTCTAAATTTTATCACTATAGAAAATTGTATTTCTATAGAAGATTTTCTCAAAATGTTATTTTTATAAAAAATTTTGTCAAAAATTTATTTCTATAGAAAATTTTGTAAAAATGTTATTTCTATAGAAAATTTTGTCAACATTTTATTTCTAAAGAAAATTTTGTCCAAATTTTATTTCTATAGAAAATTTTGTCAACATTTTATTTCTATAGACAATTTTGTCAAAATTTTATTTCTATAGAAAATTTTGTCAAAATTTTATTTCTATTAAAAATTTTGTCAAAATTTTATACTACAGAAAATTTTGTCAAAATTTTATTTCTATAGAAAATTTTCTCAAAATTTTATACTACAGAAAATTTTGTCAAAATTTTATTTCTATAGAAAATTTTCTCAAAATTTTATACTACAGAAAATTTTATTTCTATAGAAAATTTTGCTCAACATTTTATTTTTTAGAAAATTTTCTCAAAATTTTATTTCTAGAGAAACTTTTCTCAAAATTTTATTTCTGAAAAAAAATATTGTGTGAATTTTATTTCTATAGAGAATATTGTCAAAATTTTAATTCTAAAGAAAATTTTGCTAAAATTTTATCACTTTAGAAAATTTTGTCTAAATTTTATCACTATAGAAAATTGTATTTCTATAGAAGATTTTCTCAAAATGTTATTTTTATAAAAAATTTTGTCAAAAATTTATTTCTATAGAAAATTTTGTAAAAATGTTATTTCTATAGAAAATTTTGTCAACATTTTATTTCTAAAGAAAATTTTGTCCAAATTTTATTTCTATAGAAAATTTTGTCAACATTTTATTTCTATAGACAATTTTGTCAAAATTTTATTTCTATAGAAAATTTTGTCAAAATTTTATTTCTATTAAAAATTTTGTCAAAATTTTATACTACAGAAAATTTTGTCAAAATTTTATTTCTATAGAAAATTTTCTCAAAATTTTATACTACAGAAAATTTTATTTCTATAGAAAATTTTGCTCAACATTTTATTTTTTAGAAAATTTTCTCAAAATTTTATTTCTAGAGAAAATTTTCTCATAATTTTATTTCTTTAAAAAATATTGTGTGAATTTTATTTCTATAGAGAATTTTGTCAAAATTTTAATTCTAAAGAAAATTTTGCCAAAAATTTATCACTATAGAAAATTTTGTCAAAATTTTATCACTATAGAAAATTTTATTTCTATAAAAAAATTTTATTTCTGTAGAAAATTTTGCCAACATTTTATCTCTATCGAAAATTTTGTCAAATATTTATTTCTAACGAAAATTAAGTCAAAATGTTATTTCTAAAAAATATTAAGGCAAAATGTTATTTCTAAAAAAATTGAGCCAAAATGTTATTTCTATAGAAGATTTTCTCAAAATGTTATTTTTATAAAAAATTTTGTCAAAAAATGTATTTCTATAGAAAATTTTGTCAAAATTTTATTTCTATAGAAAATTTTGTAAAAATGTTATTTCTATAGAAAATTTTGTCAAAATTTTATTTCTATAGAAAATTTTGTCAATATTTTATTTCTATAGACAATTTTGTCAAAATTTTATTTCTATAGAAAATTTTGTCAAAATTTTATTTCTATTGAAAATTTTGTCAAAATTATATTTCTATAGAAAATTTTGTCAAAATTTTATTTCTATTGAAGATTTTGTCAAAATTGTACTTCTATAGACAATTTTGTCAAAATTTTATACTACAGAAAATATTGTCAAAATTTTATTTCTATAGAAAATTTTCTCAAAATTTTATACTACAGAAAATTTTATTTCAATAGAAAATTTTCTCAAAGTTTTATTTTTTAAAAAATTTTCTCAAAATTTTATTACTATAGAAAATTTTCTCAAAATTTTATTTCTAGAAAAAATAGTGTGTGCATTTTATTTCTATAGAGAATTTTGTCAAAATTTTAATTCTATAGAAAATTTTGCCAAAATTTTATCACTATAGAAAATTTTATTTCTATAGAGAATTATGCCAAAATGTTATTTCTGTAGAAAATTTTGTCAACATTTTATTTCTATAGAGAATTATGCCAAAATGTTATTTTTCTAGAGAATTTTGCCAAAATTTTATTTCTGTAGAAAATTTTGTCAAAATTTAATTTCTATAGAAAATTTTGTTAAAATTTTATTTCGATAGAAAATTGTAGAATGCTACCAACTGTGCAACCGCGATTCCCAAACAATTTGTCAATCGCCCCAAAAAAAGGTTCGTGTCAATTGGACGGAAGAAATACTCCAAGAAAACGATCGCTGTGTTTCGAAACATGTCTGTGATATCGTGACAGGTGATAAATCGTGGATTTACGCGTATAAGCCCGAAAGTATACAACAGTCAACTGTAGGAGTGTTTCAAGATGAACCAAATCCAACAAAAGTTGCTTGCACATTGTGCGCTTCCATTTGACTGTTTTTTTTCGGAAAAAAATTCGGAAGTTCTTCTAAAGGCATAACTTTAAAAGCACTTCCAAAAATGTCCTCCCAAAGATGTTGTTAATTTTAACTACAAAAGAAGTTCTTTTAATTCAATTTTTTATAACTCGCTTTTTTCATATTTTTAATGGGTAATTTTAACTTAACTGGGATAAATTATTCAAATTTTGTCGATAAAAATTCTAAATCCATTCTAGAAAAATTGTGAATTTTTGAAAATATTTGAGGTCAAACGTTTCAAACAAGCGTTAGAATGCATTAAAAATCATAAAAATTTATAAAAATTATTTATTTGGCAAACATTTTTTTGATTAAAATCTAAAATGCGGAATTCAGATCACACCCTAAAAAGTGATTCAAATTCAGTGTACCGGCTATTGAAATAGTGGGCATCCGTCCTATGACAAACCCATGTTAAATTCATCGCTTCTGCGCCAAATTTGCACCACTTCCGGATCCAAAAAGAAGATTTTCACTACTTTTTTGCGACGTTTTTTTTTTTTTTGCTAAAATGTTGCAATCTTATCACCAGAGCAAGGTTGAACAGACTGTTCTGAGTGCATCCAGAGAAGGAATATGATCACCCCGAACATGTTGCAAGAATAAAACGTTAATATTGGACGGTGAACATGGAACATGTTTGACGCAACCATCTTATCTTCTCGAATACTATGTATCTGATTTCGGCAACCGTGTATACTTTTACCGTGAAAATAAAATTTTTCCCGTGCGAGTTTCTTGCGAACAACAAATATATGGACGGGCTCAAGGACACCAAAGTGGTGATTTCTTGTAGGATATTTTTTCCGGATCTTGAAGAGCACTATATGGTTTAAGGAATAAAATTTGGAAACCATGCTCACTATAATAATGTGGGTGTAGGCCGTAACATATAACCTTTTTCTCGAGATTTTATTATCACAGAATATTTTTAAAAAGGTTTATTTTCTATTAAACTGGAATATACATACAAAATAACCTTTCGCAGTATTGTTTGCTTTCTATACGTAGTGGAATTTTTCTCCCGTCTTTCTAATATTTCTAATATATATTTTCCAAGTGCAATGAAAATAATGCAATTTCTCTTTTACAAGCTGTTTAATTCCTCTCTTTAATGTTGTGGAGATATTTGAAATATTAGGAAACTTTTTCTCTCTTGCTCTATCTCTCTCTTCTTTTGACAAGAGCCAAAACTAATGCATATATGTGTGATAATTGTGTAGCGAGAGAATAGAAACGGAAATCCATTGGAATTACGTTTGTTTTGGTTTTTCTGTTTGTTATTATACCCACCACCATAGAATGGTGACGGGGGTATAATACGTTTGTCATTCCGTTTGTAACACATCGAAATATCGATTTCCGACTATATAAAGTATATATATTCTTGATCAGGGAGAAATTCTAAGACGATATAACGATGTCCGTCTGGATGTCCGTCTGTCCGTCTGTCTGTCTGTCTGTCTGTCTGTCTGTTGTAATCACGCTACAGTCTTCACTAATGAATCAATCGTGCTGGAATTTTGCACAAACTCGTCTTTTGTCTGCAGGCAGGTCAAGTTCGAAGATGGGCTATATCGGTCCAGGTTTTGATATAGTCCCCATATAAACCGACCTCCCGATTTGGGGTCTTGGGGTTATAGAAATCGTAGTTTTTATCCAATTTGCCTGAAATTTGAAATCTAGAGGTATTTTATGACCATAAAGAGGTGTGCCAAAAATGGTGAGTATCGGTCCATGTTTTGATATAGCCCCCATATAGACCGATCTCCTGATTTTACTTCTTGGGCTTATAGAAACCGCAGTTTTTATTCAATTTATCTGAAATTGGAAATCTAGAGGTATTTTCGGGTCATAAAGAGGTGTGCCGAAAACGGTGAGTATCGGTCCATATTTTGGTATAGCCCCCATATAGACCCATCTCCCGATTTTACTTCTTGGGCTTATAGAAACCGCAGTTTTTATTCAATTTACCTGAAATTGGAAATCTAGAGGTACTGTAGGACCACAAATACGTGTGCCAAAAATTGTGAGTATCGGTCCATATTTTGGTATAGCCCCCATATAGACCCATCTCCCGATTTTACTTCTTGGGCTTATAGAAACCGCAGTTTTTATTCAATTTACCAGAAATTGGAAATCTAGAGGTATTGTAGGACCACAAATATGTGTGCCAAAAATTGTTTGTATCGGTCCATGTTTTGGTATGGTCCCCATATAAAAAGACGTCCCGATTTGGGGTCTTGAGCTTATAGAAACCGTAGCTTTTATCCAATTTGTCTGAAATTGGAAATCTAGAGGTATTTTAGGACCATAAAGAGGTGTGCCGAAAATGGTGAGTATCGGTCCATATTTTGGTATAGCCCCCATATAGACCGATTTCCCGATTTTATTTCTTGAGCTTCTAGAATCCGAAGTTTTTATCCTATTTGCCTGAAATTGGAAATCTAGAGGTATTTTCGGGTCATAAAGAGGTGTGCCGAAAACGGTGAGTATCGGTCCATATTTTAGTATAGCCTCCATAAGAACGATCTCCCGATTTAACTCCTTGGGTTTCTAGAAACCGTAGTTTTTATCTGATTTGCCTGAAATTGTAAATATTCTGGTATTTTAGGCTCACAAAAACGTGTATCGGATTAAGTTTTTATCGGTCCATTTGGTAATGCCTCCATATAGACCGACTTCACTTCTTGAGGGTGTAGAAGGCGCACTGATCATGAAAATTGCTTGAAACTCAATGTAAAATTTCCAGATTTTACTTCTACAGATTTAAGATTTCAAATCAAGACGTTATTTTATAATTTTCTTGCACACTTACAAGACATGTTAACGATTCCTCTAAAACTCGAACAAAAATGGTTCTTATAAATCCAGAATCTGATATAGTCCTCATAGGTGAAATCCTTAAATTTATCTTCGGGAAGTGTCCTCAAGTCCTCAATCCCTCCTGACATTTCAAAGGAAACCCTAATATTTGGTTCATGGTGGTGGGTATTTAAGATTCGGCCCGGCCGAACTTACTGCTGTATATACTTGTTTTTTGATTCTGTTGTGTACGAATGCTAAATATTTGTTGTCGTCTTATAAGTGTTCTTTCTCCTCTTCTTTCTCTTCCCATCGTCATCATAGTTTGTTTATCAATACCTTCACTATTACGTCGAGAGTGCAATTTTCTTACTACGTACAAAGTCTAGTGTTGTGTAATTTGTTTTTGTTGTAGCTGATTGCGGATACAATTGTTGGGACGATATTTGTACGATTGTTGTTGTTGTTGTCGTTGTTGTATGGGTTCTCGTGTCCATTTAATTAGAATATCCAGTCTTACATTTCTGGTTAAGAGACTATCGATAATAGAGCAACAATGGCAGTTTGCATACTCTTGTGTTTGGTATTGTGATTATGGTCTTTGGATGATTTTGTTGTCTTTCTTGTCAATTGTGGCATTGGTTCCTTCTCTTCAGCACTGTGTTGCTGCTGCTTTTGCTGCCGCTACTGTAGCAGATTCTAATCTTGTTCTTGTTGTTGTCCGGGTTTTGTATTGTATTGCCATAATACTATAAGTTAATATTGTTGTTGTGCACTTATTTTTACGTAATATTTGCAAAATTAACATTTTTATTTCTAAAGAGCAGTAGTGTGCAATAGTAGAGTCTCAAGTAAGCAAGCGAATGAGCGAGTGATAACATTTTGACTTTATTGCAAAATGAAAATTCCCGCCAATTCTAACGTCTAACATTTTGTATACTGCGCCATGCATTTATGGCTTTAGTTTTTGTTTTATTGATATTTATTGTATGAAAGGTAAATAAAGTTATTTCGCAATAATTCAACTTGTTATGGATTAAGCGTTGAGCAAGTGACATTTCTTTTGTTTTTTATTTACGTTTTTTTTCTTGAGAAATCTAATTTGACGCACTATTAAAGCAAATAGAGATGGATACTTTTTAATAGAAAATTCAGAGCTATATAGAAGCAATGAAAAAAATTTAGAACAGACAAATGCTACCCAAGGCCATAGATCATTACGAGACAAAATATTTTTTGTTTCAATCTCGACATTAATTGATTCAATTAATTTTTAATAATTTTTTTTTTAATCACGGAAATGATAATAGCAATCACCGATACCAAATAAAGCTTAATTGTTCTTATTAAATTTTTATTGACCGAGTTAGTTTTGGAGATTGAATTTTTATTTTGATTAAAAAAATTTATGAAATAAATTAAATTAAATAGAGAATTTTTTAAAAATGATGAAATTAATTTTGTAATAGATTTTTCAATTGAATTAAAATTTTAATTGAATAATATTAGGGATATTATTTTGGTTGAAAGGTTGCGGAAGGGTGTGAGTTTTTACTTCAATATCGGTTTTTGATTTTGTAGTATCCATTTTTTTAATCATTTATTATAATGAAAATTTGACAGTATCTGTATAACCAATAGCATATAATTGCGACGTTGGCATAAAAAGTTTGCCATTCCATTTGTTATCAATCGAAGTATTTTACATTGCTAGCCACTATTTTTTCCCAACTTTCTGGCAACCTTCACCTTTTGACGGAATACGAATAGACCCAATGGTAATCGCAAATGCTGATCAGCCGGATCATGCATTATCGACTGGAAAAAAAGTGTAATCGGAAGGAGCGATGTCTGGGCTATATGGCGGGTTGGGTAGGACTTTTCATGTCGCCGAGCGTTGTCGTGATGCAAAATCAACTTTTCATAATCCAGAAAACATGTAACACGTTTGCCGCAACCATGCTACTTCCTGCGTAAAAAATATTCTAAGTTCCCCATCAAAAACAAACATTTTGCTATAGGAGGTGATCATATTCCAGCTCTGCGTGCAAATTTAGTGTCCGTTTATCTCGCAATGCTTGTATAGAATCCATCAATTTAATTCGATATCTGTAATCGTTTAACTCGGCTGTACACTCAAAAAAAAAGTTTACTTGGATTCAAAGATTTTGACCTTCCCTTGAGGATTTTGGTATTGATTCCGGGCCAAAGATGCGGCTTCTTTAAAATAAAGAAATTTTTTAGCTACCTATCTGACTTTATATCTAGGACCAATAAAATTAAAATTAGGATACAAATCTCATTTATGAAAATTTCATTCTCTTTTTGCGGTTTATTAATAAAGGTACTGGACGTACAAACAAATGCCAGTTAAAAAATCCAAATTATAACAGTTACTTCAAAGTACAAAATGTGTACTTAATTCCAAATAAAAACTTGGCCTATATTTGAAGCATTTTTTCTTAAATCTAAAGTTTCAATATTTCAGTTAAAATCTTTAAATCAAAAATCTGTTTCTTTACTTTAAGGACAATTAGCCCTAGTTCAAAGACATGCGACTTCAACGAAAGGACGCAAATTTACAAAATTTGTGCCCTAAATTTAATGAAAAAAATTTTTGAAGCAAAGATTATAAACTTTATTTTAATTAAAATTTCATTATTTTAAAGAAATTTGTACTTAATATTTTGTAAATTTCGCATCCTAAAATGTAGGTTGCATAATCTTTAATATCACGTAAATATTTTGTTCAGTGTAGCAGCAGTATAGTACACCACACTCAGCTGGTTCCACAAATTTCGCTGCATAAGCTTCATTCCATGGATATTCGGTTTTGGGGTCGTCGCTGAGGCGTATGCATTTTTCAAAATTTTTTTTTGTTCAAAATTTTCCAGCAAATGCTGTTGGATTATTTCGGTGCATATATAGCTTTCGCCCGATTTACACTCATTTGCCCACAGAGGCCAATTTTTTGCTCCCATTTAGTTGAAATTTTGCACAGGGAGTATAATTAGCATTGTAGCTATGCGTGCCAAATTTGGTTGAAATCGGTTCAGATTTAGATATATCTCCCATATATAGCTTTCGCCCGATTTACACTCATATGACCACAGAGGCCAATTTTTAACTCCGATTTAGTTGAAATTTTGTACAGGGAGTAGAATTAGCATTGTAGCTATGCGTGCCAAATTTGGTTGAAATCGGTTAAGATTTAGATATAGCTCCCATATATATGTTTTTCTTATTTCGACAAAAATGGTCAAAATACCAACATTTTCCCTGTTAAATCGCCACTGCTTACTCGAAAAGTTGTAAAAATGACTCTAATTTTCCTAAACTTCTAATACATATATATCGAGCGATAAATCATAAATAAACTTTTGCGAAGTTTCCTTAAAATTGCTTCAGATTTAAATGTTTCCCATATTTTTTTACTAACACTGTGTTCCACCCTAGTGCATTAGCCGACTTCAATTTTGAGTCTATAGATTTTGTAGAAGTCTATCAAATTCTTCCAGATCGAGTGATATTTAAATGTATGTGTTTGGGACAAACCTTTATATATAGCCCCCAACACATTTGACGAATATGATATGGTATCGAAAATTTAGATCTACAAAGTGGTGCAGGGTATAATATAGTCTCCCGATTTTACATCTTCTTTCCAATGCAAGTTTTATCTGAAATTATTAGGGTGCAAAGATCTTGTTTTGGAAAATATGGTAAATGTTATGGTAAAGCCCCCATATAGACGGATTTGCCGATTTGATTTCTTGGGCTTTAGAATCTACCTATAGATTTAAGGTCCAAAAATAGGTGAGCAAAATATGGTTTGTATCGGTCCATATTTTGACATAGCTTCCAACTTTTTGAGGGATAGAAGGCATATTGGTCATCATGCAAATTGACCGAAACTAGAAATGAAAGTTGCCGATTTTGCTTCTCGAGCTCATTCAAGTAATGGGGATACATCTCTATTGAATTTAGATTTCGAATCGTATGAGTGGTGTTACTAACATGCATCGAGTTTCCTTGCACGCTTAAGATTGATGTTGATTACAAACATCTAGAAATATTTTAATTGATTCCATCAAAAATTTAATTGATGTCGATTGGAAAACTCAATCAGTTTTTTTAATAGATTCAATTAATTATTTCGTTTTCGTTAAACAATTAATTGAGGTATGCAATCGATATCGATTAAAATTTTTCATTAAATTGTTAATTGGAACAATTAATTGTTTAATAAAAATCGCGAAAATTTTCACAAATTGTGAAAATTTTATTTCTGTAGAAAATTTTGTCGCAGTTTTACTTCTAAAGACATTTTTGTCAAAATTTTGTTTCTATTGAAAATTTTGGCATAATTTTATTTTTGTAGAAAATGTTGTCAAAATTTTATTTCTACAGAAAACTATGTTAAAATTTTAGTTCATTAGAAAATTTTGTCAAAATTTTATTTCTGTAGAAAATTTTGTCAAAATTTCATTTCTCTAGAAAATTTTGTCAAAATTTCATTTCTATAGAAAATTTTGTCAAAAGTTAATTTCTCTAGAAAAATGTTATCAAAATTTTGCCCATATTTTATTTCTATAGAAAATTTGTCAATCTTTTATTTCTATTGAGTATCTATACATATTTATGTACAAAATTTTATTTCAATAGAACATTTTTTTTTGTTATTATCTATAAAAATGTTTGCCACTTTGTAATTGACAAAATTTTATTTCTTATATACTTTTTATTTCTTATATATTATATTATGTTATATATTTTCAAGTAACACTCTACGACGAGAGGTTTTTAAATATGCTGTTGATGCAAATGCATATTTTGGAGATACCTCAATTAGAGAGGGAAAAGTGCTTAGGCACTCGATTCAGAGGCATACAAATGTGACAGATCTTAATGGTGATATTTCTAAGAAACAAGCAATTTTCGTTTATTAATATTAGTTCTCTAATATCGAAATATTCGGTTATGTTCTTGCGGAAACATGAGCTTGTATGGATGCATTTATTTTGGTTATATGAAGTGCACATGTACGTTTGCCTAAATTTTTTCTATATTTGGGAGTTTTATTTAAAACTCTCATGAATGGTCAACTCCCAAATATGGAAAAAATTTAGGCAATTTTATACTGTTAAACCTCTCAAATTGGAACACTCTGAGATGCGAAGACCTATCAATAATGTATAATATTCGCGAGACAATTTCATGTTTGGGAGGCGTCCACGTTTGGTATAGAATATTCCCACATTTACTCTCTCTCTCTCACTCCCTCTCTTAATGTGCCTGCCTATTGTTTTGCAAACGCATTAAAATTACCGGAAAAACAACAACGCTGCATCAAAATGATTGAAAGTGCTATCATTTTGCACATCAACTTAAAAAAGAATGCATTACTCGACTATTACAAGTATGCGAAATGGGGTCCCCATTATTATGCTATATAATTTGGCGTTTTATTATTGACACTACTACCGAATTGTATTGGCATAGTTGGCGCTGGCGATTTTGCTGATGTTTATGTTGTATGACCACAGAAAAAAAACAAGAAAACTGCAACACGCGCTGAACTAAATTCAAAACAGAAATGTTTTTTTTTATATATTTATTTTGTAGCAAGAAAAATGCATAGCAATGCACATACACTTCAGTCCGTCTGACCATTTTAAGTACAGCCATTTCGAAACATTTAAACATTTTTTTTCAACATAGTTTTGTTCTACGTTTTAGTCTTCTTCACATTTTGCGTTGATTTGTTCAGTTTTGCTTTGTGTGTTTTTTTTTATGACTTAGCGCATAATCTTCACCGACGCCCCGCCACCAATAATAACAGCACCCTCGGTGGCGGCAATGTATTGCATAAAATCATTGCCTTTAGAGTTGCCAGACGGTCGTAAAAAAATCCAAACAGTGTGCATTCATAAACAGAGAAATTTAAATGTCATTATCGTCGTAATTTGAATGTACGAGAGAAGGTCATACGGCGGACATAAAATGTCAGTGCCGCCAACGTTTTGCCTCCACAGTCGGCAGACACTGTAAGCTAATGTTAAGATCATGGTCAAGTGGCAAAAAGAGTAGGAAATGTAAGCGTTGCTAAATTGATGTTATCGTCTGTGTGTGATGGAATAAATTAAAATTTTGCATGCTAACGGAATTTATGGATTTTTCTTTTGAAATCTTGTTATTGTTGTTGTTATTGCTGTTGGAAAATTCTAGAAGGATGTGCAAGAGAATAGAATTTGAGTTAAATATTTGCTTATAAATGTTGTTACATTTTATTATTGGAAAATTATTAAGAAAGTAAGTTTATGGGAGAATACAAACTGTGGGAGAATACTAACGAAAGAGAAAGTTTGTAAAGCTATATTTGAATATTGAAAAGTTCTCATTCTATGGAGTTAGTTTTGAAAATACAAATTGAAAATGAAGGGATATAAATATATACGATTTAAAGTTCGGCCAGGCCGAATCTTATGTATTCTCCACCATGGATTACCTACAATGTTCTTCTAAAGACTGTCATCCTCAATCGAATTCCTTGGGTTGTGGTAACAGTTACCAATGACAAGGTATTTTTAAAACTCCATAACGTTGTCTTCTAAATTTTTCATGTGGAGAGTATCCCCCAAGTTCCGATATTCGGAATCGCAAATCGCCATAGAAATAAAGAAAAATATAGACCAATTTTTGCATGGTTGTTAGAGGCCATATACTAACACAACATTCTAAATTTCAACCGAATCGGATGAAATTGGCTCCTTTAAGAAGTTCCGTAAGCCAAATCTGGGGATCGGTTTATATGGCCAAATCTGGGGCAAAATCTACCAAACTCAAACAAGTATATACGGCCGTAAGTTCAGCCAGGCCGAAGCTTATGTACCCTCCACCATGGATTGCGTAGAAACTTCTACTGAAGACTGTCATCCACAATCGAATTACTTGCGTTGCGGTAACACTCGCCGATGGCAAGGTATCTTAAAACTTCCTAACACCGTAATATATACCACATAGTCCATACGTGGTATATATTAAACTAAAAAAGGCAGATTAAATACGTATATAATTAAGCTTAAAGTTTCTATAGAAATACAATTTTTACAAAATAAAATTTTGACAACATTTTCTAAAGAAGTAAAATTTGGAAAAAAGTTTCTATAGAAATAAAATTTTGACAAAATTTTCTATAGAAATAAAATTTTGACAAAATTTTGTATAGAAATAACATTTTGACAAAAATGTTCTATAGAAATAAAATTTTAACAAAATTTTCTATAGAAATAAAATTTTGACAACATTTTCTATAGAAATAAAATTTTGGTAGATTATTTTTGGCTCGAGTGGCAACCATGATTATGAACCGAATAAGACTTTGACAAAATTTTCTATAGAAATAAAATTTTGACAAAATTTTCTATAGAAATAAAATTTTGGTAGATTATTTTTGGCTCGAGTGGCAACCATGATTATGAACCGAATAAAATTTTAACAAAATTTTCTATAGAAATAAAATTTTGACAAAATTTAAAGTGGACCGATATGGACCAATTTTTGCATGGTTGTTAGAGACCATATACTAACACCATGTACAAAATTTCTGCCGGATCGGATGAAATTTGCTTCACTTAGAGGTCTCGCAAGCCAAATTTGGGGGTCCGTTTATATGGGGGCTATACGTAAAAGTGGACCGATATGGCCCATTTGCAATACCATCCGACCTACATCAATAACAACCACTTGTGCCAAGTTTCAAGTCGATAGCTTGTTTCGTTCGGAAGTTAGCGTGATTTCAACAGACGGACGGACGGACCGACGGACATGCTCAGATCGACTCAGAATTTCACCACGACGCAGAATATATATACTTTATGGGGTTTTAGAGCAATATTTCAATGTGTTACAAACGGAATGACAAAGTTAATATACCCCCATCCTATGGTGGAGGGTATATAAAAATCAAAATTTTATTTTTATAAAAAATGGAAAATTTTGTGAAAATTTTATTTCTATAGAAAACTTTCTCGAAATTTTATTTCTATAGTAAATTTTCTCAAAATTTTATTTCTACAGAAAATTTTCTCAAGTTTTTAATTGTATAGAAAATGTTGTAAAAATTGTATTTCTATAGAAAACGTTGTCAAATTTTTAATTTTATTGAAAATTTTGTCAAAATTTTATTTTTATTGAAAAGTTGGTCAAAATTATACTTCTATAGAAAATAGATAAACCTCTTAATTATGGACCAATTTTTGCATACATGTTAGGTTAGGTTAAAGTGGCAGCCCGATTAAGTTTCAGGCTCACTTAGACTATTCAGTCCATTGTGATACCACATTTAACTAAAAGTACCTATTACATATATGGGCACTTCTAGTTTTAACCACTGAACCTTCTCTATTATCTCTCTATTATATTGAACCAACCAGATTGTTCCAGAAACATTAACAGACTGCTTAAGTTAACGTTTTCCTGGTCCGCCAGTAATTTAAAATTATATTCCCCTAAAATTTGCTTACGCCTTACACAAAATGCAGGACACTCACACAAGAGGTGTTTAATTGATTCCTTTTCCTCCGCATCATGACCGCTTATACAATAGTATTATACTTCGCGCCAATAGTTTTTGGCAGCGACTCGTTATAGCAGATATCAGGAGTGATATCTGACGTCTTGAGAGCACTAGCATATCTAGTGTGCGGTTTAAGTTTAAATGGGGCCATATTTGCTTGGTGTCGTTACAACCCTTGCAATTCTCCCATCGAACATTTGCCATCATGACAGCCTTCCCACGCAGTAAGAGCTTCAGGTAGCCACAGACATACCAACAGATTCTAGTTCCTCTGGAATATGTAAGGTAGTTCCAAGCCTTGCTAACTCATCCGCTTCCCAGTTCCCCGGTATGTTCCTATGGCCAGTCACCCACATTAGGTGAATATTGTACTGCTCAGCCATCTCGTTAAGAGATTTGCCGCAGTCGATGGCCATTTTCGAGTTAAGGAACACAGAGTCCAAGGATTTTATTGCAGGTTGACTGTTTGAGTATGTATTAATGTCAACATTTTTGGAACATTACTTCTCAGCCAATACGCCACCTCTCTTATTGCTAATAGTTCAGCCTGAAAAACACTACAGTGATTAGGTAATCTTTTCGCTATTCGAAGTTCCAGATCTTTAGAATATATTCCGAAACCCACTTGTCTATCCAATTGCGAGCCATCAGTGTAGAAATCTATATATGTTTTATTCCCCGGGGTCTGTGTGCACCACACCTCACTGTTGGGAATTACAGTTTCAAACTTTTTGTCGAAAAGTGGTTTCGCTATTCGAAGTTCCAGATCTTTAAAATATACTCCGAAACCCACTTGTCCATCCAATTTGGAGCCATCAGTGTAGAAATCTTTATATCGTTTATTCCCCGGGCCTATGTGCACCTCACCTCACTGTTGGGAATTACAGTTTCAAACTTTTTGTCGAAAAGTGGTTTCGCCAGAGTGTAATTCACTACGTTAGACACATCTGACATTATTTTGAGGACCGAACTGTGACTGTACGCGCAACCGCACAGCTGACTGTTTGGCCAAAATGTCTAAAGGCAATAGATGCAGCATGACATTAAGGGAATCTGTTTCTGTCTTATTGAATGCGCCTGAGATACACAAGCACGCCATACGCTGAACTTTATCTAAACCTGTCGGTTGCTTAAGTGCCGGCCACCAGACTACAACACCACATAGCATTATAGGTCTAACCACTGTCATATATAGGCAATGCACAATTTCGGTTTTAGTCCCCACTTTTTTCCTATTGCCTTTTTGCACGAGTACAAAGCTATCGTGGCTTTCCTCGCCCTTTCTTCAATATTAAGCCTAAAGTTCAGCTTCCTGTCCAGAATAACGCCAAGGTATTTTGCACACTCACCAAAGGGAATTTCAATACCCCTTAAGGATATGGGCTTAACCGTGGGAGTTTTGCGATCTTTGCAGTACATGACTAATTCTGTCTTGGCAGGTTTTACTCCAAGACCATTCTCTTTAGCCCATTTCTCAGTCATCCGGGGGGCTCTTTGTATAACATCTCTGATTGTGGATGGGAATTTTATCCTGACTGCTAGAACCACATCGTCTGCGTATGCCACCACTTTTATCCTTTCTTTTTCTAGGGAAACCAGAAGGTTGTTTATAGCAACATTCCAAAGAAGAGGTGATAGAATTCCTCCTTGGAGAGCGCCTCTGTTCACATACCTTTGTATGTTTGTTTGTCCTAGTGTGGCTGAAATACGTCTCCTCATTAGCAGTTCGTCTAGCAGCCTAAGTATAACTGGATCAACATTCAGAGTTGCCAGTCCATTTAACATCGAGCTCGGATGGACATTCAATCCCCCTCGACGTTTAGAAACGTCACGGTTGTATATTCATTGACATATAGTGAGCTTCCACTTAAGCTGACTAGTTCATGCAAAACGGTCTCAGTAGATCTGCCCTTCGAGTATGCATGCTGTCGTTTCGAGAGCAAACTTGAATCGACGCTAGTTCTAAGATAAATGTCTATCATCCTCTCCAGAGTCTTAAGTAGGAATAAGGATAAACTGATTGGTCGGAAATCCTTCGCACTCGAGTGAGAGGCTTTTCCTGCTTTAGGTATGAAAACGAATTTTGTTTCCCTCCACTTTTCTCGAATATATGCTAAGTTTATACATTCTTTATATATCACCGTCAACCAGGGGATAATTCCGTCAGTCACTGCTTGTAACTCCGCCGGAGTAATACATGTTAGAGACAACATACTAACACCGCATAGCACATTTAAACCTGTTCTAAGAAGCTCCGCAAACCTAATCAGGAGTCGGTTCATATTGCGGCTATAAGTAAAAGTGGTCCGATATGGCCAATTTGCAATACCATCAACAATAGCTTGTTTCGTTTCGAAATTTCTACGGACGGACATCCCAAGATCTACTGAGAATTTCACCAGGACCCAAAGTATATTACTTTATAGGGTCTGAGACTAATATTTCGATGTGTTACAATCCCATGGTGGAGGATATAGAAACGAAGATTAAATTCCTCCATGAGGCTCGGATCGGATGAAAGAGGCTTCGGATGTCAAATCTAGGGGTTGATTTATATGGGTCGTTATACTTAAAAGTGGGCTGACATGGCCCATTTGCATCGGACTGGATCGACACAGTATTATGACTTTATGGGCTTTGAGACCAATATTTCGATGTATTACAAAGGGAATAGCAAAGTTAGTATACTTCCATCCTACGAAAACATATTCAATTAAAAAATTAATTGATTCAACAAAAAATCAATTGATTAATTAATTCACAAAAATTAATTGTATCAATTATTTTTTTAATTGGAATAATTAATTTTTTAATTAACTTTGGTGATTGATGCTATGTGATTGAAGACATTTCAATTAAAAAGTAATTGGATCAATTAATTTCATGATTGAAGACAAAAAAATATATATCAACAATTTCCAATTCATATATTGCAAACATTTTTTTAAAGTGCATTTGATTGTCGTTCACAAACCAAGCCATCAAGTGGCCCTTCATAAATAAATACACGTACCAAGATCAATACCATTAGTATTGACCCATTACTTATTGTTCGAACCTTTGATATACGGAAGTGAATACAAAGACAATGATTTAATTAGTGCAGCTATGATATATTTCTCATTACCATGAGATTTTGTTTTTTCTATACTGCTGCTTTTTTCCAATTTCCCTCCCAAATAGAAAAACAATCGTTGAAAGTATAACTAGAATTTATGATGACGATTGCAGTGTATGTTGATGTGTACTGTACACTGAAGAAAATATTGTAGTGAGGTGAAAGATTTCATATTCTTAAAATTCGAATACGAATTTTGCTTAGCATAGAAGAGACATTTGTCCGATATTAAATTTTTTCCTTGATAAAGTCGTCGTTGATAAAGTCGGCTCTTTCTTATATTTAAGTGATGAAGTAGAAAATTTTGCGTGGTCAACTTGGCTTTAGTGATTCTGGAAAAATTATTAAAAATTAATGATCAATCAATTTGCCAAATTTTTGTGTCTTAGGTGAGGTTATAGAGGATGACACCAATTTGGTTTCCACTTAGACCATATCGGTCCATTGTGATTCCCCATAGTTGTTTTCTCTTCTCTTCATCAATATATATTCCTCCGTCAGAATTGATTCCATCATATTCTCGTTTCCAAACGAGTTTTCTAGGTCTTCCATCAATGATCCTTGATGAAGGCAAGTATATCCTTCAGATTACTGTTCTGACTACCTTCGACATTATTTTCGGATTATCCAAAGTCTCTATTGCTATCTGACTGTCAAAGAAGAAACTGATATCGCTTCTGAATATCGGCCTTATCAACAGGAGTTCTGCAGCTTTTACAAGGGCAAATAACTGCGCCTGAAAAATGCTGCATCCACTGTCCATTTTATATGACTCTCTAACATAGCAAAAAATGGATCACTATTTCAGCAGGATTGTAAAGGAGAGAGGCAGCCAACTGCTTGCAAAACAACCGAATCAGCGCTGATTTTTGTGGGCGATGTCCCGAGTTAGAGCAGCTTCTACATAGCGCTGATATAATTGCTCATTTTAATAGAAATATTGCTCAGAAGTGTTATATATCTTGACTATAGCATTGTTGGCGTGAAGGAAAACAGCACTACCTTTCATGCATCTATACTGCATGAATTGGTTGCAATAACGTAAACGATTGATCATAAACCAGTTTTATTACTCGTTTATGTTATTGCCACCGATTCATGCAGTGTGGATGCTCTACTGCCTACTTTATTGTATACCAACAAGCGCAACTAAACTCTTACTGCTGAAGTATTCTTTGCTGGAATACCCAACTCTTCGCAGTAAATACCAATGCCAGTGCCTTCAACCATTTTCGATCCATTCGTATAAATGTTCAGATCTCCACAAAGTCTGCAATCCGCGTTTCGTGGTTGCCACAGTTGGTAGAATTCTACCAAAAATGGTAGTTTTTTACTGTTTGGTAGATTGGTGGAATTCTTAATGTTCTGGTAGATTTTGAAAAATGCACATCCCCAAATAAGAGGCAGGACTCGACTCCTACTCCAGCATTTTTCTTCAGCTCGACTCCGACTCCGGGTAATATAACTAAATCTCATTTTAATACCACTAATTTCTAGTTCTATTGTGGGGGTACCGTAAGTGGATCAATATAAAGTATCGTATCGTAAAGGGTGATTTGTTAAGAGCTTGATAACTTTTTTTTTTTAAAAAACGCATAAAATTTGCAAAATCTCATCGGTTCTTTATTTGAAACGTTAGATTGGTCCATGACATTTACTTTTTGAAGATAATTTCATTTAAATGTTGACCGCGGCTGCGTCTTAGGTGGTCCATTCGGAAAGTCCAATTTTGGGCAACTTTTTCGAGCATTTCGGCCGGAATAGCCCGAATTTCTTCGGAAATGTTGTCTTCCAAAGCTGGAATAGTTGCTGGCTTATTTCTGTAGACTTTAGACTTGACGTAGCCCCACAAAAAATAGTCTAAAGGCGTCAAATCGCATGATCTTGGTGGCCAACTTACCGGTCCATTTCTTGAGATGAATTGTTCTCCGAAGTTTTCCCTCAAAATGGCCATAGAATCGCGAGCTGTGTGGCATGTAGCGCCATCTTGTTGAAACCACATGTCAACCAAGTTCAGTTCTTCCATTTTTGGCAACAAAAAGTTTGTTAGCATCGAATGATAGCGATCGCCATTCACCGTAACGTTGCGTCCAACAGCATCTTTGAAAAAATACGGTCCAATGATTCCACCAGCGTACAAACCACACCAAACAGTGCATTTTTCGGGATGCATGGGCAGTTCTTGAACGGCTTCTGGTTGCTCTTCACTCCAAATGCGGCAATTTTGCTTATTTACGTAGCCATTCAACCAGAAATGAGCCTCATCGCTGAACAAAATTTGTCGATAAAAAAGCGGATTTTCTGCCAACTTTTCTAGGGCCCATTCACTGAAAATTCGACGTTGTGGCAGATCGTAAGTCTATTCATGATGAAATGTCAAAGCATACTGAGCATCTTTCTCTTTGACACCATGTCTGAAATCCCACGTGATCTGTCAAATACTAATGCATGAAAATCCTAACCTCAAAAGAATCACCCTTTATTTATTTATGTGTGCAAAAAAAGGTCTTAATTTCACATTAGATGCCAATTGAAATCTATATTTCAAATTTAGGGCAATGTTTAATAAATAAAATAATAATATAAATACCCATCATAATATGAGAAGATACCAACAGTATATGTATTTGTGGACCAAAATTATTGATACTATCTCAAATCCTTTAAATTTGTTGCGAGCTATATAAAGGTTTATATTCCCATATGCATGGATTTGAATCTGAATCGATTTAGGCAAAATTGTATATACTTCTACAAAATCTATGAACTTAAATTAGACTTAGCAATGAGTATCAGTGAGCATACAATTTTGGAAAATTTTTGTCTAGTCAATAAAAAATTTTGAGAAAATTTGCTATAGAAATAAAATTTGAAAATTTTTTCTTATAGAAATAAAATTTTGAAAAAATTATCAATAAAAATACAATTTTAGAAAAATTTTTGTGTAGTAAATAAAATTCTGCAAAATATTCTACAGAAAGAAAATTTTGATTAATTTTTCTATATTTTCTATTTTGACCAAATTTTCTAATAAAAAAAATCTATTACTAAATATAAAATTTTGGTAAAATTTTCTATAGAAATAAAATTTTTACCAAATTTTCTGTTAAAAAAAATCTATTACTATAAAATTTTGGCAAAATTTTCTATAGAAATAAAAGTTTGCAAAAATTTTTTGATAAACAAGTATATACAGCACTAAGTTCGGCCGGGCCGAATCTTAAATACCCACCACCATGAACCAAATATTAGGTTTTCCTTTGAAATTTCAGGAGGACTTGAGGTCTTGAGGACACTTCCTGAAGATAAATTTAAAGATTTCACCTATGAGGACTATATCAGATTCTGGATTTATAAGAACAATTTTTGTTTGAGTTTTAAAGGAATCATTAACATCTCTTGTAAGTGTGCAAGAAAATTATAAAATAAAGTCTTGACTTGAAATCTTAAATCTGTAGAAGTAAAATCTGGAAATTTTACATTGAGTTTCAAGCAATTTTCATGATCAGTGCGCCTTCTACACCCTCAAGAAGTGAAGTCGGTCTATATGGAGGCATTACCATATGGATCGATAAAAACTTAATCCGATACACGTTTTTGTGAGCCTAAAATACCAGAATATTTACAATTTCAGGCAAATCAGATAAAAACTACGGTTTCTAGAAACCCAAGGAGTTAAATCGGGAGATCGTTCTTATGGGGGCTATACTAAAATATGGACCGATACTCACCGTTTTCGGCACACCTCTTTATGACCCGAAAATACCTCTAGATTTCCAATTTCAGGCAAATAGAATAAAAACTTCGGATTCTAGAAGCCCAAGAAGTAAAATCGGGAAATCGGTCTATATGGGGGCTATACCAAAATATGGACCGATACTTACCATTTTCGGCCCACCTCTTTATGGTCCTAAAATACTTCTAGATTTCCAATTTCAGACAAATTGGATAAAAACTACGGTTTCTATAAGCCGAAGACCCTAAATCGGGAGATCGGTCTATATGGGGGCTATACCAAAATATGGATCGATACTCACAATTTTTGGCACACGTATTTGTGGTCCTACAATACCTCTAGATTTCCAATTTCAGGTAAATTGAATAAAAACTTCGGTTTCTATAAGCCCAAGAAGTAAAATCGGGAGATCGGTCTATATGGGGGCTATACCAAAACATGGACCGATAATCACAATTTTTGGCACACCTCTTTATGGTCATAAAATACCTCTAGGTTTCAAATTTCAGGCAAATTGGATAAAAACTACGATTTCTATAAGCCCAAGACCCCAAATCGGGAGGTCGGTTTATATGGGGACTATATCAAAACCTGGACCGATATAGTCCATCTTCGAACTTGACCTGCCTGCAGACTGTAGCGTGATTACAACAGACAGACAGACGGACATCGTTATATCGTCTTAGAATTTCTCCCTGATCAAGAATATATATACTTTATATAGTCGGAAATCGATATTTCGATGTGTTACAAACGGAATGACAAACTTATTATACCCCCGTCACCATTCTATGGTGGTGGGTATAAAAAATCTATTACTATAAAATTTTGACTAAATTTTCTATAGAAAAAAATATTCCTATAGTAATAAAATTTTGAATAAATTTTTTATAGAAATAAAATTTTGACAAAATTTGCTATAGAAATAACATTTTGACAAAACTTTTTATAGAAATAACATTTTGACAAAATTTTCTATAAAAAAAAACAACTTTGAAAAAATTTTCTGTCAATATTCCACATATGTATATGGCCTTAAAATAAAATTAAAAAAGAAATAATTTCGATTGTTCGAAATATTTCAAATAAATTGATATGGACATTAAAATGGATCTATCCAGCCCATCTGCTAGTCTAACATTCTAGGAAACATAAAAGGATAGCCGTAATTGGAAGTTGATTTTCATTTACAATCATGCTGTACATTGATCGAATGAATAACGCAATGGAAACTAATTTGCGTAAAAACTTGCATAGTTACAAAAAAATGTGAAGTGAAAAATTTCGTTTAGCCGGAGTCGGAGTCGAGCAAAATTTTTACGACTCCGACTACGACTCCAGCAAAATCTTCAGACTCAGACTCCGACTCCAAGACTCCGACTACGGCTCCACAGCCCTGATAAGAGGTACATCCATTTTCTATAGAAATACAATTTTGACCAACTTTAGTATAGATGTACAATTTTAATCATATTTCCTATAGAGATAAAAGGTTGACAAAATTTTCTATAGAAATAAAATGTTGACAAAACTTTCTATAAAAAGAAAATTTTGACAATATTTTCTATAGAAATAAAATTTAGACAAAATTTTCTATAAAGACAAATTTTGACAAAACTTTCTATAGAAATACAATTTTGAGTACATTTACTATAGAAATAAACTTTTGAGTACATACACTATAGAAATAAAAATTGAAAAAAAAAATTTCTATAGAAATTAAATTTGAAAAAAAAATCTATAGAAATAAAATTTTGAAAAAAATTCTATAGAAATAAAATTTTCATAAAATTTTCTAAGAAACAAAATTTTAAGAAAATTTTCTATAGAAATACAATTTTGACAAAATTATTTATAGAAATAAAATGTTGACAAAACATTCCAGAAAAAAAATTTGGCTAAACTTTCTATAGAATTAAAATTTGGACAAAACTTTCTATAGAAATCAAATGTTGACAAAATTTTTTATAGAAATAAAATTTTGACAAAACTTTCCATACAAATAAAATTTTGACAAAATTTTTTATAAAAATAAAATTTGACAAAATTTTCTATAGAGAAAAAATTTTGACAAAATTTTCTATAGAGAAAAAAATTTGCCAAAATTTTCTATAGAAATAAAATTTTGACAAAATTTTCTATAGAAATAAAATTTTGACAAACTTTTCTATAGAAATAAAATTTTGACAAAATTTTCTATACAAATAAAATTTTGACAAAATTTTCTATACAAATAAAATTCTGACAGCATTTTCCATAGAAAAAAATTTTAACAATATTTTCTATACAAATAAAATTTTGACAACATTTTCCATAGAAATGACATTTTTACAAAATTTTCTATAGAAATAAAATTTTAACAATATTTTCTATACAAATAAAATTTTGACAACATTTTCCATAGAAATGACATTTTTACAAAATTTTCTATAGAAATAAAATTTTGACAAAATTTTCTATAGAAATACAACTTTTAGAAAATTTTCTATGAATTAAAATTTTGACCAAACTTTCTATAGAAATCAAATGTTAACAAAATATTCTATAGAAATACAATTTTAAGAGCATTTAAAGAAACATTTTATAGACACAAAATTTAAAGAACATTTTATATAGAATCAAAATTTTAACGAAATTTTCCATAGAAATAAAATTTTGACAAAATTTTCTATAAAAATAAAATTTTGACAAAATTTTCTATAGAAATAAAATTTTGACAAAATTTTCTAGAAAAATAAAATGTTGACAAAATTTTCTATAGAAATAAAATTTTGACAAAATTTTCTATAGAAATAAAATTTTGACAAACTTTTCTATAGAAATAAAATTTTGACAAAATTTTCTATACAAATAAAATTTTGACAGCATTTTCCATAGAAATAAAATTTTAACAATATTTTCTATACAAATAAAATTTTGACAACATTTTCCATAGAAATGACATTTTTACAAAATTTCCTATAGAAATAAAATTTTGACAAAATTTTCTATAGAAATAAAATTTTGACAAAATTTTCTATAGAAATAAAATTTTGACAAAATTTTCTATAGAAATAAAATGTTGACAAAATTTTTTATAGAAATACAACTTTTAGAAAATTTTCTATGAATTAAAATTTTGACCAAACTTTCTATACAAATCAAATGTTAACAAAATATTCTATAGAAATAAAATTTTAAGAGCATTTATAGAAACATTTTATAGAAACAAAATTTGAAGAAAATTTTATATAGAATCAAAATTTTAACAAAATTTTCCATAGAAATAAAATTTTGACAACATTTTCCGTAGACATAAAATTTTGACGAAATTTTCTATAGGAATTAAATTATGACAAAATTTTCTAAGGGAAAAAATTTGGCAAAACTTTCTATAGGATTAAAATGTTGACAAAAATTTTTATAGAAATCAAATGTTGACAAAACTTTCTAAAGAATTAAATTTTGGCAAAATTTTCTATAGAAACAAATTTTGTGGGAATAGTTACTATAGAAATAAAATTTTCATAAAATTTTCTATAGAAATAAAATTTTGGTAAAATTTTCTATAGAAATAAAATTTTGGCAAAATTTTCTATAGAAATAAAATTTTGACAAAATTTTCTATAGAAATAAAATTTTGACAAAATTTTCTATAGAAATCTAGAATCGTGTACTTAAAACCCAAATTTAAAAAAGAACTGTGTCCAAAATGTATCCCTATGTTACATGAATTCTCCTCTCTCATCTTTGGCTCGAAATTAATACCAAAATCAATAATGAAAAAAATCTTTGGAACCGGAGATGCGTTTTTGTTTTCAGTGTAGCTATAGTCACGATGTATAAACTGCATTGCCCATGTATGTAAAGTAAAAAAAAAAAAACTGAAACGTGTGCAGAATTGCAGTTTTTTTTATTTTGTTTTGTTTTGAAAACAAAAATTAGCTTGAAATAAAATGCTGTGAAAACATTTACACTTTATGGTGATTTGATTTTACTACCACTTATATTGGGTCCCAGTTTTATAGTGGCATAGAGGAGGCAGAGCTAGAGGGTGGATTTGCATATGCTGGTGGATTGACGAGAGACTGCCAATACATAGTAATGCGCCTTACGATAAGAAATCGCATTCAAATAGAAATTCCTCGAAGCGAATTGGTTCAAGTGGCGCATGTTATTCCCGACTTTAGTTTCAATAGTTCTCGGCACCAGTCAATCACTCAATCAGTTAGTCAACGATCCATCCATTTACAGCTGATGAGGCGGCTGCTGTAAATTCATATGGCTTTGCAATCACAGACGCATTAGTTGCATTATTTTTTGGCGAATGCAGTATTACAATGTGATGCGATGCAATGCAATAGCACGTGGCTTTTATAGCTGGCATTATGAACGAACTGTGGGAGGATATATCAGCAATGATTACCGTAAAAGAAAAATTTGATTAAAATTAAAATACATTATACATTTATATGTTAAATTAAATACAATTAAATTGTCAATTGGCTCAGTAGCAGTGTTGCCAGTATTACTCCCCAAATTGGGTAATTTTTTCCATGAATGGAGACGACATTTTTTTGTTGCAAACATGGGGATTTGATGGGGAGTTGACAGAAATGTTGAAGATTTTGTTAGGGATTATTGTAAATCTATTCAGTACAAACTGCAACCAATTTCCCTAAGATACAAACTCTTTCGTTTAACAAAAATTCCATAAAATGGCATCGTGGTGACCCAAACATTCATAGTCAACTTTTAAAGCGATACCCGATGTTTTACGCATTCTCAAAAAATAATTTTTTGTGATATCCGCCCGAATTGGATATGTATATCCATTCAATAACAACTACACAAAAATTGATTGCGGAATTTCGGTTTCAATCAGGGATTTTTGGGGATGAAAGCGCTCAGATTGGGGGCAAGAGTAAGATGCCTCGCCAGATTTATACTAAAGGTTATGGAAATGTATCATAGCCAGGGTAGAAATGCGTATAGCTAGGCGTCTGGATATTTGTATCTGTTTTTTTTTTTTTTTTTTGATAATCACCATCCTGAAATGATGTCCTCATAGGAAAACAATTTGGGAGTATTAATTCTCGTTTGTAATTTTCATAGGAAATTATCACATTAGAACCAAATTGAATCATTTCACCCCGCCAATTTTTAACCGATTTGTGTGAAATTCAACATCTAAAAGTATTTAAGGTCGTTTCATAAGTGTGCACACACAACATGGTGTATCCATCCGAGCTCGATATTAAATGGACTGACAACTCTGAATGTTGATCCAGGTATACTTAGGCTGTTAGACGAACTTCTCATAAAGAGACGTATTTCAGCCACACTAGGACAAGCAAACATACAAAGGTATATGGATAGAGGCACTCCCCAAGGAGGAGTTCTATCACCTCTTCTTTGGAATGTTGCTATAAACAACCTTCTGGTTTCTCTAGACAAAGAAAGGATAAAAGTGGTGGCATACGCAGATGATGTGGCTCTAGCAGTCAGGGGAAAATTCCCATCCACAATCAGAGATATTATACAGAGAGCTCTCCGGATGACTGAGAAATGGGCGAAAGATAATGGTCTTGGGGTAAATCCAACAAAGACAGAACTAGTCATGTACTGCAAAGATCGCAAAACTCCCACGGTTAGGCCCATTTCCTTAGGGGGTATTGAAATTCCCTTTGGTGAGTGTGGAAAATACCTTGGCATTATTTTGGACAGGAAGCTGAACTTTAGGCTTAATATTGAAGAAAGGGCGAGAAAAGCCACGGTAGCTTTGTACTCGTGCAAAAAGACAATAGGAGAAAAGTGGGGACAAAAACCAAAAATTGTGCATTGGCTATACACGGCAGTGGTTAGACCTATAATGCTACATGGTGTTGTAGTCTGGTGGCCGGCACTTCAGAAACCGACTGGTTTATATAAAGTTCAGCGTATGGCGTGCTTGTGTATCTCAAGCGCATTTAGTAAGACAGGAACAGACTCCCTTAATGTCATGCTGCATCTATTGCCTTTAGACATTTTGGCCAAACAGTCAGCTACAACAACGGCTGTGCGGTTGCGCGAGCTATCGCTGTGGTCGGAAAAAATGTACGGTCACAATTCGGTCCCAAAAGTAATGCCAGATGTGCCTAACGTAGTGGATTACACCCTGGCAAAACCACTTTTCGACAAAAAGTTTGAAACTCTAATTCCCAATAGTGAGGCGTGGTATACACAGACCCCGGGGAATAAAAGATAGATATCTATATTTATGGCTCCAAATTGAATGGACAAGTGGGATTTGGAGTATATTTTAAAGATCTAGAAATTCGAATAGCGAAAAGATTACCTACTCACTGTAGTGTTTTTCAGGCTGAAATATTGGCAATAAGAGAGGTGGTGAATTGGCTGAGAAGTAATGTTCCAACAAATATTGGCATTAATATATACTCAGACAGTCAACCTGCAATAAAATGGACCTTGGACTCTGTGTTCCTTAACTCGAAAACGGCCATAGACTGCCACAAATCTCTCAATGAGATGGCTGAGCAGTACAATATTCACTTAATATGGAACATACCGGGGAACTGTTAAGCAGATGTGTTGGCAAGGCTAGGGACTACCTTACATATTCAAGGGGAACTAGAATCTGTTGGTATGGCTCTGGCCATAGGAACATACCGGGGAACTGTTAAGCAGATGTGTTGGCAAGGCTAGGAACTACCTTATATATTCAAGGGGAACTAGAATCTGTTGGTATGGCTCTGGCCACCTGCAAGCTCTTACTGCGTGAGAAGGCTGTCATGATGGCATATGTTCGGGTTGTAACGACACCAAGCAAATATGGCCCCATTTAAAATTGAACCGCACACTAGATATTCTAGTGTTCTCAATAAGTCAGATATCACTCCTGATATCTGCTATAACGGGTCGCTGCCTGATAGGCGATTTTGCAAAAACTATTGGCGCGAAATATAATGACTATTGTATAAGCTGTCATGATGTGGAGGAAATGGAATCAATTAAACACCTCTTGTGTGAGTTTCCTGCTTTTTGTGTAAGGCGTACGCGAATTTTAGGAGCATATAGCTTTAGATAACTGGCGGACCTGCCACTTTAACCTAACCTAACCTAACATGGTGTGAATCGATCTATATTTTGGTATAACCCCCAATAGCCCGATCTTCTGATTTGACTTCTATTCCGTAAGTAGGTGTGGCGAATATAGTGTAAATAGGACCATCTTTTGGTTTGCTTGACAGAGTAATTGTCATCAAATCTACCTCTAATTCTATATGTATTTTCAAGTAAACCGCTACGACGAAAAGTTTTCAAAGGAGACAATTATATTTGATGAGATGGTGGATACTTAAGATTCGACCCGGCCGAACTTAAGTTCGTATATACTTGTTTTGTTGGCAGATTTTTAGAATTTTCAATAAGAATAAAATTTTATCAAAATTTTCTAATTAAATAAAGTTTTGACAAAATGTTCTATAAAAATAAAATTGTGACAAAATTTTCTATAAAAATAAAATTTTGACAAAATTTTCGATATAAAAAATTGTTTACAATAAAATAAATTTTTTACAAATTTTTCTATAGAAATAAAATTTTGACAAAATTTTCTTTAGAAATAAAAGGTTGACAAAATTTTCTACAGAAATAAAATTTTGACAAAATTTTCTTTAGAAATAAAATGTTGACAAAATTTTCTACAGAAATAAAATTTTGACAAAATTTTCTATAGAAATAAAATGTTGACAAAATTTTCTATAGAAATAAAATGTTGGCAAAATTTTCTATAGAAATAAAACTTTGACAAAATTTTCTCTAGAAATAAAATGTTGGCAAAATTTTCTATAAAAATAAAACTTTGACAAAATTTTCTATAGAAATAAAGTTTTGAAAAAATTTTCTATAGAAATACCATTTTTACAAAATTTTCTATAGACATAAAACTTTGATATTTTCTACAGAAATAACATTTTGACAAAATTTTCTTTAGAAATAAAATTTTGACAAAATTTCCTATAGAAGTAAAATTTTGACAAAATTTTCTATAGAAATAAAATGTTGACAAAATTTTCTATAGAAATAAAATGTTGGCAAAATTTTCTATAGAAATAAAACTTTGACAAAATTTTCTATAGAAATAAAGTTTTGAAAAAATTTTCTATAGAAATAAAATTTTTACAAAATTTTCTATAGACACAAAATTTTGACAAAATTTTCTTTACAAATAAAATTTTGACAAAATTTCCTATAGAAATAAAATTTTAACAAACTTTCTTATAGAAATAAAATTTTGACAATTTTTTTTACAAAATTTTCAATGGAAATTTTATTCTATTTAAATTTTAACAAAATCTTCGATAGAAATAAAATTTTGGTATAATTTTTATAGAAATAAATAAAAAAATAAATGAATAAAATTTTGACAAAATTTTCTATAGAAATAAAATTTTGAGAATATTTTCTATAGAAATAAAAATTTTAACAAAGTTTCCTATAGGAATAACATTTTTTCAAACTTTTTTATAAAAATAAAATTTTTACAAATTTTTCTATAGAAATAAAATTTTGACAAAATGTGCTATATAAAAAAAATTTTAGAAAGTTTTCTATGCAAATAAAATTTTTACATATTTTTCTATAGAAATAAAATTTTAACAAAATTTTCTATAGGAATAAAATTTTGACAAAATTTTCTATAGAAATAAAATTTTGACAAAATTTTCTACAGAAATAAAATTTTGACAAAACTTTCTATATTGGTGTTTTGTTTTTTATTGTGGGTTTGTACTTCAATCATATTTGTTGTGTTGATCTCAGCTTTTAAACCATTGTGTTGACTAAACTACAAGAGTAGCTTAACCAACAGAGGAAAAGAATGTTTGTCAAATTTATTTGGGCAAAGCCATATAGACTGCAAGATAGTTTGATGGACGCACGTTTCGGAATTACCACATTCCTCATCAGTATACTCTACTTGCAGCAAAACTATCAACCAATTATCAGAATAAATTCAGGCAGTTCACTAAACCCAAGGTGAACCACACTTGAACCTTCCGAAAAAAGGTTTATGATAGCCGGCTTATGCCGCAATAAATTCATAAATACATTTCTCTTTTCCCTTGCCACCATCAAATCATCGATTTGAGTGCAGTTGGCTGGGTTTATTTTGAGCGTGCTTCCTCTTACTTCATTCGTGTTTTGTTTTTTATTGTGGGTTTGTTTGTTCTTCAATCCTATTCGGTGTTTTGATCTCAGCTTTAAAACCATTGTGTTGACTAAACTACAAGAGTAGCTTAACCAACAGAGGAAAAGACTGCAAATAAAATACAATTTTGACAAAATTTTATTTAGAAATACAATTTTAACAAAATTTTCTATTAAAAAAAATTCATAGAAATTAAATTTTGACAAAATTTTTTTTAGAAATAAAATTTTGACAATATTTTCTATAGAAATAAAATTTTGCCAATATCTTCTATAGAAATAAAATTTTGACAAAATTTTCTATAGAAATAAAATTTTGACAAAATTTTCTATAGAAGTAAAATTTTGACGAAATTTTCTATAGAAATAAAATTTGAAAAAATTTTTCAAAAAAATAAAATTATGATAAAATTTTCTATAGAAATAAAAATTTGCCAATATCTTCTATAGAAATAAAATTTTGACAAAATTTCCTATAGAAATAAAATTTTGACAAAATTTTCTATAGAAGTAAAATTTTGACGAAATTTTCTATAGAAATAAAATTTTGACAAAATTTTCTATAGAAATAAAATTTTGACAAAATTTTCTATAGAAGTATAATTTTGACGAAATTTTCTATAGAAATAAAATTTTTCTATGGAATAAAATTTTGACAATATTTTCTACAGAAATAAAATATTGACAAATTTTTCTATAGAAATAAAATTGTCACAAAATTTTCTATAGAACTAAAATTAAAAAAAAAAATCTATGCAAATAAAATTTTTACAAAATTTTCTTTAGAAATAAAATTTTGACAAAATTATCTATAGAAAAGAAAATTATTTGTAAAAATGAAATTTTGACAAATTTTTCTGCACAATAATATCTTTTAAAATTTGAATTCTCGTCTTAGGTCATATTATCAAAGTCCATTGCGGGAAAGTTCTGCCTTTTTGAAGAAGTAGCAATTTCCGTATGTTGGTGCAAGGTAAAAATTATTTAAAACTTCGTCACATTTATAATTCAAAATTTTTAATATAAAATAATAAATCAATTCTGTCGAAGAACCATTTTTATACCCTGCGCCAACCAGAAGGAGACGAGATACACACATGGTGTCTTTGGTAATATTGCTCAGGATCGGCCCCTGAGTCGATATAGCCATGTCCGTCTGTCTATGAACACTTGTTTGTAATCAAAGCCCAGGTTTGACTAAAACGGCGGTTTAAGTCAAATTTGGCACAAGTTCGGTTTTGGGTCAGAATAAAGCCCTATTGATTTTGGAAGAAATCGGTTGAGATTTAGATATAGCTCCCATATATATCTTTCGCCCGATTTAACGAAACATTTGTATTTTGACGCTCACTTCATACCACTTCATACAACAAAATTAAGCATTTTTAAATGAAACAAAATTTTTGGAGACAAAAGGTTTAAATTTTTAAAGAGATATAAAACAAAACTAACAATAACAAAACATTTTCGATGCCATTTTTTCAAAGGGTGTATTTTTTTGGGGTGAAACTGTGAAAAATAAATTCAAAATTTAATTTAAATTCAATCAAAAAATAATATTTTCTATTACAAAAAAAAAACAAATGCAACGTAATTTATTTTTCATATTCTATGAAATTTACTCCCATTGTGCGGTGGCGTCTATTATCATGCATAAATTCTAACGCAAATGTAGCTGCAAATCGTAAATAGTACAAAATATAAGAAACAAGCTATAAAAACAAATAGAAAACAAAAACCAAAATAGAAAGAGCAAAAATAGCAATGCAAAGTAATACAAATTTGTAAGTGTATGGTATGGCGCGCGTTACATACGTGTTTCACGATCAATATAGACCACCAAAGCGGGAACAACTGTAGCAACAATAACAACAACATCAACAATAATAATAAAAACTATAACTACTTGAATGAATGGACCCATTTAGGCGGGTGAAGAAATCGGCAAAAGGTGGTGGTAAAATTCGCGCGTGTATGCAACATTGTTGCAGTACTTGCACTATCAGCACTAACACTATAGACCACCAGACATAAAATATCCAGGCAGGCACATCTTCCCCACGCGCGCATTTAGCCACAAGACCATATAAAGTGCAAAAAATAAAAATGAAGAAATAGAGCAATAACCGTGCACTTGTACTATTGGAGTTCATGGTAAAATCGAAAGCTATTGGCCACGTTACAAAAAAAAACGCCCTCAAAATTTACACTGACTTAAGGGGGAGTAAGTTGAAGCTATAAAAAAAACCTTAACAGAATAATATTGCATATATTACTAATACGTAATTAGCACCATAAACCATACTAGACCAAATTCAAATAGCTTTTCACAGAACGCAGAATTGAAGTTTTGTTGGGATCCCAAAATTAATGCGTAATAAACTACTGTCATTATTTGTCTGATATGTATAAGGGAAGTCATATAAATCTCTTGAGGTCGATATATACCTTGTCTAAGGAGGAGAAATCATATAGAAATAAAATTTTGGAAATAGATTAGTGGAGATCGGATGATGAATGAAATTATATTGTTGGAAATCAGGGATGCAAAATTTGGTACACATGTACTTATATTGAAAATGGAAAAAGTTACGTTATATTAACGAAATGTATCACTAAAAGTGAGCCAATGAAACAAATTCGTTAATACAGCGAAAGTTAAATAATTTTTGACAAAATTTTCTATAGAAATAAAATTTTGACAAAATTTTCTATAGAAATAAAATTTTGACAAAATTTTCTATAGAAATAAAATTTTGACACAATTTTCTATAGAAATAACATTTTGACAAAATTTTCTATAGAAATAAAATGTTGACAAAATTTTCTATAGAAATAAAATTTTGACAAAATTTTCTATAGAAATAAAATGTTGACAAAATTTTCTATAGAATTAAAATTTTGACAAAATTTTCTATAGAACTAAAATTTTGACAAAATTTTCTATAGAAATAAAATTTTGACAAAATTTTCTATAGAAATAAAATTTTGACAAAATTTTCTATAGAAATAAAATTTTGACAAAATTTTCTATAGAAATAAAATTTTGACAAAATTTTCTATAGAAATAAAATTTTGACAAAATTTTCTATAGAAATAACATTTTGACAATATCTTCTGTAGAAATAAATATTTTAACAACATTTTCTATAGGACAAACATTTTTAAAAATTTTTCTATACAAATAAAATTTTTAAAATTTGTCTATACAAATAAAATTTTGACAAAATTTTCTATAGAAATAAAATTTTGACAAAATTTTCTGTAGAAATAAAATGTTAAAAAAATTTCCTATAGAAATAAAATTTTGACAAAATTTTCTATAGAAATAAAATTTTGACAAAATTTTCTATAGGAATAAAATTTTTTAAAAATTTTTCTATACAAATAAAAATTTTAAAAATTTGTCTATAGAAATAAAATTTTGACAAAATTTTCTATAGAAATAAAATTTTGACAAAATTTTCTGTAGAAATAAAATGTTAAAAAAATTTCATATAGAAATAAAATTTTGAAAAAAATTCCTACAGAAATAAACTTTTGACAAACTTTTCTATAGAAATACAATTTTGATAAAACTTTCTATGGGCATGAAATGTTGACAAAACTTTCTATAGACATGAAATTTTGACAACACTTTCTATAGACATGAAATAAAATAAAATTTTAACAAGCTTTCCTGAAATAAAATTTTAACAAGCTTTCCTGTAGAAATAAAATTTTGACAAAATTCCTATAGAAATAAAATTTGGTACACATGTGCTTAATTTGGTGCATTCTATATTGGAAATGTATACTATTAGAAAAAGTTTCGTTATATTAACGAAATGTGTCATAAACATGAGCCAATGAAACAAATTCCTTAATACAACGAAAATTGTGTTTCTATATAAAATTTTGTTAAAATTTTGTTTCATTATAAAATTTTGTCAAAATTTTATTTCAATAGAAAATTTTGTCAACATTTTATTTCTATGGAAAATTTTGTAAAAATTTTATTTCTAGCGAAAATGTTGTCAAAATTTTATTTCTAGAGAAAATTTTGTCAAAATTTTATTTCTATAAAAAAAAATGTTATCAAAACTTTATTTCTATAAAAAATTGGTTCAAAATTTTATTTCTATAAAAAAGTGTTGTCAAATTGTTATTTCTATAAAAAAAAATTTAGTCAAAATTTTATTTCTATAAAAAATTTTGTCAAAATGTTATTTCAATAGAAAATTTTGTCAAAATTTTATTTCTATAAAATATTTTGTCAAAATTTTATTTTTATGGAAAATTTTGTCAAAATTGTATTTCTATAGAAAATTTTGTCAAAATTTTTTTCTAGAGAAAATATTGTCAAAATTTTATTTCTAGATAAAATTGTGTCAAAATTTTATTTCTATACCAAAATGTTGTCAAAATTTTATTTCTATAAAAAATTTGTCACAATTTTACTTCTATAAAAAATTTTGTCAAAATTTTATTTCTATACAAACATGTTGTCAAAATTTTATTTCCATAAAAAAATGTTGTCAAAATTTTATTTCTATAAAATGGAAAAATATGGGCATGCAGATTTATCCCCCCCCATGTTATGATATTCGGAATGCCAAATAGCAAGAATTTATATTTCTTATAACTAAAAAATTGAAATACTCTCGTATTTAAATCGAATTTTAATTTGATCTTCTCTATAAAGAGAACTATTTTGTCACACTTTAAGTGCATATATTTCAGGATTATGAAAATATCGCAAAACAAAAATTTTACAATTCCGAATATCGGAGCATGGGGTATATGTCTTATGATAGATATTGTACTTCTCTATACTATGGGAAAACGGATATTGCAAAATATATTTGGAAATCGGAATATAACATATGGCCTACAACAAATGGAGCCATTGCTTCTCGAGAGAAATCAAAGAAAAAGATTGACAACCAGGTTAATATGACTGAAGACTAAAGACTGAAGTCCACAATCGAATTACTTGGGTTGTGGAAACACTTACCGATGGCAAAGTATCTTCAAACTTCTTAACATCGTCTTTTATTATAAGATAGTCCATACGTGGTATATATTATACAAAAAAGGTATATATAGGTAAGTGTACAAATAATTACAAAGCGTTATGGACGCGGTAATTAGAGAGCCAAAATTGAAATATGGGGGTAGCTTTATATCGGGGCTATATACAATTATGAACCGATATGAACCAATATTTGTGTGATTGGGGATTGGTTCATCCTAGTTAGGCATGGTTGTCAACGATCATATACTAGCACAATATACCAAATTTCAAATGAATCGGGTGAAATTTGCTCCTCCAAGAGGCTCCAATAAAAAATCTGGGGATCGGTTTATATGGGGGCTATATATGATTATGGAACGATATGGACAATTTTGACATGATTGTTAAAGACCATACACTAACACCACGTACCAAGTTTCAACCGGGTAGGATGAATTTTGTTTCTCCAAAAAGCTCCGGAGTTTAAATCTGGATACCGGTTTATATGGGGACTATATATAATTATGCACCGATATAGACCAATTTTTGCACGGTTATTATAGATTATATACGTACACCACGTACCAAATTTCAACCGGATCGGATAAAGTTTGCTTCTCCAAGAGGCTCCGGAGCTTAAATCTGGGGATCGGTATACATGGGGGCTATATATAATTATGGACCGATATGAACCAATTCCCGCATGGTTGTTAGATACCATATACTAACACCACGTACCAAATTTCAACCGGATCGGATGAAATTTGCTCCTCCAAGAAGCTCCGGAGCTCAAATCTGGGGATCGGTTTATTGGGGGCTATATATAATTAGGGACCGATATAGATACATTTTTGCATAGCTGTTAGAGACCATATACTAGCATCGCGTACCAAATTTCAACCGGATCGGATGAAGTTTGCTCCTCCAAGAGGCTCCGGAGCTTAAATCTGGGGATCGGTTTACATGGGGGCTATATATAATTATGGACCCGCATGGTTGTTAGTGATCATATACTAAAACCATGTACCAAATTTCAATCGGATCGGATGAAATGTGCTTCTCTAAGGGGCTCCCTTGTCCTAGAAATGGGCCATATCCAACCATTTAGCTATAGCCCCATCGAACCGTTAACCCTTTCACTACCGAAATAAACATGCAAAAAGTAATTTCCTTTCTCGGAATCAACATTTTAAACACTTGATTTTTTCTTTTGGGGTTAAGGTTGTGGCCAAACAAAGTTCGATGGCGACAAACGTGGCAAAGGAGACAAATTTAACAATAAAATAAAACTTTGTTGGTATAAAATTTCGCTTCGGAGGGAAAAATTATTTTTTTCTTGTGTAGGTGATCCAGTGTGTATAAGTTTTCTTATAAAGACTTCCTGAAACTTTGGATCCAATCTGATCTCAAAAGTTACCATTTAAATGGCATAAGATTATTATTTTTTTTTTTACTTTGACAAAATTAAATCACAGAAATTCCACTTAATTGTTGATTTTATTAAGAAATAATACAAGAGCCATAATAACCTCCCCCCCCACACACATACAAATGCAAGAGCAATGCAAAATATTTTCAATGCAAATGTTGACATTTATGAATGTCACTGTGTATGTTTGTTTTTCTTATGAATCAGAATCACAAACTTTCGTCTTAAATGGGCGGGGGGATTGAGATTGGCGCTAGAAGTGGCGCTATCCGTAATTCCTTGCATGCTTTACTTAGAAATAGATAAACGGGGGAAAAAAGTTTTATTGTACTTAATGAAGGGGCACAGTGGTGGGAAATGTTAAAATAGTTTAAACAAAATTTTAATACAAACAAGTAAGGAAAGTATAAAGTCGGGGCGGGGCCGACTATATTATACCCTGCACCACTTTTTAGATCTAAATTTTCCATACCATATCACATCCGTCAAACGTGTTGGGGGCTATATATAAAGGCTTGTCCCAAATACATACATTTAAATATCACTCTATCTGGACAGAATTTGATAGACTTCTACAAAATCTATAGACTCAAAATTTAAGTCGGCTAATGCACTAGGGTGGAACACAATGTTAGTAAAAAATATGGGAAACATTTAAATATGAAGCAATTTTAAGGAAACTTCGCAAAAGTTTATTTATGATTTATCGCTCGATATATATGTATTAGAAGTTTAGAAAAATTAGAGTCATTTTTACAACTTTTCGACTAAGCAGTGGCGATTTAACAAGGAAAATGTTGGTATTTTGACCATTTTTGTCGAAATCAAAAAACATATATATGGGAGATATATCCAAATCTGAACCGATTTCAACCAAATTTGGCACGCATAGCTACAATACTAATTCTACTCCCTGTGCAAAATTTCAACCAAATCGGAGGAAAAAGATTGGCCTCTGTGGTCATATGAGTGTAAATCGGGCGAAAGCTATATATTGGAAATATATCTAAATCTGAACCGATTTCAACCAAATTTGGCACGCATAGCTACAATGCTAATTCTACTCCCTGTGCTAAATTTCAACTAAATCGGAGTTAAAAATTGGCCTCTGTGGTCATATGAGTGTAAATCGGGCGAAAGCTATATAAGGGAGATATATCCAAATCTGAACCGATTTCAACCAAATTTGGTACGCATAGTTACAATGCTAATTCTACTCCCTATGCAAAATTTCAACTAAATCGGAGCAAAAAATTGGCCTCTGTGGGCAAATGAGTGTAAATCGGGCGAAAGCTATATATGGGAGCTATATCTAAATCTGAACCGATTTGGCTGATATTTTGCAAGTTTTTCGAGACTCATAAAATATTCTGATGTACGGAATTTGAGGAAGATCGGTTGATATACACGCCAATTATGACCAGATCGGTGAAAAACATATATGGCAGCTATATCTAAATCTGAACCGATTTTTTCCAAAATCAAGAGGGGTCGTCTTTGAGCCGAAACAGGACCCTATACCAAATTTTAGGACAATCGGACTAAAACTGCGAGCTGTACTTTGCACACAAAAATACACCAACAGACAGACAGACGGACAGACAGACAGACAGACGGACATCGCTAAATCGACTCAGAATTTAATTCTAAGCCGATCCGTATACTAAAAGGTTGGTCTACGATTACTCCTTCTTTGCGTTACATGCACAAACTTATTATACCCTGTACCACAGTAGTGGTGAAGGGTATAAAAATATGGGAAACATTTAAATCTGAAGCAATTTAAAGGAAACTTCGCAAAAGTTTATTTATGATTTATCGCTCGATATATATGTATTAGATGTTTAGGAAAATTAGAGTCATTTTTACAACTTTTCGACTAAGCAGTGGCGATTTATTTTGACCATTTTTGTCGAAATCAGAAAAACATATATATGGGAGCTATATCTAAATCTGAACCGATTTCAATCAAATTTGGCACACATGACTATATTACTAATTGTACTCCTAGTGCAAAATTTCAACCAAATTGGGCCAAAACTCTGGCTTTTAGGACCATATTAGTCCATATCGGGCGAAAGATATATATGGAAGCTATATCTAAATCTGAACCGATTTCAATCAAATTTTGCACACTTGACTATACTACTAATTGTACTCCTAGTGCAAAATTTCAACCAAATTCGGCCAAAAATCTGGCTTCTGGGGCCATATAAGTCCATATCGGGCGAAAGATATATATGGGAGCTATATCTAAATCTGAACGGATCCCAAAAAAAATTCTTTATTTTAAAAAAGCCGCATATTTGGCTATGAATCAATACCAAAAAACTTAATAAAAGGCCAAACTATTTGGATGCAAGTAAACTTGTTTTGAGTGTACAGTGAAACCTCTCAAACTTGGACACTCTGAAAAGCGGACACATCTCAATAGTAGACAATTTCCGTAAGACGTTTGCTTCGTTATCACAATAGAAAAAAAAACTCTCATGGCTGGACACCTCCCAAATGAGGACCAAATTAAGGCGACCTTAGGTGTCCACCATCTGCCCAGCAAGAAAAGCGTCGCCAAAAAAGTAGTGAAAATTTTCTTTTTGGATCCGGAGGTGGTGCAAAATTGGCCCAGAAGCGATGAATTTCACATGGGCTTGTCATAGGACGGATGTCCACCATTTCAGCAGCCGGTGCATTTAATTTGCATCACTTTTTAAGGTGTAATGCGAATTCAGTGTTTTGAATATGAATTAAGAAATTTTGTGATTTTTTCACAAATAAATTTCACTGTATACAAAAATAAAATCGTTTAGAATTTATACCCACTGTGTAACGGCAATTGCAAAGACATGGGAACGATAGAGCAAAATTCCCCAAACTCATGACATTTAATGGCTTAGATATGAATGAACGAATATGCCAGGGTATATCAGGTGTATGCATGTGTGTATGTGGGTGTGTGTGTGGCGAGCGAGTGTTTTGTTTATTTACACTGCAATTGCAAAAGTATTGCTACACAAGCAATTACCCTATTCGACGATAGTAAAATAGGAATTTGATTTTTGTTGTGTGTTTTTTGTTTTTGCTTTGTGCACAAACGACTTGTGACTGGGATTGCAGAAAATTTTTCTAGCTAGCTATGACGTGATCAGTGAGTGAACCACTTAGAACCGGTTATTGACAAATTAATACTGAATTCACTAAACAAACACAGAACGTAAACACTTCAAGATTTCCAACGTAAAGAAGGTATTGTTGTGTTGTGACGTTAAAAATTCCCAGAAGAAAGTGATTCAATTGTCATGTGTTTATCGGGCAGTATTGTTTAACAAACTTGACATTCGAATGTGAAAACTGGCCTATGATAAAACAAAATAGTGGAGCTATTTAAATATTTCACAGGAACATCAAGTGTTTTTTTTTTGGTTCGTATTTCACTTAAATAATAGAGACATGATTTTTTTATTGTGTATAGGAACCTGATATTAATGCGTCACACTTTATTCCATGGCTGAGTAATGTAGTAGGCATCCAGAAAATAATAAATTTATTTTATATATGAAATTTTGACACTCATGTCTTAAATAGGAATAATGACGAAATGCCAGGATATTAGGTAAGGTTAGATTAGGTGGCAGCCCGATGTATCAGGCTCACTTAGACTATTCAGTCCATTGTGATACCACATTGGTGAACTTCTCTCTTATCACTGAGTGCTGTCCGATTCCATGTTAAGATCAATGACAAGGGACCTCCTTTTTATAGGCGAGTCCGAACGGCTTTCCACATTGCAGTGAAGCCACTTAGAGAAGCTTTGAAACACTCAGAAATGTCACCAGCATTACTGAGGTGGGATAATCCACCGCTGAAAAACTTTTTGGTGTTCGGTCGAAGCAGGAATCGAACCCACGACCTCGTGTATGCAAGGCGGGCATGCTGACCATTGCACCACGGTGGCTCCCATGCCAGGATATTCATTTTGGGTCTTTTGGATAATACACTGAAAACAAAGATTATAGGTTGTAGTAATGTTAAGTTAAGGATTCATTAATACCAGGGAGTAGTTCAACACCTACTAAAAATGAGTAAAGTAGTAGTAAATCGGTATCCTAATTTTATTATACCCTCCACCATGTAACACATCGAAATATTGCTCTAAGACCCCATAAAGTATATATATTCTGGGTCGTGGTGAAATTTTGAGTCGATCTAAGCATGTCCGTCCGTCTGTTAAAATCACGCTAACTTCCGAACCAAACAAGCTATCGACTTGAAACTTGGCACAGGTAGTTGTTATTGATGTAGGTCGGATGTTATTGCAAATGGGCCATATCGGTCCACTTTTACGTATAGCCCCCATATAAACGGACCCCCAATTTTGCCTTGCGAGGCCTCTAAGAGAAGCAAATTTCATCCGATCCGGCTGAAATTTGGTACATGGTGTTAGTATATTGTCTCTAATAACCATGCAAAAATTGGTCTGCATCGGTCCATAATTATATATAGCCCCCATATAAACCGATCCCCCGATTTGGCTTGCGGTGCCTCTAAGAGAAGAAAGTTTCATCCGATCCGGCTGAAATTTGGTACATGGTGTTAGTATATGGTATCTAACAACTATGCAAAAATTGGGTGAAATCGGTCCAAAATTATATATAGCCCCCATATAAACCGATCACCCGATTTGGCTTGCGGAGCCTCTAAGAGAAGCAAATTTCATCCCATACGGCTGAAATTTGGTACATTATGTTAGTATATGGTCTCTAACAACCATGCAAAAATTGGTCCACATCGGTCCATAATTATATATAGCCCCCATATAAACCGATCACCCGATTTGGCTTGCGGAGCCTCTAAGAGAAGCAAATTTCATCCGATCAGGCTGAAATTTGGTACATGGTATAAGTATATGGTCTCTAACAACCATGCAAAAATTGGTCCACATCGGTCCATAATTATATATAGCCCCCATATAAACCGATCACCCGATTTGGCTTGCGGAGCCTCTAAGAGAAGCAAATTTCATCCGATCAGGCTGAAATTTGGTACATTATGTTAGTATATGGTATCTAACAACCATGCAAAAATTGGGTGAAATCGGTCCAAAATTATATATAGCCCCCATATAAACCGATCACCCGATTTGGCTTGCGGAGCCTCTAAGAGAAGCAAATTTCATCCGATCAGGCTGAAATTTGGTACATGGTATAAGTATATGGTCTCTAACAACCATGCAAAAATTGGTCCACATCGGTCCATAATTACATATAGCCCTCATATAAACCGATCACGAGATTTGACCTCCGGAGCCTCTTGGAAGACTAAAATTCATCTGATTCAGTTGAAATTTGATACGTGGAGTTAATATATGACCTCAAACTCCCATGCAAAAATTGGTCGATACCGATCCCCAGATTTGACCTCCGGTGCCTTTTGGAGAAGCCAAATTCATCCGATCTGGTTGAAATTTGGTACGTGGGTGTAGTATATAATATTTAACAACCATGCCAAAAGTGGTCAATATCAGTCCATAATCATAATCCCGAGATTTGGTTTTGGAGCCTCTTGGAGGAGCAAATTTCATCCGAGTGAGTTGAAATTTGGTACATTGTGCTAGTAGATGGCCGTTACCAACCATGCCTAACTAGGTCCATATCGGTCTATAGTTATATATAGCCCTCAGATAAATCGATCCCCAATCACACAAAAATTGGTCCATATCAAGTTCATAATTGTATATAGCCCCCATATTTCAATTATGGCTCTCTACGTACCGTGCAAAAAGTCCATATCGCTTCGTAATTATTTGTAGACTTAACTATACATAACTTTTTGTCTAATATATACCACCTATGGACTAACTCACAATTTAAAAGACGATGTTAAGAAGTTTTAAGATATCACAACCCAAGTAATTCGATTGTGTATGACAGTCTTTTGTAGAAGTTTCTACGCAATCCATGGTGGAGGGTACATAAGATTCGTCCTGGCCGAACTTACGGCCGTATATACTTGTTTTTATTGATCCTAGATTTAACGTTTGTCGACAGCCAGGAAGTCTGGATCGGGGGGACAGCCAGGATCGGGGGGAAATCGAAAACCGGAAGCCGCTGAGACGACAAAGAGAGTTGCCGGTAGTTTCAAGCGAAACCCTAACCTCTCTATCTGAGATGCCGCAAATAAGCTGGGTGTATCGTCTACAACCGTGCATCGAGCCAAAACACGAGCCGGACTATCGACTTACACGAAGGTAGTGATTCCAAATCGCGATGATAAACAAAAAACGACGGCCAAAGCGCGATCCCGGAGGCTGTACACGACGATGCTGACGAAGTTTGACTTCGTGGTAATGGACGACGAAACCTACGTCAAAGCCGACTACAAGCAGCTTCCGGGACAGGAGTTTTATACGGCAAAACGAAGGGGAAAGGTAGCAGATATTTTCAAGCACATAAAACTGTCAAAGTTCGCAAAGAAATATCTGGTTTGGCAAGCTATCTGTACCTGTGTCGTGAAAAGCAGCATTTTCATAGCTTCCGGGACTGTCAACCAAGAAATTTACGTGAAAGAGTGTTTGAATAAACGTCTGCTGCCTTTCCTGAAGAAACACGGTTGTTCCGTACTGTTTTGGCCGGATTTGGCATCTTGCCATTACGGTAAAAAGGCCATGGAGTGGTACGCCGCCAACAACGTGCAGGTGGTTCCCAAGGACAAGAACCCTCTCAACACGCCAGAGCTCCGCCCAATTGAGTTATACTGGGCTATTGTCAAGCGGAACCTAAAGAAGACCAAAAAAACTGCTAAGCACGAGCAGCAGTTCAAGGCAAACTGGCTTTCTGCGGCGAAGAAGGTGGCTGTACAAAATCTGATGGCTGGTGTCAAGCGTGAGGCCCGGCAATTTGGATTTGGACAAGCGAAAGCCTAACTGAATATTTTTCCTGAATTTTATACTAATTGAACTTGAAAAAGAAATTTAATTTGATTTTTTAAATAAACGATTTCACCGATTTACACTCGTTGTCCCATGACCAAATTTTGACCGTATCACCCTTTAGTGTGCTCTAAACGAAAATACTTTATACGAAAGGGAATTTTCGTTTGTCTAAAATTTCATTCCGGAGGAAATTATTTTTTTTTTTGGGTGTACCGTCAAGAAGAGAAATCGGTCTATATCGATGCCTTACCAAATGGATCGGTAAAAATAAATGCGATACAGATTTTTGATGGTCTACAATACCAGTATATGTACATTTTCGAGCAAATCGAATAAAAACTACGGTTTCTAGAAGCCCAAGGAATTAAATCGGGAGATCAGTCTATGTGGGGGCTATGTCAAAACATGGGTCGACCCACACCATATTCGGCTGAAGTATTTGTGGTCAACCGGTTTCTAGAAGTCCTAGGGATAAATTCGGGAGGTAGGCCTATATGGGGGCTATACCAAAACATGAACCAATACTCACCATTTTCGACACACCTCATAATGGTCCTCAAATACTAGAAGCCCAAGAAGTATAGTCGAGAGATCAGTCTATATGGGGGCTATACCCAAACATAGACCGATAAGCACCATTTTCGGTACGCCTTTTGATGGTCCTAAAATACCTTTGGAGTTCCAATTTCAGGCATATTGGATAAAAACTACGGATTTTAGAAGCCCAAGAAGTAAGGTCGGGAGATCGGTCTATATGGGGGCTATACCAAAAGATCGACCGATACAACCTAGTTGCGACACACCTATTTGTGATCTTAAAATACTTCTAGATTTTCAATTTCACGCAAATCGGATAGAAAATGTAGTTTCTAGAAGAACAAGATATAAAATAGGGAGATCGGTCTATATGGGGCCCATACCAAAACATGGACCGATACATTACATTTTCGACACACCATTCTATGGTCCTAAAATACTTCTAGATTTTAAATTTCAAGTAAATCGTATAGAAAATGTAGTTTCTAGAAGTCCAAGAAGTAAAATAGGGAGATCGGTCTATATGGGGCCCATACCAAAACATGGACCGATACATTCCATTTTCGACACACCATTTAATGGTCCTAAAATACTTCTAGATTTTCAATTTCAAACAAATCGGATAGAAAATGTAGTTTCTAGAAGCCCAAGAAGTAAAATCGGGAGATCGGTCTATATGAGGGCTATATCAAAACATGGACTGATAGGCACCATTTTCGGCACACCTTTTTATGGTCCTAAAATATCTCTAGATTTCCAATTTCAGACAAATTGGATAAAAACAAACTTATTATACACAGAAAAAACTGAAGCAAAATAAAAATCAATTATTATTATTATTACAGAAGAGCAGGATGCCTAAACAAATCGCATATAAATGAGGAAGATTTGGGAAATTCCAGCAGGTGGCACAGATAATTCAAAAACTTTTTGAGTTAGCCTGTTAAATACGTCGTTTATAATGAATATTCTATATTTTTCTACAAAAACATGTACTTCGCTGTATTTTCAATTATACATATTTTCAGAATTTCTTTTTTATAATAAAATGCATAAAATTTTTTTCAGAGTGTATTTGTATAATTTTCTTAAATTAATATGGATTATATAGTACAAAGATTGTATTGATTAACATCGTAATAAACACAACTACGATAGTAATTGTATAGGTTACAAAATTCTATAAACATTGTACTCAGTTCAATTACGACTGTAATTGAAAACACTATATACTTCAAACACTAATGTATTTGGATTGAGTACTATGTCATTTGAATATTTTGGCAAATTCCAATTACATTTATACTCAACGCAAGTATTACTTCATTTGAAAATAGTTTTATGACAACCTTACAATTTGGGTAATTGGATTTACAATTTTCGTCATAAGCTGAAAATCAAATACAAAAATAATTGAATTCACAATTTTTGTATTTGATTCAATTATTCACTTTTTTCTGTGTACCCACCATTCTATTGGTGGTGGGTATAAAAATCGTATTTGATTTAATTTTATCATTCAATTATGCCAATAATTGATTTTTTTTTCGTTTGCTTCAATTTTTTCTGTGTAGTTAAACTGTAATTTCATTGTTAATAAAACAACACATTACACTTCAAAATGTATTACACAACAAATAATGACAAATAGAAATAGAACAACATGGCGTTAAAATATTTACTTTTATTAATTGTAAATAAATGCATACCAAGTATGTATTTACTTTCCAGCTGTATTGAAAATTTAATCACAATTATTTTATTTATAGCTGGTTACAATCAAGCGACTTAAGCTCAAAGGTCACTTAAATAACATAGTATTAGCGAAATAAACAATCAGACAAATGGAAAATGCACCATTTTATTAAAAGTTAAAAAAATGAGCTGTTTTAAGTTCCCAGCAAAAAAAGCGTCGCCAAAAAAATAGTGAAAATGTTCTTTTTGGATCCGGAAGTGGTGCCAAATTAACGCAGAAGCGACGAATTTAACATGGGCTTGTCATAGGACGGATGTCCACCATTTCAACGGCCGCTGCACTGAATTTGCATCACTTCTTAAGGTGTGAGGCGAATTCAGTGTTTTGGATGTGATATAAGAAATTTTGTGATATTTTGACAAATAAATAATTTTACAAATTTTTTATGATTTTTAATGGATTATAACGCTTGTCGGGAACTTTTGTGACAAATATTTTCAAAAATTCGAAATTTTCCTACAAAGGATTTAGATTTTTTTTCGGCTAAATTTAAATAATTTGTACCATTTTATTAATTTTTAATCTGTTTTTAACCTCTTTGAAACACAAAACAATAAATTTCCCATTAAAAATATAAAAAAGCGACTTATAAACAAATTGATACAAATGAACTTCCTGTACAGTTAAAATAAAGAACATCCTTGGGAGAGTATTTTTAGAAGTTCTTTTAAAGTTGTGCCTTGAGAAGACTTTCCAAACTAAATAGAATTATTCAACAATTACATTAACGGCCATTTTCATGTATCTCCGTTAGACTTTAACTCCCAGTTAACAGAAAGTAAAATCGAAATAACTTCTCTCCGGTTAACTTTAACTGAAAAATTTTTAGCAGTTAAGTTCCTAACTGGCATATGGAATATGTAGATTAGATGACAGACATGTCCATAGTACGGTTTAAAAGTTCGTTAGCTAACGTAGCACTAACGGAGCTTCCTGAAAATGGGGGTAAAACAAGTATATACGGCCGTAAGTTCGGTCAGGCCGAAACTTATGTACCCTCCACCATGGATTGCATAGAAACTTTTACTAAAGACTGTCATCCACAATCGAATTACTTGGGTTGCGGTAACTCTTGCCGATGGCAAGGTATCGTAAAACTTCTTAACACCGTGTTCTCAATTGTAAGTTAGTCCATACGGGCTATATATTAAACAAAACAAGTATATACGGCCGTAAGCTCGGCCAGGCCGAAGCTTATGTACCCTCCATCATGGATTGCTTAGAAACTTCTTCTAAACACTGCCATCCACAATCGAATGGCCTAAGTTGCGGTAACGCTTGCCGATGGCAAGGTATCTTAAAACCTCCTAACACCATCTTCTAAATTGTATGTAAGTCCATACGTGGTATATATTAAATCAAAAAAGATCGATCCAATACGTATATAATTCAGTTTGAAAAAGTAGAAATAAAATTTTAACAAAATTTTCTATAGAAATAAAATTTGAACAAAATTTTCTATAGAAATAAAATTTTGACAAAATTTTCTATAGAAATAAAATTCTGACAATGATGAAAAATTTTATTATGAACTGAATAAAATTTTAACAAAATTTTCTCTAGAAATAAAATTTTGACAAAATTTTCTATTGAAATAAAATTTTGGTAGATTATTTTTGGCTCTAGTGGCAACCATGATTATGAACCAATATGGACCAATTTTTGTGTGATTGGACCAATTTTGGTATGGTTGTTAGCGACCATATACTAACACCACGTTCCTAATTTGAACCGGATCGGATGAATTTTGCTCCTCCAAGAGGCTCCGGAGGTCAAATCTGGAGAACGTTTTATATGGGGGCTATATATAATTATGGACCGATATGGACCAATTCTGCCACGGTTGTTAAAGATCATATACTAACACCATGTTCCAAATTACAACCGGATTGGATGAAATTTGCTTCTCTTGGAGACTTCGCAAGCCAAATCTGGGGATCGGTTTACTGGGGGCTATATATAATTATGAACCGATGTGGACCAATTTTTGCATGGTTGTTAGAGACCAATATAATGTACCAAATTTCAGGCGGATCGGATGAAATTTGCTTCTCTTTGAGGCTCCGCAACCCAAATCTGGGGATCGGTTTATATGGGGGCTACATATAATTATAGACCGATATGGACCAATTCCTGCATGGTTGTTAGAGACCATATACTAATACCACGTACCAAATTTCAAACGGATCGGGTGAATTTTGCTCTTTCAAGGGGCTCCGGAGGTCAAATCGGGGGTTCGGTTTATATGGGGGATACATATAATTATGGAGCCACCGTGGTGCAACGGTTAGCATGCCCGCCTTGCACACACAAGGTCGTGGGTTCGATTCCTGCTTCGACCGAACACCAAAAAGTTTTTAAGCGGTGGATTATCCCACCTCAGTAATGCTGGTGCCATTTCTGAGGGTTTCGAAAGCTTCTCTAAGTGATTTCACTGCAATGTGGGACGCCGTTCGGACTCGGCTATAAAAAGGAGGTCCCTTGTCATTGAGCTTAACATCGAATTGGACAGCACTCAGTGATAAGAGAGAAGTTCACCAATGTGGTATCACAATGGACTGAATAGTCTAAGTGAGCCTGAGACTTCGGGCTGCCACCTAACCTAACCATAATTATGGACCGATATGGACCAATTCCTGCATGGTTGTCAGAGACCATATACTAACACCAGACCATATACTCAACCGCATCGGATGAATTTTGCTCATTCATGAGGTTCCGGAGGTCAAATCTGGGGATAGGTTTATATGAGGTCTATATATAATTATGTACCGATGTGAACCATTTTTGCATGGTTGTTAGAGACCATATACTAACACCATGTACCAAATGTCAGCCGTATCGGATGAATTTTGCTCATCCATGAGGCTCCGGAGGTCAAATCTGGGGATGGGTTTATATGGGGGCTCTATATAATTATCGACGGATGTGAACCAATTTTTGCATAGTTATTAGGGACCATATACTTACACCATGTACCAAATTTCAGCCGGATGGGATGAAATTTGTTTCTCTTTGAGGCTCCCCAAGCAAAATCTGAGGATCGGTTTATATGGGGACTATATATGATTATGGACCGATATGGACCAAGTTTTGCCTGTTTGTTAAAGACCACATACTAACATCATGTACCAAATTTCAGCCGGATGGGATGAAATTTGTTTCTCTTTGAGGCTCCCCAAGCAAAATCTGGGGATCGGTTTATATGGGGACTATATATGATTATGGACCGATATGGACCAAGTTTTGCCTGTTTGTTAAAGACCACATACTAACATCATGTACCAAATTTCAGCCGGTTTGGATGAAATTTGCTTCTCTTAGAGGCTCCCCAAGCCAAACCTGGGGATCGGTTTATATGGGGGCTATATATAATTATGAATCGATGTGGACAAATTTTTGCATGGTTGTGAGAAACCATATACTAACACCATGTAACAAATTTCAACCGGATCGGATGAAATATGCTTCTGTTAGAGGCTCCACAAGCCAAATCTGAGGGTCCCTTTATATGGGGGCTATACGTAAAAGTGGACCGATATGGCCCATTTTCAATACCATCCGACCTACATCGATAACAACTACTTGTGCAAAGTTTCAAGTCGATAGCTTGTTTCGTTCGGAAGTTAGCGTGATTTCAACAGACGGACGGACGGACATGCTTAGATCGACTCAGAATTTCACTACGACCCAGAATATATATACTTTATGGGGTCTTAGAGCAATATTTCGATGTGTTACAAACGGAATGACAATGTTAATATACCCCCATCCTATGATGGAGGGTATAAAAATCATAAAATTGAATAATTTCTTCTACAATGTTTCTATTACAGAAAAAGGTGCTAAGAACTAAAAAATCTCGTGGAAGTGAGAAAGATGTCGGGGAATATACAATTGGGCAGAAACAAAATTTTGAGCATTCAGGTCGAAAACCTATGTTGTTAGCACCTATATTACCTGTTTATTTTCATAATTCATTATGATTGTAAATATATAAATAAATAAATAAATAAAATTTTGAGCACAATATTGTTTGGGAGAATTTTTTTTAAGCATATAATATTTTTGGGTGCAAAATGCTTCCAAACATATTATATGGTCACATAATAACATATTGTTTTTTGGAAGACAACATTATTGAATTTGGATGCAAAAATACAAAATGTTTGGAACTTACACTACCCAAACATATATTGTTTAGACCAATATGCTTTCAAACATATTATATATTGGTAGAGATCAAACATATAACTGTTTGGGCAATACCCAAAAATGTATATGCTTGAAGCAAAATATGTTTGGGAGTATATGTTACAGAAGCGATTTTTTGTGAGGGTGTGGGGATCGCTTTATATGGGGGCTATATATACTTATGGACCGATTTGGACCAATGTTTGCATGGTTGTGAGAGACCATATATTAACACCATGTAACAAATTTCAACCGGATCGGATGAATTTTGCTCGTCCAAGAGGCTCCTCAAGCCAAATCTGAGGGTCGGTTTATATAGGGGCCTTACGTAAAAGTGATCCGATATGGCCCATTTGCAATACCATCCGACCTACATCAATAACAAGTACTTGTGCCAAGTTTCAAGTCGATAGATTGTGTCGTTCGGAAGTTAGCGTGATTTCAACAGACGGACGGACATCCTTAGATCGACTCAGAATTTCATCACGACCCAGAATATATATACTTTATGGGGCCTTAGAGCAATATTTCGATGTGTTACAAACGGAATGACAAAGTTAATATGCCCCCCATCCTATGGTGGAGGGTATAAAAATATTATTTAATTACATATTAATTACATAGAAAATATGTATCACCATAAATGATATTTTGTATATGGAAATAACAAAAAAAAAATACTGCAAATTATTTTAACTAATGAAATTTAGTTAAAGGTTATTGACAATGAACTTGAATTATTCACAAATTAAATTAAATAAGTTTACTTAATAATCTCATATCTGATTTTATACCATAGGTTAGGTTAGGTTAAAGTGGCAGCCCGATTAAGATTCAGGCTCACTTAGACTATTCAGTCCATTGTGATACCACATAACTAAAAGTACCTATTACATATGGACACTTCTATTTTTAACCGCTAAACCTTCTCGATTATTTTCTTCTGTTGAACCAACCAGATTGTTCTAAACACATTAGCAGACTACTTAAGTTAACGTTTTCCAGGACCGCCAGCAATCTGAAGCTATATGCCCCTAAAAGTTGCTTACGCCTTACACAAAATGCAGGACACTCACACAAGAGGTGTTTAATTGATTCCTTTCCTTCGCATCATGACAGCTCATACATTAGTCATTATACTTCGCACCAATAGTTTTTGCAAAATCGCCTATCAGGCAGCGACCCGTTATAGCAGATATCAGGAGTGATATCTGGCGTCTTGAGAACACTAGCATATCTAGTGTGCGGTTCAATGGGGCCATATTTGCTTGGTGTCGTTACAACCCTTGCAATTCTCCCATCGAACACTTGCCATCATGACAGCCTTCTCACGCAGTAAGAGCTTGCAGGTAGCCAGAGGCATACCAACAGATTCTAGTTCCCCTGGAATATGTAAGGTAGTTCCTAGCGTTGCTAGCTCATCTGCTTCGCAGTTCCCCGGTATGTTCCTATGGCCAGGCACCCATATTAGGTGAATATTGTGCTGCTCCGCCATCTCATTGAGAGATTTGCGGCAGTCGATGGCCGTTTTCGATTTGAGGAGCACAGAGTCCAAGGATTTTATTGCATGTTGACTGTCTGAGAATATATTAATGCCAACATTTTTTTGAACATTACTTCTCAGCCAATTCGCCACCTCTCTTATTGCTACTATTTCAGCCTGAAAAACACTACAGTGATTAGGTAATCTTTTCGCTATTCGAAGTTCCAGATCTTTATAATATACTCCGAAACCCAGTTGTCCATCCAATTTGGAGCCAACGGTGTAGAAATCTATATATCTTTTATTCCCCGGGGTCCGTGCACACCACGCTTCACTGTTGGGAATTAGAGTCTCAAACTTTTTGTCGAAAAGTGGTCTCGCCCAAGTGTAATCCACTACGTTAGGCACATCTGGCATTATTTTGAGGACCGAACTGTGACCGTAACTTTTTTCCGACCACAGCGATAGCTCGCGCAACCCCACAGCCGTTGTTGCAGCTGACTGTTTGGCCAAAATGTCTAAAGGCAATAGATGCAGTATGACATTAAGGGAATTTGTTCCTGTCTTGATGAATGCACCTGAGATACACAAGCACGCCATACGCTGAACTTTGTCTAAACTTGTCGGCTGGTGAAGTGCCGGCCACCAGACTACAACACCATATATCATTATAGGTCTAACCACTGCCGGGTATAGCCAATGCACAATTTTTGGTTTTAGTCCCCACTTTTTCCATATTGCCTTTTTGCACGAGTATAAAGCTACCGTAGCTTTCCTCGCCCTTTCTTCAATATTAAGCTTAAAGTTCAGCTTCCTGTCCAAAATAACGCCAAGGTAGTTTGCACACTCACTAAAGTAAATTTCAATACCCCCTAAGGATTTTATAACATAACAAAGATGTATTCGCAAAAAAATATATATTTTGTATATGGAAATAAAACAAATTATTGCAAACTATTTTAAACTAATGAAATTTCTTTAAAGGTTATTGACAATGAACTTGAAATCCATTTATTGCTGTTTACATTTTGCCATGTAAGACCAATGTTATAGAACTGATTACATATTCCGATTTTGCAAAACAACAAAGTAGTTCAATGCTATTTAATAGGAATTTCCTTTTGAAATTAATCACCTTATCAAATACACAAATCACAATAAAAAATATTTACTTAATTTCAATGAAGGAATTTTATAAGCAATTGTTAGATTTGCATTTTATTCAGCAAACCAATTGCTCATGAAAATGTTACTAGAATTCAAGAAATCTATAAATATTCGTAGTACTGCCAATAGGATATTAAATTATTCTAAGCGATATTTGGGGATTATAATTAGAATCAGTCGATGTTTCGAGTAATGCAAAATTTTAATAAATTGACTTTTCGACCTATTCAATTTTTAAATTTGGAAAACGGTCATTTTATACTCAAATCCATATTCGACGACTAGGTGAACACTGCCAATAATATTGATCTACTGCCACCAATTTGGCAGCCTAAAGGTTAGGAGGCACAATTTAGACAACCCCAGCAAAAACAAGTGAGTAAAGTCTAAAGTCGGGCGGGACCGACTATATTATAAACTCCACCACTATGTATACCAAATTTTTTTTATACCTGCATAACTCCTTAAAATTTATTGGGAGGTATATAATAAAAGTTTCTATTCTATTCGTGGGTTCAAACACAGTTTCGACCAAACACAAAAACACTTTTTCAGCGGTGGATTATCCCACCTCAGTAATGCTGGTAACATTTCTGAGAGTTTCAAAACTTCTCTAAGTGGTTTCACTGCAATGTGGAACTCCGTTCGGACTCGCTTATAAAAAGGAGGTGATTTGTCATTGAGCTGAACATAGAATTGGACAGCACTCAGTGATAAGAGGTTCACCACTGTGGGATCACAATGGACTGAATAATCTAAATGAGCCTGAAATATCGGGCTACCACTATACCTAACCTAACCATCGTCCGATTTTAAAAAATTTCGCTTTGATTGGCCCATAAATGTTTAGTTTTACTAATTCAGTAAGAGTGGTTAGTGATATAGTCGGTTATGCCGGCCCGCCCGCACGTATGAAGGTATTCATATATTCACAAAATTGTTTTACTGTGCTAAATATATAAACTTAATTTGATCACTTCTTAAGCCTTCATAATGTCTGAGTCTTTAAGGGAATGGAAAATTAATCCATCAATTTGGGTTGGTAGGAATTTCGTCAACAAATGTCGACTCATTTTCATAATTTAGTTCTTTTTCTTTTTTCATCTAAAATATTTTGACAATTTTGCAAAATATTTTTGTTTGGTTTTTGTAACAAATTCTCCGCATCAAATTGCACAATGAATTTTGTTCAATTAGTAGGTACACATATAGAAAATTTCATTGGACAAAAGCCTTGATGTTGAGGCAGTCATTCATTCATTCATACACTGCAGTAGCGGCACAGTGGTGCTTAGAATCCATTTAATGTCTCAATTGTGAACTTTGCATGACAATGACGCACATACGCAGATCGCCTCTGATGAACGACAGATCATTCGATATGTCGAAAGATCTCAATGGGGGGATGCTAGAGCAAAAGCTACGGCAAATAATTAATGTTTCCTGTAGGTGATAATCTCAATGCTCAAACTTTTCACTTTCAAAGAACTGCCGAAAAAAAAATGTTTGAGAGTTTGACCAATTTAGCAAAAGTTTTTTTTTTGTTTGTTTGATTTGATTAGCATTAAATCTGGGTAATTAAAATGTGAAGAACATTCTAGTGTAAAGCTATTGTAGATAGGGATGTCAATTACGACCATATAATCATTCACGCAACGAAAAACTAATTGCATTGAATTGATCACCATCGGTTCAATTTACGAAAGAATGGGAGGACATGTAACAGATTGATCAACCGAAATATAATTTAGAAAATTTTGTCAAAATGTTATTTCTATAGAAAATTTTGTCCAAATTTTATTTCTATAGAAAATTTTGTCAAATTTTTATTTTTATAGAAAATTTTATCAAAGTTTTATTTCTATAGAAAATTTTTTCAAAGTTTTATTTCTATAGAAAATTTTGTAAAAATGTTACTTCTATAGAATATTTTGTCAAAATTTTATTTCTATAGAAAATTTTGTCAAAATTTTATTTCTATAGAAAATTTTGTCAAAATTTTATTTCTATAGAAAATTTTGTCAAAATTTTATTTTTATAAAAAATTTTGTCAAAACTTTATTCATTTTTAGAATTGTTCTTAATTGCAAGAGAAAATTTTATAAAATATTTATTTCTATAAACAATTTTGTCAAAACTTTCTTTCTCTAGATTATTTTGTCAAAATTTTATTTCTATCGAAAATTTAGTCAAAATTGTATTTCTATAGAAAATTGTTGTCAATATTTTATTTCTATAGAAAATTTCGTCAAAGTTGTATTTCTATAGAAAATTTCGTCAAAATTTTATTTCTATAGAACATTTTGTCAAAATTTTATTTCTATAGAAAATTTTGTCAAAATTTTATTTCTATAGAATTTTTTGTCAAACTTTTATTTCTATAGAAAATTCTTTCAAAATTTTATTTCTTAGAAAAATTTGTCAAAGTTTTATTTCTATAGAAAATTTCGTCAAAATTTTATTTCTATAGAAAATTTTGTCAAAATTATATTTCTTCAGAATATTTTGTCAAAATTTTATTTCTATAGAAAATTTTGTCAAAATTTTATCACTTTATATAATTTTGTATTTTTTTCTATAGAATACTTTGTCAAAATTTTATTTCTATAGAAAATTTCGTCAAAGTTTGATTACTATAGAAAATTTTGTCAAAATTTTATTTCTATAGAAAATTTTGTCAAAATTTTATTTCTATAGAAAATTTCGTCAAAGTTTTATTTCTATAGAAAATTTCGTCAAAATTTTATTTCTATAGAAAATTTTGTCAAACCTTTCTTTCTATAGAATATTTTGTCAAAATTTTATTTCTATAGAAAATTTTGTCAAAACTTTCTTTCTATAGAATATTTTGTAAAAATTTTATTTCTATAGAAAATTTTATTTCTATAGAACATTTTGTCAAAATTTTATTTCGATAGAAAATTTTGTCAAAATTTTAGATCTAAGGAATATTTGTCAAAATTTTAATTCTATAGACAATTTTGTCAAAATTTTATTTCTATTAAAAATTTTGTCATAATTTTATTTCTATTAAAAATTTTGTCAAAATTTAATTTCTATAGAAAATTTTGTCAAAGTTTTATTTCTATAGAAAATTTCGTCAAAGTTTTATTTCTATAGAAAATTTCGTCAAAATTTTATTTCTATAGAAAATTTTGTCAAAATTATATTTCTATAGAAAATGTTGTCAAAAATTTATTTCTATAGAAAAGTTTGTCAAAATTTTATTTCTATAGAAAATTTTGTCAAAATTTCATTTCTATAGAAAATTTTGTCAAAATTTTATTTCTATAGAAAATTTCGTCAAAGTTTTATTTCTATAGAAAATTTCGTCAAAATTTTATTTCTATAGAAAATTTTGTCAAAATTATATTTCTATAGAAAATGTTGTCAAAAATTTATTTCTATAGAAAAGTTTGTCAAAATTTTATTTCTATAGAAAATTTTGTCAAAATTTCATTTCTATAGAAAATTTTGTCAAAATTTTATTTCTATAGAAAATTTTGTCAAAATTTTATTTCTATAGAAAATTTTGTCAAAATTTTATTTCTATAGAAAATTTTGTCAAACCTTTCTTTCTATAGAATATTTTGTCAAAATTTTATTTCTATAGAAAATTTTGTCAAAACTTTCTTTCTATAGAATATTTTGTAAAAATTTTATTAGAACATTTTGTCAAAATTTTATTTCGATAGAAAATTTTGTCAAAATTTTAGATCTAAGGAATATTTGTCAAAATTTTAATTCTATAGACAATTTTGTCAAAATTTTATTTCTATTAAAAATTTTGTCATAATTTTATTTCTATTAAAAATTTTGTCAAAATTTAATTTCTATAGAAAATTTTGTCAAAGTTTTATTTCTATAGAAAATTTCGTCAAAACTTTCTTTCTATACAATATTTTGTCAAAATTTTATTTCTGTAGAAAATTTTGTCAAAATTTTATTTCTATAGAAAATTTTGTCAAAAATTTTATTTCTATAGAAAATTTTGTCAAAATTTTATTTCTATAGCAAATTTTGTCAAAATTTTATGTCCATAGAAAATTTTGTCAAAATTTTATTTCTATAGACAATTTTGTCTAAATTTTACGTCTATAGACAATTTTGTCTAAATTTTATTTCTATAGACAATTTTGTCTAAATTTTATTTCTATAGAAAATTTTGTCACAACTTTCTTCCTATAGAATATTTTGTCAAAATTTTATTTCTATAGAAAATTTTGTCAAAATTTTATTTCTATAGAAAATTTCGTCAAAATTTTATTTCTATAGAAAATTTCGTCAAAGTGTTATTTCTATAGAAAATTTCGTCAAAATTTTTTTTCTATAGAAAATTTTGTCAAAATTTTATTTCTACAGAATATTTTGTCAAAATTTTATTTCCATAGACAATTTTGTCAAACTTTTATTTCTATAGAAAATTTTGTCAAAATTTTATTTCTATAGAAAATTTTGTCAAAATTTTATTTCCATAGAAAATTTTGTCAAAATTTTATCACTTTAGATAATTTTGTATTTTTTGTTTTATAACATATTTTGTCAAAGTTTTATTTCTATAGAAAATTTTATCAAAATTTTTTTTATAGAAAATTTTGTCAAAATTTTATCTCTATAGGGAATTTTGTCAAAATTTTATCACTTTAGATAATTTTGTTTTTTTTTCTATAAAATTTTATTTCTATAGAAAATTTTGTCAAAATTTTATTTCCATATAAGATTTTGTCAAAATTTTATTTCTATAGAAAAGTTTGTCAAAATGTTATTTCCATAGAAGATTTTGTCAAAATTTTATATCTATGGAAAATTTTGTCAACATTTTATTTCTATAGAAAATTTGTCAAACTTTTATTTCGATAGAAAATTTTGTCAAAATTTTATATCTATGGAAAATTTTGTCAAAATTTTATTTCTGTAGCAAATTCTGTCAAAATTTTATTTCTGTAGCAAATTTTGTCAAAATTTTATTTCTATAGAAAATTTGTCAAAATTTTATTTCCATAGAAAATTTTGTCAAAATTTTATTTCTATAAAATTTTCTCCAAATTTTATTGCTATAGAAAATTTTGTCAAAATTTTATTTCTTTAGTTTTCTATTGTCAAAATTTTATTGCTATAGAAAATTTTGTCAAAATTTTATTTCTTTAGTTTTCTATTGTCAAAATTGTATTTCTATAGAAATTTTTTTCAAAATTTTATTTCTATTAAAAATTTTGTCGAAATGTTATTTCTATAGAAAATTTTGTCAAAATTTTATTTATATAGCAAATTTTGTCAAAATTTTATTTATATTGAAAATTTTTGTCACTACTTTATTTATATAGACAATTTTGTCAAAATTTTAATACTATAGAAAATTTTGTCAAAATTTTATATCTATAAAAATGTTGTCAAAATTTTATTTCTATAGCAAATTTTGTCAAATTTTTATTTCTATAGAAAATTTTGTAAAAAAAGTTATTTCTAAAGAAAATTTAAGTACCTCTTAATTGAAGAGGAATATTGTGCAAATTTTGAGAGAATTCTACAAACCGTGCAAGGTCTAGATTTACTACAGTATTGCTTATTTTTCTGAGGAGATTTATATTGATCATATCACAATTGACATCTCTATTTCCTTTGCACAAAGTAATACTTTGCACTCGGCAATTAAGACATCCGTTGGTGAATGAATATGATTTTTATGATTTTTAATGCAGCAATCAAAAAGCTACCTCAAGATAAGATTTGGGAAGCTAAATCACAAAGGAAATTGTGAAATTGAGAAAGCCATACAATATCCGTCACACGTGCCCAAAATAAAAAAATTCAAATCATTTCTTATGAAAGACTTGCAATTTTAGCGATATGATCTGTCAGATGTGAATTACTGAGGACATTATGATCACTGCATTATAACTTTAATATAACAATGAAATTGGCGCCAAATTTGATTGGATTGGAATTCTATGAATATGGAATTTGAAACATGTTATCTCTTGCTTGGTTCATTCATTGCAATTTAGGGGCCATACAAAACCTAAACATCCCTATTCAATGCACTGATACCTTCATTCACTAACTTCTAGGTTCAAGGCATATAAAAAAATGTTTGCCATTAAAACTAATGACACCTTTTCCTAATCATCACTTTCGCTCACATTGAACAATTATACAATTTTTCTATGAACTATTCCATGGTCTTGTGTAGACCTTATCTCACAATGAGTTCATGAAATGGTTTCATTATGATTGGAATTTAGATTAGTGATAACCCATTTAAAATGCTATAAATCACGGTACCCCGGTGTATATGATTAAAATTCTTGTAAAATAGTCTAAATAAATTATTAATAGAATTTTTTTTCATGATAAGTAATTTTAAGTTGCGTTCTCGATGGACTTGAAAGCTCTTAATATAGAGAGTCACAATTATATGGATTTGCCATAGAATGATACGAATTATAATCTAAAAGGTTTGTAAAGTCGTGCATTGCCACATACTAGGTGGTCGTTACGAGGTTGTCTTTTATATTTTGGGATTAGAGAATAAAAACAAATATAATGGATAATAGCTTTATTGTTTCTGAAAATATTCCCCATTAAGATCTATACACTTTTGCATGCGATTGAACCAATTGTCGAAACACATTTGCCACTCGGTTTGAGGTATCTCTAAAAGATTCATTCTGAACGCATCCACCGCTTCTTCAGGTGTCGAAAAATATTGACTTCTCATTTTACTTTTCATGTATGGGAACAAAAAGAGATCATTTGTGTGCCCTTTAAAACGATGTTTTGCGTACTCAAAAAGTTCAGTTCTTCGAGCCGATGTTTAAGAGTTCGCATTGTTGTGGTGAAGGGAGATCTGTCTTCGGGTTTAGTTTTCCTGATTTTCTTGAAGACAACTTTCAAACAAATGGCTGTATACCACTCACTGTTCTGCATTGTACTAGTGGTACGATTGCGACATTTCCACTTCTTTCGAAAAACCAGGCAATCAATTGCTTGGAGGTGCTTTGTAAGCGAGCAACTTTTGTTAGTTTTGTCTCAACTTTGATGATACGACCTAAGACTGGAGTAAAAATGTTGACTCTATAAAAAATTTTGTCAAAATTTTATTTTTATTGTAAAATTTATTACAACTTTATTTCTTTAGAAAATTTTCTTTTCTACAGAAAATTTTGTCAAAATTTGATTTCTATAGGAAATTTTGTCAACATTTTATTTTTATAGAAAATGTTGTCAAAATTTTATTTCTATAACAAATCTTGTCAAAATTTCAATTGTATAGTCAATTCTATAGTTGCTAAAATTTTATTTCTATAGAAAAACTGTCAAAACTTTATGTTTTTGGAAAATTTTGTCAAAATTTTATTTCCATAAAAAATTTGTTAACATTTTTATTTGTATAGAAAAAATTTTTAAAATTTTATTTCTATGGAAAATTTAGTCACAATTTTATTGTTATCGAAAAATTTGTTAAAATTTTATTTCCATAGACTATTTTGTCAAAATTTTATATCTATCGCAATTTTTTTCAAAAATTTTATTTCTATAGAAAATTCGGTCAAAATTTTATTTCTGTAGAAAATTTTGTCAAAATTTTATTTCTATAGAAACATTTTATTTCTACACAGAAAAAAATTTCACGAAAATTTTTCCAATTAAAATCTTAATTGAGTTTTAAAAAATATTCAATTAAAAATTTAATTGATTCAACAAATTTTTTAATTGAAATAAAAATCAATCACACAAATTAATAGTATCAATTAAATATTTAATTATTAATTTAATTTAATTATTTTTTAATTGACTGTCAATAAATTTTTTAATTGATACTATCATTTCTGTGATTGAAGACATTTCAATTAAAAAATTGGATCAATTAATTTCGTGACTGAATCAGAAAATTTTTTTTTGTGTGATATAGAAAATTTTGTCAAAATTTCGTTATAATTTTATTTCTATAGAAAATTTTATTTCTATAGAACATTTTATTTCTATAGAAAATGTGTCAAAACTTTATTTCTATGGAAAATTTACTCAAAATTTTATTGTTTTCGAAAAATTTGTTAAAATTTTATTTCCATAGACTATTTTGTCAAAATTTTATATCTATCGAAATTTTTTCTAAAATTTTATTTCTATAGAAAATTCTGTCAAAATTTTATTTCTGTAGAAAATTTTGTCAAAATTTTATTTCTATAGAAACATTTTATTTCTATAGAGAATTTTGTCAAAATTTCGTTAAAATTTTATTTCTATAGAAAATTTGTCAAAAAAAATTTTATTTCCATAAAAAATTTTTTAACATTTTTATTTGAATAGAAAAAATTGTTAAAATTTTATTTCTATGGAAAATTTAGTCAAAATTTTATTGTTATTGAAAAATTTATTAAAATTTTATTTCCATAGACCATTTTGTCAAAATTTTATATCTATCGAAATTTTTTTCAAAAATTTTATTTCTATAGAAAATTCTGTCAAAATTTTATTTCTGTAGAAAATATTGTCAACATTTTATTTCTATAGAAACATTTTATTTCTATAGAAAATTTTGTCAAAATTTCGTTAAAATTTTATTTCTATAGAAAATTTTGCCAAAATTGTATTTCTATAGAAAATTTTGTCAAAATTGTATTTCTATAAAAAATTTTCCATTTTTTCTATAGAAAATTTTGCAAAATTTTATTTTTATAGAAAATTGTGCCAAATCTTATTTTTGTAGAAAACTTTGTCAAAATTTAATTTCTATAGAAAATTTTTCAAAACTTTATTTCTATGAAAAATTTTGTCTAAATTTTATTTCCATAAAAAATTGTGTTAAAATTTAATTTCTAAGAAAATTTTGTCAAAACTTTATATCCATAGAAAATTTTGTCAAAATTTTATTTTTATGGAAAAACTTTTTAAAGTTTTATTTCTATAGAAAATTTAGTCAAAATTTTATTTTTATACAAAAATCTGTTAAAATTTTATTCCTGAAGAAAATTTTGCAAAAACTTTATTTCTATAGAAAAAATTGTTAACATTTTAGTCCTTTAGTAAATTTTTTCAAAATTATATTTCTATAGAAAAATGTGCTAAAATATTATTTCTATAGAAAATTTGTCAAAATTTTATTTTTATGGAAAATTTTGTCAAAATTTTATTTCCATAAAAGATTTAGTCAAAATTTTATTTTTATAGAAAAAATTGTTAAAATTTTTATTTGTATAAAAAAAATTGTTAAAATTTTATTTCTATGGAAAATTTTGTCAAAATGTTATTTCCATAGAAGATTTTATCAAGATTTTATTTCTATCGAACATTTTTGCAAAATTTTATTTCTATAGAAAATTTCTTCAAAATTTTATTTCTGTAGAAAATTTTGTCAAAATTTTAATTCTATAGAAAATTTTATCAAGATTTTATTTCTATCGAACATTTTTTCAAAATTTTATTTCTATAGAAAATTTTGTCAAAATTTTATTTCTGTAGAAAATTTTGTCAACATTTTATTTCTATAGAAAATTTGGTCAACATTTATTTCTATACAAAATTTTATTTCTACAGAAAATTTTTCCAAATTTTATTTCTATAGAAAATTTTGTCAAAATTTAATTTCTATTTATTTAGTCAAAAATATTATTTCTATAGAAATTTTTGGCAAAATTTTTTTTTTTTTATAGAAAATTGTGGCAAAATTTTATTTCTATAGAAACATTTGCTAAAATTTTATTTCTAGAGAAGATTTGTCAAAACTTTATTTCTATGGAAAATTTTGTAAGATTTTTATTTCTATGTATTTTGTCAAAATTTTATTTCTAGAGAAAAATTTTTCAAAATTTTTTTTCTATAGAAAATTTTTGTCAAAATTGTATTTCTATATAAAATTTTTTTTCTTTAGAAAATTTTTTCAAAATTTTAATTCATTGTTGTTGTTTTTATTGCAGCATAAAATCATACATTGACTTAACTACAAGTGTAGCTTAACCAACAGAGGAAAATAATGTTTGTCAAATTTATTTGGGCAAAGCCCTATAGACTGCAAGATGGTTGGATGGACGCACGTTTTGGAATTACCACATTCCTCATCAACATCCTCTACTTGCAGCAAAACTATCAACCAATTATCAAATTCAAAACAAGCATATCTTTTTTCCTATGCCACTGTCAAATCATCGATTTGAATTCAGTTGGCTGAGTTTATTTTGAGCGTGCTTCCTCTTCTTTTTCCATTCTTTTTGTTTTGTTGTTGTTGGTTTCTCTTCAATCGTTATTGTTGTTTTTGATCTCAGCTTAAAACCATGCATTGACTAAACTACAAGTGTAGCTTAACCAACAGAGGAAGAGAATTTTTGTCAAATTTATTTGGGCAAAGCCCTATAGACTGAAAGATGGTTGGATGTACAGCTGTTTCGGAATTACCACATTCCTCATCAGCATCCTCTACTTGCAGCAAAACTTTCAACCAATTATCTGAATAAATTCGGGTAATTCACCCAACCCAAAGTGAACTACACTTGAACCTTCCGAAAAAAACAAAGCGAATGAAGATAGAGGAAGCACGCTCAAGAACAAACCCAGCCAACTACATTCAAATCGATGATTTGAGTTTGGCAAAGGAAAAGAGATATGCTTGCAAATTTTTTTTCTATCAAACCTTTTTTCAGAAAGTTCAAGTGTAGTTCACTTTGGGTTGAGTGAATTACCCGAATTTATTCTGATAGTTGGTTGATAGTTTTGCTGCAAGAAGAGGATTTTATTTCTATAGAAAATTTTGTCAAAATTTTATTTCTTTAGAAAATTTTGTCAAAATTTTATTTATATAGAAAACTAGCGTAACCCGGCCCGCTTCGCTGCGCCTTCCGAAGCATATTTGGAGGAAAATTTTGCGTTAACTTAGTCAACTGTATCCTTCGTGCTGAAAACAAATTCGAAAAGATTTGAATTCTTTTAAACAAATCGGACTACTTGATTTTTCGTTTATAGGTACAAATACGGCGGGAGAGGGTGTACCTTCTTCTATATTTCTTGTGAATTTTAAGTGTGGTTTGTCAAGGAAAGGTATCCTTCTCCTCAACATATCTAAAAATTAAGCACTATATTATAATAACATACAAAGAATTACTGTTTCCCATCCAACAAATCGGAAAAAGTAAAAATAGTAAAAAATTTTACCACATTAACATTTGCTAAAATGTTGGAAAATGATGCACCCTCTACGTTGGCTGCCAATTTCCTGTAAATTTAAGTTATTTACTAAAAAGAAGTCTGGCAGAAGCCTGTGCAAAAATCATAAAATTATGTACCGAGTTCCCATTTACGGACAACCCTCTACTTTCAATTTAAGAAAAAAAAAAAACGGACAAAGGGGTTCCCTCCCCCCACCTTCGCTCCACTCCGACCTGATATCGGACTATCACGTACCCTATATTAATTTCGCAACTACTCAATGGTCCCTATAAATTCTATCGAAGTAAATCGAGAAAGTTTATTTCAATTTTCCCCTTCCCCAACCAGATATCGAAAAATCATATACTAATTTAAAAATCATGTATAAATTTAATCACCTCCTCCCACGTTCAAGTAGATCGGCGATGTTTAAATTTTGCTTTATTGTTTTAAAGGGACGTCACTTTCCCCGATACAATATCGACAAACACCGTAGTGAATAGCACTCCTAACCTTCCCTGAAAATTCTTGAAACTTTCCTTCAAGTGTGGGGCAAGGAAGGTTGCCTCTTCGTTCATAACCTTCCCCCACTGCCTATGTAAATTTCAAGAAAACTTAAGAATTGTTGTTTTTTTTTGCAGTTTTAGAGGATGACCTCCTCCCCGACTAAATACCGAAAAGTGATGTAGCGTATCTTTGTCCCAGAAAATGTCAAGCAAATTATAAGCCTAAAGCGGCGGCTCTCTTCCGTCCAAATATCACAAAATCAGGTATCAACCAGGGATCCGGAGCGGTCCATTTTTTTCGCTCCGCTCCGCTCTCGCTCCGGAGAAAAAAAAAACCGCTCCGCTCCGAGAAAAAAAAATCGCTCCGCTCCACGCTCCGCTCCTCTTCGAGAAAATTATAGTACAAACATTGTATTATTTGTTCAATTGAGTTTTATTTTATTTAGAACAAGTAAGTAAAGTAGAAAGTCGGGCGGGTCCGACTATATCATACCCTAAACCACCATTACAGAATTAGTAATCATAAGCATTTGTGGGGTAACATATAGGTCTGGGAGATAAACCGCAGTTGCATATTTAAGAAAATTAAGGGGTACATGTCTATGGGTGCTTTGTGTCAATCTGACTATAGCTCATAGTCAATGTTGCCACGGAAAATGTTCGGTTTGCCCTACAAGGGCAAGAAAGTTCCCTACGTTCCCATACATTCCCAAACAATTTTCCCTACTTTATTTTTCGTTAAATTTAAAAAATTTTACAAAACAAAAATGGTTCTAAGTACTTTATTATCTTAAAACATGAATATGCAACGTATATAACTTAGAATATAAATTTGTATTACCACCACGGTTGCCACAGTTGGTAGAATTCTACCCAAATTAGTAATCTTTTTTGTTAAATCTCTATAAAAATAAAATTTTGAAAAAAAATTCTATAGAAATACAATTTTGACAAAATATTCTATAGAAATAAAATGTTGACACAATTCTCTACAGGAATAAAGTTTACCACACATTGTTAAAGATCAAGCCTTGCCGGCTTTTAATTTCCTCCTCTAGAGCCACATAAATTTAAAAATTATTACAAAATGTGTATAGTGAAAATGTCCTACATTGTGGCCCTACGTCCCTACAAGACGCTAAATATTAGAAAACCCTACATATAGGGAATTTCCCCTACTTCTAGCAACACTGGCTGTGTTAATATTGCGCCTACGGAGTTAGTATGCCACTAATATTGAGCCCATTATTAAAAAAGAGAAAATCGTTAAATTAGTGTGGGTTATAAATACAAATTTGTAAAAATCGAGCAATATTCTTATGTAAGAGCTACAGTACGTATAAGTACGATCGGCTAGTATATCAAAATTTTAAATTTGAGTAACATTGGTTAATAAATAAGAGTACTATGGCCAAATTTGGGAAAATCGAGCGATGCATATATATGGAAGCTATATCTAAATCTGAACCAATTTGCATAATATTTTGCGGGTTTGATTAATACCACAAAAGGTTACCTTGTGCAAGATTTGAGTAAGATCAGTTAAGAAATGAGGCCTGTATGGTCAAACATAAGGTTATTAGGGGCGAATTTTTCAAAATCGGGTGATACATATATGGGAGCTATATCTACATCTGAACCGATTTCGATGAAATTTTGCACATATAGTTAGTACTATAGAGGATTGGATCTAGCCAACTTTTAGTAAGATCGGTTAATAAATAAGGGTTCTATGGCCAAATTTAGGAAAATCGGGCTATACATATATATGGGAGCTATATCTAAATCTGAACCGATTTCGATGATTTTTTGCACATATAGTTAGTACTATAGAAGACTACATTTAGCCAAATTTGGGTAAGATCGGTTGATAAATAAGGGTTTTATGGCGAAATTTAGAAAAATCGGTCTGTACATATATATGGGAGCTATAGCTAAATCTGAACCGATTTCGATGATTTTTTGCACATATAGTTAGTGCTATAGAAGATTACATTTCGCCAACTTTGAGTAAGATCGGTTGATAAATAAGGGTTTTATGACCTAATTTGACAAAATCGGGCGATACATATATATGGGACCTATATCTAAATCTGAACCGATTTCGATGAAATTTTCTGACTTAAAGGGTGATACAGAAGATTATTTTGTGTTAAATTTGACGACGATCGGTTAGTAAAAAAAGTGCAACGTGACCCCATTTGTCGAAATCGGGCAATACATATATATGGGAGCTATATTTAATTTGATCCGATTTCTTCCAAATTCAATAACGTTCGTCCCTGTGCCCAAACAAACTCCCTGTACCAAATTTCTTCAAAATCAGTTAATAATTGCGACCGAAATCCAGTGAACAACAAATACATGGACAGACGGACGGACGCCAAGCGCTAGATCGACTCAGGAGGTGATTCTGAGTCGATCGGTATATATTTTATGGGGTCTAAAATCAATATTTCTTGTAGGCACATTTTTTGGCAGATCAAACTTATTATACCCTAACCACTATGTGGTTTAGGGTATAATGACTTTAAAACAATGTGTTGAAATATTGTATTAATTTTGAAGATTTTTTCAGAAATATTAAATCCATTTTGACTTCATTAAAACGAAATTTGCATTCATGTTAGGATACACATGTTTATGTCGAATCTCTTAGCTATAAGGACAAACAGACTTCATTGAAAAGTTTAGAGACTTTTAGACAAGGAAAAACTTTTTTTCAGAGAAATACGTCTTCTATTCTAAGCAAAATTCGTATTCGTATTTTAAGCATGTGAAATATTTGGCCTCCCGACAATATTCTTTGCGGTGCACCATCTACTATTTAATATGTGATAGAAACCAAATTTATGAAAATGGACCAAAATGGACCAAATTCTGTTTGGTCTGACCATCGGACCAAATTTAATAATTAGAAATCTTTTGGACCAATTTTGGTCCGATCGGACCAAAACGGCAACGCTGATTGGAATTGAAAGTCTATACACAGAGTAGAAGTAACTACTCTCCGAAAGTTTTTTTTTGTTTTGCAACAGACGTAGAGAAGAGGTTTTGTTATATTTGTAATATGTGTGTGTATGTTTATGTTTGCAACAACCTCCATCGACATCAGTCCGTGGTATACCTACGAATATTCTCACTCAGATCTAGTGTTACCTAATTTCGCTTTTTTCCCCTTTATTGTATAATAAATGTATATGAGCACATTTTTCAACCAAAATTGAAACTATCCATAATTTTAATTAAATTTTCGAGAACTAATATCAGAAATAAGAGAATGCTAGGATATAGTACAATAGTAAAGCAAATGTGAATAAAAAAAAAGCATGCCCGGTTCCAAAGATTTTGTCTTTACTTTAACAGTTTGGGTATTAATTCCGAGCCAAAGAAGCGGAGAATACAAGTAAGGATACTTTAAAGACGTAATTCTCTTTTAAATTTGGGTGTTATGTACTTGCTTCTAGGAAGCAAATGTTAATTTTTAATTTTTTTAGATTTGTTTTCGTCAGTTGTTATCAAAATCCTTTAAAAACGAGTTAACGAGTTATTTTTTTTTTTTCCATATTAAGACTCGACTTCCAGTAGAAATTATGCTAGTTTCAAGTAAAAAGCGTCTTTAAAATAAAGTGTTGAAAAACGTGTCTTATTTTTTAACGATTTTTTGCTTTGTAGGCAAGATGCAAAAAGGAAACAAATTTAAAGACAATTTTATTAATTTTAAAGAATTTTTCTTAATTATTAAAGTCACGTTGACCTTACCTCAAAAATTTTATCTTTCACGTTATGATACACATTTTTAAGTAAAATCACTTAATTATAAGGACATTACAACTTCATTCAAAAGTTTATTGCCTTTTGGACAAGAAAAAAACTTTATTTTAGAGAAATGCGTCTTCCACGTTAAGCAAAATTTGCATTCTTATTCTAAGGACATGGAATCTTTGACTTCACGACAATATTTTTTTCAGTGTAGAAAACTAAAAAATTAAATATAAATAAGATCGTTTAATTGCATTTATTTGACGTTCATTACAAACGTCTTTGTAGTAATACGGGATGAAATTGACACACATACTAGATATATATTTTGACATTTGTCGTTTTTGAAAACAATTACTAAAAAACACGTTGTGTTTTCCCCAATGTACGTACGTACAAAAATACATATCGTACATTTTAAACGTTTACTCACACTACACTAAGTACTAGCTAAATTTGAAATTACCCAGTGTAATTTCAAAGTTACACATTTCATTCAAGTAATATTTTATTCGGAGCGGAGCGGTTTTTCATTTGGAAACCGCTCCGCTCCCGCTCCGCTCCCGCTCCGGATTTTAGAAATGCCGCTCCCGCTCCGGCAAAAAAAGGGCTTGCTCCGCTCCGCTCCACGCTCCGCTCCGCTCCGGATCCCTGGTATCAACTATTAATATCGTAACCTCTCCCCAGTCCTCTGTAAATTTCAAGTAACTCGGTAAAAGTTTAATTGTTTCTCTGTATGTACTTAAGAGAAGCGGATGTCTCCCTATGCCCTTTTATTTTTATTAAAAAATCAAGAACCTGATATAAATTTCACAACCCATTTTTTTCCGTAAAATTTCAGTCGGGGGAGTTTAGTTTTGTTTGTACTTTCAAACAAAAAAATTCGGGCAAAGGGGTGGTCCCCCTCCCACACCAAATATCGAAAAATAATGTAGCGGATTTTTGTCTAGATGCCAACCCCAACATTCAATGAAAATTTCAAGCAAATCGCATAATTTTGTTCCAAGTTTCAAAAAGTAGGGCAAGGGGGAGGTCCCCCTCCCCATCCACATATGAAATCACCGGGTACCCCTTATTAATTCCATAACCTCACCACATGTTCTCTGTAAATCTCAGATAATTTAGAGAATTTTAGTTTTTTCACTGTACTTAAAAAAAAGTCGAACAAAGGGGAGGCCCCCTCCGCCACCAAATATCGAAATAAAAAGTAGCGGATCTTTGTCTAGATGCCAACCCCAATCTTCAATGAAAATTTCAAGCAAATCGGTTAACTTTGGTCCAATTTTCAAAAAGTCCGACGAAGGGGAGGTCCCCCTCCGCGACCATGTGTCAAAAAATGAGGTACCCTATTTTCACCACATGAACGCCCCCTACGATCTCTGAAAGTTTCAAGTAAATCGGTTCAGCCGTTTCGGAGCCAACTCGGAACATACAAACAAACAAACAAACAAATAAACAAACATAGATTGAATTTTATATATATAGATAGATAGATTTGTTCCAAATGTAATTTCATTAGAAAATATTGCCAAAATTTTATTTTATTGTTATCGAAACATTTGTTAAACTTTTTTCCATAGACTATTTTGTCAAAATTTTATTTATATCGAAATTTTTTTCAAAAATTGTATTTCTGTCGAAAATTTTGTCAAAATTTTATTTCTATAGAAAATTTTGTCAAAATTTTGTTAAAATTTTATTTCTATAGAAAATTTTGGTAAAATTTTATTTCTATAGAAAATTTTGTCAAAGTTTTATTTTAATAGAAAATTTAGCATTTTTTTCTATAGAAAATTTTGTCAAAACTTTATTTTTATAGAAAATTTTGTCAAAATTTTATTTTTATACAAAAATTTGTCAAAATTTTATTTCTATAGAAAATTTGTTAAAACTTTATTTCTATGGAAAAGTTTTTCAAAATTTTATTTCACCGAAATTTGTCACCGTTTTGAGTCATAATTTAAGAAAAAAACTAAATTGAATGCAAGTCGATATTAGATCGTGTAACATTATATTGGTTTAATAAAATTTAGCATATTAACCATATATTGTAGAATATATTGCACTTTTTTTGCCACATCAAATTCATTCAATAGCAACGAAAAAATACTACGCCATCTTATCAAAACTGGGTCAAATGCTTTAAAACATCGTTTTCTTTTTATTGCCAGTTTATTTGATTACTTTCTGCTATGAAAAGGCAAGGCGGGGGAAGATTGATACAATTTGCATTCACAATTTTAGACACCAGTTGCCAAATGCCGATTGATAAGAAATTCAATTCATATTGAAATCGATTATCATTTACCAGCTGCTAGAGGCTTAGTAACAACGACCAGACTATCATTCAATAGAATAGGCGTACATACTAGAGATCGAGTGTTGGGAATTTTCGATATATTCACTTTAAAAGTGGGTATGATTTAAGCGTAGGGAAGGAGTATGCGGAAGATCACGAATAACGATATCAGTAAAAGAAAAGTTATTGACATTGGATGGTAACAAAACCATTTATGGGGTTAGTAGAAATTGGCAAATGAAGACGTGATTAATAGGGCCATAAGTTCGAACGGGCCGAATCTTAAATGCCCACAATTATGGATCAAAAATAAAATTTCCTTTATTTCTATTTCCATAGAATATAGAATATCAGGTGAATTCAATGAAATATACTCCTTCCAAAGGTTTGGTTAGCTTACCATATACGAGTAAGTAGACGAAATTATATTTTCCAAATATGGAAACTACATCAGAATCTGGATTTACAAGAACGAAATAACCATCCGAAAATATTTGCAATTTTTATATGAAACATTTAGTTTGCTCAGGAATGCGAAATAAATGGCGATTCTTAAAGAGAAATAAAAAAAATTAATTTTATTTCTATAACTAATTTTTCAAAATTTTATTTCTATAGAAAATTTTTTGATAAAATTTTATTTCTTTAGAAATGTTTGACAAAATTTTAATTCTATATAAAATATGTCAACATTTTATTTTTATTCAAAATTTTGTCAAAATTTTATTTTTTATAGAGAATTTTGCCAAAGTTTTATTTTTGTAGAAATTTTTATCAAAGTTTTGTATCTATATTTTGCCAAAATCTTATTTCTATAGAAAATTTATCATAATTTTATTTGTATAGAAAATTTTGACAAAGTTTTTATTGCTATGAAAAATTTTGTAAAACTTTTATTTCTATAACTTTTTTCCAAATTTTATTTCTATAGAAAATTTTTTCATGATTTTGTTTCAATAGATAATTTTTGCAAAATTTTATTTGTATAGACAATTTTATCAAAATGTTATTTCTATAGGATATTTAGGGAAAATTTAATTTCTATGGAAAATTTTGTCAACATTTTATTTCTATATGAAATTTTTTCAAAATTTTATTTCTATTTTATTTCTGTAGAAAATTTTGATAAAATGTTATGCCTATAGAAATTTTTGAAAAACGTATTGTCAAAGTTTTATATCTATAGAATATTTTGTCAAAACTTTATTTTTAAAGAAAAATTTGTAAAGTTTTATATCTTATTTCTTTTTCTATAGAGAATTGTGTCATTTCTATAGAAATTGTTTATTTCTATAGAAATCTTTGTCAAAATTTTATTTCTATGGAAAATTTTGTCAAAAATTTCATTTCTATGGAAAATTTTGTAAATTTTTTTTTTCTTTAGAAAATTTTGCAAAATTTTATTTCTATAGAATATTTTGTGAAAGTTTTATTTGTCAATATGGACAAAAAAGCACAAACGTTAAAGTTTATTTATCAACCTGTTCGGTCTTTCTACAGAAAATTGTTGCAAAATCTTATTGCTATATAAAATTTTTGCAAAATTTTGATTTTTAACACATATTGTCAAAAAAATCTCAAAATTTTATTTCTACAGAAAGTTTGACAAAATGTTAATTCTATATAAAATATGTCAACATTTTATTTTTATTCAAAATTTTATTTTTTATAGAGAATTGTGCCAAAGTTTTATTTTTGTAGAAATTTTTATCAGAGTTTTGTATCTATATTTTGCCAAAATCTTATTTCTATAGAAAATTTATCATAATTTTATTTGTATAGAAAATTTTGACAAAGCTTTTATTGCTATGAAAAATTTTGTAAAACTTTTATTTCTATACCTTTTTTCAAAATTTTATTTCTATAGAAAATTTTGTCAAAATTTTATTTCTATAGAAAATTTTGTCAAAATTTAGTTCTATAGAAAAATTTTAATTCTATAGAAAATTTAGTCAAAATTATACTTCTATAGAATATTTTGTCAAATTTTATTTCTATAGAAAATTTGGTCAAAATTTTATTTCTATAGAAAATTTTGTCAAAATTTATTTCTATAGGAAAATTTTGTCTATAGAAAATTTAGTCAAAATTATACTTCTATAGAATATTTTGTCAGAATTTTGTTTCTATAGAAAATTTGGTTAAAATTTTATTTCTATAGAAAATTTTATAAAAATGTCATTTCTATGGAAAATGTTGTCAACATTTTATTTGTATAGAAAATTTTGTCAAAATATTATTTCTATAGAAAATTTGGACAAGGTTTTTTCTATATAAAATTTTGTCAAAGTTTTATATCTTTGAATATTTTGTCAAAATTTTATTACTATAGAATATTTGTCAAAATTTTATTTCTCTAGAAATTTTGGTCAAAAATTTATTTCTATGGAAAATTTTGTAAAAATTTTATTTCTATAGAAAAATTTGAATTTTTTTCTACAGAAAATTGTG